>NC_071106.1:20755000-21387500 GCF_024256425.1 Clarias gariepinus
ATGCTATAAACCGACCACTCAGTTTTGTCACTAGTGATAAAACAGCCTGCAGTTGTAATGTGCCAATGTAAATAAGCAATATGCAAAAAATATCAATTAAATGTTGCTTTAGTTTAAATTACATTTTTTGTGCTCACAAAACCATTTTAATTGCAAAAAATGTTAAAGATCGTTTAAAAAATAATACCAAACATTTCTGTTTATAAAGCATCCGTCCCTGAAAGATAATGGAAAACACTTTAAACATAGCCAGTATTTTGGCCAGCCATTTCTTCCACTTCACTGATCACCAGATGTGAAATGATGTGATTGTCTCTTTCGCATTTTGCTACAAAATAAATAGATAAATAAATAAATAATATAACAAATAAATTATATATACAGTGTATAAAATCCAGAAAATCACATTGTAGGATTTTTAATGAATTAATTGGTAAATTCCTCTGTAAAATAAGTAGTTGGTCACCCACAAACAAGCAAGATTTCTGAATCTCACAGACCTGTAACGTCTTCTTTAAGAGGCTCCTCTGTCCTCCACTCGTTACCTGTATTAATAGCACCTGTTTGAACTTGTTATCAGTATAAAAGACACCTGTCCACAACCTCAAACAGTCACACACCAAATTCCACTATGGCCAAGACCAAAGAGCTGGCAAAGGACACCAGAAACAAAATTGTAGACCTGCACCAGGCTGGGAAGACTGAATCTCAATAGGTAAGCAGCTTGGTGTGAAGAAATCAACTGTCGAAGCAATTATTAGAAATGGAAGACATACAAGACCACTGATAATCTTCCTCGATCTGAGGGTCCACATAAGATCTCACCCCGTGGGGTCAAAATGATCACAAGAACTGTGAGCAAAAATCCCAGAACCATACGGGGGACCTAGTCTGCAGAGAGCTGGGACCAAACTAACAAAGGCTACCATCAGTAACACACTGCGCCGCCAGGGACTCAAATCCTGCTTAAACCAGTACATGTCCAGGCCCGTCTGAAGTTTGATAGAGAGCATTTGGATGATCCAGAAGGGAGAATGTCATATGGTCAGATCAAACCAAAATATTTTTTTTTGGTTAAAAACCCAACTTGTCGTGTTTGGAGGAGAAAGAATGCTGAGTTGTATACAAAGAACACTATACCTACTGTGAAGCATGGGAGTGGAAGCATCATGCTTTGGGACTGTTTTTCTGCAAAGAGACTAGGATGACTGATCCGTGTAAAGGAAAGAATGAATGGGGCCATGTATCGTGAGATTTTGAGTGAAAACCTCCTTCCATCAGCAAAGGCATTGAGGAAGTAAAATGTGGCTGGGTCTTTCAGCATGACAATGATCCCAAACACACCGCCCAGGCAACAAAGGAGTGGCTTCATAAGAAGCATTTTTAAGGTCGTGGAGTGGCCTAGCCAGTCTCAGTCTCCAGATCTCAACCCCATAGAAAATCTTTGGAGGGAGTTGAAAGTCCATGTTCCTCAGCGACAGCCACAAAACATTACTGCTCTAGAGGAGATCTGCATGGAGGAATAGGCCAAAACAGCATGTGAAAACCTTGTGAAGACTTACAGAAAAGGTTTGACCTCTGTCATTGCCAACAAAGGGTGTATAACAAAGTATTAAGATGAAATTTTGTTATTGACCAAATACTTATTTTCCACCATAATTTGCAAATAAATTCTTTATAAATCCTACAATGTGATTTTCAGATTTTTTTTTCTTCTTGTTTTGTCTCTCATAGTTGAGGTATACCTATGATGATACCTATGGCCTCTCTCATCTATTTAATTGGGAGAACTTGCACAATTGGTGGCTGAATAAATAAAAAAAATTTGCCCCACTGTATGTATATATATGTATATGTATATATATATATATATATATATATATATATAATACTTCTGCTAGATGGGCGCCTCACTGCCAAGGACTACCGAACCATTCTGAAGGAACATGTGCACCCAGTGGTTTAAACATTGTATCCTAAAGGCGGTGTTGTGTAACAGGATGATAATGCAACAATACACACTGCAAGACTGGTGACATAGTGGTTTGATGAACATGAAAGTGGAACATCTCCCATGGCCTGCACAGTCACCAGATCTAAATATTATTGAGCCACTTTGTGGTGTTTTGGAGGAGCGAGTAACCAGCATCACATAGTAATCTGGCCACTATTCTGCAAGAAGAATGTCTCAAAATCCCTCTGGCCACTGTGCAGGACTTGTATCTGTCATTCCCAAGACAAATTAATGCAGTATTGGCCGCAAAAGGAGGCCCTACACCATACTAATGAATTATTGTGGTCTAAAACCAGGCGTTTCATTGTCCAACCCCTTTATGTATATATTGTATTAGTAGCGGCTGGTGCAATTTTTTTTTTTTTGGGGGGGGGGGGGGGGGGGCGCAAACAAAATTAAAATTAAGCTAAACTAAATAGCCACAAGAAATGCTGGAAAAGCACCAAGTGTAAGCTCGGTAATTGTAAGTGTAAGTGTAATTTCGTTAGCAAAGAAATTACAGAATTTTCTCTTATATTTAGCTGGCTTCCACGTCAATCACTATTCAATACATTAACTAACAATCTGCTGAATAGTTCAATCACATGAGCCCAAATATTTAAAAACAATATTGATTCACTAAGAACAAAAGTTGGAGGGTTCGGGGTGCACAGTGCTGCGCCCCAAGGACGATTTGAAAAAAACTAATTAGAGCTCAGCCATAAATCACATGCTTTTCAAAAATTTACGTGCCTACATAGACACTCGTTTGTCAGGCGCTCCACGTGTATGTAATACAGTTTAGATTTTTTTTTATTGTAAATGAATTATATTAAGAAATAGAGCAGAATATTGTGACTAAATTACTTTATTTCATTATTAAAATTAATAATTATTATGTTAAATAATTACATGTTAAAGTAGCATTCATCTCTGCCTAAGGGCAGCGCCCCTTATTGATCGTATATATATATGTATATATATATATATATATATATATAGATAGATAGATAGATAGATAGATAGATAGATAGTGAAAAAAGTGAAAATGTCACAGATGGAGTTTGAGAAGCCGGCAAGTGCAGGTTAGCTTTTATTTAAAACAGGTAGAAGTGCACAGATTTAAATCATGAGGCAAGGATAAAAAGAACAGGCAGAAAGTCAGACGATCAACAATTAGAGTTATGTGGGCAAATACATAAATATAGCAACTAAGCAAGATTAAAAACGGCTTGAGTAGTCAGTTTTCAGTTTTCATACACTGAACATTACTTTACAATGAGTCTTTGTGAGAGTCTATGTTTTATAAGGTGTGTGGGTGATTGGGAACAGTTGTGCATGTTCAGAACTTAGGTGATCATAAGCATGCCCCTGTAGTGTTGTAATGGGGATTGTTCATGGCAGCAGCATATGTAGGATGCATTGCTTTCTAGGAATTGGAGATTATATAATAACTATAGAATAACTCACTATGGGAGCTGAAGTCTTTCTTGGTCTATCTCCTGGGCAAACGGCCTGATCATTCTGGATGCTTAGTGGGAATTTTTTGGCAGTTTAGAGAGCTGAGAACAGAGGCAGATTTCAACATACTATAGTTCCTTAGCACTCCAACGTCCCATCTTTATGGTATTAAAGATGAATTAAGGGTAATTTTGATGAGGTAAGCAGGTTGTCTGGTGGGGCAAAAGGTGTGGTGTGGGGAACATCCTTTGTTAGTAGTCCAAGAATAATGGAATTGAGATCTGATATGGAGAATGAGGGTGCTAGTTGACGGTGGCATTAGATGTCTATTTTATACATGACTTCACTAATATGGCAAAGGATTTTGCAAGAATCGATGTACCTTGCATTGAGTTATGTGCAGTCTTAGGTATTTCTATGGGGCCAAAGTAAAAAAAATTAAGCACATGGAGGAACTGCAATCAAGCTTCCTGGTTCTCAGAGCAGATGGTCCTTTGAAAACAGCCCAGCCGACTTGTCCTTTAGCCTGTGGATGGTAGCTAAATATTGTAAGTTACCCTTTTGGTCAGGGAGATTTATGTTGCCTATGGGAGCAGGGTCTGTGTGGTATGGGTAGAATCATAACTTAACCAATGGGGAGGCTGCATGGTGCATGGGTATAAGCAGGACATGATAAGAAATATCATGTCCCATGGCTGGGGTTGTGTGTGCTTTAGTATTTGTTTTGGTTCTCAGGTTGGGTGGCACAAAGGTTCTATCTGTCTGAGCAATCTGTCTGTCAAAGTCATAGACTACAATCCTCACAAAGCAGGAGTGTGAAGTATTTAGTTTTTGTTTTTATTGGAATAGACGTGAAACACAGAGTCAGTTTTATGTTCTTAGGGCTGGGTCAGTGTAAAAGTGCCCTCTAGGGTATCCTTTACCACCAGCAACACCCTGTGACGCCCTAAGTCATAGTTCTGCTCAACTGGTGACAACTTGTTCAAAAAGAAGGCCTCCAACTGGAGGTTAGGTTTTCCTCTAAACTCTCCTCAGATTCAGAGGTGCCCACGTCTATAACAAAATATTTGGAAGGGTCAGGGTGGGTTAGGATGGGAGCAATAGTGAATGTGTTCTTTCAAAGGCTCACTGGGAGCTGTGTTTCATGCCAGGCACTTAAATTCCTTCATTAAGAGGGGCATGAGGGGATTGGCAATGGAGCTAAAACCCTGGTTAAATTTTTACCAGGAGTAGGAGTAGAAGTTGGCAAACCTTAGTCATCTTTAAAGCTCTTAGACTATTGTGCAAGTGGAACATTACCTAATAGCTGTAACCTTCCTCCTAATTGAGGCCCATGTCCTTTCTTTCCCTTTATATAAAGCTGGTTTTTAAGGAGGTGAACATGAACCTCCTGAAAGGGGGAGTAGAGTAAATCAATGTAAGCTCCCACAAATTTTCTCAGCATGTCCCTTAAAACGTCATTAATCAGTCTAAGGCCATGCGAGAGACCCCATATGGCATGACGTGGTACTTAAACTGGTTAGACGTGGTGCTAAATACTGACTTGTACTCATAAAAACTTCCTGTTTGTAAGCACTTTTGTAAGTTTGTAAGAGTTTGTAAGCACTGCATCGGTCAATCTTAGTGAAGATTTTTAAGTTGTTCCAAATCTGAGGAGACCCTCAGTAATCAATGCAAGGTTGGGAATGAGGGAATACAGAGTAATCTGAGAAGCGGATGGTCGGCTATAGTCTTGTTAAAACTCTGAGTGTGTGGGGGAGCTGCAGACAGTGATCGGTGCAGTGAGACAACCATTTCATAATTTTCTTGTCATGCCACGAAATCTGTGGGTCATAGAGGTGCATCCAGGGAGACCTAAGGATGATGGGATGTTTAGCAGTGATGGATGGATAAGTCAATCAAAAAGTCAAGGGACACTTTTTCCATCTCTGTAGGCTAGCTCTTTGAGCACTTCAGGGTTAAGACCCTGACAAAAGGCAGCTTTGAGCATAGGCTCATAACACTCCCAGATCCATGTGCAAAATTCCTTTAATCCCAGAGTTTCTAGATAAAATATCTGATGGACCGTGATATGATATATGATTCAACTTCAAAGAAATAGGGACAGACCCAATGTAGTGAACCCATGCACTATGTGACATTTCTCTTTATCTTTAAAGGACCATCAGAATTGCAAATTCATAAAAGCTATGATGAGCCAACCAGCATAAAAAGTAATGAGGATTCAGGTTGGACTAAAGGTGCAGGACGGTGCTCAGAGCCTCCATTTCTATAAAATATTATCTGCTTTTTAGAATCTTTATGTATGTAATGTGAGATGGAATTATAGTATATGACCACTAAAAGTGCAATGTTCGCAAAAAAAAGCTAATTAGCATTAGTTATGTAACATATTATATAATGGATATAATAAAATTAAATTGTTCTGTTGGTCATGTTATTCATTTTCAATGCAGTATTATTAGAGATTTCAAAATCAGGTTGTGTTCTGAGGAGATCCTGATGTGCATCTTTGAGGTCCAGTTGTTCTTACATTCACATTAGTCACTGTCCATGAAGCACCAGAATACATGTTAAAAATGCTCAACAACAGATTCGGGACAGGTGGAACATTTTGGATCCTCGCTAAAAACACACAACCTTACTGACTAATAAATAACAGTTTTAGTATTTAATTGGATTTAAAACACGAAAAAGAAGTACAAAGCGAATAGAAAAAAAATGTGAGAAATGTGAGCTGAGTACCCTTAGATGCTGGCTCACAAACATTATGCACAGATTTTTAATATGGACTGTAACTGGATGTCACTGTATTTCACAAAATGAATTACAACATTATAGTAAATTATATATTTTTTCCAAAACAGGCATTTTTCAATTATATATTGTTGTGAAGGTTATATACAAATATTTACACAGGGGGAAATAAAATTTGTAATAAAAATGTAATATTTTATTCATAAACATGGAAACATTTTGCAGGAAAAGTATATTGCTGTGAATAAAAAAAAATATCTTGACAATTATATGCAGTCAAACAAAATCAGTTTGCTGTATACAAATATTATTAAGCATGCTTGTAAATGTATGCAGTTCTCATTGTTTGCTTAAGTCTTGTTTTGAAATAGGGTGAAATAATATTGGTCACCCTCAAAACAGCATGCTGCTACGGTATACTTTATATTCTCTTTCAAACTTTTGTGCTATTATTCCTTTAATGTTTTGACTTTAAACAAGGTAGAATTCATAAAATATTAAGTTTTGGGTGGGGGTGGGGGTGGTGGGAGCAATAATTTTGTAACCAATGTCTTGTAGAAAAATATTGCACTACTGTGTTTGAAAAAAACAAAAACAAAAAAACAAACAAGCATGTTTAAATAAAACTACACAATGCCCTTTAATGTTTTAACTCCATACTGTAGATCACTTATTGCATGTGCTATTCTTGTTATACATTCTTTTTTGCTTATTTTCATGAATGTGCCAATAATTCTAAAGGGCACTATACATGTGTAGATTTTTGTTCAAAATCATGCTTTTTTTTTTTTTTTTACAGAAAAAAAAAGAAGTGTTATTTACAAGTTGTTACTTTTTAGGAAATGTCAACATCACACGTCAGTCCATCGGTAATAAATTACATTCCACTGCACGCCTCTTGAAACAGTATGTCTTGGTTTATATCCAAAAGTAGAGGAAAAATAAACACAAGCATGTGGGGAGAAGGAGGCCTTGGCCTATGCTTAAATGACTGGTCTTTCCTTTTAGAGACTCTTGATTGGTCTCATCTGGGTTCCGGTCCCCTGTGTCAGCTGCCGATTGGCTGCGACCAGAGCACATTTCGTACAGGTTACCTGCAAATTGCATCTTTTTCGACTCTTGTCTCAGGGACTCCCACACAGCAGCGGCTTCATCAGGGCAGCCAGCCATGGCCAAGTTTGCACAGTCATGAAAATCATCCCATGATCTACAACAGGTACAATTCACAAATGATTAGCTATGCAGGATAGGTATAGCTAAGTACTTCTTAGGCAAAAATAAATATACTGCAGCATATTAGAAAAAAACACACACATTTACTACATTTACTATCAATGTTCTTAATAAACACTATATACTACTGCCATACATAAAATCTATGTATGTCGCACAACAAAGACATGGGCAGAAAATATCCAGAACCTATATAAAATCCACCCTCTAGCTACAACATTGCCACAGAATATATCAGATTTGCTTCTTCTGTAAGGTGAGTATGTTGCAGTGGAGTCCGTGAAGTCTCACGAGTGAGTTGTCACAACGCCTTTATGCTGTTCACTCAAAGAGATGAAAAAGATAGTCTACACAGTCATAGTTTTTCTTTTTCAAAATATTTCATCCTTAGAGTACTTAAGGCACTTCTGTATAAAAATGAGAACTGAAGTGTCAGGGAAAGTTATGCTGCTGTTAATTTCAGACAAGAACTCCACATAAATAAGTGCTGCCTGAAGTAGATCTAATGAAGAGCTTTTTGCTCTGTGTCCTGTGACTGTCAGTATGCAGACAGACATAAAAAGAGAAACGCATTTTCCAGATTAAAGTAAAATCATGTCGATTGCAGTAAACAACCAACATATAATGCATGACTTATATATATTCTTTTATATAGTCAATATATTTATAATGACCACACAATATGTGAAATAGAGGTAACACTAGCTGCATATCCTAATATTCTACAAAATAAGAGGACTGATGAATCTTTAACAATGATAAACCCATCATCCAAACATTTATCTCTTGTTATAATAAATAAATTATTTTTTTGTTCTATGTGAATGTAACATTAAGTGACATGACAAGTATTCATGAAAAAACGGTTAGCGTTCTTTATAAGCTGTGAATGTCAACTTGCAGTTTTCCTGTTTAAAAACAGCTGGAATATGCAACATATAGTATGCCTGCCAAACTATACAGTATAGTATAGTTTCACAGTATTTTGAATGAACTGTAGTTTATTTGGGAGCGTTTTGTAGTGTGGCAGATTTTACTAATTGCATTTCTGTATATAAAGCTTGATGTGCTTTTTTTCCTCCTTCCACAGTCAGCCCACATGTGGAAAAAGAAACGTGAAGTCCACTTAGCCTCCCCATGTCATATTTCTGGGTGGGAGACCTTCCTACTCCAGTGCAGGATCAGGGCACCAACAAGATTAGGCGACAAACGTGGTGGCATGAAAAATGTGACATGTAAACTAGAGATAGAAATTTGATGGCGGAAATGTTATCATCATTCTGAAGTTTTCTTTTTTGCCACGCTAGGCTGCCCACATGTAAATCTGCCACTGCTAATCAATAAGCCACCATGTCACCATTTTATAGATTCTTCAGTTCTTAAAGTTGATGTGTTGGAAGCAGGCAGAATAGACTTGTGGACCTAAGCGACTTTGACAAGGGTCAAATTGTGATGGCTGGACGTGATGGCTTTTGATGGCAAAATTGCAGGTCAGGTGAGAAGTTGCCAATATGTAATGGTTAGTACCTACCAAAAGCTTGCCAAGAAGGGATGGACCAGGAACCAGGGTCATTGTTGCCCAAAGCTTACTGATGTAAATAGGGCACACAGGCTAGCTTGTCTGACCAAGTACAACCCTTCAAGGCAACAATATTCTTAATAGCAGTGGAGCAGAATTTTTAGCAGAATATTGCACCCTGCCAGGGTGAAAAAAAAAGTTGAAGAACGGTTTGTGGAATGTGAGGTTGACCTCCAAATTCCCCAAACCTCAATTTGAAGATGCTTGATGTGCTGAAACAAAAACAGGTCAATGATCAATTGAGACCACACCTTGCAGAATATGTTGCTAATGTCTTGGTGCCAAATACCACAGTGCACCTTCAGCAGTCTTCTTTAGTCCATGTGTCATCTGGTTAGAGGTGTTTTGGTGGCTAAAGGCCCTGCAGTATATTAGGCAGGTGGTTTTAATGTTAGAGTTTGTTATAATGTTGCTCTGGCACATTAAGACAGTGTTGATATTGTTTAAAGAGCCCTTGATCCCTGGGGCACCGCTGCAGTTCAGGGTAAGAATAATTTTATTCCCATAGCAAACCTTAATGCAGAAAAAAGAAGATCCAAGTTGTCCTAAATTTCAGGCTTTTTAAACTAAACTGCAGAATAACAGGGACCAGGCTTCATTAATAACTGGGACAGCTTCAGGGAAAGGACAACATTTTACTGCAGAGATGGCTGACTGCCAACTCTCAGAAGCTCACTGATTTTACCTGAGAAGTTTGAAAGGGTAAAAATCTAGTACAACATAAAATACCAATGTAGTAATTACCAGAAAAAAATACCGTCCATAAGTTTAACATTTGTAACCTTGTATATTCATTGTTTCATAGCTAGACGAGTATAGTTCAACATTTTTAGGATTACCCAAAAAACAATAGGCTTATTTATAAGCTCCAATTTACATTCAAGAAAAAAGTTAATCTCATTCACCTCTTTAGCATTATTTCACTGGGATCTTTTTAATATTTATTTCCTGCAAACAGGGCAAATATTTATAGTTTGTGATAAACTATTTTACTGCACCCCTAAGTGTATTGCTGTTAGTCACTGTAATGATCCATTACACAAACTAACTGGCATAAACAAATTACACAAAAATATTAATGAATCTGATAGACGACAAATAATAAGTGGCAATCCTTAAACAGTTTGACGGTAAAAGTCTTTCTTGGCAAAATATTCATATTTGACATGCAAGCTTGAAAAAAAAAACATTTACTTTAAAAATCACTATATATCCATATTTGAGAAGCTTTCAACCTCAATGTTTTGCACAAAGCATGAAACCCAAGTACCATTTTTTCGGGGGGGAAAAGTTGACATATCGTGATGATTCAATTAAATAAAAAAATGTAATTGAATTGAAAAATTGAAAATATGCACAATCGATTTGTGCACAAGAGACATGATATGCTTTTTTCCCCTAAACAGCAAAATTGAGTTATCTCATTTTGCTGTCAAACTGTTCACTTGTATTCTCCAGATTATATCTAAAATAGCTTTAAACAAACATGTTTTGAATTAAGTCTCTCAGTTTTAGTTCAGTGGCGGCACCGTGGTGTAGTGGTTAGCACTGTCGCCTTGCACCTCCGGGTTGGGGTTCTATTCCCGGCCAAGCTTGATTCCCGTCTCTGTTTGCATGTTCTCCCCGTGCTTGGTGGGTTTCTTCCAGGTACTCCGGTTTCCACACACAGTCCAAAGATATGCAGGTTGTAGCGTGGGTGAATGTATGTGTGTGTATGCCCTGCGATGGATTGGCACCCTGTCCAGGGTGTACCCTGCCTTGTGCCCTAAGCCTTCTGGGATAGGCTCTAGTTCCCTGTGACCCTGAATACAGGATAAAGTGGTGAGTGAGTTTAAGTTTAGTTTTGGGAATAAACAATGCCTAATGGTATGTGAAAGGGAGGTTTTTCAAATTATTTTAGGAAAATTGCCTAAACATATAATGATATTACGGTATATTTGCCCCACAGTTTATACACACCTGACCTTAACAAACATGCATGCTTTTCAAATTCAAATTCTAATTTTATTTGTCACATACACAGTCATACACAGTACGATATGCAGTGACATGCATGGACAACTGCCTGTGACCTTAAAATAGAGACAATGAATAGAAAATAAATATGAAAAGGAAAACAGAAGGTAAATTTAACTAAGAAAAAATAAAATTAAATATAAAATTAAAAATAAAATAACACTATATAATACAAAATATATAATATAAGAAAAATGTATTAAAAATATAGAAAAATCTAGAAATTTTGAAACATGCAGTGCCTGATTTAGTCTCCCTTATTTTTGTTATATACAGTATATAATTATATAATAATCTCCACTCTCCTGGGAAGGGTTTCCACTACATCATGACCATTTTGCCCTCATAAGTATCAGTGAGAACATGCACGACTCTCAGGCAAAAAAGCCTGTGGTGCAATCAGAATTGCAGTTCATCCCAACTGCATTTAGTGGGATTGAGGTCAGGGCATTTAAAGGGCCACTTAGGTTCTTCCACTTCAATTTTTAAATACCATGTTTTTATAGACCTCAATATGTCCACAGGGGCATTGTCATGCTGGAACAGGTTTGGGAGGATTAGTTCCAATCATGGAAAATGCTACAGTGCTACACCATACCGCTCAAAAATTTGAAATCACTTTCTATCTCCTTGGTTGTTCCTGAATTTTATTCCTTTCTACATTGTAAAACAATGCTGAAGGCATCCAAAATATGCCATAATCTCCTTTGAACAGTTAATGCTGAGATGTATCTGCTACATATGCTCTGTAAAGCCTTCATAACGTCTCTGGTTTGGTGTGCTGTTAATTGGTAATTTTTCGAGGCTGGTAACTATAAATAAACTTCTCTTCTGCAGCAGAGGTAAGTGTATATTGTCACCTTGCACCTCTAGGGTTTGGGTTTGATTCCCGTCTCTGTGTGCATGGAGTTTGCATGTCCTCTCCGTGCTTGGTGTGAATGTGTGAGTGTGTGTATTTGTGTCTCCTGCGATGGATTGGCACACTGTCCAGTGTGAACACAGGATAAAACGGTATAGATGATGAGTGAGTTGTGACATATATATATATATTATGTACAGTGTATATATACAGTATATATAAAAAAGCTAATTTTCTATAAAATATATTTTCCATTACTATTCTAACACAACCTGTTTTTCTAAGGTATAAAGGGTACTTAAAAAATGATGAATCATGTAGATCAATATTTGGTACTTGAAGCCACAGAAAAAAAGTGCACCATGGACACTTTAAGTAACTGTGGCATAGTGATAAAACAGTTTAGATGTGCTGCTATATGAAAACAATAATCACTACAAACCACAACAATGTGTCAGTAATTATTTCCTACTTAATTAAAGAATGTCTTTTTTTATGGATTTATAATTATAGTAGATTTAATGTTATGACTCGGGTCATCTTGTTTTCTCACTTTTATTTTATTAAGGCAATTTTTTTTCCACTATCTTTCACTATCTTTCCTAAAGACTTTACGATAGTAGAAAACTGACTTACTGACTTAGGTTGACACTAAAAACCCTTTCAATAAATGTTAAATGCATGTCATCATATCAACGATTATACAGATTTTATAAGAGTCATGCTGAAAATTAATCGACAACTTCTGACGAATTAAAATGGGGAGTTCAACAACATTGTGGTGTAATTATAAAATAGTATAGTGCAGTTGTCATGATTCCGGTCACCCAGTCACTTTAAACATGATGTGGGTCAAAAAAGAAGGACCTGTTTTAAAACACAATGGCTACTTGTGTAGCTTCTGCAGACATGGAGGAGACGTTGTATAAATTGGATGCCCAGACTAGCGATTGATAGGAATCCAGTGAACAAGGAAGATAGATGTGATGGAAAGAGAAACACTGGTAAAAAGTCAATGAATGAGTTTCTGTGGTAGTGAGCCATGGTATTCTATATTACCTATTATGTCCTTGACAATGCCACAAGCAGAGTATGACACATAATGCTGAGGTGTGAATGAATTACACTGTGTGTCAGTAGAACTGGATTATAGTGCCACAAAGGTTTGTATACCCAGGGAACCGATTTCTTTGATGCATTACTCTCATATCTTTTCGTTTCGGTTTGAGAACATCCCTGTACTGTGTGTGTTTTAGCCTAATGCTACAGTCTACAGACCTGCAGACTGAGTCGATCTCATGCATGTCCTCTTCTCTTTGGCTGCTGACAGACAAGCTGTCCCCCAGGGCCAGAAGACACTGGGCAAAGCCCTTGTAGATGGAGCTACACCTTCTAGCAGCTGCCATGGAGCTGAAGCTGGGCACCAACACTGCAAACACAGATAAAAACTTATATTAGGCAGCACTTTTCCCCTGTTACCTTTGTGGTTTATTGCCATCATGACAGTGGAGTAAAATATGAGGGATGAAAGAAATATAATTTGTTTCAGGGTTGTGGTCAGATTAAAAAAACACCAATAAATCATAATTAGAATCATTTACCGCTATACATTGAAACAGATAATAAAAACTGATTGATGAAACAAAACTGTTCAACGTTCTCAAAAGGCTGGAGAACATTTTTTGTTATGTTTAATAAAAATGTATATAAATCCATATACGTTTCCCTTACCTGTATAAAATAATCATGTCTATTAGAATGTCACAGATTCATGAAGAACAATAAAATAAAAGAAAGAAACCAACAAAGTCTGTAATAAAACAAATTTATACATAGTTATACATATGTGAGCTGGAGGACACAGGAAAAGCAAAGGGATTTAAAGATGTTACATATAAAGTATCAGATAAACTGATCCATTTTTTGCATGCTATCTTTTAAGTCTTTAAACCCCTGCCATTAGCTGACTGCTTCCAAAGCTGTGTGTGGATATGCATTAATCACAAGTAAAATGATAGTGTGCTTGGCTCCCTAAGAGACCCGCTTTGCATCTTCTGTTCTTGAGTTCTTCTTCCTTTTGGATGAAACATACCTACTGATAGTCAGACCGCAAAAGCACCAGCAGGCCTAACTGAGGATCTTAATTGGGACTGTGAGTGGATCGCTGGCATTCTTCTCTGTCCCCAGTGGGAATTCTTTATTAATTTTTGATAGATAAAGCTTTCTTCCTCTTTCCCTGTCTCTCTGCTACACCTGCCCCAAGTGCTGCAAACCTATTGATTGCTGGCAACGTTTTTGCAGTGAGATTATTGGTTTCAGTGATCCCCATCAACATTTAATGACAACCTGGAGAGGGAGGAAAAGAAACCAAAGCATACATGGGACAGCAGTGCAAGGGAGAGAAAACTACTTCATTACTTCAATACTTACAATCTGTAAAGTACCAGGCTATAAAGACCTGGAAACAATGCAAGTAAAACAAGCAGACACTTCAGCGCTTCAGTGCCTTATCCTCCTGCATTTAAGATGATCAGAGGCACTATCTCTCTAGGCCCTACATAGTTTTCTATATATATTGAATTGTACATTAATTTATCCTTTACGCATCTTTAGAAATCCCTTTATTTTGAGACTATCCAAGGAACACTGCGTGACAGGTCGGAATATACCCTAGTTCATCGCAAAGCAACACATACACTTTCATATACAGTATTAAGACAACAACCCACCTACTGGCATGTTTTGGGAGGTGGGACGAAATCAGAGAACCTTAGGGAAACCCACAAGAGCACTCATCAGTTAGTAAACTGAGCTCTGCATCGATCCAAGGACTCTGTGAGACAATGCCTGTAATGTCCTATGTACATTCATATCAACCAAATGCCAAGCAACAACCAATAATCTAAGCAAGAACAAAATGAACTTGATAGTATTTATTCTAGTTTGATAAACTTTTAACACTACCCAACTACAGTTAATTAACAGTCTCATGACTTTAGCTCAAGTGCACTTGGGTTAGGAGGCAGCAGGAAAACACACCAGCAAGTCCACCTCTGAATGACTTAAATAAATAAATAAATAAATAAATAAATGAAAGTATTGGAGTGAACTTTATATTTAATTTTTTTTTTTTTTTTTATGTGGCACGATGTTGGAGGAGGACACTAAGCCTGCCAACTTGACCAGACTTTAAACATTAAAAACACATTAAGTACAAAAGCATAAATTGTGCACGGACCAATGTACTGATTTTTCTTCTATACAATAAAACAATACATTGTTGTTTCTGTTAATTGTTCTATTTATTCTAAAATAACAGTCATACAATTAAAATGGAAAAAGCATGAATGTGTTGCACTTGATGTTGATTAAAGTGGTGCGTCCACATTTTGTTGTGGTTGCCCTGCATCATGTGTCTCAAAACATAAATGACCATATGTTCAGAATCAGAATTACCTTCTAAAGTAATGGTGATATTTTGGAAATTGTAAAGGGGTTGACAAACATAGATAGACCAGTGGTCCCCAAGCACCAGGCCACGGAATGGCACCGGGCCGTGGATGATTTGGTACCGGGCTGCACAGAAACAATGAAAAAATATATTTTTTATTTTATTTTCATTTTATTGACTATCAGCATCTGCAGAGTGTTTTATCGTCAGGTTGCCCCCCATTCATTTCTGTTTGCACATCGCAACAGGTGGTTCACATGCTTCAAACCTGCTATGCATAATAAATGCAGCCTTAAAAGTGTGTTTGAAACAACTTTAACTCTGCCAACGTTCTGGATTAAAATTAGGGTGGAATCACCACAAAAAAACTAAAAACCCTGCTTCCATTTCCAGCAATCTATCTTTCTGAGACGGAATTGTCTGCAGTGACAGCAACGAAAATGAAATTACGAAGCACTACGGACATAAGGAATACACTTCAAGTGTCACTGTACCCTCATCACTACTCAATGGGAACGCCTCGTCACGGGAAAACAAGTTCAGTGCTTACACTGATTCTGTGTTATGGTATGTGCACTTTATTATGCTTTCTTACAAGCTCATGAGAAAGAAAGAAAGAAAGAAAGAAAGAAAGAAAGAAAGAAAGAAAGAAAGAAAGAAAGAAAAAGAAAGAAAGAAAGAAAGAAAGAAAGAACGAACTTTGAGACATGCAGTATATCAAAAGTATTTCACACTGTCCTTCACTAGGTACTTTTTCATGTCTCAGACCAAACCAGTGCTGAGAACTTGGATCCAGGAGAGATTCTCAAGCCCTCAATGACATTTAGAGTTCAGATAAAAGTGCTGTATCAGTACTGCCTGGCTGAAGAGTTTGTTTCCTGTATCGACCACTCCATCCCTCAATAATGAATGGCCTGATGGTCCAGAGCAAATAGCCACAGGCCAGTCAGATAGCGCCAAGAGAGAAGAATGGATTAGGAAAAATTCTGCACTCTGTGGTCAACTTTGCTTTTTCCACTCCCCCTCTTTAAGCCAGGCCACTCTGCTACGTAACAGATATATTAAGATAATTGTACAGAAATACTTGCAGACACCAATCTTGCAAATGTTAGATTCAGAATTGCAAACATTTGTTTCAAAAGCTTGCAGTAGTAATTAATATATCATGTAATATCCTGCTTTGAATCTTTTTTAAGTTGTTAATGTCCAAAGCAAAAAAAAAAATCATAAGCTATTATTTTATTCAATAATCACTACAACAGATGAATGTGTTATATCTAGACCACATTTATAATGTCTCTTTTCTCACTGCACTTCTCCATCTGTTACTCAGCTCTGGCCTATACACCCCAGCAGGACTGAGCAATGAACCATCTCCTATTCATAAGAAAGAGAAAAATGAGTTTCAGCAGTTAGGTCAAACGCTGACCTACGGTTGTCTGTTGCACATGATTCCTTCAAGACAAAGAAATTTTTTTCACAAGTCAGTTTCAGAAAAATGGACACTGTGTAAGGTTTTATAATATTGTAAGACAATGTAATCTAATAAGAAGATTCCTGTCCCTTGAGAACAGACCCCCCACTGTGCTTCCTCATGTCTTCTGTGGTAACACCTTCTATATCCTGTATCCAGACGAGGATACATCCAAATGGCTCTTGTCTGCTAGAACCCTTTAGTTTAATCAGGAGAATGCAAATGCATCTCCTTTCACCTGTCTGTCGCCGGGTCCCTCTATGACTGACATGTTATTGACTGGTTCTTTTGATGTTTGGGACGTAGCACCGTTTAAATTCTTTGCTGAGAATAAACGGAGATCTTCAGACATCATGCCATCATGGCGGACACAACAAGAAATAACGTATTCTCTTAGCTTAAAGATTAGCTCGGACACAATTCTTCATCATTTTAATACCTAACACACTGTTTGATGCACACAAGGATGACAAACTGGTGTAAACGAAACACTGTGAAAAAGGTTGTTTTTCGTTATGGGGATATGAGAGTCAAGAGGATCCTTCAATATCCCTCAATGAGATCCAATGTCAAGTAAAAAGTGAGCTTAACCAATCAAACAGTTTGTTGATTTAAGGCATTTGTGTATGCCCCCAATTTTAAAAGAGGGTTGTCTCTTTGTGGTGATGTATGAGTTTCATGCAAGTTGGCAAAGAGAAACACACCTGCCATTTGATCTAATGGTCCAACAAGGTCCATGTCTAAGAGGACATTAAATGAAAGGCCGGAGTGCAATGGCACTTTTGGGGTGACAGGCAGATTTACCAGCTGAATTGTATGACATTGACAGCATAATGAGCACCACCATCATACATTCCTGAGAATGCCTGACCAATGGTAAAGGGCCATGAGTAAGGTGAGTAGTTAAGTGTTTTCACTTACCTTACATGCCCTGTCATTGGGTTTTGTTAGGTTGTTTTTTCTCTGGTTTGAGTGTCTTGTGTCACTTGCCTTAAATAATTGAAAACTAGGGGTGGTTGAGCACAACATCGAACTGGATTATCAGCACATCTTCTTTTGTTAATTGGTCGAAGGCAATAACAATAAGTAATTTCCGATAGAGAAATCCTCCAATAGAGGAATCCCACTAAAGTGGGTTGAAGCTGACATCAACAGGCCCAGGAAAACCTCCCCAGCCAGGGCTGCACACCCCCTATACTGCTTCTCACTTTGCAGAACCCATTTATTACTTTATCTCTTGCATTAACATAAATACTGTAGGGTCACCATTTTTGCATGCAATTCTTTGCTTTTAACTAGGCCTTTGTCAGAAATTGCATAAAAAAGTAGTTTTAGATGTGTTCACACTTGACAATTAAAATAAACTCTGGTGTAGTTGCTCTGTTAGTGCAGTTTACTCAAACAAATGTGAACGCTGCCTGAACAGCGTTGGTGTGCACAAGGCAACCTTGGGGTGCACAAAGCAAGCAAACTGAGTCCACTTGAAACGGTAGGTCTCGGTCCACAAGATGGGAACTTTTACTGGGATACTTGAGAACTTTCACTGTTCGACTCTGACATGATGTTCGATGTACTGTAGAGGCTACCTCTAGGTACCTACCTCTAACTACCTTTGCGCTAGTTATCAAGGTACTGGACGAGTTTTGGAAAAAATAAACCAAAAAAACTAACGTCATTTATAAATTAAACACTTACAAGTTAAATGTTAAATTTAATGAGCATTCGAGCTCAAATTATGGCCAGCAAACAAGAGCACGGGAACGCACGTAATAGCCCAGTAAGGCTCTGTTCAATTAGAAGAGAGCTTGCAATACTTTTTATGTCCATGAGAGTACAACAGTTAAATAGATTAATGAAATATCATATGTTTTTGAGCGGTCTCGTTATTGAACGCGGCCTTGCTATATTATCGCATGCTCATGTGCTCTCATACCAGACAGACAGATGCAGAAGGGAGAGGAGTCTATCAAAAGATTAAAGATCACTGCTTGCATTTATTTATTTATTATTTCGTGGGAGACGGTCGCCACTGGCGGCTATATGGATAAAAGTTAGTTGCAAAATAAAAACATTTAGCGCACTAGCAATTTTTTATTCTTATTATCTGGAGCCATACTTGTGTTGTTTTCAATGTATAACATTACACTTCATCAACTTTTTATTAGTTTTCAGCTAATAAAGATACCACCATAAATAATCAACATGCCTTCTTGAAAATTCCATACTAGCAAACCAAAACTAATGTATCATTTTATGCTTTGTCCCAAAACAACACATCCTTATATTTACATTGATCCAGAGCAACTTACAGAAGTGATGAAGAATTCTGCTTTATTGTATCCTTTTTGTTGCCTGCAGTATAATGAACAATGTATGATTGAAATTCATAAAGCACTAATTAAAAAAGTGCTCTTCCCAAGTTTGAACTATTTAGAATAATTACATCTATATAAAGTGAAAGGCATTAAATTTGAGATAAATGCATTATTATAACTGTATACCATATATGACTAAACCAATCTAATTAAAATCGCTGCCCTTGTAATTTATATACAAAGACAGGAATGATTTTACAATGAGATAGCAGTGATAGCATTAATACCACATGCAGTGTAAAATAATGCAGGGAAGCACAAGATCTCATGAAGACATTTGTCTGCTACCTGCTGGGATAAGAGCTCTTTCTAAACCATGGGAGGAAATCTTGAGAAAGGCTTCATTGCTCAATTTATCACTGAGATATAAATATAACAGCATGCCGCTGGCACACAAAGCAGAGATTCGTTGCAGTCACAGGTATAAGTGTTTTTTTTAGTTTAGTACTGTGTGTAAGTGGTTGGGATTGGATGTTAGGCACCTCAATGGTGTGTTTTTGTGCATGTGTGTGTGTGTGTGTGTGTGTAAAAACTTCGTCTTTGTCAACATATAGTTTATAGTAAAAGACAAAATATCACCTTCTATTCTGTAAATTCCACATATTGTTTTTAATGGGGCCTACACAAAGAAAAATGTTTGAAAGCATCTTTGAGCTCAGAGAAGCCTAGTTTGTGACTTTTACTTAAAAAAATATATATATATTTTTTTTATTTATTTTTTTATTTTTTTTAAAGTAAAAAAAAAGAGCTCTTAAGAGCTCTTAAATATATATATATATATATATATATATATATATATATATATATATATATTTTTTTTTTTTTTTTTTTTTTTTTACACACATTTCAAACAATTCCAATAAATGAAAGCATAAATGGGAAACATTTGGGAGTTTGGTGGCATTCAGAAAGCATTGACAATGATGTGATAAATGAAAGCAAAAGACAGAGTCTCTGACACTCTGTACACATTGCCACTGTCATGTTCAAAGACAACTGCTGCAGTTCTTCAGCAGCACTATGGTAACTTTACTGTGGTAACTATGGCACTCTCTGGCGTAGCATCGTTAAGGAAGATGCAGTAATGAAGCTGGCGTCAGCCACTAGCGTGCGAGAGGCAGACAGCACACCTAATTCCCCCAGGAAAGCCTCTGAAATGGGATCTCCAGCAGCTCAGCCCTGCACAAAACAATACCTGATAATTAACTCTGCTAGGAAACACCACTTTCCAAATGATTGGGTTAACCCCTATGTGTTTTCCATTCACACCTCCTCTCCTAGAACACTGATAGAGGGGCGAAGTGAAGTGCATGTGCAGACTTAATAAGTACATAAAAAAGAATCTTTTTATAACAGGAACAACTTCAGTAACTTTGGTTCTTTTTTCCAGCCAATAACTGTGAAAACAAACAAAACCACAATTAAGGCACACAAAATTGGTAAGGATGAAACTTGTTAACCACACCATGATGGGTCTAGTGTGGAAAGTCAAACCTGATTATCTTTTATTAAACTTTATATATATATATATATATATATATATATATATATATATATATATATATAATTATTGTCACACCAGACAGGACACCAACATAATCTTGGCCGAATTCTGTAACAGACAAAGCAATTTCATGTTGCCCAAGTCAAATCATACAACGAATATCCCTTAATGTTAGACCTGTGATGGAAGAAACATTCAGTTTTTACATAACCAGTCAGTTAAATATGTGCTTGTGCAGAAAATGGAGTCACATAAACAGAAACAAGCATATTTTTAGCAATGTTATGCTTACAGTTTGTCCAATTTAAATGGCGGATAAAAGCAGTTGGGAGCTATTTGTGACTAAAAGGACAACCTCAAAGTGAGCTTGAGATGATAAGAATGTTTTTACACACATGATACATTTGAAATTTACTAATGTGAGCAACTCAGTATTTTAAATGATCACTTGCTCAGGCTTAAGCATATAGTTTTGTGTTTTCAAGTTTTTTTGTTTTTTTTTTGTTGGTCAAAAAAGGAAGAGCGACAGGAAAGGTTTTTTCCGCCAATTGAGAGATTGTAAGTTTGAATCTTGACAATGCCACACACATCCAGAGTCCAAAGGAGCCATTCTGGCTGTCATTTCTGAGATGACATGCTCTCTCCAGGCAATCATAGCAACACTGTTTAATTTTGGACATCTAGGGGGTCATAGTTACAAGTAAAGAAAGATAGAGCTGTGTGAAGAATCACAGGATAAGCAACAGTTATTAACTGATATCTGGCTCGCTGCCTTCTTGTGTCTTGGAGGAAGCACATGATTGTCTTTACTGTCAACTCTTGATATTGTCAATTATAATACGATATATGACTGGTGAATGGAAAATTAATAAATAAAAAAAATTGGGAAGAAAAAATTTTTTTTTTGAATATGCCTGAACTTTGGCCACAATGGCACTTAATCGGCCTGGTCACATTCTCTTACGCTTTCCAGTTTTTGTCTGTTCCAGAGAAATCAGTCCAAAAATTGTAAAGTGTAACATTTTTAATAAGAACTGCTGACAAAGAAGCAAGGAGAACCATACGACAGGTTTTAGGTTAAGCATCTGTACCAAATGTGTTAATTCAAGTCTAGTAGGCTTTTATTGTCATTTCAACCATATACAGTTCAGTACACAGTGACCCCTGGACTAAGGCGCTACATACATACAACATAAATTAACGACTTAAATTAACAACATGAATTTAACTAGCTAACTAATACACCTAATTAGCTGACTAGCTAAGACGAAACACATTAACACCATGATTTAACAAAAAACAATCTAAGTACTATACACAAGACACCAAAAGGATTCAAAGTAGCAATAAAGTGCACATGCAAATGTGCAAACAAGAGCGACAACAACATGACAGAATCCAATAATGAGTAGTGCAAGAAATAACAGATGAGAAACAGTAAACATTTCTTGTTAAAGTAGCAGTGAAAATAGAAAAGAGTTCATGTGCAAATAGCTGGTAATGATATTGTGCAAAAAAAAGCAATGGCTGGTTGATATGTGAAATTGCTGGATGGTTGTAGATCAGTGTGTTTGATCAGCGCATGTCCAGTCCCTCCCATGAGGAGATGGATGGCTTGTTGGAAGAAGCTGTTACACAGTCTGGGTATGAGGGCTTAAATGCTTTGGTACCTTTTTTCCAGATGGCAGGAGGGTGAAGAGTGTGTGTGAGGGGTGTGTCTGATCAGCCACAATGATGGTGGCTTTGCGGATGCAGCATGGGGTGTAGATGTCTGTGATGGAGGAAAAGAGACCCCGATGATCTTCTCGGCTGTCCTCACAATCCAATGTAGGGTCTTGAGATCCGAGATGGCCCAATTTCCAAACCAGACAGTGCTCCAGGATGCTCTCGATAGTCCCTCTATTGAAATTGTAAGAGTCAGTGGTGAGCAGAGTGTGAACAGCAGAGCAGAGTGTGAACAGCAGGGGACTGAGCACGCAGCCCTGACTGAAACCTTCAGGTCAGAAAGACCAAGCTCCAGTTACAGAGAGAGGTGTTCACGCCCAATAGATTCAGCTTCCTGATCAGGTATTGGGGTGTATAATAGATTGAATGCTGAACTGAAATCTATTAACAGAATTCGAATTTAGGTGTCCTTGTTTTCTAGGTGTGTGAGGGCCAGATGGAGTGTGGTATAGATAGCATCATCCATAGAATGGTTATGATGATACACACTGCAGTGGATCCAGTGAGGGTGGCAGAAGGATTTTGATGTGTCTTTTGACGAGCCACTCCAAGCAGTTCATGATGATGGGAGTACAACAGGACCGGTAGTCATTAAGACAGGACAAGACTTCTTCAGCACGGGGACACTGGTGGTAGTCTTGACGCTTGTTGGAACTGCGGCGCTGCTCAGAGAGATGTTAAAGATGCCAATAAGAACATCTGCCAGCTGTTCAGCACATTCTCTGACCAATCTGCCAGGGATATTCTGGTCCTGCAGCTTTCCTCACATTACCACACTTCCTTGTTGTCTTATCATTCTGTGCACCAAACCGAGCGCGGAAGCTTGTCTGCGAATCAGGAAGGGAGCCATCAGTAAAAGTAATTGTGTAGAAGTAGAAGTTGTGGATTCCCTGGGAGTGTGCACAACAGTTTGGCCCTTGCTGTTCTTAGGGCCACCTTGTCCCCTGCTTTAATAGCAGAGTCTTAGGTTTTCAAAAGTGCATGCACCTCAGCGGTAAATTCATGGTTCCTGGTTGAGTCGTGAGATGATGTTCTTAGAGACAGTGACATCATCGGTGCAGTTGCTGTAGCTAGTAGTGATGCGCGGGTCGGGTATTTTTCCAACCCGCGAGTCCCGCTTTTATGGAATTATTCGGCCTGCCCCAGCCCGCCCTGCACCACTGTATCTATTTTAACAACCCGCCCCGCCCCGCACCCGCGACCATTGAATAGACATACTACGCATTGTAATTCAAATAAAAACAGCCTTTATTTCAGCCTGAAAGTGCTTGGAAACATCGCCGTGTAAACTGGCAACAACATATGATTATGAATATGAATATATATAACATTCTAAAACATTAGATTTAGCAGCCTGACCTTTTTTTCTTTTAATGATGTAAAGTCCCGACCTCAATTTCTCCCGCGCCTCGTCTTCCATCTTCACTTTTATTTATTTGTTTTTGTTGTGACTGGCAGCGGTAGCTGCTTGTCGCTTTCGTGACTTGTCACGTGATGTAACCTTATCAAAGAACTTAATAAAATATGAAAATAGATATTCCCAAATATTTAATAAAGGCTATAGGGAATTGCATGCAACATACATGGATTTTTTAAATTAATTTTGTTTTTAATGACATTTACATTTACATTTAATTCAATTCAATTCAATTCAATTCAATTCAATTTTATTTGTATAGCGCTTTTAGCAATTTTCATTGCCGCAAAGCAGCTTTACATAGTCAAAAGAATTATTTAAGTTTAATTTAGGCATTTGGCAGATGCTCTTATCCAGAGCGACTTACAAAAAGTGCTTTAATGTTTACAACATTGGATACATACTTACACTGGGTTAACTAGGTTAATAACTAAGTACCATTAGTCCAACACATCTGAGTTTTTTTTTTTTTTTTTTTTTTCATGGGGGGGGGGTTAGTCCAAGTACTGGAGAAACAGATGCGTCTTGAGTCGTCGTTTAAAGATAGTCAAAGTCTCTGATGTACGGACATCTAGAGGAAGTTCATTCCACCACCTAGGTGCCAGAATGATAATGAAGAATAATGACCCGCCCCAACCCGCCCTGCAAATAAAGTGACAATTTCTTTACCCGCCCCAACCCGACGCGTGGGTTACCCGCGGAGTCCGCGGGTTACCAGACGACCCGCGCATCACTAGTAGCTAGAGGCAAGAGAGATGTGGTCTGAGTAGCCAAGGTGGGGCTGAGGCATTAAACAAGATCCAGTGTGTTTTCCCCAAAGTCCACATACTGATGGAATTTAGGGAGCACTGACATGAAATTTGCATGGTTGAAATCTCCAGCAACAATAAACAGTCCACTGGGGTGTGTGTTTTGCAGTTTACCATTACATTTTTTGCATTCAGCTTGAACAAACAGATCAGATATCCAAAAGTTGCTTTATAAACCACTGCACTGCACCATTTATATTCTTGAGTAAAGTCCCCCCAGAGAACAAAGCAATTAAGTGTTTTTGTGTAAAATGCTTTACAACTTTCATCCACCACTTGATGCAAGACAAAAATGTATTTTGGTGAGAAAGAAGTGGTACAGATTGGAGTGTGGAGAAAAATCTGGAACATATTGTTAAATATAATGCATATGGTCAGTTTGAGTGTACAACACACTGGACCTAAATTTAGATTAGCATTCAAATTACAGCAAAGAGACAATCTGATGTTAGGCTGAGACAGAGAGCGAGAAAGAGTATGTGTGGCACAGAGAGGGCACGGAAGGTCTACACCTATCCAGTAGCCCTGGTTTAAAAATAGTCAGAGAAACAATGCAGCATTATGAGAAGCTTTTTAGACATAGGAGCAGAAATGTTCTACAACCTTCACATCAATAGGCTCTTTCCAAACATCATTCAAACAGCTCTGCCACTGAATGCCAATTCTTCTAGCTGTGCTCCTCATTTTTTGTTCTCCATGAGACACTATATTGCTATTAAATCAGGATATGGAAAACTAAATAATTGTGTTCCTCTCTACAACCTCTTGGGATTGGCATATAAAACAGACAATGACAGAAAACCAATTAGTCTACTAAAGCACATTATAAAATGTCCTTGTTATGAGTAGCCTAGAAAATATTGAAGAGAAGATGCAAAATAAATAACCTCAAAAAATTATTAATGAATTTCTGCCATTTCTATGTAACAAATTCAATAACCTATCATTTTTTGAGTACTCACCTTGAACCTCCACACTAGACCACATAAAATACTGCTTTGTTGGGGATTTTAATCTAAAACAATTATACACAATTACAGGTAGTCAGCTCCAGTGTTCTTGGAACATTTATAATTTGATAGGGCAGATATCTGCTAAAAGAAAAAACAACAACTTGGTGTAACAACAAGTATACTTGGTCTTCCTATCCAGGTCCAAAATCGCTTAAATGTGTTTAATTCATTCACTGCTACCGAATTCAATGTAAAAAAAAAAAAAAATCTGAACCTTATGGGTTATGGGTTCTGCATGGCGGACATTTATAACTTTGATCAGCAGTGCCAATGACATGACATCCATGAACCTCAGCAAATGGTAAGGTTCTTTTCTGATTGTTTACAGTCACTCTTACTCTGACTACTTAATCCTCGATACCGCTTATTCGGACTTGGGGTAACCATGTAAGCCACTTCATCACACAGAATATAACAGGAAATTTGGAAATGCCAATTAGCCTACAGTGCATATCTTTGGACTGTGAGAGGAGTACCCAGAGGTAACCCACCAAATATGGGGAGAACACGTAAACACCACACACAGAGGCGGGAATCCAAGCATCAATGCTGGAGGTGTGAGGCCATGGTGCCAACCACTCTGCCACCATGAAAGCTAATAAGTTTAGGAGAGACCAATGTGATTAGAGGAGACAATGCAAGTTGTCCAACTAACTACAGAATCATCAGGAAAGCCTTTTGCTTTGTCACGTCCAGTCAAGTAGACAGTTTTTTAGCCTTTCTTATAAGGAAATGATTTGTTGTTATGGCTTCATTTAAGACATTGACAATTCTATATTTTTCCTAACAGTATATTTCTGTCACCCCAGCACTGACATGAAAACAAGCCTGGTTTTCTTTTTACACATGCATGTTTGTTCACCCTGTGATATTGCTGCTGAACAAAGATACAGAACACTGTGGCAAGTGACATTGTGGTTTTAAGAACCAGCTGATGATGGGAGGAGGTCTCAGAGAATGAGCAAAAAGTGGGTGAGTGGTTACAGCTGTGTGTGGTCATTAAAGAACATTTATACATTATTTATTTTGCAGTAAAAAAAATGTGTGACAGAGAAAGAGAGTGTGTGTGTGAGAGAGCGAGAGAGAGAGAGAGAGAGAGAGAGAGAGAGAGAGAGGTAACAGCAGGAAAGCTGTCAGTAACCTTGAACGTGAACAGACTAATGACAGTGGAAACACTGTATGTGCAATTTGTTATAATTTCTTTTTTGTAGTGGTTTAAATTTGCTAAAGAAAGTCGCAAAGGCGCACTCAAGAAAGAAAAAAAAATGAATAAGGCAGCTTTGCTTTCTCTTAAGCTTACTCCACGTCCTCATTTCCCTCACTGCATAAAAAGGTTTTGCCAACAAAAAAATTACTGAATCTCCATTTTGCAACTATTTGGTAGGAATATAACTAGAGTGATGAGCTTTTTATGGACTGACACTGAAGGTGTGTTGTTGCACAGGCTGCAAAAAAGGCTGTGCTGGAGGACCAGAAGTAAATAAAACAAATGAAGACGCTAAATGACAGCGGATAAACTGACAGCTCTGTTTAGAGCTCAAAAGTCTCATATATCTGAATCCAGAAAGGTAAACTTAAAACATCATATTCCTGCACATTCTTCCTCCCTTCTATCTATCTGACACAAAAATATACACACACATAGGAATAATCACAGCTTGAAGCAAAGCGTCCCCTGACAAAAGTCCTGGTTAGAGCCACATTACGGCAATTCCCCCTCCTACAAATAAATGAGCTTTAGGAGAGGATCGATGCTGCTCTATATCCAGTCCTGTGATGGAGAATAAATGCGAAGCTCATTGGACTGGACACTCGCACTGGAGCCAGCTCTTGCTCTAATGAGTTTTTATTGACTCAAGCACCAAAGTGCCCAGCTTTAACTTATTAGAGCTAGCACATGTATCCAGGTGTAGAGACTGATTTACTTCAGATGGTCTGTGAGTGAACGGACGCCTGGTGATACCATTAAATTGTGGGAGAACATCTGAAATCAGACTCCTCAGCGTTGTTCCTCATGGCTTAGTGAATGCAGTAATTTCGAGACCTAGCTGCTTGTATTATATGCAGCCTTATTGTATGTCAATTTGCATAAATGTGCTTAAATGTAAATCTAATTTGTCCTGTCTGCATTGTGCTGCTCTGTTTTCTTCTACATCCTCTACACTAGTGTAACAGGCTTGCAGTATTTTAATCGCCATCTATACTGCACTGCATTCCTCATTGCCTCAAACTATGCTGTGTTTTTTGCCCCCTTTCCTCTAAACTAGTTTCTACCCTCTAATGTGCCTAAAATAATGTCCTAACAGTTTCTTTGCCCTGTTTGTTCAGTTCATTTACTTGCCCTGAGAATTTGTCAAGGAAATCCTGGAGAATCTAGACTATATTTTGCCCAAACATTATCTTTAACTGTATATAAAGACTGAAAATAACAGATGGCTGTTTAGTAAGAAGCATGCTTCTAATGATCTAAAATGTACAGTGAAGTGGTCTTTCCTCAGCTGTGTAAAGGGTATGAACAGTCGAGTGAGCAGTTAGTCAAGTGTAGTCAATGTGAAGTGACAGCCAGATTTATTTTTTTACTCATGTCCCCCTCTGCAAATATACTGTAAACAAAAGGCCAAAAATGTGCATCGTGGATTGGTTTATATTTCATGTAATCAATATGCACAACACAACAACCACAACAATAATTATGCTGATAATAATAATTATTATTATTATTTTGTTTAGAAAGCAGATATTGACAGTGTGCTGATGTAATGAAATATTGATCAGCACTCTCCATGGAACAAAATCTTTCAGGGGTTTATTTCATTGATGTGCTCTTTGTTTAAACCTCTGCATAACCACATCACAAAATACTGTACGTACTGACATCTTACTTAGATTAGTGCTTTTGTATATAAAATCATTACTATACAATATATATATATATATATACAGTATATATATATATATGTGTGTGTGTGTGTGTGTGTGTGTGCTTTTTTTTTGATAGCTAATATAAAATGTCCTTTTAGTTCAACCTTATGCATCATCAGCTGCTTAAAAATTTTAGCCCGCCTTGTATTTACAAGAGTTCTGTTAGTACATGGCCACACAGCCATGGCAGCCAATGTCAGTGTTGAATTACCACCACGCAGTGTTAATATAGGTCCAGTTGGACTCATATGCACTCTGAAAGTGTTAAATCAACAATCGGGATTTTACTGTCTAGATTTAACTTTTTTTTAATCTTCTCTAGATCTTGCATGTGAGAAAACTTATTTTAAATCTGTTGTCATGGTCACCTGGGAAATGCTAAAGTGACCTTGAATGTCCATTTTCAAAATGCTTCTGTTCTCTGCACATTAAAAAGTGCTATTCGGTAATCTTAATTACTGTGGAAGCTCTGTATGACTTTCCCTCGCTCTCACTCCCTCTCTCTCGTACACACAGACAGTAGAGCCAGTGAACTGATCAAAATTCATTGCTGCTTGGAGGACACAGGTTCCTGTGACTCTTTGTTAAAATGGTCATGAGCATTCATTCTGTGGAAAGTGAAAACTGCACCCTGCGGTTAAGGATCCTGCCACACAGCAAGCCACTAAAAGCTGCATGAGGGAAATTTCTTTGGCAAATCTAGTGGGCAGTTACCGGGAAAAGGAAACCCCTGATAATTCAGATGTACATGTTACATTTGTCTATCAGGTCTCATACACTCTGATCACAGCATATCTCTTCTTGAGCAGATTGCTTAATACAAATGACTGGGGAAAAAATCCCTGAATCTGTTTTTGTTAACCTGAGGATCTGTATTTGGTATGGTAATGATAATCCCATGCCAAATTAATTGTTAGTCATGTAGATACATTTGAGCAGTTCCATTTCATTTCATTTCATGGGCCACAGTTTATTTAATTCCTTCCTGATTAATTTATGGGATAATTATTAAATCCTTCGAGTTGGCTCAGGTGTATACCAGAGAAGGCAATGAACTGGCAAGGATGCGTGACCTACAGGACTTATGGTAACTATTACATTTAAATGCTTGTGCATGGTAGCTCAAGTCACAAAACCATGCTATTAATCCAGAGCAGGAGAATTAATTATTCTGCTGTGTAGTTTTCCCACCATTTTGTAAAGCAGCAAGAATGAGATGATGATCTTGAGAATGAAATAAAGAAAAATGTCCAAACCTAGTACAAACCTTTTCTCTGATGAACATTAAAAAAGTACTTTTGAATCTAAAAAATGAAGTAAATGTCTTAATGTAATGCATGGAGTGGTTTTCGATAGCTTTTTGTCTTATGTGGCATTGAAGCATAATTGACACCACTGCTTTCTAACCTGAATTTGCAAAAATGAAAAGAAACATTGCTATAAATAAGCATAATTTAAGTTTAAAGCTGCATTGTATAGGTCTACTGTGTATTTACATTGCTGTAATGATCTCCAAAAGGCATGAAGTTAATGATGAAAAGTTATTAAACACATTTATATCATTTAAAAGTGAAAAAGCACCCCAGGAGATTTGAACTCTCAAATAATGTCTCAGACCCTAATTAGCCTGTTGGGGCTATGGCTTGTTCACAATCACCACTAGGAAGGGCCATTTAGAAGCTTTAGAAATACTGTTGACAAGAAAGACTTCTCAAACCTTCACAGTGAATTAACATCCATGCTGCATTATATTCCAAAGTTTACTTTAAACTGCACTCCCTGCTACAATTCCCACTGCACAATTTTACAACAGTGAATACATATTGAATCAAAAACTGATTTATTACAAAACCTGTACTCTTAAAACTTAAATAAATGTAATTTGTTTTTTAAATACTATTTTGTGCAGTTTATTTCGCATAGAGCTATTAGCCGATTGGAATATAACCCCATATAAACCTACTGTATATAAACACCCTACAGTGTTTTTACCGTCCAGTTGCAATGAGAAAACTCAAAATCAACACTGATGATTTTACTGCGCAGTCCCAACAATCATGGGCTGAGTCGCTGCCTAGCACTCTAAAAATTAAAATAAGTGATTCACACACAGCAGGAGAAGGCGATAGGACGATAGCAAAGCGTTATTAACTAGGCATTCCTTTAGTTATTAATGTAATCAAGAAAGTGCATTTAATAGGAACTGTCAAGGATCAAGTTGAGGTCTGGAAAAATCAAGAAAACCTTCCTAGATAAATGCTCGTAGAAAGGCAAATCAGAATCCCTGTTTCACTGCAAAAGACCTTCAGCACATTGTAGCAGACTCTGTAGTGGTGGTGCACTGGTTTATTGTGCAGTGACACCTACACAAATATGACTTTCATAGAAGAGTCATCAAAACAACTCCTTACCTCACCACAGAAAATCAGCATCAGAAGTTTGCAAACAAATATCTAAACAAGCTTGATATATTCAGGAAATAAGTGCTGACTTAAAATAGAAGTTTCTGGATGTATAACGCAAAGGTATATTTGGAGAAAGAATGCGCAGGATTTCACCAACTGTTAAGCATGGGAGTGGATCCATCATGATTTAGGCTTGTGCTGCAGACAGTGGCATGGGGACCATTTCACTGGTAAAGGGAAGAATTGATTCAATTTAATACCAGCAAAGTCTGAAAGCACACATTACACCATGTGTAATAAAGCGGAAGAAGTAAAGATGGTGGCATCTACAACAGGATAATAATCCAAAATACACCTCAAAATCCATAATGAACTACCTCAAGCAAGATATATGCCACATATCACAGCCTGCTGACCAGTGGATTTAAAATAATCTAAGAATGGATTAAATACCTTATGAAAGGAATAATGGACAAAAATCCTACTAAAAAGAATGGAATGGCTTTAATCCCTAAACATGGGGATTCATTGGCCATGCAGGGTGACCAAACGTTTGCTTTGGACCCTTTTCCTTTTTTGTTATTTTAAAACTGCAAGAGATGAAATTGAGGCGTCTATATCTCTTTTAGTTGCCTAGTAAGAAAAGTTTTGCCTGGGGGGCCCCAATTTTTGCATGCCACTGTGTTTTAACATTTATTTCACTGTTTTTTTTTTTTTTTGCTTAAAGCTGCAATAAATTCTTTTTTACTTCATTGTGTAGATGTGAACAGAACTGAGTAAGGTCATGAGCTTTTTGTATTTGTGTAGGAGTATTGCAGATGAGGGATGGATCAGCTTAATTTAAAGATTTTGAAAACATGGTTTCCATGTTAAAATAGGTTTATAATATTGTTACTTACAAGGTCAGATCATTAAATTAATACCTTAAACTGCATTTTCTTTTTCAATGCTATGCAACATTTCCATTTTTCTGTGTGTGTATCAGACAGTACAGTGATTGGCAATGGTGTTTCCCTGGCAACATAAATAACCTGACAACAATGGTAAGAAAAGAGAGTAAGAACCCCAGTGCATGTCTTACAATTATTTTGTTGTAACACAAATGTATACATTTTAATTATGAATTTTGATAATTTGACTCATAAAATGAACACACTGTGAGGGAGTGTATTTTGTAGGTTTTGGTAATGTGAGCTTGATTGTCTTTCAGCTGGTTTAAAAAGCTAGTGAAGACCTTCATGTTAGACATTAAACTGTAAACACCGCTGCAGCAAGCAACAAATGTTGGTGAAATTTACACCATATTTACAACATAAATGTTGTAAACTAAATTGAAGTTTACTTTACCGTCCATGTTTTTAACTGCTCATTATATCAAGGATGACACCACATCAGCTGTCTAGCAACAGCTGCTAACTCCTGTCACTCAGCATTTGTGTGAAAAGAATACAGTGCTAATGTGTGAGTGTGTGTGTGTGTGTGTGTGTGTGTGTGAGTGTGTAGTAGCTAGGGGCAGGTTTACTAACAGATGCTCAGTGACAAAAATGCTACTGTAAGTGACAAGAACTATCCCTAATCATGGCAAAACAGGCAGTTGAGTATGTTTTTCTTTGTTATTTCAAATTAGTATCAGTTTGCATTCATATTTTCAATATACTAAATTTATTTCTAATTATTGATACTTGAAAATGCTTTCAACATATATGGTCTTCACAAAAATCAATCCAGATCCGAATCTTTAAAATGCCTAGAGGCATTCCGAAACCCAATTTTCCACAGATCAAATCCTACACTTTTAGGTTACAGACACCTCAGGGCTCATGTTTTGAACTGACTGCAGGTAAACCACAATGCGTCAAACTCATAAAACAGCTATATTTAAGCTTTGTTACAAAAAAATGCATTGAAAAATGAATGCAGCTAAAATGAGATCGCTAACAGATTGGGAGACTGCTGAACAGCTGGTCCATAAATTGCTATCCACAGACTTGTGCATAAAATGAAAAGCCTAAAGAAAAAAAACACAAAAGTCGATTGTTTTCCAAAACTAGAACTGTCACCAGAGCAAGGGATAGGAAAAAAAGAGCTCACAAATCAGTGTCCTCAAGTTACATTTCCTACAGTCTGTGCCTCGAAACCCTCATTCAGATGTGCAAGTGCTATTTAGAAAATAAAAGGCAAAAGTAGGCATATTTAAAATGATTTCAATTGTAAGATAATGTTTTAGAGGAGCTGCTATATTTTATTAGTTTATTCCATGTGCAACACAAATTCCTCAGGAATGTCCTGCCTACTGATCAGCTTCTCATCATTCTTTCCACATATATGTATGTAAAAGCGCACAGCAGTAGGTACAGCAGCCGCGTTATGGTTTCACACACACACACACACACACACACTCTCCTGAATGAAGACTCCGGCGTTACGGAGCACAGCTGGAAGTCCCAGAGGAGAGCAGAACAGATGCGCAACGTTCATTATTTATTTCTCTGCTTTCCCCTTTCCACACACACACACACACACACACTCAGTCCTCTGAGGAACACTTACATCAACGCAAACCTTGGCGACGCGTTAACCCGCGCGCGACAACGTTTCGGCAACATCCGGGGCTTTTCATAACCTTCGAACACCTGGACTGGGAGTTAAGACTCGTGCTCGTACTCACATCGTGTCTTTTTTATCTTCTTCACGCGCATCAGTTACGTTGCGTGCATAAAGCGGGAATTCAGTGGGAATGTTTTGCGCGGACGCAATCACGCGAACTTTATTTCAGAACGGCTTTTATTAAACATGTCGACGGAGAAAAGTGTGCACTGTAGTGATAATCGTGGATAACCAGAATTAGAGGGCGCATGCGCCGGTTGTTTAGTGACACATTTTTCTTGGACGTGTTGTAATTACAGCACGGGGGTTTACTGACGCTGGTGTACATTTGTACTGGTTTGCTTAATTTTGCGTCGAATAAACACCCATACTAACAATAAAGAGCGATACAATAAGGAACACCGGGAGCGCGTGAGCAGCGCGAGCGTGAATTAACCGTGTGAGCCAGCGGGTTTCACAGACAAGCCAATACTGTAGATGATATTTTGTAAATTGTAGGTGGTACAATTTCCATGAAAGATTTTACATCTTAACAAAGAGACAGAACTGTTTTAATGAAATGATATAAACACATTGTCTACGCGGTTTTGACATGATGTTAAGTTTGTCATGATCTACCGTTACAACCGCTGTCTTTAAAAATACAACAAAAGCCACAAACAGTTTTGTCATAAGTTAGGAATAAACGCATAAATCAGTCAAATTAGATCAATTAGAGCAATCAGAACTGTTCTCACAGGCAAAGTCTATCTCACTAGGCATAATGTCATGACAAGACTTACAGAGATGGAAAGCAACAGGCACGAGGAAGCAGACGTTACCCAGGGATGTCATTCTGAAAAGATCCTGAAGAGAGAGGAAACACGCGCGCACACACACACACACACCGACTGCGGGTTTGAATTGGTGTTTTAACGGAGCGCAGAGTTTTCCCGCGCCACCTGCAGCCGCGAGACTCCGCTGTGCGAGGCGAATCCGCGCGTGCGTCTGTAGTAAAGTGGGCGGGGACAGTGAGTACGTCCATCCAAGAACCGCATAGATACTAGCGCACTACATAGTAGCCTGTGCCAAGCGAGTACACCGCCGCAGATGCCTGCTGATTTGGCATGCTATTTAGTAAGGTAGTGTAGGTATTTACATGGGCATCTCCGGACGTCACAGATGCGTCATTACACATGTAATCGTAGTATTGCATCGACATTGGCTTTGTGCGTGAGCTGCAAAGCGTCGTAACTAGCTGAAAAGAGCTCAGTAGCTCTTATAACCATGTTAGGTCCTTTGCAAGTCTATTTTAAAACATGCACTTTATTTAAATAAATCCTTTGAGTTTTCAATTAAACATTGACAGAAAGTTTGCAAGAAATTCCTCCCTAGCAATTCCAGCATCCTGCTGAAAAAACAAGTATAAAACGTACTGCAAACTCAATGTTGGTTTGAATGAATCTACTTCTAGTGACTAGTGACGTATTTTACTTCTATTTAAATAGTTTTACAGTATTTTAATCTAAAACAGATGTTTTAAAGATTTCATACTGGGGCTCAGAGACTCTGGTGATTTCTACAGGTGCTATTTGGAGTCCTTGCTTACAGACTGCATGATCTCCTGGTAATGGAGGATTCCCTGAGCAGCATCATAAGGCACTGCAGAGGACGGTGAGAACAGCTCAGAGGATGACACACACACATATACACACTGCAGGGGATTTTTTTCAGCCACTGAAAGTCCCAATTCACCCACAATATCTCTCTCATCCACCATAAGATTTATCAGCTTTTCAGGATTTAGGGTTTTTCCCTGCAAGCCATTAGGCAGCTCAATAACCTCAATAAGAACACTTACAACATTTAAAACACTAACATCTGTTATTAACTGTACAGCACTGCTGAACACAACATCATCACACATGCTTTTTCACTTTTTTCACAATTCCTGGCATTTAATCCTAGTAGACATGCCCTGCCTTTGGTCAGTAATGATTGTGAGACTACAGACTCCACTTACGGTTCAAAGCCCCTCTTACAGTATCACTACTCTATTTTAACAATGTGAAAGGTAGCGTTGCCTTTAAATTGTTTAACTTGGGCCAAATGTTTCAGGTAGCCTCCAACAAGCTTCTTACAAGGAGTTGCTGAAAATGTAGCCCATCCTTCTGACAGACGTGGTGTAAGTGAGTCAGGATGGTAGGCCTCCTTGCTCACACATGCTTCAGCTCGGCCCACAAATTTTCTTTTAGATTGAGTTCAGGGCTTTTGATGACTACCTCAATATTTCCACTTTGTTGTGCCACGATGTTGGAAGTGTGCTTTGAGTCACTGTTCCTTTGGAAGACCAATTCGCAACAAGGCTTTCTGACTGAAGTCTTTAGGTGTTGCTTCAATATACTCATATAATCTTCCTTTCTCATGATGCCACCTATTTTGTGAGGTACACCAGTCTCTCTGGCAGCAAAGCACCCCTACAACATGACATCGCCACCCCCATGCTTAATGGTTGGGATGGTATTGTTTGACTTGCAAGCCTTGCCCTTGTTTCCCTCAGAAATAATGATGGTCATTATGATCCAACAGTTAAATGTTAGTTTCATTAGATCAGAAAACATTGCTCTAGAAAGATCTTTGTCCCCACATGAAGCTGCAAACCATAGACTTTTTATTATTTTTATTTTTTTGGTGTTTTAGAGTAGTGGCTTCTTTCTTGCTGAGCAGCCTTTCTGATTCCATTAAGATAGGTCTCATTTTACTGTATACATAGGTACTTTTCTACCTGTTCTCTCTAGCTTTAAAAGGTCCATTGCTGTTGTTATGGGATTGATTTGTAGCTTTTATACCAATTTATGTTTATCTAGAGGATCCAAAACACTTCCCCATTGGTATGACAGCTGCATGGTGCTATGGTGTAATTTTTAAGCTGTTTATAGGCACAGTCACCTGAGTGTATGCAAATTTTCATTCCACTGGAATTGTAATATAGTGGATTATAAGTGAAATAATTTGTAAATAGTTGATAAAAGATGACTTGTCATGCATGAAGTAGACATCCGTGCACATGAGAGAGCTTTGAGTTGACCCAAACCCCAATAGTCTGTGAATCAAGACCAGGGGTTAATAGTTTTTTTTTTTTTTGGTACAGTGGAGTGAATCACAACCAACTATGCTGCTACATGCGCATATATTTTGAACTAGAATTTAATGACATTTCTGCCTGCAAAATATAGCAATATTTAATAATATGCATGTACTTAATGTGCATGATATTTAAATAATCAAAATGCTCTTTAAAAAATGAATGCCAATAGCAGGATCAGACACGTAAGATGTCTCAAAATGTTAGAGCTGGAGAACATTAACCCGATATTTTTGCCAGATATCCAATTGGACAGTCCACACAGTGATATTTCGTACACATTTTCGCTAAGTGGCTGGCAAATCACACAAATGCTTCTACTTTTATTTAAGGGAATTACCTTAAAAGTTTAATAAAGTTTACAAATAAAGTTACATTTTTAGTCAGTACAGAAAGATCTATGACGTTGAGCCTGGCGCTCGACTCGAGACTTCAGTATTCTTCAGTATTTGAACAGACAGCACTGTGTTCGACGTGCTGCAATTGCGCATCTTAAAAGACCAACTGTCCATGGTTGTTTCTTCGTCAGTGTATGGATCAAACACTTGAGCTTGAAAGAATTAAACAATCCATGATGCAAACAGCGGGCCAGAAACTGTGGCTAAGAACCATCTAGTATCACTCCTAATGACAACATAAAGCTTGTCAAAAGAGTAGCTGTAAGTAAGCTAATTGGCTGCACATGGTGTAAAGAAAGAAAAAATATTTGTCAATCAGACTGTGCTGGGAATCTGGTTTTAATTAATTAGCTATTAGGTTCCCACCTTCAGAGAACTGTGGGTAATCTGGACAGTTACTTCAACAAACCCTAAACATTAGTTGTGAATGCTGCGATAGCCCAAGTTGTCACAGTATTCGATTTAAGCACACAATGATCTCCCTTTAATTTTTTGAAACTCAAGATTTTGACGATAATCTCACTTTTCGTCACCCCAGCTCATAGATTATTTACAACATGGTTATACCGGCTATGTTCCCATCAATCAGAATAAAATGGTTCTACTGACAGCAGAAAACAGATGTCTTGTCTTTACTAGTCCATTTTTGATTATATATAAAAAAAAACTTTATATATAAAAAAAAACTTTAGCATTTCAGGGTAAAATGAACAATCAAACTGAGCATATAACTGAACAAAGTATTTTGTTTTTTATTCCAAAACATCTAGGGTAAAAGAAGTAGATGTAAAATATACAACAAAAATCAAGCACAAAAAAAACACAATCCAAAACAACTGGGGAAAAAACAACTTTATAAATGATCGATATTTGTCAAAAATGAAATAAGCTAGATCTTAAATGCAAACTTGGAAAAAACAAGTTATTTAACAGAGCATTTATGTGCAAGGTTCTAACATTCATGTCTGTATGATTCTGATGCATAACCCTGATCAGTATTCAACTCAAACAGTACTCAAGAATATCAAAACTATTTGTTTATGCACCTGCCTACAACTGCGGTACAAGATAAAGATTAGTTTAGTTGTAGCTGAAAACTTACACTGAAACAAACTACTCAAGCACAGAGCACCTGTTGAAGAAATGAAAAAAAAGCTACATATATGAACAAATTTAATGGGGATGGGGTGGGAGTATCAAATGAGATTAATATAGGTATTTGGGTGCTGGCATATCAGACACCCAACACTGATGGGAATTAGCAAGCTTGAACAGGCATCTTATACCGAATATACACGCAGCTTTTCTAAGCAGCATGCAAGTTTTTTTTTAGCTTAGCGTATCCCCATTTGTTTCTCCCCAGAGCTGTTAGGGAGAAATGGTGTTAACAGCAATTAACTATGGTGACTTATGTACTTAGAGATCTAGTTACAATAATGAGGGCCCTGAATGGCAAATAAACAAAAAAGAAAAGAAAAACCTGCAACCTCCTAATCAAAAATAAAAGGTCTACTGTCTGCTGTGTATTTGTAAATATGCCCCATCAAGTCATCCTATTAGAATGTTTCTTTTGCACATCGGTTACCTAAAAAAATTTTCAGATTCAGGGAAAAACCTAACTACTACCAACTTCTTAGAGTATATTTAACAAAATATATCAATAACCCATCTGGTGCCCATATGCATTTCTATCCCTCCCCAATGGCAAAAAAGGTAAACGTTTAAGGAGCAGACATTCAGCTCACACAAAAAGCTATACAGGCCATCTGGTGGGGATCCAGAAGCAGATTAGCCATGTCTAATAAGGCACTTTCTGTAAACGTGTCCTTGCTCTAATGAGAACATCATCAAATTTCTGTACAATCTGACACTGTATTTTTGCCCAAATTTTAGATTTATCTCAATTCTTTGTTTTGTTTCAGACTGAGCAGAACATAACCAAGCTTCTGGTTTCAACCAGCTTGCACAACAATTTTCAAGCAAAAGTGGGCAGAACTAAATTTAAGATAGAAGTGAAGGGAATGGTGCTTCTGGACATGATTGAGGAGGGAAAACAAACATACAAATGACAAGCAAATAAGCAGATGGGTATAAATGCACAAGGAAACCATATAAATTCCTGCCCCCTGGAGCCCTAACAGGGGCACTATACTTTTATAAAGTCAAAACTGTCAGTGTAACAACTGAGAGCTCATACATAAACCAAACTAAGTACTCCCTTTTTGGCATACTAAGTCCTTTAAATGTGATGGATGTGAACTTTCAGAAACCATCTGTAGACCAATCAGATGCACGATGCATGGGTTGCATTAATTATGAGTCCAGCAGTTCGACGTTGGTAATATTCAGAAGTAGTAGCTTCTCCTGAAAACTATAACTATTGACTGATTATGAAATTACAAGTTTCTTTAACACAAAATCAGAGGTCGAGTCTCACATTGCAAGAACGACAGGACAAAAGCTGTCCAAATTATTTCCTTATTATCAGAAACAATAAAAGACCAAACAGCAACAATGGCTCAAGAATTTCACATACTATATGTAATATTTCTCAGAGGGCATGATGGGAAATGTAGTGCTGTTGCAAAGGAAATTACAGAGTCTCTGTCTGGACTACAATTCCCATCATGCAACCCGCTGAGAATCATTTGTGCTGCTGAGCAGGGCATAGTGATATGTACAGGCAAGCCGGGGGGTGGGGGGGAGGGTGGTGGGTGAGTTAGCGCGGAAGAGTCAATAAGACTGCAGATGGTTGAGTGGAGTGTGTTAGTGGTTAACAAGACCCTGCAGCATCATCAGGAGGCGGCGGGCACGCTTGCTGAGGGAGCTGTGAGGGTCCTGTTGCAGGAACTGGAGCAGCCTCTGACGCACTTGTGACAGCACGGCACTCATGTGGTCCCTGGTGACTGGGTCACCATGATCTAGGTTCATCACCGCATCATCCAGATAGCTGGTGATAGAGAGAAAGAGAGAGAGAGGCACTAGTTATATTACAAAAAAAACCCTGATGTAACGTGGGCAACAAATCATACAGTAGTATTTTTTTTGAGGACCTTAATTTATAACTAAATAATTAACACTCCATAACAACAGTAACGATTACCTGTATTTGTTTATTTATTTTTATAAAAGTTGCAGGTTTAGTTATTGCCAACAATTTTCCACATGGTAAAATAAGCCGTTTTTTCCCCTCATATGGTGAAAAGTGTCAGGTATTAATACACACATTTACTGGCCAGCCAAAAAATTTGAAAACATAGGTAAAATTAATAACACGGATTATCCAATTTCAGTTGCATGTGTCAGGGGGCGGCATATACTAAGCAGCAAGTGAACAGTCAGCTCTCGACGGGTGATGTGTTGGAAACAAGGGTGTGACAAGGGTCATATTGTGTTAGCTATATAACTGTGTCAGAGCATCTCTAAAACAGTAAGTCTTGCAGGATTTTCCCAGCATACAGAGGTTTACACCTTTTAAAATCGTCAAGTGTCAACCAGTGAACCGGAGTCAGGGTTATGGGTGCCCAAGGCTCATTGATGCACGTGTAGCCTGTCTGCACCAATTTCACTAAGGAGTCACTGAAGCACAAATTACTGAAAAAGTTAATGCTGGCTGCTATAGAAAGGTGTCAGAACACACAGTGCTTCGCAGCTTGTGTATGTGGCCTGCAGACCGGTGCCAACGCTGTCCCCACCGCCAAAATCGTTTATAATGAGGGTGCAAACATCAGAACAAGACTTTGGAGGTATGGAAGAAAGTGGCCTGGTCTGTGTGCGTGTCTCACTTGCTTCAGGAAGAGACTGCACCAGGGTGCAATTTGCAAGGAGGCAGTGTGATGCTCTGAACATGTTCGGCTGTAAAAACTAATGTTTCCTAATGGCGGAGGTCTCTGACAACAGGACAAATGAATCCCTGCCACACTAAAAAATAGTTTAGAAATAGTTTGATGAACATGAAAAAGAGTTTAAGCTGATGGTTTAACATCTAAGCGATGTGCTAAATAAACAAATCTGATCCATTGAGGCCCCTCCTTGGAACTTGGGGCGTTCACATAAGGGCCCATTAGGGATCGTCTCTGCTAATGTTTTGATACCAGATACCACAACATACTTTTAGAGGACAGAGGGAAGAGTCCATGCCTTGATGGGTATGAGGTGAAAAGATAGCACAAAACTGATTTACACAATATTAAGCATATGAGGTGGTGTTAATGTTGTGGCTGATTGTTGCACATGGGACAATTTGGTCTCAATCTAAATATAAAAAAACAAACACCTGCCCATACACATAAAGCACTTCAACATACATTTTAAACATTCGATGAAATAAACACACTTTGCTTCAATTGTTCACTGAAGGCAAAGCATGGGGCTTCTTTCTCTTAGCGATCCTTTAATCTCTGCTTTTTCAGATCGTTATTAGTTTGCTTTGAAGCCTAATCGTATTTCACTGGAGAAGCCCCGAAAATTGAATTCCAGCAATTAATACTGAATTGATCTTTGTTCAGTGATCTTTGATATGCCCTTATTGTCACACACATAATGCAGCTGCCCATGCACAGAAAACAACCTTTAACTGTCGTACTAACAGACACTTTTGTAAAAACCAGTATGGAACAAAACTTATCCCCGCCCACAGACAGGCAGCATTCGATAGAATCCGGGAAAGGATTAGTAAAATGCCAGCTGTCTAAACGGGAGAGGGGAATTACCATGTGCCTTAAAAGTTAAACGTCGGACCTGCTGTTGGCTTTACCATTTCACTGCATTACTTAAAAGTCATATGAAATACTTGACAAGTGCTAATTAAAATTAAAGCAATGATCCGAAAAATGCCAGGTGTTTTCAGTGTTGAATGGCATGCCCTTTTCCAGATGGGCAAGCTCAGAGGCTCTGTATATTATTGTTCTCATTTCAAGTGCAAAAACTGCTCCAGTGTGTTAAAATCCCAGCTGCTGTACACTCAAAAACAATGTTCAGGTTTAAAACGTTTAGCTTTTAGCCCGTACGGATGTGGAAATCATGCTTAATGGTTCTCTTTAGCCCATTAGGTAAGGTAATTTAAACAACTCATGATGTATAAATGCTACTTACAAAACAATATTTTGTGAGAAAAGTCTTCAGGGCAAAGAGAGGCTTACAAGCTGGTTAACTATAGTTAGCGGACACAAACAAATATAACCTGGGAATTTTGTGCTTTCATTCCAACACGTTACACACAAGGCAAATAAATAAACATCGCCACTCGGGTAAGCTGATACACCACAAGAATCGCTCTCAGAGTCTGCTGTTTACTAACAGGTTAATAACTGGATAATGATCAAATTCTATAAAAAATAAATCTGTTACATTAAAATTTTACTCAATTTTACTTATTTAAAAATACTGTAGTTAAACTTGCCAGTGACTGGCTACAGCTCCTAATAGGGTGTCAAACTTTAATGCCTAGAGTTAAGGTGATGATTAACACTTCTGTAGAGCTGTTTCATCTGTAGAAAATTAGCAGCTGAATTCAGACTGGACACACCTGACACAAAACTGAACTGGGACACAACTCAGCACCTCAGCTGTTACAAGTTGTCCCTGACTTATGAACAAGTTCTGTTTCAAGAGCAGGTTCGTAAGTCTGATTTGTTCTTAAGTTGGACAAAATAAGTCTTGTATGCCTTTGACACAAATATACAATGTAAACCATACCAATCCACCTGACTAAGTCACTGTCTCCTTTCCCCATTACGTTTTTTTAATGCCATCATGTGGCCAAAAACCGCAATTGCGCTTAAAGAAATGAGTCTCTTAGTGAAATGTCTCTGCCTTTAAAATGTGAGGGGGAATCTCAGACGCCATTCTACGTTTTTTCCACTGTATTGGACTGTGAACTTTAAACATTTTACATATTCACTTACACAGTGAAAATATTGCATATAACTGTATAATAATATTATCAATAATATTGGTATCTGATACACTGCAGTGTCTATTTACAATACACGTGAACTACTTCTGCGGAAATTCGTAACTTGAATGTTCGTAAGTTGGGTACTATCTGTACTTTACAATTGCAGAAAATACACATCAACAATTCACAGTTCCTGACCAATATTCTTTCCTGTTTCAACACAGAAATATATCTTTACCCCTAAATACTTTAATCTTTTACCTAAATCTTTAACATTTTGCTAATTTAACCTAGACTCTTCTAAATATCTACAGTTAGATATGTTTTTAGGTAAAAATTGAAAACAAACATAGGGTTTTAAATTTTAAAAAAATTTTAAGCGAAGAAAGTAAGTGTTTAATATATTGCATATGTTTGTTCACAGAACTATTCATAGATTTATTTAAGATTTTATTTTCTATTTAAATCTAAGCAAAAATGTGAGAAAGTGTCACACTAGGGCTGGGCAATTTGGCCTAAAATCAAAATCTCAATTAATTGAACATTTTAACTCGAATATGATTAATTAACGATCATTTTATTTATTTATTATTTTTTTTGCCCTCATAGTTGACTGACAAGTTTTGTATAGTAAATATGCTCACATATAAGTGAGAGATTTTTGAATTAAGGGTGCATTACTTAATTTTAAAATAATTGCAGGAAACACACTATCTACTATCTATGATTATTTATTGATCATCAATGTTGAACAACTGAAATTAAAGCACACATTACCTAAAACGAACAGTCACTTTGTTCTTTTTACTAAAAAAGTAAAAAAAAATAACTTGCACTTTTGGCAACAAAATATGTCAGCGGAATAACGTAACGTAACAGAGCGGGGTCACGTGACTCCACACACGGTAGTGTTTTTAAAGGGAAAGTAATCGAAATAATCTACCTAGAATAATTTGATCGATTATAGGTTCTGAATGTCGATTTAGATTACTTTTTCGATTAATCGCCCAGCCCTATGTCAAAATAATGCATGACCATATGGACAGTATCACACAGCAGTATCCATGAGAAAAGACTCAAAGGTGGCCTTTAGTGATCACTGGCTTTTAAGAGCAATAAAGGGATTTGGCAGTGTGTGAGTGGAACATTAAGCTATGACTAGCCCAGGCTTGCCTGGAAATAGCATTAATGAGCTTAGACAAATACAACTCAGCACAGCCTGAAATTGTAGCCAAGTAGAGCTCAGTTCAAGGTCAGTGGCAGATGAAATTGTCAGGCGGGGTGGGGGGACTACTGCTTTATCTAATCAATCTAGTTGTAATCACCATTACTTTGGAGGTTACTTTGGCCTAACATACCCATGCGTGCAGAGCTTTTGAGATTAAACTGTTGTTGTTACCTGGCAGGATGTGCACATTTTTAACTACACATATAAATAAATGACCAGATTGTCAGGAAAAAGAACTAAAACTATGTTTAGAGACTGACCTGATCTTGAGGTCGGTACGTGTAACAAGGTTGGTGGAGAGTTGCTGGATGAGTGAGAGCAGCACGGCCTGATGCAGGGGGCAAGGGCTCTGGCCAAACACCTGCTGAGAGTCCACGGTCTCGCATACATATAGTACCAGATTCAGATCAGCTGCAGACAAAGCCTGGAAAAACATCACTTACTTTAATTCACCTGTTTGTAGCGGGTCCTAGTATCATCCAAATAAAACCTCAGATACACATGTAACCTTTTTCACCATGCCATTATTCACTTAATAAAAAGAAGAAAAAAAAAAACACATAGGCAAGAGTACCCCCTTACTACTTCCACAGGATTTAAGCCAAGGTGCTGCTAATCATCAGCTTTTGATTAACTGATCATCACCACATGAGCAGAGATCTATAAGAAAATGTGTTTTTTGTAGTTTGCTGGTCTGTAGCATTTAAGAATTTGTTAACACAATGGCAAGAGGAAAAGACATAAGCATTTCTTAAGCAAGTCTTAGAGAACTAATTGTCGCTAAACATCAGTCTGGAAAGGGTTATATACCATTTTCAAACTATTTGAAATTCAACAATCTACAGTAAGATTATTTACAAGTGGAAAGCATTTAAAACAAGTTGGCAATCGTCCTAGGAGCGGACATCGCAGCACATTCACGCCAAGGTCAGACTGTGCAATTTTCAGATAAATAAAAAAAGGCTTCACTGAGCATGTTTAAATGTTAAAATCCATGACAATTGGATAAAATTTGAACAAGTATGATTTGTTTGGAAGGGCTGCCAAAAGAAAACCTATTCTGTCTAAAAAGAACAGGGAAGCATGACTGAGCGTTGCAGAGCTGCATCTGAACAAAGCAGAAGGCTTTTGGAACAATGTCCTATGGACACAGGACTAAAGTGGAGTTGGTAGACCTAATGCCAAGTGTCAGGTTTGTCAAAAACCAAACACCATTTCAGCAGAAACAACTCACACCCACTGTCAAGCAGTGTAGGTGTGATGTTTTTGAACCTTAGTGGAGGCTTATTTTTATAACCACAGGAACTGGGCATCTTGCAGTGAGTGAGTGAGTTGACTATGAACTTCTCTGTATACTGGAGTATTCTAAAGGCAAATGTGAGGACATCTGTCTTACAGCTAAAGCTTGGACAAAATTGGGTTATGCTGCGAGACAATGATCTAAAGCACACCAGTAAATCTACATCAGAATGGCTTAAAAAATTATAAAATAAAAAAAATCAAGGCTCTGAAACGGCTTCCTCTAAGCCTAGACCTCAACTCAACTGAAATACTGTGGCAGGACCTTAAGAGAGCTGTGCATAAGCAAATGGTCAAAACCTCAATGAACTGAAGCAAAGGTGTAAAGAAGGAATTGCCGAAATTATGTAAGAGACTGATAAAGATTGTTATTGTTGCTAAAGGAAGCTTTGCAAGCTATTGAATAAGTGGGTACTTAGTATTGCACACATTTTTTCCCCTTTTTGCTTCATTTTTGTTAAATAAATAAATTGCATGGTGAGGAAAAAAAAAAAAAAGTTTTATGTAATAGTTGTAGTTACCCCAGACCTTCTGTGATCAGATGATTTGTATATGTTTTAAATAAAAAATAAATAAATAAAAAAACAGAATTAAATGAGCTGGTACAAACTGGAACCAGACACATGACTGTATAGACTAATGACTAATGATTGAGAGTACATCTGTTTGCATGTTTTGTTCAGAGGTGCAGGAAGTAGAAACCCCTAGCAGCAACACAGATATTATGTTTTATAGTAAGTATAAAAACTGAATACGTAAACAAAAAGTTATAAATAAGGTTCATTTAAAGGGTAAAAAGAGTTAAAAACAGGAAGTATTCCAAACAATCATACAGTGGGGCAAAAAGTATTTAGCAAATTAGTAAATTTGAAATTTATAATTTGAGCAATTAAAGATGATTGTACGGAAGCAAATCCTCTAACCACAAACAAGGTAAGATAAAATGGCAACAGCAAACAACACAGGATTTTTAAAACTATAATTTGTAGAGAAAATAAACTTAATGGCATAAATTAATTCTGGATACTAACATAACAGTTAGTGCAACATTATTGAAGATTAAAACAGCAGTCTCTTCCATCTGGGATCGTTTTAGTTTTTATTAATTAGCCCTAGCAGATACTCATAAAAGGTATATAAAAATAATATTTTTTAGTAATGTTATTGTTTTATCAGTATTTGGTAGTATTACAACATTTTTCATGTAACATAACATAATCCTAAACCCTCATAAACAATAACAATGTGCATGCCAATCCAGACCTGCTGGAAAGCCTCATTGAGCTGGCCCTGTTGCAGCAGCTGCAGGATGCTGGCTTGCTGTGCCTGGAAGTCGAGGTGGGCGGTGGGGACGGGTGTGCTGGCTGCTGACCGCATAGCCTGCATGATACTGGACGTGACGACCGCCTGCTGCTCTTTCATGGCCTGGCTCACCTCACCCTTCACAATGCGTTGTACCTGGCTAAGGATCGAATCCTGCAGACTGCAAAGCACAGAGAGAGCATTGGGTTAAAGAGCATTAGAGCATGATAAATTACGATAGAACAGTAACAGTAAACACGGGTTACACCCGAGATGAAGACAGAACAAATATTAGTTAAAGTCATACAGAGAATAAGGATCTCAGCTACATCTTAAACAAGTAACGGCAAAAATAACCGGTATTGTCACTTTGATTTACTGCTAGTCAGCCATGTAAAGTGTGTAATTTCTTACAATACAAAAACACAGACAGAACCAGGAGTAAAGTCATCAGCAAAAATGATTAACTGATGCAAATAACATTGGTTTAAACTCAATCAATTCAGTACATTACATTTAAACTGACAGCCCTTTTTGGAGATTGAGTACTCAGCAGAATAAAGCAAATTTAGCATTTACAGCAGAAAAATCACACTGATTTACATTCTGTAATGGCTCCAGATGGAATCCCTGCTTTATTATTCATAAGGCTAATGCTGTAATTACTTAAAGCTGTGTTAGTTGAATACAAAAGCAAATAATACCAAGTTACTATTGTGGATTGTTTAAAATGCCACCAAATTTTAAACACTGAAGGAGGGGGGGGGGAGAGATGGGGGGGGGGGGGATTTGAACATGCGTCCCAAACCCAGTTATGTTGTTATATAAAGCAAAACTGTGAGAAAGACACACAGGTAAAAATTAAACTCAGGCTTAAAGTTTTGCATAAAACTGCTTATGTCGCACTGAGGATCAAGTCAATCTAGATATTCATGAGAAAGAAAGAAAATCTCAAAGTGCACTCATAAGACATGCACATCACTGAAATTTTAATAAAAGCTGATTTCTGAAGGATCATGTGCGCATGTCTCTTACTTTCCCACAATCAAGTGGAGTTGGTGCTGAACCTCAGAGCGCACACTGGCTGCTACTGTGGTGGCCAGCTGGTCTTGGGAAGTCTGCAATGAATCAATCATCTGCTGCAGTTGACCAATTACAGGGTCTCGGGCATCTTGCTCACGCTGCTTCCTGTTCTTAACATGGGTCTCCAGCTGCTGAATGTCTGTTGGAAGTAAAGAAAATTAGTAATAACATCTTGGGTCACTGCAATCTGTTAAGGTTATAATGCCCGTACTGGCTTCATTTATGGGACGACAAGAGAATAAACCTTTTATTTAAAAGTTCCTTATTAGAGGATTTCAAATGCATTAAGCAATCTGCCTGTTTGACTGCCTGAAAGAGTCATTTAATTTCCAGACCCTTTAACCCCGAAGCAATTTGGGGTTGCATAAGGGGGTAAGGTAGACGTTTCTAGCACCTAAAAGTTAACTAAGATAATTGAGTGGCTATAACTTGGCAAATCTGAGGTATTTATTGGGGGAAAATAAAGGGAAAGTTCATGTATTACAGATGCTTTACGAATGGCTTTATAGAGTTTATTGTTAATGATTCTTACACTCATTGGTTCCCTGTTTAAAGCTGTCATTTATCTGCTGAAACATGGACTGGCAGCCACGCTCGAACACAGGGAGAACAATGCTTTGGAAAGCGTCTTTGTAGGCTGCCTGGATAGGACCCTGCATGGCTTCAGCTGCGGCTCGGCCAATGGCATCAGTAGTGTTCTGTCCAAAAAAAAAAAAAAAAAAAAAAAAAGTCAAGAGAGTAAATTGTTAGTTTTTCCCCGTGTGAGGAAATTCTGTAAAGTAAGAATGCTTTCAAAAATATATATGTTATAAAGACTTTTAGTACTTTACAAAATGCAAAGTAAGCAAACAGAAGAAAAATCTAAATCAAATCAGTATTTTGTGTGACTACCCTTTGGTTTCAAACCAGCATCAATTCTTACACTTCAAACTCAGGGATTTTCTAGGATCAGGCACCAAGCAGGTGCTAATGATAATCCATTTCGTCATTAACTGAAACAGAAACAGCTGTGTAGGAGGCTTAAAACTGAATAAGGAACAGCCAAACTCAGCTACTAAGGTGAGGTTGTGGAAAACATGTTTCATGTCACATTTCAAATACCATGGCAAGACTGAGAACAGCAACAAGATAAAAGGTAGTAATACACTGCATCAGCCTCTCCCAGGCAACGATTTTAAAGAAGACTGGGGTTTTAGGATTTGCTGTTCAGGTTTTAAAGAAACACATTGAAGACGTCCATCAGAGCCATAAGCAAAGAACTGGTGGAAACCACTGGGACCCATTTACAGTCATTCACTATCTATAGAAGTCTGACCAGAAGTGGTCTTCATGGAAGAATTAAGGCCCAAAAGACAAACCTCCGATTGAGAAATAAGGCTAAGCAACTCAACTATGCACAAAAACATCGGAACTGTGATGTAAAAAATGGTAGCAGATGCACTGATAAGTTAAATTTGAAATATTAAAATAGTTAGTGTCTGCAGGTAACATTGCAGCATGGTGACAGTTCCTTGCAAGTTAGGGGCAAGCAGATACTTATTCTTTATGCAATACCACCAAGTAGGCATCTGGTTTACCCCTAATTTATTCTGCAGCAGGACAACAACCCCAACATACAGCCAAGGTCATTATGAACCATTTTCAGAGTAAATAAGAACTAAGAGTTCTGGAGCCCTGATCTCAACATCATCGAGTCTGTCTGGCATTACATAAAGAGACAGAATGATTTAAGAGAGCCTGCATCCACAGAGGATTTGTGGTTAGTTCTCAAATATGTTTTTTTTAAGGAATATTTGCTCTATTGCATTTATTTGCATGTGCCCAAGACACGCATCAAGATATATATGCACACAAGACAAAAGTGCATTTATAATTCTTTTGGTTTGATTGTTATGATCTCTGCTATTGTTCGAGAACAGACCTTAGATTTAACAACTTTGGTGACATTCTCCTTCAGCGTGGCCTCCACTGCAGTAAGCTTTGCTGCAATAAGGTTACTCATCTGTCCTGTCATAGGTTCCAGACTCTTCGTTATGGCTGCAACACAAGGAACACTTTCATAACCTTTCTTTATTACCAACATGTCTGAATTAGTATTTTTTTCACACACAAAAAAGAATAACATGCACATGACTGGACTCAGAACTACCAAAAATGGCACTAAACACCATCAGTGACAGTACAGAGACCAACAAACAATGCTTGTTTAACTGTAGATATTTTTATTGCTAATAATTTGATAGCTCTTACTCTGAGGAACTGTTTTTTTCATCTCCTCACGCAACACTTTATCCAGACGATTTGAGACAGTGGTGCCCAAAGTATGAGCCAGCTGCTGTGCCATGTGCTCCTGAAGCTGCTGGTTACGTGCGTGTCCCTCTGCCAACACACGCTCCATTGTTCTTTCTGACACACAATAGCCTGTCAAGGTCCAATCATCAATAAGTGCAAAAATTTGTTTTTAAGTCAACGAGGCATCAATTGAAGTCATAATTTATTATTATTTTTTAACCTTCAAATTTTACGGCAAAAACGAAATATTTTCTTTTAAAGAATGTCTCTGCTGGACCCTTTATTCATGTCGACCAGAAATATGAAAACTATGAACCCAAATGAACCCAAGCCTTAGGCTTTAAGCAGTGGCTGTTGAGTTCAGACAGGGGATGACTGCGTTGTGTCATAACATTTCAGGGTTTTGTTTTTTAAACGATTAAGGGAGAAGTGGTTAGTCGGAAATTGTTCCACTCTGACTTTTTCCTACAAGTAGTCCACAAGACTACGTTTATCCATACACCACTTCATAGCATTCCTCTGGGGTTTGTAGCAATACATACCCTTCCCCTTTAGATCTGTTTTGACATACGGTTAATTTTCATTGTGTGGGACATTTTTGTAGTATGCAAAAAGTTAATTTATTTACACAACTGTGAAACAAGCTGTGTCACTAGCGTGTAAAAAGCAGCAAAGCAATCTCATAATGCAGTGTGACATGACATTAATTCCTCATCCTTATACTTAACTGCACAATGGCCATGGTTACAAAACATCATGAATATCCTGATTTTTAAAACACTGGTAAGTGTCACAGCCTTAGAGGACATCCAAATAAACCTTACATAATATCTGTCATATGCACTAATGAGCATTAATGGGCATTTGGGAAATTGTAAAGGCTTTTTAAATACCTGGTAATGATCTAAGTCTGTGCTTTTGAAAGCTGTGGACAAGGGGAACTATATTAAAGTAGCACAGTGTGCACAAATGTCTTCAATTTTAGCTTTGTGAATTATTTATTGACTGCTGTGTACTGGTTTGGCTAAAAGTGCTGAATTCTTGCTGGTCTTTGTACAGCTTTGTTGATTATAGTTCAACAAATACTGCTGACAATGCAGGCAAGAACCACAAAGGCTGCATATTAATGTATTATATTCTGAATAATGAAGGGTTAAGTGCAATGTTGTCTTAATACCTTGTTAGAAAAGTTACAGCAATCATTCAATAACTAGGTTCTGTGCTCATGGAAATCCCTGTCTTACAAAGTGTGTGTGATAACGTTGCTACTTGGGAGACTACAACCCTCAATGGACAGTTAATGCATGCTAATTTATTTACCACCTTTTGTTAGGGTGTGGGGATTCTGTATGTTCTATTCTGAATGGTTTGTGAAATTAAAGCATACCGCCTGTGATTATGTGTGCTCGCCGTCACCTTTAGACTGATATATGCTGCTTCCAAAATTATAAGCAGGATGACATGCAGACCCAGGTACTAGATTTAGATTTGTACAGACATGGTGAATAGAACCCAATAACGCGGTGTGCACAGGGGTCTGTCATAACATACTTCTCCCTCTGTATCCAGTTATGTAATCGAATCATAACCTCAATACTTTTACTGACAGAGCCGAAAATTAATCACAGCTGTGCACATGTGGATGACTGTGGATGGCAAAGTAGCATGTGTGATATTGTTTAAGTGACCTTACATCAGTTTTGGTTTTCATCAGAAGTTAGTTTTCCAGAAAGGCTTAGTAGAACAAATTCTTTTTTTTGGTAAACATTTAAACTAAAGATTTACTATACATTTGGTAAGGTTTGTGTAACCATCATTAGAAGCCTCACAAAATTTGTAATAACACAATTGTAAAGGATGATTTCCTTTCACTGGAATTTAAGAGGCCTTGTCCATCATTTTTGATAGTTCCTTAGTCTCCATCATGCAATTTTTTTTTTCGTATATGTTCTCTTAACAGTCTAGAACCTTCCAGAGTTACAATGGTGGCCAAACATATAAACACAACATGTACCATGTATTAGTTCTCTTTTTGCACAAAACATAGGCTAGAACTAATTAGTAAAATCACATCTGGCTGAAGAGTTGCACTAATTAACTAAAAAAACTAGTGAAAACTGGCTATTTGACAATATTAATCAGCTTTTAGAGCATGGTCTGGGTCATCTGCAGACTGAAACACAATAGAAAACTATTGGACAATGGTGGAGAAGGCAGAAATAGTCAAGAAACCGTCTTTTGTACATGATCATAAGAAAGCAATAGAGCAGAAGAGTGAGCAAGTAACACAAAACTAGGGCTGGGCGATTTGGCCTAAAATCAAAATCTTGATTAATTGAACATTTTAACTCGATTACGATTAATGAACGATTATTTTATTTTATTTATTTTTTTGGCCCTCATAGTTCAATGACAAGTTTTGTACAGTAAATATGCTCACATATTATAAGTGAGAGATTTTTGCTCTTGTTGCTCAGTTGCCTCAGTGTTTAAGCTCTCCATGCTCGACATGTCGGCGGAATAACGTAACGGAGCGGGGTCATGTGACTCCACACGCGGTAGTGTTTTCAAAGGGAAAGTAATTGAAATAATTGACCTGGGAAAATTTGATCGATTAAAGGTTCTGAATGTCGATTTCAAATACTTTTCGATTAATTGCCCAGCCCTACACAAAACTACTGCAGACATCTTTTTGACTCCATGCCCAGCCACACTCAACAAGTTCATACTAAATATTAATTATTGTATAGCAAGTTCATAATAACTAATTATTTTAATTACCTTAAATAATAAATAAAAAAAAATAAAAAAATGGGAATGTCAATAAAATCTTGAATTTCATTTTTGTCTTAATTCTTTTGGCCAAAACTGTTTGGCCACACACATTCTGATTTGTGCTTACTATTAAGCTTTTTAGTATTACACTCAACCAACACACTCCCTCTAGTGGAAGGATACGTCCCTGTTCCTGTTGTGTAAGCAGAACGTGCTCTACGTGGGCCATGATGGAGCTCTGGACAGCATCCATGTGGCCTGTGAGCCTCTGCCGCAGCTCATCCAGCTCCCTCTGTTGGTTCCTAAGCAGCAACAGCAGCTCCTCCTGTACCTCCATATTCATCTGCAGCAAGGACAGAGAAATGTAAACTGTTCATAATTGTGAGTTACAATGGGAGTCTGTTTAGTCTTTAGAAAGCCTTAAAGCAGTGCTGTAGAACATGTAGGCAGGCTGGTATTGGTCAAAAACCTCACAATCAAGTTTCCAATGTCTCTCCCCGCCTGGCCCCCCAACTGTTCGAGCACAGTCAGGCATCAGATGAAGACAGTATTTACAACATAATATGCAATAACTAGATTGCTGGCCCTCAAATCTTTATTTTGTAATGCAAGGGGACAATTAAATTACCTGATTATCCACATGCCTGGACTGTGAGGAATCACTAGCAAAGAAACAAGATGAGGTTATTATATCCAGAAGAAGCAAGACTTAAAAGCAACTCAGTCATTTAGGCTACGTTTACACTGCAGGTCTCGATGCCCAATTCTGATTTGTTGCCTATATCAGATTTTTTTGACCGTCTGTTTAAACGTTCTTTTAACTATGACTAATATCCGATACACATGTTTACACTTGCCATGTCACCTAAAGCATCGCGCATACTTAAAGGGAGGTTCTTGCGCTACACACTAGCCAAGATAGATGAAGGTGAAGTATGCTTGACGCGCTGCGATATATGCAAAGTTCGCGAAACGTCACCATGGTTTTTAAAAGGAGCAGGAAAAAAAATGGCATAATTGCAGCCTGCGCATATGCTTCATTTACCAAATACTGATTTCTTAAATGTTATTTAGCCCAAATAAGCATTAAAAAAAGGGGGGGGGGTGGCTGGGTTCTTTTCCATTTCCATGTCACCTGCGATGTTATAATTCCACACACGCTTCCACCGGGGAATAACATTACGTCATTAAACCGCGAAAAAGTCGCAGTTTTAATGACGTACAGAACACAATGCCTCAGAAAATCCGATCTATCTGTTTAAAAATTGGAATTGGGTGACATTTACCTCATAGCGTAAACGTAGCCTTAGAAAAACTTGATACTTAAAACAGTGATGCTTTGCTCATAAAATAAGAAAAGAAAAAGACATGCTAGTCCATATGAATCACCCCTCATCCTTCTTGCTCTTGCGCTTTAGTTTGGGCGAGCCACGTGGTGAGGTCTTCCAGTCCTTCACTGGCAGCCTGTGCGAGGCTCGAGAGCCACAGTTTCCTGAAGATGATGCCAGACTGGCCACCTCATCATCATGGTCACTGTCAATCAGGACAAATGTAGAACATTTTAATTCAACAAACTGATTCGATTTCTGTATATATTTTGCATTGACATTTATTAAATGATCATAGTGAGATCTATCCTTTTTCACAAGAATTACTCATTTTATACATATATATATATATATATATATATTTTTTTTTTTTTTTAAATATATATATATATATATATATATATATATATTAAAAAAAAATATATATATATATATATATATATATATATATATATATATAAAAATACTGTAAAAACAAACTTGCAGTATTAAATGTGTGCTGTGGTGCATACCTCTGTTCTGCACTGGCATCCTGACTGTCATTCTGTGTTAGGTGGTAGGTCCGTCTATGGAAGGGGGATGATGACAAGTGCATGTCCTTCAAGTCCTCTCTAGAGCTAAAATCATAAATAATTGTGATTAATTATTTTTTTAACAGCAATTTTAGGGATCCCCTTGTACAGTAGCAACAATAAAGCAGATTGTAATTAGTATTTGAGAGCTCCTCTCACCATTCTCCCAGACCATTATCTCTCAGGCTGTTCCTTGTTTCACGTGTGATATCAGGTGCTGCAGGCCAGCTGCGGCTGGCACCACTTTCGGAACAAGATGAGGCAACCACGTTAACGGCGTTTTCCTGCGACAGCGCCGTTTCCAGCAATGAGGGAGTGCTGCTGAGCCTTTGCTCGCCTTCACCAGAACCTCCTCCACTCAGTTCCAGTGGTGAAAGCAGGTGCAGCGCTGAGGCTGCTGATGCCATGCTATCCTGAAGGCCCTGGAGTGGGTCTCGAGCCTCAGACAAGCCCCTTGGCAACGTTTCAGAGGCAATCTCAGGGATGATGTCCTGCGACATGGCCGTGGAGGCCGAAGAGATCACATCAGGGGAGCGAGCTCTAGTGGGGGATGCCTGGGGCAGCAGCACAGGTTCCATGGCCTGGAGGTCCAAAGACATGGAGGGGTTTGAAGACGGCAGCATCTGCAAACAAAAGAGCGGGTGGGAAGGGGAAGTACAATGTGACTAAAGGCGGCCACCTCACACAGCTAAGAGACCTCATGCGGAGCGAAATACATGTGAGAAGCCTTAACAAGAGGCAAGAACAGAGGGTGCCAAAAGCCAATTTTAAAAAGGAAAAAAACAAAAAACAAAAAAAACCCTACATTAGAAGGCATTTTTTTCAGACAAATTACTAACCATGTTGCTTGAGACAAGCAAACTGTGTCCAGAATACTAGTTTTTAGTTTTAATGACCAGATAAAGAATAAAACAAGGCTAAGAAAAGGGCAAAACAAGCCAGAGGAAATTATTTTGGTTTTATTTGCTTAACCACATTGCTTAAAACATTTGAGATCAGATCAAAACTAAAACATCTGCAACAAAATAATTGCTACATAACCTTTTTTAGGATTATGGCTACACAACCATATACATTCATATACATGTTTTATTTCGTCTGTATTTATGCTCTTGTGCAATTAGTTTGTTAGCTTACACTTTTTGCCTAGACAGTTAGGTTTTGAGGTAAACAAAACAGTAGGCTAGAAGAATGACAAGTGTCTCATTTTTCTGCTCAAGTTTAAGGAATAACAAACTCAGCAAAGCTGATGCAAATCTAAAGCAAATCTGTATATTTATTTCATTCACTTACAACACACAAAACATGTGTCCATCAGTTACATGTAGAATGTATGATGCTTGTATTTCTTGATGATTGTGTGAGAATTGATTACCTGGATGTTCTCGCCCAGGCCTGGTATGAGGATTGAACTGGCTCTTGGGCTGCTAGCACTGGCACTGAGGTTTAAGCTGCTGCTGGCTGCATCTGTACACAACTTGGGGCTCTGGGCAAGGTCTTCTGCAGCCCTGAAAGAGCAACAAAGGCACATAGCTAAATATTAATTGAGAGTAATAGGCTGGAAAGAAAAATATGACACATATTAGCTCTGAGGCTCCTCCGCCGGTGTAATCAACCTACAGAACATAACTAGCTTGATTAAACTGACCGAAAACCAAAGTGCAATATTTTTATCATGGGAGTTGTATTGCGTTGTCTATGAGGGGTGCTGTAAACTGTACTGAACGTATCATGTTGTCAAAACATGCCAAAAATCCTAATCCATGCAAATTATTAAATATTAAAGTTCTTTAAAAGATCTTCAACATGTTAATTACCCCCATTTTTACCACCTATCAGTTGAGCGATACAGAAACACTTGTAACAAGTACATGGAGGGGTGATTAGATGATCAGACATTTAGGGTGGCTCAGTCTCTAATGAGAATGTAACATATATAGTGTCTTGCTATTAACAGAATTATTATAATCATATACTTATTATTTTAATATATTTCTACATTCATCTTGATTAACCCCAATATTAATACAACTAATAAGTAATGAGTTTTGTGCCATTATTTTTAAGGAAAATAAATATAATTATTGAACCATTTTATCGTTATATTTTGTTGTGCATAATAATAAATGATTCAGAATGGTCACTCTCAGATTTCAAAGTCATACACCAATCTTACTGCTGAGACTTGGGAAATACTATCTAGCAAAAGAAGTCTATAAAACTTGATCTTAAACTGGTTTGCCAACAGGCACAATATCTATCATTTAGCATACAAAGGTTACAGGATTAGGTGTTATATGCAATGTACTGATTCAAATTTGTTGGTTGGTTGCAAACACTGCATGTACACTACAATGTAGCCGTTGTAAATGTTTAGGTACAAAGTACTATCTAACAACTTAACGTTAAAGAAAACCAACACTGTATACACACATTAAATCAGAACTGATCATTAGCAAACTATGCCTACATCAGCTATCACTCTCTCAAGTTTTTTCTTTTACCTGTGCTTTTGAGAAAGTTTAAACAGTCACGCAACTTCTGTCTCCCATTCACTGGTCCAAATGAACCAAAGTGGTAAGAAAATAATCTCACCAGCCTTAACCTGAACCATTCAATAACTTCTTTTGCAATTCTTCTCACTGGCACGTGGACTATTAGCTTTATATAAACTATGCAGCCACCTGCTATATATCAGAGAGTAAAGTCACACCATAGAGAACACTGGACATTAATACATTAGCTAAACCTGTAAATTTCTAAGCAGACTGAACTGTAACAACAGAGGGCTAAAAACAGTTTAAAAAATAATGATGCATTATTATTAGTCTTTAGGGGTGCTAAGATTAAATTTAGGGGTTCTTGTACACCCGTAAAGAGGTTCTAAAAAATCCCCTATGGGTACACATATGATGTAGCATACTTGAGTAACAGGCTACTTTGTTGGCACAACCATGTCTTAATTATTCATCCTTTATATAATATTGCTGTTTTTAAAACCTTCTGCTAGTTTTATGGCTTAAAGTGGAGTTAAAACATAATTAAGCCTTTGGGAACTTTATAATTAGCATTAATTTGCTTCAGCTGTGAATATATAAACACCAACCATGTTTTATGTGAGTCGCAAAAACGGTTAAGACTAAGAAGCCTTTACAAAAGCTGAGAGAAGAAATTATTCATTGCACCTGAAGGGCACTGGTACAAGACGATTTCCTAAAGAATTTGCACTCTAAGTGACACCACTGGGAGTATCATAAGGAAGTTTAAAAATTAGCTAGTTGCATCACAAGCCTTTGGCAACCTAATTAGGTCAACTAAGCAAATATGTTGCATTAGTGCAAAACAACTACATGATGACCTGGTGAAGGACACGGTAACTTTTTCAGCTTGTTTCTTTACTATATAAAAAGACTATGAACAACCAAGACACACTCCACTCTTAACTACAAAGAATATGGTTGGCTAGAATATACCAGAATGGATAGGCCTGCTAAGATTTGCGAGACAGGTTGGTGGAATTTAATGAAGGTGATTGCAGCATTGATGCCATGAATCGTCAATAAACTGAAGGCTTTTGCACATGAACAGGCAAAGTTTCCAACAGAGATAACATTTAGGGGGTTATAAAGGTAAAAAGGAGCGCTCCACAAAGTACTGAATTTGGAGGCTCAATAATTTTGAACATGCACATACAGGGGCAGGACAATGAAACTGAAACACTGGCCAATTTAGTGTTGGAGGTTTCATGGTTAAATTTGACCAGCCTGGTGGCCAATCTTTATTGATTGCACATTCCACCAGTTAGACCAGCGTGTGAAGGTTTAATTAGCAGAGTGATAGCACAATTTTGCTTAAAATATTGCAATGCACACAAAATTATGGGTGCTATATCAGAGTTCAAAAGAGGACAAATTGTTGATGTGCGTGTCGCTGGCGCATCTGTGACCAAGACAGATGTCGTTGTGATGTATCAAGAGCCACGGTATTTAGGGTAATGTCAGCATACCACCAAGACGGATGAACCACATCCAAAAAGAGTAACTGTGGACGCAAGAGGAAGCTGTCTGAAAGGGATGTCCGGGTGCTAACCCGGATTGTCCTTAAAAAACTCACTGCAAAATTAATGTGCACCTAAACTCTCCTGTTTCCACCTAAATTGTTTGTCGGGAGGTCCACAGTCTAATAGAGCCTTGCACAGTGTCAATGTACATGGCTGGGCTGCTATAGCCGAACCTTTGGTCACTCGTGCCACTCGTTTTAATGGTGCCAGCAGTGAAAATCTTAGGCTGTGGTATTGTTCTCTGATGAGTTCACCTTCACTGTCTTACCCACATCCGGGAAAATATGGTGTGTAGAAGACCCAAAGAAGCGTACCATCCAGACTGTTGCATGTCCAGAGTGAAGCATGGGGGTGGATCAGTTTGGGCCCAGATGGTTTAGGCTGCAAGATCATGGCATTCCCTAGGCCTAATACTTCTGCTAGATCACTGCCAAGGACTAGCCAACCATTCTGGAGGACCATGTGCACCCAATTTTTCATACATTGTATACTGAAGGTCGTGCCGTGTATCAGAATAATAATGCACCAATACATACAGCAAGACTGGTGACAGAGTGGTTTGATGAACATGAAAGTGAAGTTGAACATCCCCCATGGCCTACACAGTCACTAGATCTAAATATTATTGAGCCACTTTGTGTTTTGGAGGAGCGAATCAGAAAAACGTTTTCCTCCACCAGGACCACATTTCTGCAGGAAGAATGTCCCAAAATCCCACTGGCCACTGTGCAGGACTTGTATCTGTCATTCCCAAGATAAATTAATGCAGTATTGGCCGCAAAAGGAGGCCCTACACCATACTAATGAATTATTGTGGTCTAAAACCAGGCATTTCAGTTTCATTGTCCAACCCCTGTATTTGAAACAATTGACATTTTTCAATTGAATTCCAGGTTAAGTTCAAGTCAAGTCTATTTATATTCTCTAAATAATTTAAATGTGCATTGATATATATTTTTGTTGTATAATGTGCTTTTTGTTTTGTATACTTACTTTAACCTCAGTTACCACACTAACATCTTTTAAGGTTATGGGTATATGAGTATTTCCAATTGCAACTGTGTATGGCAAATTAAATTATTCTGAAAAAAGGTAACTGAACACAAAACTTTAAGCTTTCAGCAGAGTCACATTACCAGGCTGCATCTAGCAAAAACAACAACTAAGGAGATTTAAAATGACAGGAATTTGGTTAAAAACCGTTTAACATGTTATCAAAACTCTGTGGAAGAAATTGCATCAGAAAAGAAAATCATGAAACACTTAAACGATTGGTGAAGTTACATGGTAAAAATCAAGAGTAGAAATTATAGCTATGTTTATTAGGGAAATAGAAATTAGAGGTTTTCTTGAATTACAGTATCAGCAAAAGTCTTCTAACTCAATGTTTTTTTTTTTTGCCTAGTGATTTATTTTCTACATTCTAGAACAATACTGAAGATTTCAAAACCACAAAATAACAAATATGAACGTGGGTAATTAAATAAGTCAGTTATTTTCATCTTAACTCAGATTTAAGCCGTTATGAAGGCTTTTCGGAACATGAGTAGCAAACATATCTCAATATCAACTGATAAAAAGAGATTTTTTTATATTTTCGATGGCTTCAGCATTGTTTTACAATGTAGAAGGAAATAAAATTCAGGAAAGACCACTAAATAAGTTCAGAATTTTTTCACTGGTAAAAAATTAAAATTAAAAATTAAATTAAGCCTTTATTTGTCACATATACATTACAGCACAGTGAAATTCCTTCTTCGCATATCCCAGCGTAACTGGGGTCAGAGCGCAGGGTCAGCCATGATACGGCGCCCCTGGAGCAGTTAGGGTTAAGGGCCTTGCTCAAGGGCCAAACAGTGGCAACCTGGTGAAGCTGGGGATCGAACCACCGATCTTCCGATCAGTAACTCTGAGCCAAGGCAGCAAAAGAACCTTTGAACTGATCCACTTTCCAAACTGAGCAGATATTTGTGATGCCCTTTTTTCCTTGTGCATATTAAATTATGTAGAAAATTAGCATTAGCAGCCTTGGTCACTAACCTTGGGCCACTGTCTGAGCTGCTCATGGCCGTTACTATAGTCAAACTGCTAGCACTGCTGCCAGGAGAGGCTGGTACCTAAAGGGGAAGACACAAGGCAAAATGTGATTAAACTTAAATAAAGAAGTTTACTTGTTTTAAATTGAAATAAAAATCCCAATTTTTAGAGAACGAGAAGCTCACAGATGCGCTGGGCGTCATGAAGGCATCCGGGGTCATAAGTTTGGGCATGGTTGAGCCGGAGGGGCTCAGGAAGTCAGCTGGAGCTGGGAGAGATGGGATCTTACACAGGTCAGTCTGGGAACCACTTGCTCCAGATTCCTTATCCGAACTCAACATCTCCATGCTCAATTCATTTAAAGCATCTGCAAAACCTGAAGCACATGAACACAAAAATCAGCGCACATGTCCCAGGCATTGGAATTAATTAAGAAACTCATGACACTGAGCTCCCCTAAGCTCAAGTCTTAAGAAAGATTAATGGGTAAATTCAGGAGAAAAGTAATAGAATGTTCATTAACCTGTAGTTATGCCAAAGCCATCCTGGGAGTCAGAGCAACCAGGCATAAACAGGGAGGCAGCAGCACCCTGGTTGGGCTGGAACCAGATCTGCACATCCTGAAGGGACCTGTGGGATGAAAACCAGGCAGAATACAGTGAATAATTCATAACCTGGCATGCAATTAATATCCTTGAATTCACACTAAAGCCCTGGGCTGTACAGACTAATGAATATTGTGCAGAATGCAGGGGCCCAGAACTAAATATTAGTTTTATGCAATTTCTGTAGAAATACTGAGCAATCTGTTCAGCTTACTTTGTATGCACACAGTAAAGCTTGATCTGGATTCCTGATTTTGACTCCAAAGTTCCGTGGTTTCCATCTGTTGGGAACAAAAACTGATAAGTGACACGGTAGGTGTTTAAAAAAAAATTGCAGCATCAAATACTATGGGTAATAAGAGTTTTCCCCCAGAGACTATGCAAAGACTAGCAAAAATTATTATTGCTTCATGGAATCTTTTTACCATAAAGATTCTAATATAAGAGGAGCTAACCAGTGGTCATGCTTTCACTCTCTTCTTCTGGTGGGAGGACTTCGGTGTGGCGCAAACGAGCACGACTGACATCCTGGACACCAAAGCTTAGAACAGGGTGTGTGAGCAAGAACTCAGACACAGCCCTAAAGCTGGCATGGCCCTTCTCCTGATCTTGGAGAAGCTCCATCACATACAGAACCTGCACAACATACACAGTCAGAGGGGTGATCTAGTTTTTATTTTATTATTATAATTATTCTAGGTTAAAACAAATGTAATAATTTTAAACAGATGTTCTAATTAAAACAAATACAGGCCATTTCTAAAGTCCCCATACACAGGGGGCAAGGTTTGAGCAAAGTATGACAATTTATAAAAGATATTCTACATGATTGGCATTTCTGTGTAAACAAAATAGGAAATCTCTTTGACTCCCAGGTAACTGTGATATGAATGTGTTCCTCATGTGACAGCGTCATAATCTAGCCATTTTTTTCTATCATTTTATTATTGTTGTTTTTTTAAGGATTTTCTACCTGATTGGCTACCTGAATAAAAATCCATAAGATTAAGAATTTTTCAGCTAAAAAATATAAAGTGTCCCCATGTATAGAGACTTTTGTGGAAACCATGTAGTTTCGAGCTACTCAAATATTTACATTGCTAAAGCTACTTGACCAGTTAAGAGGGCTTTTAACAGAATTTCATGAATGCATACAGTAAAAAGATTACAGCCAAATGTCTACATAAATATTTCATTTTACTGAACTAAGTAAATTAATAGTAAAGTACAACTATTTCAGGCTGTTTGTGAGCTGCCATGTTAAAGCGAGTGTTATTGCAGAAATGTGTGAATAACCAAAAAATTCTGAAAGTCGGACCTTCCTTTGCACATCTGTTAAGATGAGGCACTCAGCAGACAGATCCATACTTGCTTTCAGGCTTGGCAGAACACTCGAGTTCACTGGGTCAGGATTAAACCTGTAAGACAACATAATAAAGATACATGAGAATACTCGTGAGAATAATTTTTTTCTTTCATTTGTGCATATTTTTAGTAACTGCCTTGTTTAAAAATAATAAAAAATAAATAAAAAGTAGTAGTACAGTAATAACACCAGGAAATGTTTATGCATTTAGTTTGGAGCATGTGTGTATTATACATAGAACACAAGGAAATACACACTTGATAGTCTGTAGACAGGTCCATGATACTGTGCACCACATCTTCAGTTCCTGGTTCTGATCTGCTCCTGTGATTAAGAATCGCCAGAATGGAACTCTGAAAAGGACAAAAGAGGAAAAATTCAGCAGTTGAAAACTCTGATGATATCTTGTTCATTAACCACAATCATAATCGCTGCTTCCACATTTCACTGAGAAAATAATTCTCAGGATTATGCTTTATTTAGGATTTGTGGGTTCTTCCTACAAAGAAATTTCATGGTCACTCACTCTGGGTCCTGTTTCTTATGGTTGTCACAAAAGAGGAGGCAAGAGAGAGGCCGTCCATTATGTGGCTGCCACTCATGAAGACATCTGCAAGTTAAAACAGTTTACTTGAAATTACAAGAGAATCACAAGTACACTAATGTTATAGAATTGCAGGAGAAATACACTGTAATAAACACCAAACTGATTAAAAGATTTAGAGCAACACTACTACTACTGCTGCTATTACAATTAATATAAGATAAATCTTTATCGAGACAGTACTAAAGATAAAACACAAATTTGGGGAAAAAAAAAAAAAAAAAGCAAACATAGAATAAAATAAAATGTGTTAAATATAAAAATGTACTATATGAATATACATGTACAGAAATTTTACAGTATGCACAATTGTGTAAGGAGACAGAACGTCCTAAGAAGAAATTATTTTGCAAAAATTGTGCATACTGTGAATACAATTAACTAATCATGGTAACCGGCAAATCAAGTCGAAACGCTTATACAAAAACAGCTGAAGAACTAACAGAGGTACTGTATAAGCATACCTTGGTTGGTCTTGTCCTTCAATGTAGATCTGCCAGAATTTGACATAACCATCGTGACTGGCTGTGGCGAGGACAGTGCCATCTGGAGACAGAGCTCCCTCACTGATACGCTGGACAAAGCAGAGCAAGAACAGCATGACTAAGACATGCAAGTCCTCGTAACACAGCTTGTGGGAAGCAGTCTGAATTTACACATTTGACGGATATCTTTTTGAAGCAGCATGTCAGTGTGACCATGTGTTAGAGTGTCTGACTGATTTACACAGCAAAACCCGAGAGCTTGCAAACTCGAATGTGAGAACTTGTAAAAATTTATATTTGTATTTGTAAGTTGAAATTTATACTCACAGCTCTAATGTAAAAAGCTGCATCTATCGATTTGCGCACACAGACAATACTCAGAACACCTGTGTTTTGAATTCGAAGTTGCAGATTAATAGTGACAAATGTGTAAAGTGTCATTCACATAAACAAAATGACAGGCACAATTGTGTACTACACATTTATCTTTGCGCTTTACTTCAGTTTCGCTGTACAACCACAAGTCGGCACTCACAACCTCTCAGATCTGTCAGTACAACCTCAAATCCCAGCGCTCTGACTTTTGCTACTCATTTTGCGATATTCCTGTAGCAAAACTCACTTGTGCACTTGTAAACGCGAACTTGAGAGAGCAGAGTCGGGGGCGGGGCTGGGGTGGGAATGAAGTCATTTTATTGGTCAATGTCCCACGAATGAACAACGCCAGCCACAATGCAAACATTTGTATGCATATGCATCAGCTATTTTGTTTTTAAACGCTTGGAAAATATTATGAAATATCATTAGTTTTACTGGATTTTATATACCAGTAAAAGCCATGTCATTTTATTGGTTGGAGCCAGCCAATGACGTAGGATGTTTTGTGCGCGATGACGTCACAGACTACACAGAGCAGCCCGCGCCGTTTCGGTGGTGGTGGTCGATGGATTGCTATGCCGGCATTAAACAATCCCACTTCATTGGCTGGCATCGACCAATAAAACGACTTCATTCCCACCCCAGCCCCGCCCCCAACTCTGCTCTCTCAAGTTCGCGTTTACAAGTGATGCAGCTTTTCACATCAGAGCTGCGAGTATGAATTTCAACTGACAAATACAAATATCAATTTTACAAGTTCTTACATTCAAATTTGCAAGCTCTCGGGTTTTGCTACTGTTTTACTTTCATAGGTGATGCTCCAGGAAGTCACAAACTATACAGGAATATCTTTAAAATGTTTTTTTGGTTGTTTTTTTTATATGCTATGATACTGGTGACAATTACACTAAGAGACAAATACAAGAAGCTCTGAAACACCGATTTTGATTTCAGTAACACGAGCTTCTGAATGTTTAATTAACGGCATGTTTCAATTTGTATGTTTTCAATTCAATTTGTAATTTTGCAAATTTTCTGTCACTTTTAATTACGAGATGTTCCCGCCAGACTCCGTATGATTTGACAGGTCTAAAGCATCCACCACAAAAACTGTGAAGTTTTATATTAATATAGTAATTATAAATCAGGAACAAAATGATGAAAATAAAATCAACAAATTGGCTGGTTGATGTTCTCTCCTGTGTCACTGTGTCCCTGGTTGTGATTCAATTGAATACAAGTTTTATGAATGTAGCTATAGATATCTTATAGGCAATTTAAGTTATTAGAATTTTTATTTTAATGGGAAGGGTGACATTTGTAAAGAATTGTTCGTCACTAAACTTCTATTCGTAATGTAACATGTTTTTAGACTTCTGCCATTTAACCAAAAATTGTCTTTGCTTTGTTTGAGGTGTAGTGAGGTGTCTACATTGTTTGTTTCTAGATTATGAGTATGGATTAGCCCTACACTAACTGCATATTATAGCAGTCATTTCACAGCACATAGTAACTACCTTTAGTATTAATTTAACAAGTCAAACAACATTTCACTCAGTCATGTCATTAGTGAACATTGTGAATGCTGTTCTGGGGCAGAACACTAATGAGCGGATTACATCTTACCGCTGTGTGTCCCTTAATGGCGATGAAGCCCTCTTTAATCTCTGTAGCGTCTACAGGCCATGTGGTGTTGCTTGAACTCAGGATTTCAAGGTCCCAAACCTCAGCCTACAGGCAGAGCAGAAGAGAAGATAAAACAAGTGCAAAAATGAAAGAAAAAAAAAGAAGAAAAAAAAAAATAAGGATTTTAAATTAAAGTTTATAATAAAATATGATACCCACCCTATCTTCATGCAGCAATGCCAGTGTCTGGCAGCCATCCTCTGGGTTCTCATCATTATCCTCAGGAATGAAGGGGCACCAGATGAGTCTGCGGTTGGAGTTCAGCGGTGTGTCTTCAGGTCTTCGGATGTGTACAATCATTTCTTCTCTAATGGACACAGTTAAGGGATAACAACAGTAACCGGGCATTTCCTAAATTATACACATACATGACATTGTGCTATTACTGATGTACACTGTACAATTTGTGAGCTGCCTGCTGCAGGCTTGACTTCATATGGATAAAAACTGACTTGGATTCCATGTGAACTCCTAAAGGTAAAGTCAAAGGGTTACAGCTACGGCTTTCAGTTTATCTAAAAAGCTACTACTTTTGCTGCTACTACCACTGTTAGAGCAGGATACTGTATTTTGCTGTTCTGGCTGGTAAGCTGCCAAATGAACATGTTGCCAACTTCATCCACGCAACCCAGCAAGGTAGAGTCCAGATGAGCGAAGGCCAGGTCTGTAACAGCCCCGGTGAAACCCTTCAGCAGCGTACGTTCTGTCGAGCCCAACCGCAGGACCCGTATCATATATTGGTTATTGGCACCTAGGAACAGACAAGTGCATTTCCAAATTACTTTGTTGGCGCAAAATAACACAAGCCAATATCAGATACTAAACATCTTTGTTTGATCAACTATGTTTAAGTTGGAAAATTTTATTTTCCACAAAACCAGATATTTTATAAACACTCACTCTCACTCATCGTCTATACCGCTTTATCCTGTATTTAGGGTCGCGGGGGGCCTGGAGTCTATCCCAGGACACCTAGGGCACAAAGCGGGTACGCCCTGGACAGAGTGCCAATCTATCGCAGGGCACAGACACATACACTCACACTACAGGCAATTTGGGAATGCCAATTAGCAGGAGAAAACCGTAGTATCTGGAGGAACATTTAAACTCCATGCACACAGAGACGAGAATTGAGCCTGGCCAGGAATCGAACCCAAACCCTGCAGGTGCAAGGCAACAGTGCTACCAACTACACCACTGTGCCGTCATTAGCTTAAAAACAGTTCATTCATTTTACTAAACAAAGTGCAGAATTATTAAACATATAACTTTTATAAAATCCCCCCCCCCCCCCCCCAAAAAAAAAAACCTCTTAAAATGCAAAACATTCATAAATATGAAACTTGATTTACAGTAAGAGCAAAGTCAAAGATTTCGGTAAAGCTTGCAAGACTGAGAGACATAGTACATTACAGTCATTAACTATGGTTCTATATGTGGTTCATATAAAATACATTGTCTTTTTCCTAAGTGTCAAAGCTTTATCAAAATTATTCATTACCATACCATTACCATAATCAGACTGATGATAATGATTTTTTTTTCATATCAATTGCGTCTTATTTTTCTGTTTTGGAGTTGTGCCTAAAAGATTTATTCTCAGTATTTATTTATACTCATCACATTGTTTAATCTACTACCACAGTGTGTCTGGTGTGCAAAGAGCAAGTAAAGAAGTCTCTTTAAAAAGGTCTAAATATCTGAGCAGACTCTCAGACTTTTTACTTAGCTTCTTTTAGAGGAGCTCAGTGGAATTAGACTTAGTGGGTGACTTTGCAGGGGAATCTATTGTACATAGCACTACACAGTGGTGGTTGAAGCACATGTAGCTTGGATGTACTGTATCTGAAGAGAAAGTCTCTCATTTCCTTATACAGGTGGTGTCTAACCTGCCAACTCAATCATTATTGTTTAGCTGTGTCACTTAGCTTAGCCGCCAGAGTTGACAACAAAAACAATGTACAGTACTTCATTGTTATCCATTCAGCTTCAACAAACACAAACAAAGGTGTATAATGCGTATCTGAGCACCGTGTCTTGAAAACAGTGTAGGTAAATCCAACATTTGCTTTCAATATCATCTTATTGGAGGTGTTTTTAACAATTAAAATTTGTTTTAAGTAAATGTAAATAAATAAATAAATAAAGTATACATTTTTAATTACAGCTGATCTGACAATTATCAAAACCAAACTCATGTGCATTTCAGACATCAGGGCAGACACAACATAAACAGACATCAACTACAACGTGGTGCACACTTACCTCTAATGGCATACGCCAAGTATGCATTGGACACTGCTATGAGGTTCCCGTAGTAATACTTGTGCTCCCAGTCATACTTTGCCACTGGTTGGATTTTAACCTGTCAAAGAAAAGGATTTATTTAAACACATGTAATAACCAAATTAATTAATCTCACGAAACATTTAAAAACAGACAAGTTCGTTACCTTGTTACTCCCACGAGCTTTACTGTCGATACTAGAGTCTCGACTAGCTACTATTACCACATTGCTAGCTGTGATGGGAATACAGGTGGATGCATCGTCACCAGTCAGGCAACTACAGAGGAAATTAGGCAAAAACATTCAAATTAACAGACATTACATCAGATGGTAAACAAACGCACTGACAACCTAGGACAACATGCAACACACGCAGCTCCATAGCAGTCACGTTTTGGTCAAAATAAAATAACTAAATAATGCTCATGAAATAATTATGCATTGATATGCTGATTACTGGAAACAGAACTAACAGACCCAAGTGTCTTACTCTGCTTAGCCAGATAACAAAGATAAGATTTAGGATGAAAATCCAACATTTTGAAAAAATGAACAGATGGTTCAGAAATAAAAGTTTCACTAATGTGTGTAATCTTACGCCATAAGCCTTCGCATTAGTCAACTTGTAAGTTGTGTGCAGCCTGAAACCTTATAAATAAATTAGCTAGTGATGGGGAAGAAAAGTAAGAATCAAGCAATACTTTTAATAATGATTTAATAGCAGCAGGTAATAATGCAAGGTTTAGCGTTATAGATACGAATTAAGAGAAATTTTGAGATTAAGGAGATCACACCACTTACTCTCACTCACTCATCTTCTATGCCGCTTTATCCTGTATTCAGGGTCGCGGGGAGCCTGGAGCCTATCCCAGGAGGCTTAGGGCACAAGGCAGTGTACACCCTGGACAGGGTGCCAATCCATTGCAGGGCACACAAATTACCCATGCAAGGGCATGGGTAATTTGGGGATGCCAATCAGCCTAGTCTACATGTCTTTGGACTGTGGGAGGAAACCAGAGTACCCGTGGGGAAACCCACCAAGCACATGGAGAACATGAAACTCCATGCACACAGAGCCTGGCCGGGAATCGAACCCTGAGGTGCAAGGCGACAGTGCTAACCACTACACCACCGTGCCGCCAAGATCACACCATTTCCAAACATATTAACAAAAAACTAAAGCAGTTTCTCCACACAGTGTTTTCCCAAATATATCTGCCGATTCTTTTTTAAATCTGTCTATCTGCAATCCTCAATCGATTGACTTAGAGTGGACAGCTCCCTCTTGCTCCAGCAGAATAAACAGGTACGGGGCAGGAGCGATGTACAGAAGGGCAGTAAATGAAAAGTAGAAGAACAGCGTACTGACTGTCACACATGCTCTGCATATAAATAAATAAAATGCCAGCTCGTTCTGTGTGGTATCACCGCAAGTATATTTCAGACCTGTGAAAAATACTGTAAAGACAATTTGTATGTTTGCTTTGAAGCATTATTTGTTGAAAAACTGTTGCACAAAAGCTGTGAGATTGCAGTGACGGAACAATATTTTGATATGAGATTAATTTGTTTCCACAAAAGTTTTACTTTTTGGCATTTCTTAAGACTCAAAAACCAAGCCTACTTTCAGAGAGCACTCAACAATGTTTGCTCCACCTGTCATTATGCCTCTTGCTCCACAGTAAAACAGACAGATGCTGACAAAGGCCAGCCCGGCCAAAGCGGTGTATGTCTGCGGTGCTGTTCTTTAAAGTAAACAGGAATGTACTGCACTACGAATGAAAAAGGACGATGTGCGAGAAAGCAAGCCTACATTGTCTGAGGGATTCCCATATTCATACTGTCAGAGCTGTGAGTAGATGTTTCCATCATAGGACTTCGAACTCCTGCTCCAATAAGGTCTGTTCCCAGCAGGCCGTTTAGCTCTCCATTACACGAGGTCTTACGCTGGCTTTCACCTGCAGTGCTGTCTGCAAAACCACAGAAGAAAGAAACAAACTTTTTTTCGAGCTGCATCTTTGCAAAATCCTTATACATGTCGGTATACTTCACATGGCAGCTAGAAGTTTTCAAAATAATACATAATGGAATAAACTGCAATCCTGCACAGGCAAATACAGCTATTATGTTAATTGCTAATGAAAGATATTTGGTCAATAAGTGCATATTTACACATTTACACTTTAGAGCATGAGACTACACATCGTCTTCCCTTAAACTAAAGTTTAGGAATACTAAACAAAAAATGTTTACTGTTATTTTTCGTTGAAACTTAGCGCATTATCTACCTGACCACTCGACACGGTTCTTTCATGTCCAGTATGCCTGAACTATGTTTAGTTGTACATTTACACTGAAATAGCATGTGTTTATGAAATTGTACTTATTCTGTCCTGTCATTATGTTACTGCGGAAATTCCTCACATGTTTAAAAAGATGCATATGTTACACTTTAGACTAAAGAAGGAAAGAGTAAATAGATCATTACATATAACTACTGTAACCATTCCATTCTAAGAGCACTAAAAGCCTGGATTATTTACTGTGCAAACAAATTCGCGCATATTCATTTACACAAAGCCTTGTTTGCGTGAACCAAATGCACGTTTATTTAATGCATTTTAGTTTAGAAACGTCACGTGACCCTGACTACGGTATGATGCTGATGCATTTCACTCGCCACAATCTCTCTATATGTTGCTAATTGTTCTGCGAGCCATATAACAGACACATAAATACATTTGTATATACTGTATATATAGTAATAAAAATTTATGACTTCAAATTAACAAACCAAGTGAAGTCAAACGTACGTGGCTAGTTGAGTGACTAGCATGGTGTATTAGCAGGCTAGCAGCCGAACTCAGTTTTGTTGCCTCTCTCTCTCTCATACAACTATGAACACGAAGCAGCGTTTAAGATTTGGTTTTAAACTGTATCACTTAGTTATTGAACAGTAACAGTGGTATATCATAACTGAAAATAAAAGACACACACTAATCTCCACACAGCGACAGCGCAGTGCTGCGGCCTAGCGCGCTAAGGCTAACTGCGGCGCGAGCCAACCCGCTCCACCTGCAGAGGCTCCGGGACTCACCGGCGGCGTTTGCAGGTCGATCCAGTTTTAAGATGTCTCTGAGGTGCTGAGTCGCCCCTTCTATGTCTATGCTGGAACTGGAAGCCATAAGGTCTCGAAAGGGGCCGAAACGCTGCAATGAGACAATTTACCGTTTGTTTTTGTCTTGTGTTCGCCCCAACGAAAATCTTACAACTGTGTTGACTTCCGCCGGTGCGCCGCTTTTTTCCTTCCCTCCACCGAGAGCCGTTTTTTTAGTTCCGCTGTTATATTCACGTCCTCGTATTTAAATTGAGCTTTCTCTGGTGTACTGTACTAAAATCTTAGTAATTTAAGGCTATATTTGAAGCAAGAACTCGATTAAAATCTAGAAACATTTTTAAAAACAACAGTGGCACCATAACGTTGATTTGATCGTATTTATTTCCATAGAACTTTACACGACAGAATCTAGAATATTCTATGCTTTACACGCCATTTTTTTGGTCTGTTATACATTAAAACACCTGAAATTATTTTTCATTCTTCTGATCCCACTCACAAGTGAAGAGATTGAAGGCAGAGCACTCATGCAGAATAAAATAAAATGCTGAAGCTCCAGTAGCATTTCTTTAGATGCGCTTAAGAGGACACAAGCCTCATTTAGGAGTTTGTGAAATCAGTTAAATCAAAGTCAGTCGTGGCAATAGTAGCAGTTTCATTTAAACCACTTCTGTGGTTGTGTAAACATTTTGCAGTTTTTCCTCAAGCCTCCCTTCGCTGTCAAACACAACCTGCAACTTTCAAAAAGTTGTTAGAATTAATCCTAGTAATATTATTTGACAATAAGGCCTACGGGCAAGCTGGTGCACATGAGAGTAGTCGGATGAAGTCACAGTGATATTTAAGCTTAAAATGTATTAGTACTTAAGCACAAACCTGATCTATGTAGTTACTTCTTAATGCCTGCAAAAATAGAATCACTTCTACCTTCAGAGGAAAATCGTCTAGGAGACTGAACTCTTCAAATAACTATCTTACATGGCCAAAGACCATTAGAGCTCCCCAATCATCTCCTCTTCTTTGATCATTATCATTACTGAAAAGTCAAGTTTTACTATGTTGTGAGTATTCCCAATACAGACCTTTTTAACCTGTATCGCTTGAAAACACACAACAGATAAATCATTACTACATTCGAAATACCAATATAAAATAGATAACCTGCCTATTCTGCTAATATTTTTTTTCTTCATATTAAATCATTTCCAGTTGCATTTACAAACTGTTTATATAGGCAAAAAGACAGATGTATGACCAGACAGTGGGAGAAAACAAGATGATGCCATGGTTAAGAAAAAGTCAAAGGTTTTATTGTGTCTTGTGGCTTGGTAATTGTCACAGAGAGCAGTGGGCAGAAGGTGAGAAGCACACTGGTCTGAAGGGGTGGGGGATCTGGGGAGTGTTTGACGTTTCTTTGGATAGCTAGAGCAACCTGACATCACAATGAATGGACGCTCCAATGTTCAAAAGGGGAAAAAAAGAACAACAACAGAAGTGCCAAGAAGCAAACTCTAAAAGCAAGCAGAGAACACAATAAGTACTAAAGCAAAGAAAGGCAGTTAAGACAGTAAATTCATAGTCAAACTCAGGAACTAAAATGTAAATAGTAGTAACTGGCAGAGGTTATGTTATGTCTTTTTTTCAGGTCAGTGGCCTCTGATATTTGAGCTTGCCATCATGCACATCAGCAGAGGGGAAAGGGGTCGCTTTGATGAATCTGTGGGTTTTCAGCAAAGAAACACTTCTCATTTCTGAAGCAGAGGCGCTACCGTGTGCCTGTGTGTTATCTGTGATTTGACTTCTTGGAATCCGGTGCTGAATCTCAAAGATGGATGAAGGGTTCGGGCGTAACTAGGGGCACATGATGTGCCCTTTCTCCACCTTCCCCCATTTCCCCCGACAGCTGTGATGCTTTTTAGCCAAAGTTGTGAATTGCTAGGCGGAACATGTCGTTGGTGCATACCCACGCATCATTAATGTTCTTCAGGATGAAGCTCTGATGGAACCCCATGATGGGATCATCATCTGCCTACAAAGACATACAGAGCAAGAGGATTAGTTATGAGAACAGAACAGACTATTTTTTCCCGCAACAATATCTCAACCAAAATTAAGACACACCACTGCACTGTATTTATTTTCAAGTATATGCATTAAAATATCACACACCAGAATGTCATAAAAGATCATAAGCATAGCAGAGACATAAAGAAATGCATATCTCAATACTTTAAACACACTCAAATGTCATTAGGAACACCTGTATCCCAGCTTATTCATGCAATTATTCAATCAGCCAACCACGTGTCATCAGCACAATGCAAAAAAAATCAGATACTGGTCAAACGTCTGTATTCATACATTAAAATAGCGAATAAACAGACAGTGAATGTGTGGCATTTCAGAAACTACTTATCTTGTGATTCACACACAACAGACAGAAGTTTATACAAAATGCCATGGGAGGGAACAATCAGTAAAGAGCAGTTCTGCAGGCACAAAGGTTTTGTTGCGAGTGTGCAAAGGATAATTTCAGACTATTACAAACCGACGTAAATAATTGTTCTTTAAAACAGTGGTGTGCAGAAAACCACCATGAACCCCTCCCCGCCCCGGCCACCCACAACCCAGCCATGACATTAAAACCATCAGCTGAAGTGAATAACATTGAGAATGTAATTACAAGGGCACCTAAGGACAGGAATATATTAGGCAACAATTGAACAGTTCGTAAAGTTGATGTTTTAGAAACCAGAAAAATGGACTAGTGAAAAGATCCGTTCGACTTTGACAAGGGCCAAACTGTAATGGCTGGACAAGTGGATCAGAACATCTTCAAAACAGAAAGAACAACCAGTGAAGTGTGGAGTGAGGGTTAGCCAATGTTGCACAAATTGCTGAAAAAGTTAATGCTGCTTCAGATTGAAAGGTGTTATAACACTGTATTGCAGCTTTCTGTGTATGGGGCTGCATAGCTGTAGACAGGACAGGGTACCCATACTGACCCCATCCACTGCCAGAAGAACCTACATGGTTAGAACCTATGGGTAAGCTATTAGTGGGACGAAATTAAGGTAAATTGATTTTATGGTATTCATTAAAGAGTCTATTGCTTTGAAAATGTATCTCCTTTACAAAACATTTCACTTTCCAAGGTATTTATGTACTTAACTATTATCCAGATTTGGTCACTATTGAAGAAGGAACTTTTCTGAGAGAAAATACTGAATGTAGTTCTCTTGCACATAAAGAACATGTATTGAGGTATACAAAAGTTCTCCTGTAAGGTGTACATACAACTTAACTAGTCCATTACTTAAATTAGGAGCTGTCAGAAGTGAGCAAGCCCGCTAAAATCACAATTATTGGTATTCATAAAAACCTTGTCAGTAAATGACTAAACCATTAGAGGATACGGAACTCACCTACATGTTCCTCAGCATGGTAACACCACGATTTGTTTAAGTTTTACCCACAACAGTACACGTCAAGTTTTTAGTTGTTATTAAAATTGTAATTTGTGCCAGTTTTTAACATTAAATTGGGACGACAATAAAAAAAAAAAGCTGAGGCAGTGAGGCACTGACTCTGCAACTGTATAGTAAAAAAAAGACCATGTAAACCATTAGTTGCTAACTATTTAGTTGCAACCAAAAAAACCACGACTACATGTTGAAATACAACACATTTTGGCATCAGCAAAATGAACAGCTGGGAAAGCTCAGTAGATTAATGACGCTGTAACTCCTGTGCTACTGTAACTGCATATTCACTTAAATCTGTCAGTACACATATATGCAATTAATGATTTATTACACAAGTGTGAATGAAAAAATGCACTGCCTGATCAATGAATGTCAGAAAATAACTAAGAAGATTGTTGAAATGACTGAAATTGGGTCGTGTGGTCTGATAAGTCCAGACTGACCCTTATCCAGAGCGATGAGTGTGGTTTAGGCTCAGCGAAGTTATGTGGCAATAAAATGAAGTCTTTGGACTACTTGAATGTACTGAATGACCAGATTATCACGTCAATGGGTTTTTTAATCCCTGATGGCGCAGGACAATAAGATTCATCAGATTCAAATTGTGAAAGAGGGGGTTCTAGGAGCATGAGGAATCATTTAAAACATGAAATCGCCACCACAACATTACTCAAAGCTGAATGCAGCTCAGCAAAATATTACAAAGTGTGACCTTTATTGTACAGAAAATGTTCATGAATGCTCATTAAAGTATACACAGTTGTAAATTTTTTTTTACAAAAATAATTGTTGTCCTGTCTGACCATCTGCATGAGTTTTCAACCCCATTTACATTTGCACATAACAGTGCTGGAGTTATACTAACGAAATATTTTTTTATTTTCAATGTTACTGACAGAAAAAAAAAAAAAAAATTGTCCAAAATTTTTTTTTTTTTCCTCTAACTGGTTCATCATTTTGATGGATAACAAGACTAAGAGTAATCTACTGTAGTAAATTACTTAAGTAATTCACACTATTGATCAGTTGGTGGCAAGTGTGTATATTAAGTTACCTATTTTTTTTTATCTCACATGCATGACCTCATGAATGACTGGCTTTATCTAATACACTACTAGGCTACACTGCACCACTAATGGGACATTATGTAGTAGATGACAAATTCATCACAAATTCAGAGTGTCTTGCTAAATTCTTATCTCATAAATGTTCTCACAAAACCTAACCGTGACCAATCTGTAGAGCAATCTACCTGGATTGGTTTGATCATGCATAAGTGAGCACCCAAGCCCATGCTGACAAGAAGGAAGGTTCAAGTTTACGCTACAGCAGCAAATTAGTAAAGTTTTTGCCAGACATTTAGACAGCTTTAACCTGTGGTTGACCTTGTCTGACCGGGTGTTTACCTGTCCAAGATTACCAGTACAAAAAAAATAATAAAATATTCAGAACTACAGTTATACCCTATATTAAACATACATACTCACTTGGAAAAACCTAATACATTTACTTTATGTACAGTTAAGCAACATAAATCTTTGCAGATTGGAAACCAAATGTTTATATTTACAAATATAGAAGGCAGAGCCAAGGGCAAGTCACTGGCATGATACCCCCGGTGTGACTGTCCAACCTACTGTACAGGACACATATTACAAAACACCATAACATGCAGTGGCCTATGGCAGGCAGTTAGTAGTTATATGTTCGGAAGTCATTAGTCACTTTTTAGAGTTTGATGCTGAAAACTATGAAACTATAAAAAATATGTTGCAACAAACAGGTCATGTGGACCTAAAAATATTACAAATAATAAGAATTTACAAATTAGAGATGGGAACTTTTAATCAGGCTTGCCCGACACATTTCAGGAAATCTCTACAGGTCAAATTGTTTTCAATATTGTCGTTTTTTTTGTAAATGATTGCTCATATTTTAACTGAAATTGTCTAATTTTGTAAAATTGCATCGTTTATATTTGTCCATTAAGAAATTACGCTGCAGTATTTTAGTGGCCTCCACTGTCGCTGAAAGGGGATAGGAAAAAAAAAGAAAATAGGAAGAAAAATAATAAATAAAATCACTCATGTGCTTTGTGACATGAAAATTGATCAGTGTCTGTTCATCTCATCTTTCTGTGCCATTATGCATGATTTATAAGCTTGTTCTGCATATTAGGAAAATCAATACATGAAAATTTAAATGCTATTAAAATGTCTTACATTTAAAAAAGTAAAAAAAATAAAATAAAATAAAAAAAAGAGTGCAATAATAGATTATGATGGAATTTTTATGACCCTAACGGGTGAAAAGCTCTAAAGCAACTTTTGTTTCAGTGCTATAGGTAGACTTCCACACCAAACGATCCTATAAACTAATCCTTTAATTTTTTTCAGTAAACCAGGGCCTCAAACAGTTCAAACACCCGGTAAGGCACATTCCTTGTCATTACATTTTAGTAGATCTTCCATCCTAATGCGCATAATTTGTGTTGTCTTAACTCTACTTCAACTGTCCAACTAACAAACCTGACACACAGTTGAGACTTATTTGAATATTTTAAATGAAAATCCTACAGTACTTTTTTTTTGCATAGGGCATCTCCTACCACATGGTTACCAATCACAGAGTGACAGACGTCAGCTGCTCCCCAAAGGTTGGGGAAAGGGGAAAATGATGTGACTATAGACCAGTGTGGATTTACTGAAAGACTTTGGTGAAATATCTGGCTACAAGGTTAATCTACAAAAAAGTGAAATGATGCCAATTAAAAACAATATAACACAGTTTCCTGATTCAACCCCCTTTAAGATTAATCCCAGAAAAATCTAAGATTTAGAAGTTTGGGTAACACATAACCATGCAGATCTGTACAAGGACAATTATTAGGTTCTACTTTCCAAAACGAAATTAGACCCTGAAAGATGGGACTTGCTACCTCTCTCTTTGGGCGGAAGAATAAACACAATTAAAATTAATCTGTTCCCAAAATTCCTTTACCTATTTCAGTGTCTTCTAATCTTTTTAACAAAATCTTTTTTCAATAACCTAAGTAGTCAGATTTTTACTTTTATCTGGAATAATTTTTTTTTTTTTTTTTTAAACACGTATTAAACAAAGTATCCTACAGAGGCCCCGTGAATCAGGAGGAATGGCACTTCCAAATTTTCTTTATTATTACTGGGCTGCAAATGTAAGGGCAATGTTATTCTGGGCACAGTATGCAGTCAACCCTTCCATCTGGGTAGCTATAGAGGAAACATCCATGGGATCAATATCTCTTTCATCATTATTATGTGCTAAATTGCCACAAAAGCAACCCACATCTTCTTTTACCTCAAACCCACTGGTTAAAATTTGGAATCAGTTTCGGCGTCATTTTAAGCTTACTGATCTATCCTTGATAGCACCATTAAATAGACACTATGTTTGCTCCGTCTTACACGGATAATGCTTTTGGGGTATGGTTAAATGTGGTATTGTGTCATTATACGATCTTTACATTGACAATATCTTTGGCTCATTTGAACAACTTGTACAAAAGTTTAACATTCTCTGGACACATTTTTATAGATATCTACAGCTGAGGAATTTCATTTTCTGTAATTCTGACCTTTTCCCTTTGTCTCCCTTTCCATCCCTTTTAGATTCTGTTTATAGCTGTAAACCAGATGCCAAACAGATGATTAGTGCTGTATACAAGATATTAAACACAAGTAACTTAGCCACATTAGATATACTTAAAGGCAAATGGGAAAATTATATAAAAGAACAAATTTCAGATAAACTGTGGCAAAAGATAATACATAGAATTTACTCATCATCAGTTTGCCTCAAACATACAGTCAATCAGTTTAAAATTGTTCACCGGCTTCACTGGTCCAAGGTAAAATGAGCAAGGATTAGAGAGGACTTTGATCCCACATGTGACCGATGTAAGCAGGAACCAGCTACGCTATTACATGTGTTCTGGACATGCCCAAAGCTATACAATTTTTGGAGTTTTATTTTTGATACCTTGTCAAAAGTATGCCAAATACCATTAGACCCATCCCCACTTATTGCACTTTTTGGTGTTGACTCAAGTGGTGCCCGCTTGAATGACGCCAAGGCCAATAGCTCCTTTCTTGCTAGGAGACTGATCCTGTTTAAGTGAAAGGAGTCGTCGCCAGCAGTGGGTACTTACTGGATTAAAGAGGTCTTTTTTTTTTGCGAATCTTTTCTTCATCTAGAAAAGATTTGCTATTCTATAAAGGAATCGACTCAGGAATTTTATGATGCCTGGCAACCATTTATAAGCCATTATGAAAATATAGATGCAGATCTGTAATAAAAGATTTATTTTTTAGTCTTTGTTTCTGATACTTCCTTTGCTTTCTTTTCTGTTTGATGTGTAATTTATTTATTTATTTCCTTTTTCGTCTGATTGGCTTTTTTTTTTTAGTTTAGCTTTTTTGTTGTTGTTGTTTTGTGAGGTGGGGAGAGGGGTAAGGTTCGAAAAAAATAGTGTACAATGTATGTATATGTAAGTTGTTTATATTTCCAATAAAAAAAAGACTTATCAAAAAAAGTTTACTCATCTAGACTGAAACTGCTCTCCTTTTTTGTATTTGTAGTTTAATCACTAATCACTTATAAAATAATTCAATAACTATTTTTATTTCATGAACATATACAATGATACTATTCATGTATAATTATTATTTTACTTAAACAACTGTTATAGAGTTTGAAGAATATAATTTTTTTTCCCCACCTGTTGATTTATTTGCACTTCCAAAAAAAAGTTTCCAAAGTTATACAGATTGTTATTTAACCACTGTCATGCGTTTAGGGAAAAATACTGTTTAACAAAACATAGCAGTTTGTTACTTATAAATATTAAGTAATGATTTCTGGCCACCACATGGGTATAAATACAGCCCAGGACAGTATTTTAGTAACAGTAGCACTGAGCATTATCTGAACCAAGGCAAGCAGAGCACTCGTCCTTACACACAGTCAGAGAGGGAAGGAAGGCCATGTGACCACAGAGCGCATGTGAGATCATAGGTTGTGTAGAGCAAGCCTGAAGACCTCGTTGGTGCAAACCCAGGCATTGCTGTAATGTTTCAGTAGAAAGGTCTGTTGGAAGCCCAGCACCTGGTCTTCATCGGCCTGACACACACGAACACACACGCGAACACACCCACTACAGCTTTGAAATAATACCTCTACAAATGACATGTGCACCTGCATGTGTTATCTGCCATTCTTTTTATTTTCCTCCCTGTAAAACATGGTACGGTCCCAATCCGCCCACCAAAGTAACACTAAATTAAATTCCATGTCAGTTAAGGAGAAGGCAAAATACACAAGGCCACTTAAATACTTACTTTTAGTTGTCCTACTACCATACTCATTATGCAGCTGTCAGGAGTGGGCTGGTGATCTTGTGCTGTTATGCTGTGGGCTATTTTTGTGAAGGGCAGGCTCTGTAAAGGCAGAAAGATTCGTTTCATATGCATTTGTATCTTCAGGGCAAAGACCACATTTTCCTAAATCTATGCAAAATTCACTGCATATTTTTTTTTTTTAAAAAAGGCAATAAGACACGGTCGGGTCCATAAATATTAGGAAGGTAACAATTTTATATTTTTTTCCCCACTAGTCAATAATTGTGTACTGTGAAGCACTAGCCTATCAGTTTTGCAGGATGTGACTTGACCCGAAGGGAACTTATAGCTCTATTAATTGTCAGTAGTCACATCAGTAATGAAGCGGTGTACAATTCCACTGGCAACACTGCCTCCACAATGTTCAACGGGCTTTGCTTCTGGACTATTGGGCCATGCTTTCTTTCTTTCCACAATACGCTTCAATTCCCATCATTCTGGTACATCTTGTAATCCATCTTGGTTTTAGCAGTCAGTTGTCTAATTACTTTTGAGTCAGTGAAAAAGATGGACTTTGTAAAAAAAGTGTCTGAAATCTCTCATAATTTAATATTTATGTTAAACCTTTTGAATTAGAGGAGAACGTCTTTTTCTTTTTGAAACATTTTGATTACTTTATGTAACATCCATTGTGATGGTGCACAAAGGCAAAATTATGAAAACTGTCCAAAACCTGTCTGTATCACCGCAGCATTAATACTGCCTTAATCATGCTTTCATCTGTTTAAAGCTCCATGTGTACACCAACAGCTCTGTGCATTGAAAGCTAACATATTACAACAGGACAGGGAACTCGATTTGCCTGTGTCCAAACTTTAAGCGAAAAGTGAAGTAAGCCATATTAAATATTAAAGATCCCACAAATGTCCAGACAATAATAGTGTAAATCAACTAAGCAAAGCCTTACAGACAGTTTCTCGACTATCGCCGCTTTTCCCTGGAATTGCTGTCCTTCCCACGTTAGGCATGACGCATCAATCTGTAAAAGAGAACGTGGTCAGGTAAATGAGCTGACAGACTAGTGTGACATGTCACAAGCTCTGCAGCAAAGAGGAAAACAAGGAACAGAAACTGACAATTTTCAATACTACAGTTAAACAATTTTGGGGGGAAATATCTGCAAGTGTTCTAACAAACATTATGGCTTATTTTGCATACATTTTTCATTTATCCCAAAATGCACAGAGCATAACACAGCATTTAAATCAAACAGGGGCTTGATGCACATAAATAAAGTCAAGAAATTATTTATACCCCTGACTTAAAGTTATTTTTATTCAACCAGCATGTTTTTTTGTGTTATTGTTTGCAAATATACACACTGTATATTAGAGTTAAAGTGCTTAGATAACCTTTTGAGGTAACGAGTAATCGAACGCCTTAAGTCAGTCATTTAAGGTAGGTATTCAGTTATTTAGTTATATTTTCAAATATGTCATTAGTTATTTGGACAATACAGTGAAACCTCGGATGTCCTACAAACACCACCCACTTATACACACTCCTTTATGCAAAATAAAAGACTGTAGATGGGGCACCGTGTCTGTTATTCCTTCTGTTAGTAGTTAACAGATTATGGGCTACACTTCGCTGAATGGTGGTAGAATTTGAATAATTATAAAGGTCTTGACTAAAACATGTATGAGGAATCACAAAGGAACTTCCATTTGCTGCAATAGAAAAGTACTCTAATGCTCTAAAGGTAATGCTGTAATGTAACATTATTTTTTAATGACAGTAATTTTGTAATGTAATTAGTTACTTTAAAAAGTATTGACCACCAACACTGTTCACAAACACCACTTGCACATTACTGAAACTCACTAATTGATTAATTAATTTGTCGCTAATTAAATGAGTTCTTTCAGGAGTGAAACAGACAGTTCAATCATGGCTCCAGCACACTGAGAAATCTTTCTAAATTTATGGTATCCAAGCACTAGTGTAATGCTGGGATTAGTGCATTAGTGTAGCAGGGGATTATACAGAGAAATAAAGGATTTTTTTTTTTTACTTTCATAACTGTGTTCTATTCAATCATAAGACCCAGTCTGTCCTGAATGACTCTTGTATCACTGTAATGTCGGACCTTCATCACAATGAAAATAAAGTTAACATTTAATGGTAAGGTCTACTGCTCTCAAAAGTTCAAAGTATTATCTATATGAACTGTTCCCTCACAGTCTACTTTGCTAGGGTTGGAACGCGCCAGCATTACCGTATATATACCAATATTTCAGCACATACATAAAATATGGGTGTTGACATTGTAAATGACAGTTCTACAGTAGGTGTTTGGCTCACTGTTTTTTTTTTTGTAATGCACGTTTAACCTAAAGCACACAAGAAATTTCTTTTTGACCACAGTGACTTTATATCATGAAGATTATTCCTATGCGCAACTGTTAAAGTTTCAACTTTTTAAACTCAGTATGAATGCATGTTTACTCCTCTTGTGTATGGTTGACATGATGTTAAGACTACTTTGTTCATGGACAATTTTGTGTTCTCGTGATTTCCATGAGTCAGAAGCAGCAACACTCCTTGGCAAAAAAAACTACAGGACCTAGGAGTACTTCCTGTATACGCAGATATATTGTGTGCATATGAATATTTAAATATGTATTAAGGCTCAGGCAGCTAAGGCCCTAGGTTGTTGATTTAAGGATCTGAGGATTCGGATTCGAACTCCGCCCCAAACTTCCCAGTCACTGCATGCAATGCCCTTCCCAAGCCAGAATAAATGGGAGGGTTGATTCAAAGTGGGCATCTGGTGTAAAATCTATGCTAAAGGAACAAGGCTGATGGCACATTTCCCAGCCTACATAAAAGCACAGTATACCTGACGCTTTATACATACATAAAATAAGCAGAAAAAGCCAAGTTCGGTTATGTCTTTCGGGACCTTAAATATTACAAGAAATTCCCGAACAAGGTGGCATTAAAAGTTCTGCTAGAAACATGAGGAACTATTAATACGAGCTTCTGTACACAGCAGTACTTACATATATTGATCCGAGCTGAGTTCTGTCAGTGTCAAACAGTTGATAGTAATGTTGAACAAAGCTGGATCCTATTTGTTCCCAAATCGGCTTGTCTCCCATCCTGATTCACCCAGCTACAGGCACTGGTGGATAAACCAAAAAAATCAACAGGTCAGATTATGACATGCATTAACAGGTGGTATTATGACATGTGATTTGTGACATCTCTTTTGCTATAGCATTCTTGCACAAACTTTAATTAAAATAAATATCCAAACATCCAAAAAGAATAAAAATTTCCCCTGATCAGTCACAAGCAGTCTTTTTTGTTCGTATTTTATTTTCTTTGAGACGATATACTGCAGCTGCAATTCATAATAATTACTTTTAAGTGTCACTTAAAAACTGGTTTATTATGCCGAACTGAAAATGAGTTGCAATAAGAGGGGGAAGGAATTTGCATAATATCTTGGAGGGCTGCTTGACTTTTAGAGGCTGGAATTAAGCCAAAAGTTGCTAAAATGTTGAAGGTTTGCTTGCTGCTTAGACATTATAAACAGCCACCACAGTAGTATTTCAGTTACTTTTTTAGACATCGTCAATAAATTGAATTAAGCATTTCACTGCATACCGTACTGTGTATGACTGTGTATGTGACAAATAAAATTTGAATTTGAAATCTGAAATCTGAATTTGAACGCTCAGTAATGTCAATTAATCGACAACATAGACCACATTTTTTTTAATTTTAGGATTATAACAACCATCAGTATGCATTTACATTTTTTACTATTAAGTATGGCATATCAAGTATGGCATAAAATCTTTGTCGAATGCTACTGCAGTGCAGTGTAGTGATAAGTACTGTTAGCACTAACACCTGAATTAGCATAGGAAGGATAACTCATTACTGGTGATTAGTATAACTTGCGCAATATTTTTTTTTATCTCGGACAATCATGTTTGCACTTTACCGACTCCCCCAAGATCCAGGTCCCACTTCACATACATTCCATTGTATATATTGTTATATTTATTATAGTTTGGTGCAATTATCTTGTGTTCATTCTTACATTTCTTATTGCTGCTGGCCTCTGAGAGCTACCAAACAAATTTCCTTGCATCACTACAATGACAATAAAGTTTCTTTATCTTTGATCTTTATCTTAATAATGCTACCGAATCCTCTGACCACAATGTTTAGAGTGATGTGATTGTCAGCATCTGTACAGTCACACTCACCACCTGCCCTGCATATTTAAGTGTTTTCCCTGCTGTACCACACCCACTTCAAATTAAGAAAAAGCTCTTAATTAGCTGATTAGTTAAATAAAGCGTGCTGGGAGCTGGAAAAAAAAACATCCAGGATATAGGCATTTAGTAGTTCCATACAAAAGCAACTTGCTACCGAATATGTTTTGCCTGGAGAAAAAAAAAAAAAAAAAAAAACAGCCTCTTTAGAAATGCACATTCAAATTACACACGCCTTCGTTATCAGTGAAAGAACTCGTTACTGAATCCTGCAACACTACAAACATCAGCTGAGGACGCGATCTGGCCATCATAACGATTAATTAACTTTCACCCACGATAAATCTTTTCATAATTACTAACAGACACAGAAATCACATTTGACATTTTGTACAATTTACAATTACATTAGAGAGAGATTGCATTCGCCAAAAAAGAGACTGTACATTAAAGCTGCTTGCACAACATCCACACACCTAAATTCCTATTACCATTACATGAAATGGAGGTATTACCTCCATTTCATTAATAAATATATCATGTATTTAGAAATTTCACTGCGACTACCTTAGCCAGATGCTGCACAGCATTGCAATGCATATTTATCTGCAACATCAACATTAAAGTTAGAAATTAAATGACGCAAGCTATGATGGTTGTCTGAGTTACATGTTAGATTTCAATATATTTTTTGCCAGTTGAAATAACATCAGTGGCCACTATTGAGAAAGTAAGTTCAGCCATGCTGAATGGCACAACATTCTCCATCAAAGCAATGCTATACTATCTACTGTAATGGTGTCCCAAGTTCACATGTGGAGAAGGCAGTTAATGTTTTCGCATTGTGATGTATTATAACCAGCAGTTTAGAAAGAGGTGGTGCTTTTTGGACTTTACATGTCTCTGAGGAAGCATGCACTTGCTTTTGATTAGCAGCTGTTAGGAAAGCTGGCAGCAAAGAAAAGGGGGAAAATGCTCAAGCCATTATGAGCACGATACCAAAATCATGGCTCTTCTCTCTCTCTTTCTCTCTCACACACACACAGTTGTGCACTAAGGTTTGCATCCCCTGAAGGAAATGGTGAAAAAAAAACATTGCCATTTATTTTTTTCTTATTTAAGAATAGTGGTCACGCAAAGTTATTAATCACATAGTTGTTTGACTTCTTTTCAAAACCTGGTGATAAATGTCATTCACTCAAACAACCTTGATCGAAAGTAGATACATTTTTGGCCACACAGGTTGACACCCATGTTTAAATAACTATTAGTGAGAAGTTTCCACACCTGTGAATTGTAATTGTAATTAGTGTCTGGGCATAAATAGTCAGTAAGTTTGTTAGCATATGAGGTGATACACTGACTTGGCTGGATACGGCACCATGGGGAAGACAAAAGAACTGCCAGTGGACTTGTGTAATAAGGTAGTTAACTTTTATAGATCATGCAAAGAATATAAAAGGATCTCAACACTTTAAAATGACAGTCAGTTCTGTTTAAACTCTAATAAAAATGTAAAAAAAATATTCTGTTCATACTAAGCCACGGTCAGGTAGATCAAAAAAGATTTGACACTACTGCTAAAATTTTTCAGGATGCAAAGAAAAACCAACAAACAGCTTTAAGAGAAATACAGGCTGCTCTGGAGAAAAAGTGATGGTGGTGTTTCAAGGAGCACAATAAGGAGACAGTTAATCACAAATGACCTCCATGTTCAAGTCATTTAGAGTGATAAAAACAAAATTGAACTTTGAAGTCACAACCATAAACTATATGTTTGGAGAGGAGTCAACAGGACGTATAGTGAAAAGTACACCAGCCTCACTGTACAGCATGGTGGTGGATCTCTTAGGTTTTGGGTCTGTGTGAGCTCCAGTGGCACAGGGAAGTTAATCAAAACTGCTAGGATGAATGCAGTATGTCATCAAAAAATACTGGCAGCCAATTTGCATTTTACAGCACGAAAGCTGGGCATGGGACAGACTTTTGGATGTTCCAATATGACAGTGATCCAAAACGTTGGGCAAGTTGACCCCCGATGGCTATGGCAGAAAAACATGAAGGTTCTAGAGCGGCCATCACAGTCTCCTCACCTCATTATCATTGAAACACTTTAGGGAGATCGGAAATGTGCAGTTCATGCAAGACAATCAAAATATTTACAGGAACTGGAGGCATTTTGCTAAGAAGAATGGGCAGCGATACCACCTGAGAGAATTAAGGACCTCATGCACGAATTACAAAAGACTGCATGCCATCATTCATATCAAAGGAGGCTAAACACAATATTAAGAAATAAAAGGTATGCAAACTTCTGAACAGGGATTTTAAATGAGAGTTCCTCATTTTCTTTATCATAATTGTGCCATTATTATCATGTATGAACTGGAGTCCTTTTTTTGTTGTTGCCTTCCAATATACATTTACTCTATATTCATTTGTTTTGGTAATATGAACTTCACAGGGACAGATGCACATAAGATCTTCACATGTTTGGGATCCTCCCAGAAGCAAGTGTGTGTGTGTGTGTGTGTGTGTGTGTAAATATAGAAGGAATGTGACTAACTTTTTTGCTTCCTTCTTTGCTATGAATAATTGAACACTCATGATGTTACTCTCAGATCATCAGGTCAGAACTGAACACCAGGGCTTTTTCGCAGCTCCTATATGAAGAGCAGTAGTGATTTAATAAGGTTTTACTAACCATTATTTCTTCATAACAAACTGACACACACCCTGCTCAGGCATTACACGCCCGTGTGTTTAGGTGGAGCGCCACATGCCCACCTTCATAGTTTCCAAAATGGGTGATTTGTCTCCTAACGACGTCTAAAACTTTTCCCTGAATGAGGTCACGGGACGTTAGTTGAACCGGTTTAATGTAAAACTGCCTCATCATTTTGGCGGCATGACTGCGGGAGCAGGTTCTGTTTCAGCGAGCGGGAAAAACACACAAGCCCTGAGCAAGTACATTCATTAAAGATATCTAAACAGGCCGGGGTAAACAAGCAAAGTTCAACTGTAAGAAAAAAAACTGGTGAGGTGATTCAGCTCGCCTTCCCATGCTTTGAGACCAGCTAGCCTGCTAAGATTAGCGGGATAAAATAATGGCCCAGATTCTAACTCTAGCAAAATCAGAGATGTGGTACAAACCAGGTAGAGTTGAGTGAGTTAGTAAAAAAAATCTTTGATTTCGGAACGAAGGCTGTAAAACTTAAAAGTACCATCTCAACTAACTAGTCGAGCTAAGTTATGACACGAGCACGCTGTGCAGCTAGCTATAACGTTAGCTAGCCATGTAGCTAGGCGACTGTTGATTCATTGGGCTCGCACTAACCTCGCTAGCCGTCAATAGTGCAAACATAACAGCTCGCACACACATGTAGACCGAGGTGGCGTTCGCTCTATAGGGACATGGAGCTCAAATCACGTTCCTTTCTAAAAATACTCAGTCACTCGAGCTGCCTGCCGGACTTTCATCTGCAGGCACCGGCGCGGCCCATTAACACTACCGTCGCACAGCATAGGCGTGTCCTACATGCTAGCTGTCTCACGGCAACCCGCCATACCGGACAGGATAACTCTTCCCCCCAGTAACGTGTCCGCATGGATTCTGAGTAAATGATATTTATTTGAGTGATGATCCAGCACACACCGTATCAGCCGGTACGGGATATTTTAAATCTAACAGCTTACCTCCGCGAGCCCTAACCGTAGCTATCCTCGGGACCAGTTATGGCGAACACAGCGCGCGGTAGAGAAGTTGAGCAGCCTGCTTGTTTGCGCATGCGCAGTAGCCACACTAATTTGAATGTCGGGAAATGAAGTTTTGGGAATAGTTTGCGCCGCTGAAGTGCACCTCTAGTGGCTCTTGCGTGGGGGTAAAAAAGGTTGTGAGATATTTAACCATCGTTAAAAAGTAAAAAAGAAAAATTCAAAAGGTCAAACATGACCCACGAATTATTCTGCAATACAAAAATGTATAGATATTATGGGGTATTGATGACTCAGTGGTAGGTTGCCCAGGCCCTGGCTCAATACACACCCAATGCCCAAACCACAGTCACTGGATGCATTGACAGTCCCATGCCTGGATAAAAAAGTAGGGTTGTATCAGGAAGGATAACTTGTGCCAGCTGCTGTGGCGACCCCTCAAGGGGAGCAGCCAAAAGACAAGTATATATTTGTCTTTATAGTTGCAGAATGTTTGTACGGAATGCTGCCTCTCAGTATATAAAGGTAGGCATCATCATCATCATCATCATCAATTTTTATGTCTCATTGTAAGGCTATAATACATCTTCATTTGATTACCAGATCATCATTATGTGAATGTATGTGGGTGAAGCCACATATAACCTCTAGTAACAATATAAAACAAACAGCAAAATCGTCACAAAAATTTGAAGTCAAATGTAGTGGTTTGAGGAAGACTGGACTGAAAAAGGATAGGGAAGCTGAGGAGAGAGAAAGGGAGCAAGTGATCTGTAGGTGGCAGTGATGCAACCTACAGAACTCCAACTACGGTAGATGCCGAGAGGAAAATGTGTGGAAGTACTGGATAAAGCAGACGAAGAATTCAAGACACAGAACAAGTTAAGACAAGATCAGGGAAGGATGCATTAGACATTTTAAATGAAGGCTGGTCAGGAAAATCAGCTTTAAGGGGATTCCAACCACCGTTAAACAACAAAAAATAAGAATATATTGTCATTTGATTAATAGATCATCATTAGACGGATGTACGTGGCCAGAGCCCAGAGTGAACCTTTAGTAACATCATAAAACAACAACAAAATCGACACAAAACTTAAAAACGAGAATGTGTTGAATTACCATAAAGCCTAGTCTCCAGATCTGATTTGTTCAAAGCAGTTAAGCTTTTGTCAGTATGAACAATTTCAGAATGGTCGATGTAAATTATTATGTAATTAAATGTAAATTCTAAAGGCATTTGCACAGTACTGTAAGTTAATGAACTAAACCCCTGAGGGGGTAGTAGAATTGATTTTATGGTTACAGTGGTCCCTGGAAGCCAAAAGATTGAGAATCCATGCCATAGATCAATAATTCCCAACCATGGTCCAGGAGGACCCCTGTTTTACATATTTTAGTATTATCTCTGCTCCCAGCACACCTGATTTAAGTAATCAGCTAAATAGCAGCCTTTTCTTAATAGAAGTAGATGTAGAAATGGGGGATACACTCAACTGAACCATAAACCTTCATTTTCCAATGGTATTAATTAGTAATTAAATCTCAGAAGCACAATTTTATAAATATTTTTATAATATTTTGATACAGGTTCAAAATATTATACAATATATATTAAACAATAGAATGAGGAAAATGTGATGTGGTTTAAGTATTTCAGAACCTGTTGGTTTGAGTATCCCAGGTCCCCTGGGATTGTCACACACAGCAGTGTCTGGATTTTAGACAGAATGGTGCAAATAACATTACCTAGGCAACAGTTCTGTGGGTGGAAATGCCTTGTTGACGAAAGAGGTCAGACGAAAATGGTCGGACTGCTTTGAGTTGCCAGGAAGCATACGGTAATCCCTTTTACAGCTGTGGTGTATTGAAAAGCATCTCAGCATGCACAGGACATTGAAGGTGGATGGGCAACAATAGTGAATGTCCACACTGGGGGTTGCATGGAATGGATACTTGGATAACTACTGTACATGAATGTGCAGGTGCATGCAAGTAATGCTATATCTATGAACATTGTTATTTTGCAGCACGTGGAAAACTTAGCCACGGTGAACAAAACTGTTTGGTAATGTAAAACATTAAAAACAAAGTCAAGCACTATTTGACCATTTCACAGTCCAATTTATAATGTTCAGTTGTACATAAGGATTACGAATTTCAGAATATGAATTAAGCATTGGCTTTGGTGGATAATTTCCCTGAAAAAACCCATATGGAAAACTGACATTCTGACTTTCTCAGAATGCTTGTTTGTGTTTGAATGTGCCTTCTGCCAGTCACTTTATAGACACTTTCCAGGCCACCAAAGATCAGGGGAGCATGACATTTGCCAAACCTAAATTGTTAATTTAAATAAACATTAAAAACTCAGAAAAATTGAAAACTAGACCTTGAATTTATTATTTTTTAATTGAAAATGTAATATTATCCCATATATTTCCTTAATTAGGTTTAAATCTAAGATTCCTTTTATACATGTGAAATGTGTGTGGATGAATTATTCTGACTGAGGCATATGTCCTGCCCTGTTTACATTAGTTACAGAGAGACGCTGTAACGCAACCTCAGTGTCCAGACGTGCTGTGTGTTCATGCAGCTCTTTAGTTTGAAATGCTGTGCTTAAATAACTTGACAAGGTCTCAGAGTCCAGTCTAGGATCGATTTTCTTGAAAACAGCTCTTAAATCCTCCACTCCCACTTCCCTATAACAACAATATTTAAGCTTTAAACTTAAATGCCTAATTGCTTTATTCAGTCTAATTATTTAAAAAACATCAATTAATATTGACATAGAGCAACATGGCCTCACCCCTTGCCTTTCAGTCGCTCCCTCAGCTGGCTGATATACTGTTGCCTCTCAGCCATAGCCTGCTTTTTTACGAGACCCAGGAAATCACTTTGCTTTCCATCTGTGTCCTGAAGTAAAAAAATAATTATATTTGTTTCATTTTGTGTTGCTCAGAATAAGTCATGCATACTATACTCCAAAAGTAAGTAGACATGAGAGTTGTGTGAATGGTGAGGAAACTGAAAGCCTTTTTTGTTTTACAGTTTGATGACAGCTCACCTCAATGTACAGCCTTTGATACGCAATGCTTCCTCCGTTGGTCTGCAGTTCTGACTGAGCAGCCAGCACCAGTTCCTCTATTTCCTGATCTCCTTTCAGGGGGAAAGCAATTCTCAGAGCCTCACTGCAAACAAGTATTAAAAAAAAACTGGTGCTGGTTTATTATATGATTTATATTTATTAAAACATGACAGACTGTGCTGTTATAGGAATATATTTAGTGACAAGGTTACTTCACAAAGGGACCAAAAGTGATTCAGAGCTTGTACACAAGTACAATTTGACAATTATTAGGCGTTATCAGTAGGGCTGGACCAGAATACTCGAATATTCCTTTGGAGGGATGGCATTTGATTTTTCATTTTGAGATTTGAACATATATAAAAAAAATAATAATAATTTAACACGTGACATCGATCCCTGTGAAACGGTTCTCATTTGCGCTTAAATAAGAAAACAAAAATGCAGAAGACCTCAGTTGTGTGGGAGCACTTTAAATTGACTGAAGACAAAACGAAGGCAGTGTGTCAAATATGCGATTTGAAACTGGCCTACCACTATAGCACAACAAGTTTGAAAAAGTTCTGTAAGTAGTACGAAACGTACAATATATTGTTGGTGTAAAAAACGGGCTTTCATCTGCCATGTTAATCAGTAATTTTTACACATGATTAAAATTTAATTTGCTCGGAAAATACTTGCGAATACTGCACGGCAGTCATAAGGTACGGTAGCCCACCCTAGTAATAATTTGTCTATAGGTACATTCCCCTCTTCCACCGAAGCTTCGAATATTCGATGTTGATCACTACCGAATACTCGAAGCTCAAAAAATGGTATTCGGACCAGCCCTAGTTATCAGTAGGGGCAAAATGCAGGACTTACTGGTTTAGGTTACGAGAATAAGTTCGGGACCCTCGGGACAGAAAATGAGACAAAACATGTTGAACGGTTCGAAAAAACTTCTACTAGGTTGGAAAACATCATGTTGATTTAACATAGGCCCTCCAAAACTGGTCCTTTACTCTATTAGTTTATAATTATTAATTTGTGTAGAGCTTCTGGTATATTTGAACGGTCACTTAAACAAAACGAGCTTAAAACAAAAAGGCCATGGACCTACAGTGTTTAGAAACAAAAGTTTTCCAGCTCCAATCCATTCATCCATCTAGAAAGCTCTGTTGTCCAAAACGTATCAATGGAGGCCAATGGTGACCGTTGTATTTATTCCCATTTTTACAACTGCGGTAGGACTTCTGGTCAACATTCATACACACATTCACACACTCCAAAGTTAATAATTTACATTTATTTTACCGTTAAAGGGGTTTCATGGTACAAAAGATTTGAGAACCACTTTTATAAAAAAACTACTGTATATATTTTGTTTTTAATTTGCATTGCAGCAATGCAAACAAAAAGTGCTTGTTCTAATGCAACCCTTACCTGAATTGGGGTGTACTCAGCAATCCACTCTCAGTACTGTCACACTGTATGAGCACTTTGAGTAGACAAGACTGTACATCAGTCTGGCCATGATACACACTTTCATCCACCTGCCACATAACAACACTCCATGTTCATCACTCAGTCAGCACTACCATAACATTTTAACTAATTCATTAGTTTATTCTACATGGGTATTGGTGGCTCAGCAGTAGGCTTCTCACTGGTTGCAGGACATTTTTAGTGCCAGATCCAAGCCTGGATAGAATGGTAGGGTTGCGTCAAAAAGTCATCCAGTGTAAAACCTGCGGCAAGTTGAGTGTGGATCGGACTCAGTGGCTCAGCCACTGTGCCCCACATTTTCATTTACCTTTTTTTTTTTTTAGAACAAACAAAAGCACCAACCTTGCCTTGGAGAATGTCATAGAAGAGACAAATAAAGTCATCTTCTAGATATCGCTTGATGCCATCAAGTAGGCTGTAAGCCCACTGTCCTGCCCTCTCACCATGGTGCTTTAACAAATACTGGTGCAGAAACTCATTTAGATCGCTTCTTTCATCCATCTGTGTTTATAAAACACAAAATCAAGACAAACACATATATCTTACTTTATGAATAATGTTTTTATATCCACAGGCACTGAAGTGATGACTCCTACCTTCTCATTTTCGGATGCTTTCTCTCTCCATATGTCCTTTAGAACTCTAATAACATCAGTCTTTTTTAATCTGAGGTTCTTCAGTTGCCCCTCATAGCGCAGGTAGATGGGAACATCACTGGAAGTACCCTGGGGGGAGATTTTTATGGAGTGCATTTTAACCAGCCATGAAAAGTATATATTTGAAAAAGTAATTCAAGATACAGAAAATTCTTATATGATGGGCTTCTCACCAGTCCAGTAAGGAAGTCTTTCTGCTCCAGGCTAATGCTGTTTAACTCATTCAGCAATAGCTCTAGTTTCTTTTGACTTGAAGTGTCCTCAAAGAGCTCAGAACAACGATCTCTGCTACCAAATACGTCTTTCATGCAAAAAACAATATTATTTAATTTGTACACTGCTGTCAAATCTTCATTGGCTGCTTATTTTAAAGATCACTCTCACAACTCTTTAGCTATCTATCTACATAATATGGTATTCCATCACACATGTGGAACTTCCCCAAACTGCTGCGAAAAAATTAAGAAGCACACATGTGTACTGTATAGACTGTCCCTGTATGATACAGAATTAAGAGTCCCATTCCCCATAAGATTAATAGTCCCCTTTATTGTCACTAAAGAGCACAGACCTGCTCCAACATGACAATTCTCTTGTGTACAAAATGAGGTCCATGAAGACATGGTTTGCCAAGATTGGACTGGAAGAATTCAAGTAGCCTGCTGTGGGAATGAACAGGAACACAGAGTACATGCCAAGACTCCTCACTTAACATCAATTCCTGACCTTACTAACAGTCTTTCAACTAAGCAAGCGAATCCCCACAGCCAAGCTCTCCCTCACGAGGAGAACATGCAAACAGACCCGAGGTGGGACAGCCACGTTCCGTTCTAATAAAATGCCTTCCCCGAAGAGTAAAGCGTGTTATAACAATAAAGGGGACTAAAGCTGCAATGGGATGTTCATTAAGCATCTATGGGTATGGTGTTATAGTTTCTCCTTCAATCCAGTGAACAGTATAGAAGATCCCAATACCTGCACACTGCTCCCACCGTGGTCTAGGAGTTAAAGCTGTTCTATCCAGGCTGTCTCTCTGTACACTGATCTGCTGATGTAAATTTAGCAATGTGTCATATTCCATCTTCATTTGGTTGAAGTCAGACTGTAGGGTCTCCAGCTGAAAAAAAAGAAAAACTGGATCTTAAATAAATCTAGATAACATGGTAGTATGATTAATTTCACAGCATATAAACAGTATTAAACATAATTCAAATTATTGTACATACTATGAAGGTCAGTTCATAATTACTTGAACAAGCAAGTGGTAGCACATTAATATCTTTCTAATCTGATTTACATTTTACACAATACTGAAATACATTTTACACAGTTTAAAGTATACAAAGCAAAACCAAATATTTCAATATGATGTATATTTTGTATATTTTTTAAATATATAGTGTAAAGTAAATTTGTTTGTAGGGTGAGACTTAGTCAGGCTTTTGTCTGTTTACTTAATATAACCAGAATAACAAAGTAGTTATACATTTTGATATGACAAAATATGGCCTCCTATGAGAGTTTTATACCTTTATGAGGGTTTCCTGGTACATACGTTCTAGGTTCTCCCATTCTCTACGTGGAACCACATCTCCATATTCTGCATGCAAGTGATTGAGCTCCATCTGGGCCTTGTTTAGATCCCCTCTACAAACATCCAAAGCCAGCTTTAGATTCACAGCATCATCTAAAGGACAGAAGAAAAGTTCAAGCCTTCTACCACATGCTATCAAAGTGCTAATATTTGACCACAAAACTGAATTCTTAGAAATGGAGTGTGATGATTGTCACCATCCAGGGTGTAATCAGACTCCTGTGGGCTGAAGCTCGTGCTGCTGATACTGTGAATGAGAAGCCTGCGGGCATCACGTTCCTCCCTGTACAGCACATACTGTCTTGCAAGGTCCTCTTCTAGATGTGAAACCTGTGATATACACAAAATAAAAATTTTGTGAGTACTACTCACAATGTAAAAAAGGGTACAGCAAACTACTAGCTTCGTACATAATGTAGTAATCTATAATCCAATTCATTTAACTTAGAAACACTACGTGGGGTGCTGCAGAAATTACTGACTCCGGCCGACCCAGTTTGTTAACACTGCTGTCTATTAGTGGGAAATTACCAACACAGCACCACTGCTGCGTATACATTCAATTTTGTAGGTCGTCTCTCTGTAAAACTAGTTAGTTACTATTATTGTCTATGTTTTATTTTGTAATATAATAATATTGTAATATTAATTGTAATATTGCTTATGTTATAAGAAAAACATTTGTGTTTTTTGTACAAGAAACACAACTTGTCCTATTACAGAGAAAATGGAAGATGCAATATGTCTAAGTTACAAATGCACAGTTACAAAGCACTTACACCTTTCTATATTAACAAGACTGCATTTCTTTGTTTATTAACCACACATCAACCAATCACATTAAAGAATCCAACAACCCTGTGCTATAAATATTATTTAGTTGTGAATCACTCTCAGCACAAAAACGGCACTGATAGAATAGCTACATGGTAGTGTGTGTGCGTGTGTCTTTGTGTGTGTGCAGCTGGTGTGAAAGTATCACCCCAATGTCACTGCAGGGCTGAAAAACAGTCCACCACCCAAATAATATCTAGACAATGGATGGGGTACAGAGTAAGCCTGGAGGATATCCTGTAGACATGTTCAGTGGACAAATTCAGCTAATATTTCTCTTAATAAGACTTTAAACAATAAAAGGTTTAATAGTTGTATATTCGTTATAAAGTCAGGTCCATACATCTTGGAAGAAAGATAAATATTTTAGGTATCTGTACAGCACCACATTGAATCTGAAATGAAAAATTAAGATGCTACAACAAAACATTCAGCTTTAATTTAAAAGAGTGACAAAAGTGTAGCATTAACCACTCAGGAATTATAGATATTTTCATACACACACACACACACACACAAACATTTTTGGTGGCTCATAAATAATGGAATAATGGAATGGCTGACAAGCAGTTGCAAAACCAGATGTGGCCATGTTACCTGATTACAGATAAACTTGTCTAATTAAGCAGATTAAGAGCCTGGAGGTCGTTCTGAGTGTTACAATTGCATTTGGTAGCTGTTTCGTAGCCCCGGAGAGGTGTCTATGTAAGTTAAGGATGCTACCATTAGGCTGAGAAAAAAATAAAACCCATTAAAGAGAAGGTAAAAACATTGGAATACAACAGTTTGGAATATTCTTAAAAAGAAGGAATTAACTGGCAAGCTCAACAACAGAAAAAGACCTGGAAGACCACAATGACAGCAAAATCCTGTCAATGGTCAAGAAAGACCCTTATATAACATCTAGCCAAGTCACTCTTAAGGAGTTTAAGAGGAGGTAGGCGTGTCATTGTCAAAGTCTACATTCAAGTGATGGCTTTATAAAGTGAATACACGCGCTTCACAACAAGATGCAAACCACTGGTAACACCCAAGAACAGAATGACCGGATTAGACTAAAAATCTCCCAGATTCTCTGGACTGAGCCTGTATGGCTGCCAATGGAGTTCATTTTATCAATAAACCTGGTGTTTATTTATGACAGGAAACACAGAGGTTTGTCCATAGCTTCCAAACTTTATGAAGTAATAAAGGCAATCCTTTTGTTTTGTTAGTTATCCATATTATATTGGTTTGTTCCATAATTTATGAGCCCCCCAGTTTGTGCATGTAAAATGACAGTAATTTCTAAATGGTTAATGAATAGTTAACATTTCGTCATTCTCATCATCTACAGCGCTTTATCCTGTATACAGGGATCATGGAGGGCCTGGAGCTTATACAGGAAACTTAGGGCACAAGGCGGGGTACACCCTGGACAGGGTGCCAATTTATCGCATGACATACATCCACACACACATGCTCGTTAACACACTATGGGCGTTTTGGGAACACCAATCAACCTAACCTGCATGTCTATGGACTCTGGGAGGAAACTGGAGCACCTGAAAGAAACCCACCAAGCACAGGAAAAACATGCAAACTCCATGCACACAGACCTGAGGGAAGTGCAAGTGCAAACCACTTGAATTAAAACTGAAAGTTTTAACTTCGCTTACAATTTGAATGTTTCATTTCAGATTTAACAAGAGCCAAATGCCAAAAAGCTTATCTTTGTTCCAAATTTAATTGACCTGCCTGTTTACACATCTCGTATTGAGAAACATTTTCATTAATCAAGATATTTGACCTTTCTCAGTTGCAGTATAGAATCCTTGATTTTGTGGCTGTTTTACTTTTTACCAAAACTAACAAAAGCATGCTTTTATGGGCCATCTCCCATATGTTTTCATCAAAGGTCACTTTTGTTCAAAAGAAATGTTGTAAGATCTCTAGTCAGGTAAGTTATGATACTACTTTTTTTACTCCTTCATAAACGTAATCAGAAAGTGTATGATGTTTTATTTTGGGTCAGCATGATGTGCAGAATTGAAGCCAAAATGTGTCAAATCTCCAACCTGGCTCAGCAAAGCTCTCTGTTGCTCCTTCATGCTTTCTATGACTTGTTGCAGATGTTGGCGCTCTTGTTTCAAAGCCGTTATCTCAGCTCTCTCTTGCTTCCTCAGGTCCAGAATCCTCTCCTCACACCGTTCATTCAGCAGCACTATCTGGGCACGGAGAGGCTCCAGTTCTTGGATCTTCTGTTGCAGATAAGCTGCAATGACATTTTAGTCATTTTGGAAACTTCTTCTTAGTCACAACAACTGCAAGCCTAAATTGTTTTGTGGAAAACGTAAACATACCTAGAGTAATCTCATATTCATTTTTGATGGCGGACAATAGTGGCTTGTATGTTTTAAAGTCTTCGATAAAACAGTCAAAAACTTCTCGATATGCCTTCAAAGGACAGAAAAAATTAAGTATTTAACACCAGTTAAACAGCACAACTCTGCTACATGTAATAGCAAATAGTCTCTGTGTATAAAATGTAAACCTGAAGTTTGAGTTGCTGCAGTTTCGGGCTTTTCATGTCTAAAGATGCCAGTTCTCTCCTGAGATAACACTCCAGCTGTTCCAGGAACCGTGGCTTAGATACAGTATATCCAAGTTCATCACTGCATCTGAAGCACATGATATATTATGAGATAAGAGTCATCACTGCATTCATGTGAAGGATGTGAAAAGTTAACTTCTCCTTTAAAATACATTATGTAGAAAAGTGGGTTGATACAGTAAACTTATTTATAAATTATATATTATATTTTACATTTAAATTCTGGTTTACTTTCTTAATGCTTGGTGATTTTATTTAAACAAATATCGAGTAGCCAAAAAGTGGGCATACCCATGGTTTCTATTTGCTCCAGGGCCAGTGTGTTTTTGACTGTGTGGTTGGACAACCTGACAGCTGACATGGGCAGGCCAAGTAGAAAGATAACCAGAGCCACATCCATCTGTAACCTGGAAGAAATTCAGTTAAGATCAAATTGAAACCTGTGAGTTACGGTATGTAAAACAGAATAGAATAAACAAATTACTGTAAATCTAATTTAGGAAGCAACTTACTTTGAGTATTTTTGACACAGACCCCAACTGCCCTTGAGTACCATTGCTTGATGACAACCTGCTATGATTAGAGTGCCACAAAAAGGAACTTATGATTATTATAATAAGACATATAATAAGATATTTAATAATATATAATTATAATAAATTAGAGTATATAATAAGAGATACAGCAACACATTGTTAAAATAGTTAGAAAGTAAATAGTTTGTTTCTGGTAGGATAATTTGTACATAATCAGTTGCAGTGACCTTTGTGAATATTTTTTGCTGTGATTTATATGTCTACTAATGGAAATTCCAGCTATTTCCATGAAATCACATAATTTGACTTAGCTTACTGAAAGGTAGTCGATTCTTTCAGCTCCCACATGACTCCTTGCTGTTCTGATTTATAACACACATGGCAATCTTTGCCTAAATCTTTTTAGGCAAAGATATGTTATGTAAGGATTGCAAAAATAACTAAATGTGGCTGAAATTATTACATGAAATGCTACTTTTACTCACTCAGTCACTCATCGTCTATACCAATTTATCCCGTCTACAGTGTCATGGAAGTCCTAAAACTTACCCAGGAGACTTAGGGCATGAGGCGGTGTACACCCTGGACGAAGTGCTAATTTAAGGTCAGACACTTAGGTTCGATTCCCAGCCAGTGCCCAAACCCCCCCAGCCACTAGATGCAGTGCCGGTTCCAAGCCCGGATAAAATGGGAGGGTTGCGTCAGGAAGGGCATCCTGGTAAAACCTGTGCTAAGTTGTTTTGCGGACTGGATATTCCGCTGTGCCGACCCCTGCGGCCGAAAGACCAACAACAACAACTTATTTACACACTAGGGTCAATTTGGAAACACCAATTTGCTTAATCTGCATGTCTTTGGTCTGTGGAAGGTAAGCCACCAAGCACGGGGAGAACATGCAAACTCCATGCACACAGATCTAATGCGGGAATCTAACCAGAACCCTGGAGGTGCAGGCCGACAGTGCTAACCACTAAGCCACCTGCCATCAATATCACTTCTAATTAATAAACTACAGTAAATTGCATTGTATTTTACAGGTATTAGATCTGTTTAAATGATTGCAAATTTAGTTAATATGCATTAACAAATACAGTAGACCTCTCTGCACTCGGCGGCATGTAGTGGATGACTCGGTGGTGTAGTGGTTAGCACTGTCGCCTTGCACCTCCAGGGTCCAGGCTCGATTCCCGTCTCTGTGTGCATGGAGTTTGCATGTTCTCCTCGTACTTGGTGGGTTTTCTTCCGGGTACTCCGGTTTTCTCCCACAGGCCAAATGTATGCAATTTAGGCTAATTGGCGTTCCCCGTAGTGTGTGAATGGGTGTGTGAGTGTGTGTATGTGCGGGTGCCCTACGATGGATTGGCATTGGTGTACCCTGCCTCGTGCCCTAAGTCTCCTGAAATCCCTGAGACCCTGAGAATAAAGCGGTATAGAAGATGAGTGAGTGAGTGGGTGAATAAATTGCACGGTGCAGTAATAGAATTGCCTATGAAGCAAGCATGAAAGAAGGGGAACAAACGAGTCCATGTGCGCGTCGGCTCTCAACGTTCACCTAGAAGAGCCGGTTCAAGGAGTCGACTCCTTTGTGAGTCGTTGGTTACAAAATGACAAAATTGCAGACACACGTTCTAGAATATATAGAGCTCGTTTCTGGCTATTAAATCCATTAACAAAGTTTAAGAATTTGTTTAGATTAATTTATAAAATATATGATTCTCTATATGTTTATCCTTGCCTTTCAGACGTTGACAGTGGTGGCAAATGGATGTCCTTCTTTACAGACATGTGTAGGAAAAATATAAAAATAAATAAATCTTATGATAATATATAATAATTATATTGTCGTCCTTTAAATGTATACTATTGTTCCCTGTAGTTAACTTTTCGACTTCAACAATAACGTTGCGACACTGTTGTTGTTTACGAGCGGTTGCCATAGCATTAAAGGACCCCAAAGAGCCCACGAATGTAAAGCAGCCCATTTCCTGCCCAATCAAATATATTGACTCACAATTAGAATGATTAGATATATAATAGTATATGGCTTTTTCGGTAATATCTATTGATATAATAATATATAATCTTTCTTTACCGTCATGTCATCTATCATAATTTCTGTTTTTTCCCCCTCATAATTTCCTTAAGGCGGTTTTCAGGCACCTAATACAGTTCACACATGATCCATGAACTTGTTTTTCAGAGCTTATTTCTATCCGGAATAAAGTGTTAAACATACAGAAATATAATAGCAACTACATACATAACTACACAATATACAGCCTAGATAATAATTGTATAAAACTTAACATTGTGAAATGAACATTGTAAAAATAAAAAACAACATCCTAAAAAATAAAAACATCATGGACAATATTACCAAGTCCAAACAAGCAGGCCATTTTTTATTTAAAAAAAAAAACTTTCGTTATAAGCTATTTTGTATTGATGTTTGTGGGCCACTGGAAAAACACAGGGATTAGTATGATCCGTTACATAAAGAGCAGCTAGAAAAAGATGTCGCATCCAATCTGTGCCTGTATATATAGGAATATTAGTTCTGAATACACGCCAATAATATATTTAAATGTGTGCGATTGTATTTGATAAGCTGATTTGCGAACACAATACATGTTTACTTATACATTTCCAAAACTACATGTACTTAGCTCTACTTCTGTCTCTCTCCCCTCATTGAGCTTCGTGTACAATAAGATATGGGTATTGTAGTTGTATAGTTCCGGATTTGTCATCTGCGCATACTGTACAGGACAACTACCTCGGACTACACTGCCCACAGTGCACTGCGCGCCTGACTACAGAGCGGTGGTTATGCGGGGATATCGCTACTGCTATTTCTCCTCAGTCTATCGTTCTCCCTTTTAGAAGATTGAGGCACAACTAGGTAGTGAAAAAGCAAAGAAAGAAAAAACAAAACACAGCCAAAAAAATGGCAGAGCTCGGAGCAGGCAGCATGTTACAGGGGGATCCTGCTTTAAATGACCAAGAGCAGGAGCTAAACGAGCGTTTGAAGCGGCTCTATCCGGCCGTGAACGAGGAAGAGACCCCCTTACCCCGGTCGTGGAGCCCCAAGGATAAATACAGCTACATCGGGCTGTCGCAGAACAATCTGCGGGTACATTATAAAGGTACACAGGCGGGACACTTTCTTTAACGTGTGTTTAACTGTCATGGTTTGGGCCTCGACGTTCTCCATGGAAACAGGCACCTTGTTTTTAGCCGAATATGATCGTGTGTATGAAATCTCCCCGATCTGATCTGATCTGAGCTGCTTTTCCGTCTCTGCTTTGTTTCAGCAGAGGAAAAGACGAATTGCCCAAATGGTTGACATGTACAACAAATCCAGCTCAGAGTCCGGCTAGCCACAGGAGCTAGCTAGTTAGCTAACGCAAAAAACAACATGGTATACAGAGAGCCTGCGTTGTTTTTGCAGTCTAACGCATTATAATGCTGACTTTGCTAACTTGTTCTCTCCCAGGAGCCTTTTAAACCAGCACAAGTCATATTTTACTCACACCAGTCTACTCCCTCATTTTTCCCACTAAGTTTAATTATTCAAACTGTTAGCAAGCTCAGCATTGCCCATGGGAATACAGGTAACATTAACCGGTTAGATACTGCTCACGCGTTTTTTCAGATCGCTGATTTATACCAGGTAGTGAGTGTGTGTGTGTGTGTGTGTTTCATCGCTTTTTATCAGTGCACAGAGGGCTGTACAGGGTCATGCCGGGGAGCTGTCACCTGGCCTGCTGTCGTAAAACCCGTAAAAGATGAAGAAACTTGGGCTTTTTGTCTCTCTGTGTGTGTGTGTGTGTGTGAGAGAGAATTAGCGAGCTATACAGCAGCTAGCTATATTTAGTTACACATCATACTAGGCAGTGAGCTCGGCCGTGTGTGTGAGAGAGAAAGAGAGAGAAAACTCAGACTGGGTGGATGAAGCATTTGCTAATCTCTCAGGTGTGGATTACTGGAACATTTGTAATATTTGGAGTGGGTCATCTCTGGCCTTCCTCTCCCTCCGCGGTGTGTCCAGCCTGTCACAGCGCACAGCCGAGCTGCATTAGCTATTTATGAACCTGTTCGAAGGGTCAGGGCGCATCGACCCGCCGGGGGGGAAAAAGACGATAATTAGATAAAATGACACTGTCGCTCTGGAGGCAGAGATATTACAGCACATCTCACACTCAAAACACCGCAGTCATTTAGAAATAAACACATCACTTCTGTAATACAGTAATAAACGACTCGGTTCGCCGTGACGTCACGCCGTGGCTGCGACGTCTCGTCTTGTCTTATTAGCGGTGAGACTGAATTGTGCCTCATGATCAGTCCTGAACGTCTGCGTCTGCTGTCAGCATAAAACCGCATGAGGGTATAGAACTGAATGTCCAGTGCTTTTATTCAGAATGTTAACGTCATCTTTATGGACTTTACTTCCTCATCAGTATAATGATGATGGTGATGATGATGATGATGAGGGTTGCTGCACTGGGTGCTGTTTAGTTAATATCTGATAATGGTGCTTATTTGAGATTTCCATCCATCCATCAAAATTTGACTGATATTGATGAAAACTAGCACTTCTTGCCTCAGCTCTTTGTCCCAATCCGGATCTCAGCACCTTTTGTCCCGGTGCGTTCCCAGCAGCTCGGCTTCATACATGAGTTACGCCGCTGCTCCCCCTTGCCCTGGTGATGTCAGTGCTATTTTGGCCAGTGTGCCCCGTTTCCGTTTCCCAATACTGCACCGAGGCTAATTTCTTCGAGTCACTGCTTTGTCAAGATAAGAGCTGTCTCGACTTTAATTAGGATACCAGGAGGCCATGATGGTCCACAGCACAATAGATTAAGGCTTGTAGAGAGTAGAGTCATTGAGGAATAGATTGTATAAGAGCTGTATAAGAGTGAAAGTTCACTGGATTCATTTAAGGGGGGGTTTTGTTCCTCATACCTAAATTGAAAGAGCCCCGAAAGACTTGGATGCGCCCTCAGGCTCAGCTCTGTGTCAAACTGTTAAAGGTCAGTGTGGAACAGAGTCTGCTGGTATGTCAAACTGTAGCATCAAGTCAAGTACGGTATAGGAAATGTGAAGTGACTACTTTTACACGCCCACACTGGTGTTTACTGAATTAGCCAGATTCTGGTAACAAAGGTGTATGAATGTGGAGGTGGTTTAGAGAGAGTGTGTGTATTTAATTCTGTGCCAAAGTTGCAACTTGTCATTCTTCTTGTACAACTGGTAAATCCCCCGAAAACTCCCCCTCACCTTGTTAGAGCAATGTTCTGCCAGCTCCTTCCCTGTTTACAGAGTGACGTTGTCCATACTAATCACTGTTTTGAGAAGGTAATCATCAACATTAGAGTTGTGGTTAATGTTAAATGGCTAGCCTGTTGCTAAGCTACTCAGTATAGTTCACAGTTGTTGCTGTGCTGCATTTTCAGTCCAAAATGTTACATGAATGTTTGCGGTTCATTACAGAATGTTAGCACCTGCAGCCACTCAGTGCTTTTACCTGTAAAGTGTGGAAAAAAAAAACATTTTATGAGCTTTATGCGCTCTAACATAACACATACTTTTTACTGTATACATACACACACAGAAACACAGAGTGATTCACTCGAAAGAGGCCCCTATAATTTTTTTTTTTCCTATCATGAAACAATCTGAGCCAAAAAAAATATGCTTTGTTTCTTGACGTATGTGCAATCGATTGCATTACATGTGGTGCTGGAAGTGATCTCCGTTTTCCGCCAGACATATTTTGACGTGGCGCTCTATGATCCCGTCGTTTCCAGTTTCCATACCATCCTCTGAATAACACCTTTTGAGGGAACGTCAGGAACATCATAATTTTTCCTAAATTTACTTGGATATCACTTTAACGCATAGGTTTGCAGTGCGAAGACGCGGTGCTCATTACTGTACACCACCATGCTGATGAGAACTTGAGTGACTGAGTGATGGGGTGCGGCGTTAAACAGAGCGATGGCTGTCTGGCGCCTACCTTATCGGTCCGACTCAGCATCATCCTGGCGTGTTTGAAGCTCCATGTACTGAGGAGCACATTGTACCTTGATTCTTTCAGATTGCTATATCCTAGTGAGGGTTTTAAAGAATATTTGGGCCCTGCTATATATATTATACTTACATACATGCATATTTATGCTGTGCTGTTAATTGGGGATTTTTGAGGCTGATGACTGTAAATGAACGTCTCCTCTACAGCAGAGGTAAGTTTCAATTTTGCTTTCCTGGGATGCGCTTCGTCAGACCCAGTTTCATCATGGTGCTTGATGAGTTTTGCAAATGCGTTCAACAACACTGTTCTTGCAAAAACTATTCCAGGACAGCTGACCTTAATGTCTTAAAATAACAACTGACAGTTGTTGTTGTTGTTGTATTGCATTCTTACCTAATGCCATATCATTTCTCAATTGGTTAAGGTCTGGACTCTGGCCTATTGATGTGTGGAAATGATGGCGCAATGTGCCCATGCCATCAGGGAGGAAACATTTATTCGAAAAACCTGGCCATTTTGTATATTCAGGTAGTCAGCTGACGTAATCTTTTGGGTTTATAACATCGCTGAGGCTGGACCTGACCAATTGAAGCAACCCCAGATCATAAAACTACCTCCACAGGCTTGTTGTTTTTTGTTTTTGTTTTTTTTGACACCCAGGTAACTGCTGAGCTGCAAAAACACTAATTTGCAACACTGTGCTAATGATCACAACATGGGTGTGTATGACTAACCAGGAAAGAAAGAATTACATTTGTACTAAAGACACTGAAACGTTAAAAGATATCGAACTCGACTTCGCTCAGTGGGACAGCAGTAGTTTCATACGAGTTACAGCTGAACTTTTAAATGCGTTTTTGCACGGAATGAGGGTTGTGGAATTTGCCCCTGGTTACTTAAATTGGACTTGTGTTTCATGTGGCACACTTTGCAGTCAATGTGTAGAGCAGGAAAACTTATAATGAACAATAACTATTGTCCTGTGATCATATGCACCTCAATTTTAATTTGTTTTTGACAGACTGTTTAGTTTTTTTTCCCCCCGAAAGTCTGTCAAAGAAGTATCATACTGTGCAGTTAAACTGGTTATAAATCGATCAGTGTACTTAAACTGATGAACATTTATGGTATCAGTGGGACGTTATGATAGCTTGTAAATTCCCACTTAGAAAGCACCACAAATGCAGATAAATGTTATAAAATAAAAATGACATAAAATGCATTCTTATTACAAACTCGGATTCGTTTATAATTATTTTAGGTGTGATTCTTCATCCTCTGTTATAACTCCCCATAGTAATAAATCAGATAACAAAACAAAGCATTAAGGTAAATGCTGAGTTGACATGCTCATAATTATACACACGTAAAAGCTGACCATAAATGTACTCGTTCCTCACGGCTAACTACCTCACGGCTCCTATATTTGGTTTAACATTGCTAGTTTAACTTGTTTGGATACCGTAGCTCTGCATCTTGCTTTAACATGATCTCCTTCCCCTTTCCTTCCTGTGTTCTTCAAGTGTTCCAAAACAATCAACTGCCAACAAGCACCATGTTCATCACATAATATTTGCTGCCTCCAGAATGCAACATGCCATGATTTAACTCCTTATTCCTGTAGTCTGTAAATCAGTTCCTCATTCTAGTGTGACAGAGTGAGCTTGCTAGCCAGCAGATGCAGAAAAGAAATCTAAGCTTATGTCTTTCCTCGTAGAACTTGAGATTGACAGACTGCTAGATTTGCTCAGATGCTGCTCAGTGTCCTGTGCCGCTCGTTTGTCCGTAAAGAGGAATTTCTGCCTTCTAAACACCTTGTCATGCATGTTTTCTCACACTGCCAGATTGTTGTGGCTTCTTTTGCCTGGGAAGCTGTGTTTGCTGACACTGGCACACCGCTCCTCATCCCTTTGTTTCCTCTCTTATCCTTTTCCCCCCTGTTCCTGGATTTATTTCTGTCTCGTCTCACTATGGACGTGCAGTGCATATTCAATTCTGCCATAATCCTGCGTGCAAAGGCTTTGAGTAAAACGAGCCGGTGATTGGCCTTGCGTGTTTGAGTGTAGTCATGTGGGGTCGGTGGCTTCTGCATTGGAAAAAACGTCCTTAGAAAAAAAAATATGACTCATTGATCTTGTAGGTTTTAGCTTTGTCAGAAGACAGGGAGTTGACTCATGCAGAATGGAAGATGGCCTAAATGTGAACTTCAGAATATTGTGCTTGGGGTTTAATAAGGTTTCCGTTAACGCTAGACAAAAAGTGTGTATGTGTGTGGAATGGGGGTGGGATGGGGGATGAGGGGGTGGGGGTCAATGTTTTCCGAATAAGACTATACAGCGGCTTTGATGCAAAAAATAAATAAATAAAAAATCTCATTATCAAGGACTGTCTTGGAGGTTGTGTATTGTCGGGGTGTTATCTATTCCCTAATGACGGATCTTTGAAGGGGATGTGAGCTCCGTGAAAATGTGCACGAGTGCACGGTAAATCAGAAAATCCATCAGGGTCGATTTGCGCCTCTGTGCCGTTAGATCACATGTGTTTTTTGTTGGTCGTATAAATAGAACAGAGTATGTGAGCGGATGGGGCAGGAGTGAGTGCATATGTGTGCATTTTTGAGTTTGTGTGTGTGAGTGTTTTGGGAGTGAGGTGGGGGGGATGGTGTAGGGGATTAGCACATGCAGGGTCGTCTGACAGTCCTCTGCTCATGTAAGCGAGCTATGAATTGGCTTTTTGTACTATGTGTAAGCCGTGTAGACCTTTTTATTATGGATGTTTGTCTGGATATGAGGGAGAGAGACCTGCTGTGTCTCAGAGGACTGAGAGAGCTAAAAATAGACAAGGTTATTATTGCTTCTGTATTCAGAGAGGATGAATATTCACTCAGTTTATTAGTCGTAATGTAATAGGACAGCATAATAATAGATCAGAGTAATGCAGTGTGAGCTGCCAGCGTGGTGTTAAGGATGTTTCCATATTTGTAACTGCATCATTTGTCTGAAGTCACATTTCCTATGGGCATATTCAGCCTTCTCACTTTAATACACTATAATAACAGGGCAGGGCGGTTAAGACGTCGGACTGCTGATCCAATCCGCCTCGCTCGGTCACTGGTTTAAACCTCGGGAACATCGAGCCGCCTACCATTGGGCCCTTAAACAAGGCCCTCAGCCCTCATGTCCGCAGATCTGTGATGAGATAAAAGCAAGTTGATCCGGATAAACGCATCTGCCAAAGGCTCTAAATGTAAATAAAAGAAACGTTAATAACACTATATTTAGCCTGTATGATTCCCAAAAGACCACATGAAAATAATCAGCACTAGGGCGACATCATATATGTGTGCATGCTATTGTTCGGCTCTAATCGATACTGAAACTGAACCAAGTAACCTACTTAGTATTAAGCAATCAGGACATCATGATACATGTTCTACTTAGCACCAATATAATTAACTGAACATCTCCAAACATTCTCAGATACTCACCTCACACAGCCTAAACGCTCAGTCAGTGAAACACCCGCGCCCATACGTTCGAGGATCGAGGCTGTAAATGTAGGATATGTCTGCAGGGAAAAGTGGATCCTAAATCAGTCTGTGTCCCTGACACATCATTACAAGGCTTTTTGGCTTTTTTTTTTTTTGCCACTTTGGGTTCTGGTAGCTGAACACTGGATGAACTATGGGTTTAAATGTGCTGGCTTCTTCATTGAGGTTAAATTTTCTGATTGAAATCATTCTGATGAGACATTGCAGTGTAACTGTTGACATTACATGGACGTTAATCTGATTAAATGTGTGTTTCTATGCTTAAAGCATTTAATCAGAATAAATATATATATATGTTTTTTTGACGCGTGGAAAGTAATGTTTTTAATCTTCTGGATATAACGGAAGAACTAGTTGTGAAAATAATGAGTGATCATTATTTATGAGAAGAAGATGCCCGTGATGGACCAACATCATTTCTTGCATTAATATTTGTGTTTCTGTTCCTCTTTTTTATTAAGCAGCAATTTTAAAGTCATGTACTATTCCTGCAGTTAGAGAGTACAAGGGGAGGTTTACAACATTAAACGTCTCAGATTCCTTTCTTTGCTTCTCTTGGGGTGTCGTCACATCACCTAAATTTTGTCTCATGTGGAAATCAGATCAGATCAAGCATTTACATGGTTATTATTTTCCTGTTAAACAGACTGTCAATGGTTTACACCACCCTTCTTGTTATTAGAGAAAATGTTTTTAATTTTGGTTCGAGAATGTTTTAAATTGTGATCTGAGAATCTAAACCCAGACCTCATCCTGTTTTTAGTTACATTATTTTTTTCGCTAGCTATCTTTAACCGAACGATTAGTTCTTCAATCCGAATGAAATTCTTTCAATTTAACTGTTTACACGAAATCTGATCCGATGTGTGTTTACATACCCAAAGTATTTAATTAGAATAAAACTTTTTGGACATGCACGCAGTGAACCTGCCTGCTGCGAAGTGCTTAGTAGTCTTCAACTTCACTTTTTTTTCCCCAACAAATTCAGCCTTCTGTGTTATGATTGGATAAAAGAAATCAGTCTCATTTGTGATTGGTTAGATTCTTTATTATGTATAAAATGGTGAGTCAATCAGTGATCCTTCCTCAGCCAAAGGCCCAGTGCATGACAGTAAACAGAAGTGGAAAAAAATAGTTCGGACAGGGTGTACACACTGGTCAGTTGTTCCCAAAGTGTGGGTTACAACCCCCTAGTCAGCCATAAGGGTAGTGCAGGTGGGCCACCAGGCGTCATTTATACAACAAAAAAATATAAATTTTAAATTTTGTAATGAGGTTTAAGCTTTCCATAAAATATTTCTGCTCAAGTATTTACATTTAAAATTGAATGAAAACTGATAAAACAAAACAATGGGATTTAACATGATATTCTTCATTTATCTTAGTTGTGCGTGATCAGATCTATGATTAAAGGTTTGGCTGGGTCGCAGCCTTGCATAAGTTTGAGAAATATGATTTAAATTAAATTCCGGGCTGGATCGTAAGAAAGAAATGTTTAGATGATGCATTTTTACTCTAATTGGGCTATTATTCTGATTATTGGTACGATATTATGGTCCATGTAAACACATCTATCTGCATCTAACACACATCTGCTTGTCAGAATGGATCATAACAGGTTTAAGCATTTTACTTATTTTACCATGCTGATAATAATATAATCTAATGTTTTCGCAGGCATCATCACTCCAGTATTTCAAAGCTTTACATTGAATTAGAAGTTTTTTCTGGCAATTTACTGGCAAGTTACAGTCTCAGTGGAAATGCTTTAGCTGCTAACTTTATTTGAGAAGCTCCTCATTTAGAGTAAAAAGCTTGAAACATGTCTGAGATGGGTTCAACTCCCAGCAGAAGAAGAGCATGGGAATGTTCTTTATACATGAATTAGTGAAGTAGTATTAATGGATCGGATTATTGCTGTTCGGACAAGATCCTGGATTCTGTCCATCCCTTGATGCTGCTGTTAGCAAGAAGACAAGACCATATAGTCCTGCTCAGAACCTGTATTTATGAATTTGCACATTTTGTGCACAAGTGTGTTAAATATCTCTTAACCAACAACCTTTGTGAGATCATTGAAACAGAGTTTGCCTTGTCCATTATTTGAGGTAGCAGCTTACAGCCACGTTAATTGGTCGATGAGTGAGTAGGAGTGCATCCAGTTGTATTGTTTGATACAAGATATATTAGGCATGTTTGGGTGGGGTAGTGATTGGACTACTGGTTATAAGGTCACAGGTTCAGACCCCAGCACTACCAAGCTGCTACTGCTGGGCCCTTGAGCCCTCAGCTAATCAGAGGTATAATGAGATTAATGTTCGTCACTCTAGATAAGGACTTGTCTGGATGCAACAGACTACATCATAAAGTAGGCTTTGTCAGAAAACTTCCTGCTCATAAGCATGCTCATGTAAAACATAATGGCCTGATCAGAAGCAAACACGAACTGGAAAATTCCCCCAAATCTTATACACAGTGGTGTTAAAACTGTGTGGTGTGCCCAGTTGCAGTATGGGAGTGGGTGAGCTGGGATCGGGAAAAATTGTCCATTTCAGATCTGCAACCCATTACACTTTTTGCATGGGAGCTTCATTTGTTTATATCCAGTTGTATTGTATGCAAAAAAAACAGCTGGAAAAACTAATTGATTTGTGATTGACAGTTGTGAAGGTGGTTTGAGCTCTCATTGCTTTCTATCACAGTAAATGGAGAAAAAATCCAATTAGATCTCAGCCTCAAATCACATGCTTTTCAAAAATTTACGTGTCTACATAGACAGTCGTTTGTCCGGCGCCCCGCGTACACAAACACAAATAAACATAGTACAGTTTAGATTTGAAATAAATTATATTAAGAAATCCTGCAGAATATTGTGACTAAATGACTATATTTTATTATTAAAATATATAATTAGTATGTTAAATAATTATATGTATGTTATAGTAAAATTCGTCTCTGCCTAACTTTAAGGGGGTGGCGCCCAGCGCCCCTTATTGACCCGCCGCCACTGAGATTGATTTTGGTATAATATATTGGAAACCTTTACAGGTTTTGAGTTAATTAGCTGATTAGAGTGTGACACCATGAGTCTCCAATACTGAACTTTCCCACAATATTCCAATTTTATGAGATAATGAATTTTGCGTTTTTTTATTAGCTGTAAGCCATAATCAACAAAATTAAAAGAAATAAACACTTAAAATATATCAGTCTGTATGTAATGAAACTATATATAACCCTTTTTGAATCGAAATACTGAAATAAATGACTTTTCCTATGATATTCTAATATATTGACATGCACCTGTATACCACTTGATCGTACATTTGTTGTAAACGCGCCTACTTGCATCTTACTGCAATAAAGATGTAGTTTGGGAATTATTGTATGAATGTTTTAAAAAATTTAACCCACACGTTCAGGCTATGCTTTTATCATACTGTATCGAGACTCCACTTAATTGCCCATTTCTGACCTTCCTTCCTCATGAACCTGATCATGGTTTCGAATCTTCAGATACATATATGTATCTGCCCCCTCCAGGCAAAATAGAATAGTGCAGTATCACAAACAAATCAATTCATTTACACTAATCAAGTCCTTAAGTGCATTTAAAGAGCTATACAGTATTAGCCCATGGGGCTCAACTTGGACCTGCCAGCTTTCTGAGGCATACAGTTACCACAGAGGGGGTGAGATTAGAACTCATTACTGCTGATGGCAGCAGAAGACCCTTGGAGACTCTCTATAAAAAGTTTTGCTCTGACCAGCATAAGCTCTATCACTTGTTGCGGTAAGCATAGTCTCTGCGATGGTATTGAGGCCCACTCCCAGATCATAGTAAAGGATGTTGCCTTTCTCTTTGGCTATAGCAAGGCAGACAGAAATTTGTAACCTCATAAAAGAAAATTGGTCAGGAAAAAAAATGAACGCCTATTCAGATGCTTAGTAAAATAAATAAATCCGCAGTTGAAATTACAGCTGTGTTTAATAATCAAATTAAGAGTAAATCAGCTGTGTGGCCATAAGAAAGTGAAGCTATTTGAAAAAAAAGGCTCCAATTTGCTTTGAAACGTAATGATTGGAGCAGCGGAGAAAGGTTGTGTGGTCCGATTAGTTCAAACTGACCCTATTCCAGAGTGATGCACTTGTCAGAGTGATGGACGTGTCAGGGTGAGAAAGGAAGTGCATGAAGCGATGCACCCATTATGCATAGCATCCACTGTACAAGCCTCTGGAGCCAGTGTTATGATCTGGGGTTGCTTCAGTTGGTCAGGTCTAGGCTCAGTAACATTATGTGGCAATAAAACGAAGTACTGAATGACCAGGCTATCGCATCAATGGAGTATTTCTTCACTGATTACAGAGGCATGTTCTAGGATGACGGTGCCATAATATATCAGGCTCTAATTGTGAAAGAGTTGTCCTGGGAGCACGAGGAAAAAATTTTTACATGCAAAAAACAAAAAGAATCCTGACCTGTGGTGATACACATACAAGATCTTAAGCAAAAATTAATGCAGTTTTGGAGAAAAATAAATGTGATGATGTATAAGGCTGTCAAAATAATACCATGGTGAAAGCATGTCATAATCAGTGCGGAAGGCAGTCCAGCACAATATTACTTTGTGTGTGAGAGAGAGACCTTTGTCTGCATGTGAGATTAAGACTATTTCCAGGCCCAGGTTCTAGGTTTGGTCTCCTGTGGGCTTAATAATTAGGTTACATTTTCAGCATTAAGAAAGAATGCTAATCAAGGTATAGCTTTGTCTACTTGATTTTGAACATAATATGATGGACCGGGAGAGCTGATCTCATGTCCGTATTCGCTCTGGCTTCAAAAGTGTGTGATTACAAGGATTTATTCAGCCAGAACAGAAAGAAAATCCAATTTATTTTTGTCCAAGCATGCAAAGTGATGTTGGGTATTACAGTTAAATTACACATCTCCACTGAACAGAGCGACATATTTGTGTTCATAGTTGTGAAAATTGTCTTTTGTCATAGCAGCATGTAATTTGAGAAAGGCCTCTATGGAGGAAAGACCCTGAATCAGTGACTCTGTGTTTTTTTTTTTGTTTGTTTTTTTTTTAAACTTATGCACTCCTTTTTCAGGTCACGGCAAAAACCACAAAGACGCAGCATCCGTGCGAGCAACCCACCCGATCCCCGCTGCCTGTGGCATCTACTACTTCGAGGTGAAGATTGTCAGCAAAGGCAGGGATGGGTAAGTGTCCAAAAGCTGGAATTACTAAGTGGAATTAGTGATAGAAGAAAATTAAACAGTAGAAATGGGCAGAAAAATAAATCACAGATAATCATACTAATGCTGCATGGCTGGTGCCTTGAATTTTAGAAGTTGTGATAATGTCATGTTTTTGAGGTCAGTATGTTTTTCCATTGCTTTCCAGTTCAATTGCTGCTTGCAGTTGCTGCAAGTTGTATTGCGGTAGAATTTAAAACTAGGGCTGCACGGTTAATTGAAAAAAAAAATCCCAATCCCGATTCAGGATGTGCACGTGCAGATCCGGAATCAGTGCCCAGCTGGCATGTACTGTAAACACTCAGCTGGCGAGCAATGGCAGTGGCGGAAAGGGCTCTTAGAGACAGCGGTTCTTGCAAGCTCCTCAGGGGCACATTTCAGAATCCCAGCCAGCTGGCCACGCCCAGTTCTCTTTTGGTGCGGCCGCAGGTATGAGTCTCAATGCGACGCAGCCAACGTAGCTGTAGCTTATCCTAGAGCTGCACCAGCGATCCTGCCTAGGGGCCTTTTTGTCAAGGCAGCAGCCTTTTCCCTTTCACTTTTCCCTTTTGTGTCACGATGGCTGGCTCCAAACAAAACTGAAAGTGCTTCAGTGGTTGTCCCTCGGCAGGCGTTAAGTGTTGTATAATTCCAAATTTTTAGAGCCCCTGGGGAACCTGGCATGGCCCCTTTCATGTGGCGAAGTAGTGCGATTCCAGTCGTCACTGGCCACAGGTGTGCATCAAACGTGACAGTCCGACGTCTGGGTGGCTTTCCTGACTGGAAACGGGGACTTTAAAGTTAAGGAAGCGCAATTTTACCTTTCGGTGGTGGCCAGCTCTCTGTGAAACTGAAAGCGCCGGGGCAGTTCATGCAATCCTTCAGCAGCTGTCTCTTGCCCGGTGATCAAACAGCAATGTAAAATCCGCCTGCCTTAAAAGTCCCTGGGGCATGGAAAATCCTGCCTCCTTTTAAAGAGCAGAGTCAGTTTAAGGTCCATTTATGATTATTTGCCGCAAATCGTGCCAGATTTATTTTTCTTTAAGTTAAAATGCAGTTATACTGTTTTTAATTTTATTTTATTCAATTTACACTGAAGCATCAAAGAAGCTGGCTCTCTGTACTGCTTCACTAAAGATATGCGAGTATATTCTGCAGATCAAAACAAAGTTACTAATAGAAATAATGAAATGCGATTAAACAAATAAAGTGTTAGGAGCATATTAACATTACACTGAGGTTGTTTGTCTTTCGGCTGCTCCTGTCAAGGGCTTGCCACAGCGGACCGTCAGATCCGCACAAAACTTGGTTTCAATTTTATGCCGAATTCCAGGCTTGGGACTGGCAGTGTCCAGTGCCTGGGGTTTGGGCATTGGGTGACATCATCAGTGAATCCCTCCCTGTGAAAGTGTGTGGTTGTAGTACCCTGTGATTCAGCATGAGCCGCAGTTTGAAAAGATGCAGTTGACTACCTTACTCATTCACAGGTCCAATGTCCACAGAACTCATGCTGTACTTGAGTACTATCACTCCCAGTGTGATTGTTGTTTGAATAAGTTTGTCAGTTTGTTTCTAGCTTGAAGCTAACATTTGTTGTGAATTGTACAACTGTTAGTTCCGACCGGGTAATCCGAATGGATGGAAGTAGTGATAATAGACTGTAACAGCACTGGGATGTTTATGTATTAACTTTATGTATTGCACAGTGTCCGGGGTGTTTCTACGATGGTTAATTACACTAACTGTTGGTCGCAGCATGCGTAAAAAATAAGTTGGTGATGTTCACAGAATCTTTATTATTGTTTACTGTTATTTTCTTTACCCCTAAGGTGAGCTGCAAAGCTAACTAACTTGTAAATCCCAAAACCCTCTGTGACCCCTAATCAAGGTCCGGACTTGGCGTGTTGAACCTAACATAGCCGATACCCTAATTCAGTATAAGTGGGAAATATTACACTGTTTTACATTAACTGTTGTCGCTAACTGCCTCCAGCTAAACAAGTCGCGGTTAGTTTGTTAAACCAGTGACAGGATGGTATGTGCTGACGGAGCAACTGATTAAATAAATCAGGATGGTATGTGCTGACGGAGCAACTGATTAAATAAAGAAACAAATCATAATCTGTTGATAGTAAATGGTGTTTGTGGAACTGTTGTATAAAAGCAATATCACCCAAGGTCATCCTGTTTGTCGGATGTTCACCACAACAGCACTCCCTCTCATGTGATATTGCTTAATCATCCTGAGATCCTGGTCTCAATCTTCCTTCTCTTTTCTCACTGTTTACAGGTACATGGGCATTGGATTGTCCGCTCAGGGGGTCAACATGAACCGGCTGCCGGGTGAGTTAGTGGGGCAGGTGTGTCTATGTATGTGCAGAGTCCATGTGTGTGTGTGTGTGTGTGTATGTGTATGTGACACTGTGCTTCTCAGGGAGTCATTTGTGCAAACATGACTCCTGATATGTGGTGGACAGGTGGACTGAAGTTTGGACTAAGCATTTTATTCATGTATCAGGCTTGTGTTATATAGGTTTTATAGTTTGGTTAACCAATGTGTTATTTAGTCCTCAGATAGGACTATGTGGTGACACAATAAAATAATTAATTAATTAAGAACTAATTAAGTAATTTAGTTTTGACCAAATGAATTGCCATTTCTTACTCAATATTAATAACCACTTTGTATTATTAAATTCTAGTCTTTACTTATGAGGTAGTTAACTTGTCTAGTATGAATGTTAAGTTTATTTAGACATTATAACCATTTTAGGAAGATTTAGATGTTGATAGTAAAGCCGCTGCCGTTAAAATTTGGCTTGTTTAGCTTCCGATTAGTCCATCTTTGATTTCTATCACTTAATTTGTTTGTGGTTTGGCATGATTCTCATCCACCCCTTCCGTGCCATTGCTGTGTCTTCTCAGACCATCTCTGTGTCCAATCTCAAAATCTCCTGTAACATGGACAGACTTATTCGGTATTTCTCTGATTTAATAATTTCCAGCATGCTTGTTTACATAGAGGCTGATCCAATTAAGATATGTGTGTTTACATTCTCAAAAGAATTGTCCTTTAAAAAAACAAAAACATTTTTATTGTTCTACTAAAGCCTTTAAGAAGTTTTCTGCCAGGGTAAACAGTTTTCCATTTAATTGGGCTTCTATTCATCGTCTTAGACTACAAAAATGTATCTTGGACTAGTAATAAAAATGGTGTAATATTAGTGAAATAAAGTGCATGCACATATAATTAGTTACTGTAGGAGTTTTAGCATGGATTTTGTTAATGTTAATCCCACATTGCGCAAACATGCCGAAAGAATACATTTATTCCAACAAGAAAGAAGCAATCAGATCAAGTGTTTACATGGCTCTTATTGTCATATTAGATGAATTATTGAAGGTTTACACAACATCCCTCATTATGATTAAAAATTCCTTCCAATCGGCCCAGATCTGGCAAAACTGTTATAAATGCGGTGTTTACCTAATGCATTTTTATTTTGATTGGGCTATTATTGTGATTATTAGTGAAATATTAGGATCAGTGTAAATGCAGCTATATTGGAGTCTCTTCAAACATGCCTGAACATGTGCTGTAAGCAGAATGATCCTGGACCTCTCCTTAAGCACGTTCTCATCCAAAACACATTGTAACACAACTTTTTGAGCATGTGTAGATCATTTCTCCAAATTTCCAAACAAAGCCTCAGAAGACAGGAATGTGTGCCAGGAGGAAATATTCTATCAGTCTTTTGTTACTTAGTGGATTTAGATTTCCATGAACAGACAAGCTCAAACATGAGTTTTATACTGTCGTGGATGCAAAAATTGAAATGTCCTGGATTTCTTACTAGATATTGATGTAAGTTTTGTGGAATGCTTATACTGGTGTATACTTGTATTGGTGCATATGAGGTATTTTAGATTTGTTGGGATTAACTTCATTAATTCAGGTTATACCGAGTATAACCTCATAAACTTACATTAGCATAAATAATCATAAATTGTATAATTATAAAAATACTGATTAGAATGTTGTAGAGCTTTAAATGGAGAGTAAGTGCACAGGCACATTTTTTGCAGTTTTCCTTGAAACATTCTGCTACAGTTTTTTGCACAATGCTTTTCAATCCGCTAAAATACCATTGTGTCATTTCCTTTAGAGGAAGTGCAGGCTTAACTAAGCAACTCTTATAGATGGGATCTTGAACTATAGGCAAAATATTCATTCTATACGGGTTGAAATATGGCTGTGAATGTGTAACTGTTGGTAGTGTAGAAAGTTAGACTTTCTTTAAAATTTTAGGTTGTTTTGATATTCATGTAGAGTAAAATTTAATTCACCATTCAATTTGAGCAGGTTTTTGTCTTATCAACATTAATATTCATATATTGCATAAAAATGTTTTGAAAGACTTTTGAATTCCTTATTTCTATATTGATTGTTATTTTAGCTAGTAATTGTAACTATGTGCCTATTTTGAGCAGCTGAATCAGTCCTAGTGACTCCCTATCAGTGCCTTGTGACTGCTCAGTCATGCCCTTGCAACACCTGCAAATTCCATGTAATACGAGTTTGTAAATGTTCTGAGGGTTTTGTCATGATGAACGATTTGGCATGTGCCTGTAGTGATTTTAAACGTGTTTGAAAGTGGTGGAGGAATGAGACATGCACATACGTAGAAAACAGAGGTCTTTAGAGCAAAGGGTTTCCTCTATTTCCATCCCCAGCTGTGGCCAATCATATGACAGACCCAGATCACTTGCCTCTTGGGTTCTCCATGGAGTCTGGAACGATCTGGAGTGCTTCTCATAATTCTGCATTGTCTGTTCAAAGAGAATGGATGTTTATGCAGCACTCTTTCCCTGGACTAGTCTTTGTTTCAGAGCGATTGGAATATAATGGAGGAGAAAATGCTTGTGCATGATTTTTTAAATTTGTTTGTTTGTTTATTTTTTGGTCAGCATTAATTTGGATAGAATTCTAGTAGAGCTTTCTAGGGAGAAAAAAAAAGGAAAAAATAGAAGAGACACCAAAAGAGAGATATAAAAGAAGCCACAGAGAGTATAGGTATTGCCAGTTACTAAGTCACTACATGTGGATTACTTCATTTGTCATAAGCCCGGGTCTGGCAAAACTGTTATGAATACGGTGTTTACATAATGAATTTTTGTATTTTGATTGGGCTATTATTGTGATTATTAGTGAAATATTAGGATCTGTGTAAATGCAGCTATATTAGAGTCCCTTCAAACATGCCTGAACATTGGCATTTATTTTGATAGAATTCTAGTAGAGCTTTCATCATCAATGCTGTGTTAACACATTTCTTATTTAAAGCTAGGATAGTAATTTATTTATTTATTATCAGTGGTTTCTGATAATCACCACTTCATCACCCACAGCACCAGGACGTAGCTCATGTGGCATTTTGCACACTTGAGTGTGTCTACGTCCATTCACTGTCCAAATACTTAAAACTATAAAACTATAATCCATACATACCAACCCTTTCAGGTAGTTTGTATGATCTTGCATGTGTCATCTTGCACTCTTACCTTATATGTGCTGTTTTGTTACACACTATGTTTAGAGTTGCCTCATCTCATTTTCCGCACCCTTGTACCTTCATGTGACAAATAGAGCTGAGGTGATGTTTTGCTATCTAAAATAAAAGTTCTTTTGAGGCATGATGATTTCACATTGTGTGTATTACTGTAAGTGAAGTCTGGTGATGTCCAGAGTATGTATGAGGGTGTTTGAGGTTGGCGTGTCTGTAGTAAACAACTTTAAAGGAATGATAAATGTGTTTATATTTTCATCAATGCAGATTAATTTAATACACAGTTCAGACACAACACCCCCCCCCCTTATTTTTTGTTTCTCTATTTATTTATTTATTTATTTATTTGAGTCCAATATGTTTCTCCAATCCTTCTCTCTGCATAGTTAAAATGTTAGTGCACGGTGATGCCAAACTCTTCACACACCACCATATGTGACGCCTTAGCCTGGCATGAACAAGTCACTTTGGAATTCACAGTGTCTGCGGTGAACAGTAAGTGTTGCAGGGAGCTGAGTCACTCGTTGCGGCCCTTGTGGATCTCATGTGTCATCTGATGCCCCTTGTGGCTGGATTAGGTGTCTCATGCTTTATCTATAAATGGCTGAAATGGTGTGAATTTCCTTTTAGCTGGTCCCAGAACTTTTTTTTTTTTTTAACACAGAAAAGATAATGAGATTAGTCATTTAAAGTCTGATTATTGTTATTTACCTTTTCTTTCAGGCTGGGACAAACACTCCTATGGTTACCACGGCGATGATGGGCACTCCTTTTGCTCCTCAGGGACAGGTCAACCGTACGGGCCCACCTTCACAACGGGCGATGTGATTGGCTGCTGCGTGAACCTCATCAACAACACCTGCTTCTACACTAAGAACGGACACAGCTTGGGTAACAAGGCAGAAACGCTACCTCTCCTGTCAGAACGTACACTTGCTGACTAAGCACACAGTCACGACCTTTCGGCTCAAAAACTGCTAAACACGAAAGCTATTTATTCACTTTTTATTTATTTTTTTACTTTAGTCAGTGTGTGTTTATTTGTTGTTGGTTTTAATTTAGTTTTTTTCCCTTTTCCAGGTGTGGCCTTCACAGACCTTCCAGTAAGTGAACCATTGATCAGCTTCACAGGCTGAGACGTCTAGTTTTCTCTGCTGTAGCTTTGGAATGCTTTGTTGTCCAGGTTCAAAGGGCGATTATGTGCTATGCTAGGCCCTCTGCTAGAGGCTTATGACAGATGAAGTAATCCACATGTAGTGACTTAGTAACTGGCGTTACCTATACTCTCTGTGGCTTCTTTTATATCTCTCTTTTGGTGTCTCTTCTATCTTCTCTTCTTTTTCTCCCTAGCCCAACCTGTATCCTACAGTAGGGCTTCAGACTCCTGGAGAGATTGTAGACGCTAACTTTGGCCAGCATCCGTTTGTGTTTGACATCGAGGACTACATGAGCGAGTGGAGGGCAAAGATTCACAGCATGATCTCTCGCTTCCCCATTGGAGAGAGACTCGGAGAGTGGCAGACAGTGCTGCAGAAGTGAGAATGCAATTCAACAACAATTAAAGTCTCTAATTGATATGTTTCTCATCATACACAGATGAAACCCTATATTTACTGTATGTTTAATTTACTATATATACTGTATGTGCTGTAGGTGGCTCACAAAGCTAAGCTACATGAAGGACAGGACTGCTCATATAAATATAGTGTTAGATAGTGTATACACAGTAGCCTGGGTTCTAAAGTTGCATCTCCCATATGCAATCATCCTGAGTGTGTGCTCGCATGTGTGTGTTTGTGTTGTTTTTTAGTTTTTTTGGTGGTTGCCTTCCAGCTGCTAAAATCATGCAGCTGTAGTTTCAAATTATAAAAATGCAATTTTTTTGCCCCTTTTTTGATGTACCTTCTTTGAAGCTACACTCATTGACCCTTTCATCATGTAAGTGCATATTATAGGTCTGCTAGTAACTGTTTGCCTGTTGTTCCTTCCCTGAGCTTGGGAGGGGCTTATGTGTGTCAAACAGCGACAGTCACTCAAAATATATTTTTAGTATTGTAGCAGAATTTAATCTGTGTGTAGTGCATGACTAAGCACTTTATGAAGATGAATATTTATTGAAAGTGAGTATATAAGTGGAGGGGATCTGCCTCATCAGCCCCGTTTGGATGATCTGCAACTGAACAAATGAATAGTATTTTGTAAGTATTTATGTATAGATTCACTATATGGTCATAAGTTTGTGGACAATGTGCCTTTTTGAACATCCTGTTCGTTATTTACTCCCATCAAACCCTTAGGATTTGGAGTGTTGCTGTAAGGATTTGTGCTTGTTCAGCCACATGAGTATTAATGAGGTTGGAGAGTGGTTGTCCTGGCGAGGAGGCCTGGAACGCACTCAGCGCTCTAGTTCATCCAGTTCAGTGGTGTTGAGGTCAGGGGGCCTAAGTGGAGTTCTTCCACTCCAACTGTGGCAAACCATGCATATTGCATTGTGCACAGACCCAATCCCCCAGCCCATTCCCCAAATCCATTCTAGACAATTGTGTGCAACATATGCTTGTGATGATCATATGTCCACACACTTTTTGCAGTTGACTATATGAGTTTAGTAAGCACATCAGGGATACTAATATTTTATAGAATGTTGCACTGGTAAGGTATGAATGTTATACTTCAAATTCAAATTTTTTCTTTGTCACATACACAGTCATACATAGTGTTGCTGCTCGTGACCTTAAAATAAAAGACTCAAACCACCTTAAACGACTCAAAATAGCACCAGTTACACAGCTACCAATGTACACAGGCCGATGTCTTTTGGCACTCTGACTTATAAAGGTCAGTGCTGCCTGTGCCTGTACATGCAGCCTTGTGCTGCTATCTGTTGGTGTGTTACAAAACTAGTCTCAAAACTTCTTGATAGTACCTCATATAAATACAGGCAGTCCCAGACCTATGAAACATTCAAGTCACAAATTTCAAACGGACAGCGGTTCGCACTCAACATTCGTAGATGCGAACAAATCACAGAAGTAGCTCAGGTATATTGTACCAAAATAGACACTGCAGTGCACCAGATACCAATTATATACAATATTATCACTGTGTAATTGAATTTCTAAAATGTTTGGTATTCTGTACTGTATGTGTGGGAGGAATGAGTCGGCCTCACTGGTTTCAATGAATCAGTTCAGGAGCACGATGATGGACAAATGGCTGTCATGTAATGCTGTCCCAATTGAGAATAATCATAATATCGAAAAATTCTTGGAAATTCTAAATTACAGTCACAGTACGAACATGGTCCTGAAACGAAACTCGTTCATAAGTAGGGGACAACCTGTACAATGGGTGTTCAAGTCAAGCAGAATAATAGCAGGCAGTCTGACCATGGCTCTGGTGTACTAAGAGAATTTTTCTACCCTGATGTCCATTTACTCTTATAACTGTATTCTGTTATTCTGGACAATCAATAGTCCTACCTTGACTTAAGATATATACTGCACATTGAGCTGATAAAAGATCTTGGCTCATGACAAACTGGATAAACTCTATGCTGGCATTTTGCTTTTCAAAATGAGTGTAATCTGGGTTTGTAAACCAGCATGAGGGCCCCCAAGCTTATATGTATGAAACATGTGTGTGATTATAAATGATCATAATCATCCATAGTATGAGTAGGAGTCATATTTTTCTCTTTCATTGTGAGGGCTTTATGTTTTCAGGTTTGTCTGTCAACAATGAGTGGCAGGATGTTTATCTTCTTGCTTTTTATGCAGAGACAGTTTTAAGACAGATTTTTGTTTGCTAACTACAATTTCTACCATTAGTCCAGCCTTCCATCCACCTGTGTCTGTGTGACTGTGTAACCAAGATATTCCTTAACATGATATCGATATAAGAATGAGTGGTTCAATGTTTGTAGGATTCATATTGAATTGCAGAATGTAGTTTAAATAAATACATAAAATCAGATCATACAGAATACACAGAGTAACTTGATGTACTGTAGAAAGTATGCGTGCATTAGACCCCTACTATACAGCATGTTGAACTAACAATGGACATAATACCATGCTGCCTCTAACTCTATCTGTGTGTGATATTTTCTTTAGTATGGTATCCAGCTACTTGGTGCATCATGGGTACTATGCTACTGCCATGGCCTTTGCCCGAGCCACAGAGACCATGATACAGGAGGACCAGGCTTCCATAAAGAACCGACAGAGTGAGAACCAACATGCAAAAACATAAAAACACACGCACACACACACATTCTCCTCACTTTCAATACCTGTTCATCAATAACCTCTTGTCTGCAGAAAGTGAAAACTCATCTTTGTTTGATCATTATTGCACAGAGCATATTGTGCTAAATGAAACGTATTGCTTGGGGTTATATGTTGCTATGCAAGATTTTTTGTTATTTGAGTTATATATTTATATATATTTAGTTATATTTCCTGATATTAAGAGACAGCAACAAATATCGTGTCCAGGTCTGTTTTCAGATGCAAAGGAATAGTAATAAAATTAAAAAGCTCATTGCTTTATTAAAGTTGGACAAAATGTGTACACTGTACACTGGGCTGGAAAAATATAGTGTGTTAAATGTAGGATTAATCCTCTTGTACATGGAGCATGTCGCAGATGCTACATTTTTACCAAACATACACTTACCATCTGTTTTGTGATGCTGTCCATTCATGTGGCAGCAACACAACACAGAGAATTTCTGTAGATACTGTAGGTCTTCTTCTAAGAGCAACACTGAAGGCAATTGGTTTTAAACTCAAAAGATGAATATGAGATGATGGATCAGAAAATCAGCTTTTATTTCCTGATATTAACATCTAGATGTGTCAAAAAAAACTAAGAACATGGCACATTTGGTAACCGAACACTTTTTTTTTTTTTTTTTTTAAGTGAGCAAGAGAAGGAAACATTGATATAAACTGAATGTACCCCACCCGTATCATCAGTCCGGTATCTTTTGTAATGTTTGTTTTGGGGGATTTCTTCCTTCGGGCTTATCTTCAGGTGGTAAAACACATGGTTGGTTTGAATAAGGTGGTGATTGACTAGGTTTTCCCCTGATGAATTCTTTCTTATTCATGTAAGCCCTGTGTTCAGGGTGGTTCTCTTGCTCTATGATGAAGTTCCTCCCAACATGATTGGATGCATTAGTCTGTAAGTTGGCAACCAGAATGTTTCTGTGGCCTTTTAAATTCATTCTCCTGCTACCATCCTGAGTTATATCATCAATTAAGATTAGTGAGTATGGTCTAGAAGCAGCCGCTTAAGCCCAAGCCATGACACTGCTTCCACCATGCCTGACCGATGAGCTCATATATTTTGGTTCATGAGAACGTCCTGTATTTCCCCACACTTTGGCATTTTCAACACTTTGAGAAAGATTGATCATGGTTACAGAACCTTTGTGGCTCAACTTTTTATTTCATTATGAGTTCCAATCTGACAGTCGTGCTGATAAGTGATTAGCATTTTGTGTTATGGCCTCCATATCTCTGCCCTCAAAATATTATTTGACAGGTGGATATCTCAGAGATATCTTCACCTCTGCCCTGTGGAAGTTGTTATTGATGACACCGAATGCCGTTTTTGGGCTTTTACTTACAGCTCTTGCACCACCTGCTCTTGTTTTCGTTGGCCAACCTGTTAGATATCTGGTTGTTAGTACTTTAGTGCTTTCCGTATTTTTCAAGACAATTGTTGTAGTGGCTATCCCTAACGCTTGTACAATTACTGATTAATTTCCCATTTCTCTCAGCTTTAAAATAGCTTCTCTGGACAGTTCTTTAGTCTTTATGTTGATTTCTGTTGAGCTATTAATTGTTTAAACAGTCAGTCTTACAGTGCATACCTTCGCATTAAGAACTACCTTTCAATTACGTCTTATTCAATATTAGTGATCACTTGATAAATCGATGTGTTAAAAAAATGTATAGCAACAAGAAAAAGAGAGAAAAAAATTAAAAATGCCTCGTATTGTTGCCCATACAGGTGAACGTTAGGCTTGCTATGTTGCTATGTGTTTTGAAATGTTTTTCTGCTTATAAGTGGTTTGAGTTACCGTCTTCCTGTCGGCTCAAACCAGTTTTGCCTATTCCACTCTGATCTCTCTCATCAACCAGACATCGCCACCCACAGAACTGCTGCTCACTGGAGTTTTGTTTTGTACCATTCTGTTTAAAATGTAGAGATTAGCAAGTGTTTAGCGTTGTTTAGCGACAACCCACTAAACTTATCTTTTTATTTTATTTTCTTTAATGTGAACATTAACTAAAGCTATGATCTTGTAGCTGTATGATTTTGTACATTCTGTTGCAACGTGATTGGCTGATTAAATAAGTGCATGAACATACATGTATATATGCCCTCAGGCCGGCTTGTCTTTGAGTGTATAGTATTGTATGGTGGTAAGTATTATGGACAGGTATGCAGCTTTGTATCTTGTGAAAATTGGTGGCTTTAGAAATGCACTCATGTTATTATAATTTTTTTTTTTTGTTGATGTAATAATTTTTATGTTCATCCTAGATTCTGGCGTTTTGGCAGTAGGACATTTGGCTAGGTTTTGCACAGATGGTAAATGTGAATGTCTGTGTGTTTGTTTCTCCTTTATGCGGGAACAGGAATACAGAAGCTGGTATTGGAAGGTCGTGTCGGAGAGGCCATTGATGCCACACATCAGCTGTACCCTGGACTCCTAGAACGCAACCCCAATTTACTCTTCATGTTGAAGTAAGTTTCTGTACACACGCACACAAAGTCTAAAGAAAAGGATTCTCTTGCTTCTGGGTTAACATGTTGCTTTTGGGTCATTGGCAGTAGCAGTGCAGAACCTGTGCATATTTAGGCTCGGGTAATTGATGTACATTTTAATATTATTAGATAAGTACTTCATTGATGGCTATTTGCTAGCTGCCAAGAAACAAGTGGTCCAGACATTATTTTTTTTAAATTAGATACTAGTAGAGTTTTCCACTAAACCCAAGACTATCAGTAACTGTGTGTATCTTGCTTTTCATTTATTTAACTTTGATAAGCGCAAGTAGTGAGCAATATACTACTCAAAGAAAAATATATATATGCTAAGAAGACTTAAACACATCTGCTATATTGAACTGCCTAACACTCTGCAGCATGACTGCAGATCAATCCCCGCTATCCATTATCACTCAGATGCGGATGGGTTCTCTGTTGAGTCTGGTTGCTCTCACGGTTTCTTACTATTCCTACATTTTCCTTGAGTTTTTTCCCAATTTTCTTTTGATTCTGTAAAGCTGCTTTTCAATAATGTTCACTGTTAAAACACTATGTAAATAAAATGAAATCTTGAGGCATAAAATAAGTGCATTCCCTGTCACCAAGGAAACAAAATAGGTGATAGAAGTGGCAGCAATCTCTCTCTCTCTCTCTCTCTCTCTCTCTCTCTCTCTCTCCTCCTGTCAATCATAGTAACACTGGAATGCATGTAAGCAGAAGAGGACAGAGATGACGCTTTTCCACTGAGTGTGTTGTGCTGGTTTCATATTAATGCTGAATTACTATTAATGTTTTAGTGACATTTGAGTGTAACACTTCCCAGATAATAAAAAAAAATGTAAAGAAAGTAGAAATTGCCATAGAAGATGGATGATGTTACTTGGACCACAGGGAATAAAATCACTTAAAAGTTAACTTTGGATAAATAAATAAAATTTAATCTGAAACATAAGATTAATATTTCAAGCCCACGTGTCTTAAATCCACTAGAACAAAACAATTTCTATTTGAAAATAAGTAATTAAAAAAATTACAGTATACACTCCTTACATCTCGCTTTAACGTGTGTCCTAAGTGATAAGATGGGAAGTCGTGTGAATCATGCCTCATGTTATAGATGTTTTAATGCTTTAAAAGTGTGGTCTGCTAATGAAGCTATAAATAGTAGGTACTTTCATCTCTGCTGTTATACAGTAGCATTGTCTTTATCCATGAGCCTAGTGACAGAACACATTGCTGTTCAGCAGGGTTTCTAAGCAGTCTTGCAGTAATTACATATTTTCCATCGAGGGCAAGGACTAAATCAGTTGGTCCTTGGTTCCTAGATATATTCATGATGTTGATGGGACTGTATGCCTCTCATACTCTTAGAATTAGTCTTTGAAATACAATTGACCCCATTCACCCCTTCACAAAGCGCTCACTCAGAACCCAGGTGTGAACGGGGCCTAAGAGGTTTTTTTTTTCCACTAAGGTTGGCCTTCAGCCGAGGATTTGCGTGCTATCAGTTTAACCAGAAACATTCACTACAATGTGTGTTTTTGTGATGTGTGATTTGCAAACAGGCTGGTTCTTTTAGATTAAGTTCTTTTTTTGTGGCTTTAGCCAAACTGTTACGCTACACTGTGATTTTCCATTGGAACGTCTTTTACATCAGACCTTCTCATTGGCGTCAAAGGTTGGGACATGAGTTTGACTCTAAGCTGTGTGTCTTGTGGGATATGACCAGCAGGATCTGCCTGAAAAAAAAAAAAAATTTAAGTGCATTTCTAATTTATTTTTAATTACATTTAAACTGTTGCTCTTTCTTTATATGCCTGGAGGTGGTGTGATCTAAACTATTCACTCAGCACAGTATCCTGTGTGGTATTAGAAAATTATTAACTGAATATGTTTAGAATTATAACAAGAATATGAAAAAAGAATTCATAGCGAATAAGTATATTTCTAAAACCGTGATGCATAGAGATTTGCAATACAGATCGAATCGGCAATATCAATATCGGATTCGCACCCCTACTAATCGTTCATGGTATCTGTTTGAGATAAACATCATAGGTTGCCTTCTTTCACATAGAGTAAAGGGATGGGGATGTTTTTGTGTGTCCACACTTACAATCTTAAATGATATCATTACTCCTTTGAATGATTTAGTTTTATAGGACATGCTGTCCATGGCAGTACAGACACTGAGAGTCTGAGCCTCAGTGTGACTGATATTGCAAAAGTGTCTGAACTGCCAAGCTACTGTATGAATATCTGTCAGGGAGTTTTACTGGACTGAGGAGATGTCCCTGCTCATTGTGACACATGAATGGCTTAAAGATGTCACACAAACACAAAATGATATAACATGACTGTCCCCTCTTTGTCAGGTGTCGGCAGTTTGTGGAGATGGTGAATGGTACAGACAGTGAGGTACGATGCTTTAGTGTCCACTCCCCGAACACCCAGGACAGTTATTCCGGTTCCCCAAGCCTTAGCCCTCGGCACGGAGCTGCCAACCCCCACCTGCACAGCACAGGTAACACACAGTGCCCTTTTTTTTTTTGCTTTTTTTCCTTCTTTTGCTTAACAATCATTACCCCGTATATATATATATATATATATATATATATATATATATATATATATATATACAAAAATAGTTTTAAAATAAGTTACAAAATGCATGGAGAATAATGTTGGAAAACATCATTTAAGCAGCAATTTCTACTGTATATTCAATCGTATACTGTAGCAATTCCGCTAGATTTTCAGGTGAACAGTGGTGTTGAGGTCAGGGCTCTGTCCAGGCCTTGTGTGTTCTGGCAAGCCATGATTTTAAAGCGCTCACATTGTGCACGGAGGAAACTGTGTGCTGGAACAGGTTTTGGCCCCTAAGTTCGAACGAAGCACAATTTTAATGCTAAATTGTACACAGAAATTCTTGGTAATTATGTGCCTACCAATGGTATGGCAACAGGTTGGCATGGGGTGTTTTTGATGATTACCAAAAATATCTTAGTGAAGGTGTCGTTCATCCTCAGCATGTTGACCTTTAAATGTGACTTGATCGAGCTTCTGTTGAGTGATAATTAACTTTGAGCATGCAGTGTGAACAGTGCACTTTTTTTTAAACTATATTCTTCAGTTCTTTCTATAATCTTCGTGTAATTTGCCTTGTTCAGGAGCAGACAGTCCCACGTGCAGTAACGGTGTGACACCTTCTAACAAAAACAAGAGCCACACCAAATATCCCGGAGCTGGCTCCGCCTCCTCTTCCCCTTCCTCCTCACCTTCATCTGTCAACTATTCTGAATCCAACTCCACAGACTCCACCAAGTCCCAGCCACACAGTACCACCAGCAACCAGGAAACCAGGTGGAGAGAATTTTTATTAATGCATATTGATATGTCATTATTTTGCATAATATAGATATTTAAGCTTTCTTTAAGACAAATTGTCATTTAGTGCTGTGTGCACGTGTGCACTCAGTGACAGTGAGATGGAGATTGAGGCAGAGCACTACAGTAATGGAGTGACTGAGAATTCCTCCACCCGCATTATGAACGGCACCTACAAGCACCAGGAGATCATGCAAGGGGACGACAGTAGCGTGGGCAATGGAGTAGCAGGTACACACAAATACACACACACACTTGCTTTTTGGAAGTAATAGAATACTAGCATAAAAAGCTTATTACACTACCAGCTGGGGTTTGAGATGGAAATGAATTGGTATAAGCACAATGTTTAAAGGCTTACTTTACACCTTAACAAGACTAGGCAGGTTTTTGTTTTCCATCTAAATGTCCTGTAATAATAATCTCATCTTCCTCTTGTATTTAGACTTATCCGCATTCACTGCACGTTTTTATTAAAATTTGTTTCTCGTACACATTATGCAGGGCAACATGGTTAGAAGGAGGAAAAATCTGCATCTTTTTCATATGGCATTCCACAATGTATTAATGCTGCACTAAAATGTCAATCACGATTTCTCTCCATGGGAATTGATATCACAATTCTCTCACATGAGTCTCATCTTTTTTTAACAAAGCATTATTGTGTTTAAATTTATATGTAAAAATATGTGCTGTCCACAGGAGATTTTTTTCAATAAGATATATAATTATAAAAAAATATATTTACAGTATATATAAATGTATAACCCAAAAGCTGTTGAAAATAAATAGAATGATAACACTAATAAATAAGAATAACTAATAAATATCACCTGTGTCACTCATAGTAAGTCATCACATGCGTTACTTTATATCATTATTATTTTTATTAGCATAAGGACAGGGTCACAGAGTTTATGTACAGTTAAACCTTGGATTGTGAGCATAATTCGTTCCAGAAGTGTGCCTGTATATCAAAACACCCGTATATCAAAGTGGTTTTTGCCCATAAGAAATAATAAAAACTTAAATTATTTGTTTTATAACCCAAAAATATAAAAATAATTTATCCTGAATGTAGTAAATAAAACAAATTAACCTGCACCTTACCTAAAAAAAGAATCGTGGCTGAAGTAAGACAAAAGGGGAGAGAAGGGCTACTGTGAAGGATGACTTTCTCACTCACTCATTCACTCACACATACACACACACACTCACTCACACTGTCGGCAATTTCTTTAGCAAGGAACCTCTCTAACGACACTTGCTTTTGCCTCCTTTTGAGGATTTTGTGGAAATGTGACATTGTTTTGTCGTTAAACAGATTCTTTTCCCGCACTGATACAGCCTTTTAAACTTTTTTTTCCTTATGGAGGCCATTGTTACGTTTTGTTGTCAAGTATATAAATGAATACAGCGTGATTTGAATGTGTGGAAATTAATGCAAACGAATCGTCATTATTCAGATATAAGATCACATGTATTTATGAATCTCAATCATGATTTTCTTTTTATTTCTTTTATGATTAATCTGGATAAGTCTGCTGTTTTATTCAAGCTTTTCTAAACACTGGTGCAGTTTTAAGGTACTCCGTACTTACCCAGTTGTAGAGGCTGAAAATGGAATTCACACCACACTGAGAATTCACATTTAGTGGGATTTGAACCTGGGACCTTCCCAACCATAGTCCACTGAGCTACCCCTAACTATCAACGAGCGAATACAAATTCGTTACAAAATACAAATAGGTTACAGAACCTGAAAAACACAGAGAAGCTACTAAAAAAACCAGTGTTCTGGAGATAAAACTAGACATGAATAAAGTAATAAGACGCAGGCTGTGGCATAGGCTGCAAGGCTTCCTTAAAAAAAACGTAGTTAAATTTTGTGTTTTTCCTGAGTACGGACCCTGAGGTTCCTGATGCACTCATCTGGATACTGTGTATTAATATGAAAAGATATCATCCCAAGAGAAGGAAATTTATCAAAGTTTAAGTTACATGTTGCAGTGTCTTCGGAAAATAGATGCTGTCTGATTTTGTTCCGTCCCCACCCTTAATTATTTTAAGGATTTTGCAAACGATCCATGGCTAACGATCATCTTTTTTTCTGTTTTTAGAGGACAGCTGTGGTTCGAGGCAGCTATGTGGGGGTAACCAGGCCGCCACGGAGCGCATGATCCAGTTTGGCCGTGAGCTGCAGGCTCTTAGCGAGCAGCTCTCACGCCAATACGGCAAGAACACCATGCATAAGAAGATGCTGCAGGTACAGAGCAGAGTGATAGGGAGTCAAGGGAATGATAATTAAGAATAATCCAACTGGTCTGAAGCAGAGTCCACGATATATGGGGGGGGGGGGGGGGAAACACTGCATATAAAGTATTCAATATTGGCCAAAAGTATGTGGACACCCGACCATCACACCTAATTGTACTTGTTAATCAACCCTTTTTTGATTTAGCAGACTAACCTTCTAAGTTAAGGCGTTAGTTTTGTAATTTAGGGGATTTGTGCTCATTCTGTCATTAAGGCATTAGTGAGGTCAGGGACTGATATCAGTGATAGGAAATGTAAAGCTTACTTACATTTCTCGATCATTTTGTCCTTCACAGCAGTTTGCTGTATGAAGGAACCAAATATTTGTGTGATGGTCAGATGTCCACATAGTCCATAGTGTATCATGAATCAATCTCCAAGTATGTATATACATACAGTAAGTTCAGCCTTTATTTGTCACATATACATAACTGCACAGTGAAATTCTTTATTCTTTGCATATCCCAGCTTGTTAGAAGGCAGGGGTCAGAGCGCAGGTCAGCCGTATTTACAGCGCACCTGAAGCAGACAGGGTTATGGGCCTTGCTCAAGAGCCCAACAACAGCAACCTGCCAGATCTGGGGCGTAAACCGCCAACCTACCGATCAGTAACTCAGAGCCTGATCACTCCAGCGCCCCATATACCATTTACTCCAAAACCAGCAGCAATGTTTACTGATGCCTGTTATAAATTAAATATAAAAATCTTAATAGCTAAGAAACAGATATTTCTATTTGAATTTACATTAATCTTTGTACTTTTGTGTGTGTGCTTGTGCACATAGGATGCATTTAGTCTACTTGCATACTCAGACCCATGGAATTGCCCAGTGGGCCAGCAGCTGGACCCCACACAAAGAGAGGCCATCTGCTCTGCCCTGAACAGCGCCATCTTGGGTAATAACCTTCTGCCTTACAAATATGCGCACACACATATACATACACACATACACACACACACAGGCAGTGATTTGATTAAAGATTTAGATTTTTTTTTGTAGGTATTGTTACCACCACACCGCTCCAGGATCCCCAGGTCACCCCTGAGAGGTTTCTCCTCCTCTCAAAAAAAGCAGATTGACAGCTCTAAATTGCCCCTAGATGCAAATATGTGGTTGTATGCTGCCTGACAATAGCGCTGCACCCAGTGTGTATTTTTGCTTCACACCCATTGTTCCCAGGAGCACAGTTAGTGAAGATCTATGAAAGGAAGAATGGGTAACTGAAGTATCTATAACATATCCAGATGTTTAAGGACGTATGCTTGTTACAAATGAGACAATACAGATGTCAGTTTTTTTCAGTCCACCACATTGCATTTTTTTTTACAAAGAGTTCTCCTTAGAAGGACTTGGGAAACAGAATACTGGCTCTTTCGGGTTCTACATAGTACCCTGAACTGAAGGGCTTCCCTGAAGAAAACGTTTTGTAGTTTCATGCTGGTATTCTGACAAAAAAGCAACAAGGGCAAGTAATTGACGAATTCCAATACTGACGTTGTGCTGTTTCCTCTATTTCTTTCCTTTGCACCCATTCTCTCTCCCTCTCTCTCTCTCACTCTCTCACACACACACACACACACACACACACACACACACACACACACACACACACACACACACACACACACATATATTAATTCTGTCTCTCTCTGCTTTTTCAACAGAGTCTCAGAATTTACCCAAGCAGCCCCCCCTCATGCTGGCTCTGGGGCAGGCCACCGAGTGTGTACAGCTCATGGCCCGTGTGCGCTCCGGCTCCTGCTCGTTCGCCAGAGTCGACAACTTTTTGCACTAGCCCAAGTCCAGGTAACACATTCAGACACAATCACACATACTCTTAAGCTGTAGATGGCGCACGCTGACCGCTCCATTCTTTTTGCAAATTACTGAGTAACACAGAAGCAAAAATCATTGGCATGTGTCAATCATTGCACCTTTTGATATGTGAGTAACACGCCTACACTAGTTACACCTACATTAGGCATGATAATAGCACAGAGTCCTGTCAGGTATGTGCTCCCACCTTGTTTTGAGCTGGTTTTGTCAATTGTACTGCATTCTTTATTCGACTGGATGCAGCGTACCACGGGTGCGTGGGTGTCGTCTTTTTCACTGCATCACCTGCTGTTCCAAATAATCTTCCATCACATTGATTGTAGAGCTGTTGAACGACCTGTTACAACCCACTTTGGAAAAATCATTATCTACATTTACATGCAGCCTGTAATCACACTGATCTCGATCAGAATAATTACTGTTCGTGTAAACGCTTCAGTCGGAAAACAGAAATACAATTTGAGTGCTAAACACTCAGTGAGACGGGTAATTCCTTTAACCATGATGTAAATAGAAGCATAATATGTATGTAAACCTGATTACTTTAAATATCTGCTTGCACATTCTTCGTATCTGCATTTGTGTCATGATGTGCTGTTTGTGCAATAGTACAGTCTTGTTATTATAGTCTCCTGAATAATTTCAATCGATCAGAGCACTCGTAATGCAAAAAGACAAACCATTGCCTTTAATCACGGTAACATTAAAAGATCATAAAGGGCATTAAACCAATAAATAATGTGTGTTTTTTTTTTTTTTTTTTTTTTTATGCAACAAAATCTGAAAGTGCTCTTCAGACTCGGGCTCTCATTATGATGATGATGTTGACCAAACCTTTTTCTATGTACACATTATTTTAAATAGCATTTAATGTCTATAAAATTGGTGATTGTCAACAGGGTACCCAGTTTAAGATGGAAAAAAAAAAACAGGTTATTGGGAGTCAGAGTGGCCAAAATGTTTGCAATTCTAGACAACCATGGTGCCTCTTCCAGTGTCTGCTTCCTGTCTCTGCTTCTGTTTTGTTCCGCACGTTTCACCGCATTAATGCTGCAACCTAATGACGATGTACAAGGATGTATCATCAAATAAGGATGCGTGCTGTTTTTCCTTTCTTTTTGCAGTGTTTCCATGTAATGATGCATGCGTGGGTGTGTGTTTGTTTCCTCAGGCAATGTTCAGGACAGTTAAGAAGAGGACTTTCCAGCCGGTTGCCATGAGGAACACGCTTGTTTAAAACGGTGCATTCACTTGCCGCAGGCAGTTCAGATGAGAGATGACTAGAAACGTGGAGGAGAGGCTTCTTTTTAATTTAGTATTATTAAATGCAAACTGTGTGACACTATTTAAAGGCAATTAATTATTATTCTGTTTATCTAGTCATTTTTATTTTAGTTTCTATTTTGTCAGTTTGTTGTGCTCGCCTTGACATTGAACCAGAAATCCCTTCTTTGTTTTATGGGTGGATTCAGTGCATAGTATTCCAGACACACACACACACACACCATATCAAGGGTAATGCATAGCAGTAAAGTCTTCTTGCAGTTTTAAGAAGCAACACACCTCCCTTAATCAGAACTCAGGTATTTACGACATGTGATTTTAGCATGTAGAATGAGTACTGTGACTACTCAATAAGGCTTATATACAGTATGGATATATATATGGACTATAATTCTACTGGCTACTATACCACAGGCCTGGTTTTTGTATTTGGTTGAAAGCTTGTTCAAGATTTTTTGAGAAGGTGCGAGTCTCCATGTGTCTCGGTTCCAAGCTAGCAGTTCACCTCAGACACCAGCGCTAGAACTAGTCTTTTTATTAGGTGCAGATCATACAGAAGCATTGCAGTCCCAGAATTGCTAAGTATATTTTACAAAGCTCGAGGTTCTCTCGTACTTTAAAAAGCTTCTATTTTAAAGACAATCTTTATAGTGTACATTTCCAAATATATGTAATCCCCCCTCAGCTTTTATTGTTTTGAGTTGGCTTTATCGAAATTTAACCTGTGGGTTTTTGTGTGTGTGGCTACAATGAATAAAAATATGAAGTTCTTGTTAAAGAAAACCAAGATTAGTTATTTTATTAGCTTTGACTACAACACCGAAGCTTGGAAACTGACTAATATGTTCTGCAAATTGCTACATTTTATATCTGCTAGGCCAGTGCTTATGAAATTCCTGACACCTTCTCTACTGATTGTTTAGTTTGCAGGAGTTAGACTGCTTAAGACGACTTTTGGAGACACTGTACTCCAGCTATTAAAGAGTGAAATGATGTGTTAAATGAATGAGGACTTTGGTGGTTATGGTGGTTCTTATACCCGTTTTGTTCTTCTCTCCATCATAAGCTTTCTTCCTAACTTCACATTTCTTCTCGGTCAATTAACTCTCATTGTCTCTCACCGTCTCTCACTGACATGCAATCACAATCAATGACTCAGTCACTGCAGGACGTGACCAAAGCAGTCTTCTTTCTCTTAACTGGGCCAATATATACAAAATGGCACACAAATCCATTATTTTTATTCCATGGTTTCTTGTTCTTATCTTCATGTTTCTCTGATCATAAACATAACCCTACTTTCTTCCCCAGAATCAGTCATTTCCTCAGCATTAACAATATGCTGGCCACCATACCGTTGTTACATACTTTATTTCATACATATGTACATGGCAGGATGCAGTAGAGTAGACTACACAGTCTGTGCAATAGCTTTGGTTGGTCTTTAAACCGGACCGGTCTGAGGGTCCTGAACTTTCTGGGAATGGTCCAGAGGTGTTTTTCTTAATGATCAAAACGAAGATTACGAAGTAATCACGGGGTATTCCAGACCTGTACGTTTTAATGACTCGACCAATTCAACCTAATTAAGATTTGTTAATCAGCTGTTGATATCCAAATGGGAATCTGGTTCTCCAAGACCAGGACTGAGTAACATTGTTCTTGACCTTGCATATTAAACCTGCCAAGTCTAAAATACAGTACACTTGGTTAAAAATCAACATGCACTTAAAAAAACAACAACCTGTGGTTCAAAAGAGTATACCATTCTACGCACGTGTTCTTGATGCGTTTGTGGCTACTCCTTTAGGCCATAGTTTGTGCATTTTCCAATAGTGTGTTAATTCAATCTTTTAAGTTCTTTTCCTTTTCTGGTACATGAATTGATGAATATGCTGAGTGGTGTTGCATGGAGACATGTGTAACAGCTAGATCCAAGAGCTTGTACTTTTACTGTTCTGTACATAGTAAAGCCTGTGTTTTAAGGGTGTTTTTATGGCAAAAAAAATATCTTCAGGAGCTCATCATCGGTTATCCACCCAGTTTTAAAAGGTCACACACATAGAGCTGAACCTTGATCAGGGACCTACTATATACAAATGAAGGATAGAATTGCGCTGTTATCCTCCTAGTAAAAATTTGTCCCTCTTTGCTTATTCGTGTAGTGGCATCTCTGCCTCAGATTACGAAGGAGCAGGACAAATATAACTAAGCTGAATACAACAAGCTGTGCACAATTTACTTCTGTTATTTCAGTTTTATTTGAGTTTTGGTTTTAGCCATTGTGAAATAAATTAGCCTCTACTTAGCATGAACCTTTAAATACATTTAAAAACAAAAATAAAAAAGGAAAACAATAGCTGAAAAGAAAAAAAATACATATGTACTGGCAACATGTTAAAGAAATATTGTACTCATTTAATTTTGACAGAATTATTTTTATTAAAATACACATCCATGAGCATATGATAGTGTCTCTTGTGTTCTTTTGCGTATCTTGTTTCTTTGCATGCAACAAAATCACACAAAATGAAATGATGACGATGATAATAATGATAATAATACAATCCTTGGCCAATGGTTGTGAAATGTTGTTTACATCCCTTGTGTTTCTTTTCACATCTCTGCCTCACAAAATTAGATGCTTGTGCTGCCCAGGCCAGTGCATCTAAATTATAGAGTAAGAGAAAGAGCTTCTTGAAATGACAGGCCAAATGATTGACCATTAAGGCTGGAGTACCACAGAGCCTGGAAAGCCTGCTCAGAGCAGATTAATTGCAAAGCCAGGTACACTCTATAAATGTACTGTAACTGCGCCACAATAAGACTCGCTGAACCAGCTCACCAATAAAAGCCGACTTTTATTGTTTCCCAAACGGATCCATTCTCATTTTTTCTGCCTTATACTTGGTTCATTCTGGCCTCGAAAAGAATGAGTCTCTTCCAGTAATGTGTAACGAGGTTAGAGGTAAATGTTTCCCGGTCCACTTTACATTACTATTGCATACTTGGAGTGGTCTTTCGTTTTCCACTCAGATCACAGATGTTCATTAGGGTTCAAAATTGAAGGACTATATTAAACTATTTCTCTTGTTGCTCTATTACCTTGACCCAACCAGTTTTTTAATGGAATATATTGGTACTTAGAAGAATTTGTGATGTAATCGGTCGGTGAATAAAGGAGCATGTTGGGCGCATTTCTTATGCGCCGATCAGCTATAACATTAACATTGATTATCAATTATATGCCAGCAACTGGCGACAGAATCATGGGCAAGGATCATTTATGCCTGAGCAAAAGCCAGCCTGTCTGGTCCAATCCAAGCTAAAATTGCTGAAAATGTTAATGCTGGCTATGATAGGAAGGTATCAGAACATCCAGTGCATCAAAGCTTGTTGTAGAAAGAGGTTAACTGGCAAAACTGTTGATCCAGCCTCCAAGTTCTCCAGATTCAATCGAGCATCCATGGTATGTCCTCGACAAAAAAAAAAAAAGTGATCATTGAAGCTGACTGAATGATCTGCTGCAAATGTCATGATGCCAGACACCACAGCACATCTCCAGGTCTTGTGGAGTCATGCCTTAAAAAGGTGAGAGATTTTTGTGCCACAAGGGAAACTTATGCAATATTGGGCTTATTGTTTAAAAGATTTTACGTTAAAGGGTTTCATGTTATAGCTGATTAGCGTATGTTGTTTCCTTTGGTCACAAACATAATTATTTAGGTTTCACATGATTATTTAGATTTCCAACATGATACCAGTGGCTCTAATATGTAACACATGCAGAAGTTCAGGTGCTTCTAAAAAATAGCTACAGTAATATTTAGTTTAACTGCTTTTACAAAGAATGGCAACAAGTGTTCCTAGAAAATGAGAAGTGACACATTTTCAATGAATATTTGTATTTATTTACATTTGGGCATTTGGCAGAGGCTCTTACATTTTTATCTCATTACACATCTGAGCAGTTGAGGGTTAAGGGCGTTGCTCAAGGGCCCAACAGTGGCAACTCGGTGGTTGTGGGGTTTGAACCTGGGATCTTCCGAACCGTAGTCCAATGCCTTAACCACCAGCCTGATCCGGGGTTTCAGTAGCCATGAGCTCGGCCTTACTGTATGTACCCGTTTTCGCCACAGATGACGCTTGCTACTCTTATTGTTGGTGAGGACGCTGTCTACTGTTATAGTACATTCGGTGAGGAACTCCTCTGACACGCTCCCAGTTTGACATAAAAGTTGATGACGCTGCCTACTTTTGCATTAAGTAATGAAGCATCTGTGACTGAACACCTGTGATAAAAACTACACACTGACTGGCCAAAGAGGACCTCTGTTATATATATACATAGATAGAAAGTGTCGATTCAAGGTGCCGATAATGTCACATATTTAAAAGATACTATTATTTTAAAATAGCTCAAGGACAAATATAAATGGATACAGAAACATTTGCAGGGTATAATAATTCTAATTAATTCTACAGGAATTTGTCTTATTCCACAGATTACCAGTAGAGGGGGCCATAGTGTTTCTTATTAAATGGAAAGCAAAAAATCAGGTTTTGTACATCTTTGTCAACTTGCTGTCATTGTTTTTATATATATATATATATATATATATATATATATATTCATATGTAGTAAGATGTTAAGTAGCTTTGCCCAACTAAGCATCCATTTAATGTTCAATTTTTATAACACAATAACTACCTATATATTTTTTATAAATAAAATATGATCTTTAAAACTAGAAACCCTAAATAAGACAGTAAACGTGCATCATTTTGAATACTTTTATTTCCATAGAACAATTTAAAATTCCCATATTTGCATTCACAGTATGATACACCACCACCCATCTGAATAGAATAAAATCATAGATTTCTTCAGATTTACGCTTGCTTCCTCACACGCAAAAGAAATAGAAACGTCTTCTCCTGGATTCCAATATACATACAAAAGTACAAGAATAAGAAAAATACTTTCCATATTTTACACATATACTGTATATATACTGCTCTTTTAATAAAAAGGGCTCCCAGTTTACAAAATTTGTCCATATTCTCAGTGTATATATACATATACATTTACATACATAAAAAAATTAGGGTCGTGACAATTTTTATTATGGTGGCTGTTATTCCAATTTGTGTGCCATTCATATCTTTAGATACTGATTTGCAAAAGAGAGAGAGAGAGAAAGAGAGATGTGAATGTCATTTCATACTGCCGTACATTAATGATATCCAGTGCGTTTGAAACAATTCCTCCTAAAAATAAATTCTCTTAAATAACCTAATTGGACAAGGACGATAAATCTGCACCTCCCAAAAATACCCTTACAGTTGTCCAAACCCTTTTAAATGCCCTTCGACTCCAATCGTGCGCATCTTTCATTTCATGTTCCCTCCAGCTGTCCCAGTGAGTCAGAGGTGTTGGCTTTGCAGACGTTGTGTCTGCGTATATGTCAAAACAAACCCGGTTCTGCAGCATGAAGAAGAAAAACTGCTTAAATATACTTTAATGTGACAGAGTGGAAATAATAACGATGAGAAATAATGGAAATTAAGAAGGCCTTCAGGATGAAACTACACCTGGCAGGAAAACACACATCCACAGGTTACTACAACACTTTGGCGTTCTTGGTGTTTTTGCTGGACACATTTCATAAAAGAACTTGAAAAGTCAACGGTCTTGATTGAGTTCCTCCTCCATTCTCAGAATTCTCAGAATTGGTCATTTGATTTTGAGCTTTTCTTACTTTACACATCAGCAAACAACTGTATAAAGAGAGGAATTTCCTTCATTTTTTTTTTTTTTTACGCAAACACAGAACACATCAGACAGCACGCAGACAGCTGGCTCCACAAGAGGTCAAGGCCTCCTCTCTCACTGAGCCGCATCGTAGTGCGAGTAAAACATCTATTATTGATACATTTCTAGGGAGAGTGGATAACAACCCCAGGCGGGCGAATACAGGCAGCCAGCTTCAAAAGCAGAAAGCCTACTAGAGTCTGGGGCCAAGCAGCTATCCCTGGGTTCATAACACTTTAAGCAGCTCGAGGTGAGACAGGTCTGGAGAGAGACAGCATCCGATACCTTCTGAAACAATGTGTGCGTTTTGAAAGAAATGAAATAAGACAGCTGCTGATTTTTTTAGTGTATATAAACATAAACGTGTCTCAGTGAGAGCTACTGCATGTGAAAACTGACAGCGTGAATGAATGAATGGAATCTGATAGCATGAGTTGACAGAGAGGAGACCTGGCTTTCAAAGGTCATTAGAACTGGGTTTGCCATTTCCTCATGCAAGATCTAGATTATTGTATTGTTCCTCTTCCTTTTTTTTTTTTTTTTTTTTTTGTTGCAGCAACTTACTAGACCAGAGGCGACATTTGGCATGTACGTAGCGATGAAATTTAAAACATCTGAATTGTAATAAAACAATGCTGAATTTTGCCTAAGAGCAATTTACACCCAAAATGATGCCATCAAAGACATGTTTCAGAGAAGACTGTGTGATGAAAGGCAGACAACTCATTACTATAAAGTAAAGCAAATACAAAAGGCTCAGCTAGAAAGTTTTCACTGTATCACTGATATTATAAAGATGACATGTTGTGTCTGAACAGAATTTCCTGGGGCCCAAATCAGAGATGCATAAGATATATACGTCATGAATCAGGACAGCTCTATTACATATGCATTATTAATTTCTTCATCATTCTTACCAATGCTACTATGCCATTTTTTTTCCACATGCAGGAAGCATCAGAAAAAAACTAAACATTCCAGTGTCTTAGCAGAGGAGTTCATGTGATGGAGAATAAAGATTCCTCCACTACTATAGTGCAGGTGGAGATCGGACTAGGCATCAAGGCATCAACACCACCATGAAGAAAGTGTGTTTGTGTGCTAGTTTCTGCTCCTTCATTAGTTGTGGCAAAATATATGCGCGCTGTTTGATATGGATGATTAGATAAAAATTAGACTGTAAGTCCATAAGGCACTTCCATGAGGTGATGTTTCCACATGTACTCTGGAGACAGTCCAGGCTATAATTACCCCTCACTAACTCCACTGGGCTTATGCCCTCCTTCAGGCAAGTTCTTGTGGAGGTCAACATCATATCGATGTTTTGTGACATTAGGTCTAGTACTATAAAACCTTCAGCCTTTTGCTTTGTCCTAGTTGTGCATAAAACCATTGTATGAGTGTGTTCTGTATGATATGACAAGATATATTAAGAGGTGTTTCACAATGTGATGAAGTTGCCGTCCTCTCTCATACTCTCTTGGCTGCTGCTGGTCTTATTAGGGCTGCTGTTGTGCGAGCTTATAGAGCTTGTACTGGGCAATGAGACGCTCTGCGGGAGAGGCCTCTGGCCATAAGCAGCCAGTGAAGTATGAATGCCATTTCCATTGGTCAGGTGATGTGACGTGTACGCAGGCAGGTTATCACTCTCGATAATGAGATCGCTTTCGTCTTCATCACTGTCCCCTTCCATCACGCTGTTGCTGTTACTATATTGGCTAACAGTTTGAGAGGCAGGACTAGGAAGTGAGTCCTGTGAAAGCACAGATCCTCCTGAGCCGGTAGAGATGTTACCAGCCGAGGTTTTGCTTGACCTGTGTATCACGTTGTTGCGCTGATTGGCCGGCTTCACTGTCACAATCAGGTTGTGGCTGTTGGCCACCATCATGTCTGTAACCTGGTCCAGTGACTTGCCAGCCACGTCAATAGAGTTGACTTCTAGTATCTCATCGTTAACCCCGAGCAATCCTGTGCTCTCCGCCAGCCCGCCCTTAACCAGACGTGAGATGAAGACACCAGGCACTTTCTCCACACCTTGTTGCGTGACACGCACGCTCACACCATCACGGATATAGAAGCCCAGAGGTTTGTTAGTGCCATGCTTGTGCAGGCGCACACGACGGTGTGTTTCAGGCAGTATATCCACATCGATGATGGAAGAGATCTGCCGGAAGTCCTGCGGGAGACTGATCAACAGACCTGATTTACTCTTCTGCTGATTGACACGCAGTCCTGCCAGGCCTTTTTTTCTCCTCTGCAGAGAATTAGTGCCAAAGACCACGGGCTCGTCCACATCTGTGGGTCAAAAAGAAAGAGAAATTGGTCACGTGGATGAAATTTTTTTTTTACTTTCATCCAAACCTCAGTGTGAGTCAGACACAGAAGCGGCTCCATTCTAAGATGCTACATTTGCACCAACTGGTGCAATTACTTTAGGCCACATGTTTATATAGAGAACTATTTTTAATCGTTCCTTCATGAGTAAGCAAAATCTATTATATTCTGTTTTACTTTGGGAAATGTCCGCTAGAATCAGCAATAATAGCATTAGCAATGCTAAGGTTAGGGTAACAGGAGGAACCAGGGAACACATTATTCAACAACAATCATGATGATGGATGGATGAAGGGATAAATAAAAAAACACAATAATTCTCTCAATCACTCAAATATCTAAATAAATACATTGTTCAGGGGAATTTCAAGTTGTCTAAACTCCACGGAGACAAAAAAAATGTATATGATAGTCTTATAGTCATGATTATGATTATTAAAACCCATTAGAGAACAAAAAGTCATTTACACCTTGACACAGAACTAACTCAATCAGCTATGTGTGTAGGTTTGTGTTTATTTTCAGCATGGTAGATTAATAACAGAACATATAATGAACTAAACAAGACATCCTCAAATGGAATTTAATTTTGTTGATTTTATCAGCTGTCAGCTTCAACTGGTCTCTAAAAACATATTAATACAGGCACAAAGACTTTTTCAGTCATGTGAACAACTCGGTTCTATAGCAACCATAATCCAAGAAATTATGGACTCCCGGGTCTTTGAAACAGCTCAGCGTTATTTTGAACTAATCAGCGTAATCATATTCCACAATGGACAAAAGAGTGGCTCTTTCTAAACCTCACATGGGTATTTAGATTAATTAAGCTGTCAGACCAGAAAGCATGGCGGGGCATGTGCTAGGTTATTACGTTTCTAATTCATTAGCGGAGTGCTGTTCACATCTAATCTAGTAAGAATGGGTTAAAGTAATGGGTAGACAGAGTGAGTCACTGTCTGATCTTTGTGACCCCCACTTTAATGCGAAGCAACATATGTCCCCACACAAGGGACACATATTGATCAACATATGTCCAGGATGATGAATCGATTGTAGCAGGTACAACAGGGAGTCTCTGAGTCTAAATGTGAAAATACTTATCCATATACTTATACATATCAGATACGTCCTTTGATTTCTAGGTGCATGTATGTTGCTTCGATTGGACTGATTTTTTCTGTGGTCAGTCACTGCTCATATTTTTATGGTTTTGTATAGAACTTTTTATCCTAACTGAGAGACATTAGTTATTAGGTATAATTTATTACAAATTTAAAAAATATCTTTAACATATGCAAACAGATGGTTTTGAGTCTGCTACAGTAGATTGGTGTGTGTATTTCTGCGTATTGCTAGGCTGCATTTACATAGTATCCTCAACATATAGCAAGAGCCATGGGCTGCCTGTCTCCCCGCATTAGACTGAGAGCACGGACCCACGCAGAGAGGAGAGCAGTGTGTGTTATTAAAGCTGCACAGGCCTGGAGGGAGGGCAGGAGGGAGTCTCGTCGACCAGACTGGGGGTGGGGGTGGGGGGCATTTGCAAAGAGGGGGGATGAGCTGCCTCGGGGACTGTAAGGGATTCCATGCGTCACCCCACTCTGCATGAGCTCAGAGACACAAATGCAGACTAAAAGCTTTTTTGCACATTTCTGATGAAGATGTGGGTAAATGCGTGTGTGTTTGTATGTGTGTGTGTGATCACACTGTCTGTTGTAAACATTATGCTAATTAAGATAGTAATGTGATGTACCACTGAGAGACCAGATGCTGGTACATAAAGCATTGCTGCTCATAGTGAGATCCAAGGACACCTGGGGTTCTGTGAAAAACAGCTGTGTGACCTGCGATTATTTTTACTTGAGCTATTTTGGTGGAAATCGCAAACCTATTTGACTGGTGAAATGATTTAACTGAGATCCTTCACAAAACCTTGATTTCATAAACGCAATCTGATCAGAGGTTGGCTATAGGATTTACTTTATAGTTCAATTTCCCTATAAGAGAGAGACTACTTAGAACTGAATAACACACACACACACACACACACACACACACACACACACACACACACACACACACAATTAGTCTGCATTCACTGGTGTCCTTAATGAACCAGATACTCCCCGCATCTGCTCTGCTGCTCTCATTAATCACTTCGTCACCTCACCATAATAACAGGACATTACAAATCAAGGAGCCCACCACTCCTTGCATTAACACTGTCAGAAAGGATACGTGCAGGTGGAGAGACTGTCAGCTGTCAGAATGTTAGGTTTAATTGAGAAACTGCCTCCAAATCACACAGGTGCTCATTCTGAATCTAAGAAATGTAACTTTGCTGGGTCTTTTATGACATTCGTCTTACCTAGAGTGTCTGTGAGCTTCTTATGATTCTTTGTTCCTGTCAAATCTTGAAAAATCTTCAATACATGGAAGTTTATGAAAGCCCAATACAGTTCTTAACAAGCACTCTGGCTGAAGACATGGAAGCTACAGATCTTGAAACAAGCTCGCTTAGAATAGAATGCGTCTGCATTGCAAAAGCAACCAGAAAACAAAACTGGGTCCGTGAATGAACTGGAAAATTATCACTATGAAAGATCATCCATGATCCCCAAAATATGGAGGAAAAAAGAAACAATATAAGAAATGAAACCCAAGGGCACAGACAGTGCAGAGCTTCGTGGATTACAAACTCATAGAAAGCCTTTCCTGACTTCCTCTTTACTCTCACTGAGACACTCTGGTATTTTGGGAATAAAATCAATCCCAAAGCTTGTGCTAGTGAAAAATGTTTGGTGATATAAGGGCAACTGTATATTAAGACATATTCTGGTCTTGAATGCTTTGGCTGTAAAAGACAGGAATTAGACTTTCTTTATTTTTTTTAATATTTGAGTATTCAGTGGCGGCACAGTGGTGTAGTTGGTAGCACTGTCGCCTTGCACCTCTAGGGTCCGGGTTCGATTCCTGGCCAGGCTCGATTCCCGTCTCTGTGTGCATGGAGTTTGCATGTTCTCCTCATGCTTGGTGGGGTTTCCTCTGGATACTCCGGTTTCCTCCCACAGTCTGAAGAGACGCAGATTAGGCTAGCTGGTGTTCCCAAATTGCCCGTAGTGTGTGAATGAGAGTGTAAGTCTCTGTGAATGTGTGTGCCCAGGATTGGCACTCTGTCCAGGGTGCAAGTCTCCTGGGATAGGTTCCAGGCCCCTATGACCCTGAATACAGGATAAAGCTGTATAGACAATGAGTGAGTGAGTTAGTCGATATGTTCTCAAGAACTGCTGTCATTTTTTTTGCAGTGAACTTCAATTTGCTCCATTTAACAAAGAAAACAAGCTTAAAAGAAGAAGATCTCAGGTACCAGCACTACCCATCACATGACCATAAATAGAATGCTAAAGATGCACGTGTCTAGTGAGAGTGAGTCCAAAACACATTTTCTGGTAAACAACGACACTTTTGACAGTATTTATTGTTATGTTATCCAGTTATCACCAAGAAAAGGCTGGTTTGTCTCAAAGTTTCCTCCTCATGTCATCTCAGTGTGGTTGTTCCTTGGTATTCCTTGGTATTTCCACATTTATACCTGGAATGTTTATTCCTCTGAAGCTGCTTTTTGACAATGTCCAGTGTTAAAAGAACTACAGAAATAAAACTCAATTTAATTCGGTTTAAAATTAACATTCAATTAATAATTAGTAGTGCTTCACTATTGCTGTTTTGCTTTAAACTTTGAGCTGGAAAAGAACTAAAAGAACATCATCCATTTATGACCCAGAGTCGCCACCGCAGTTTAAAAAAACAGGACACTGTGTATGATGATATTAGACATCATCAAAGGTAAAATATATTTGGACTGTCATATACAACGCCCTTCCTCATTTCTGGTAGGAACTATTTAAAGACCAACTTCCTCTGGTCTGTGTCTCTAGCCTGAAGTCTAGTCTACTACATTACTCCAGGTATAATCAAATGAAATGGTGATTCATGTGCTGTTCATCGGTTAATTCACTAATGAGATATGGCCTACCCTTTATACACCTCTGCTGGTTAATGTTATCTTCTACATTACACTGATACTGCTACAGTATATCCTGGTCTTGTCCTGGTTGGCAGCGAGCTTTAGTTTAGATGAGTCCATCCTTGTACATCTGATGTGATCCTGGAGACCAACATCCAGCACATTAATAATTACAGAGAGGTAGTGGAGATCCGCTGGATTGCTTCCACCAACCTGCTGTTACTGCTGGCTATAATAGAGACATCTGATGCCGTTGGTAAGAAGCTTCTGATAGCACCAAGTCTTTCTGTCTCACAGCTTCTAGCCGTGGATCACATTACATTTATGATCCAGGAGCCCACACGTAATAGCGTCCATGAACGTTGTCAAACTCACTGCACAACGGATTTTAGTGTAAAAGGAAATACATCTGACAAAAAAATATGTGGTGGCATGGGAAATCCCTACACATGAAGTCTCAAACATTATTATCATCCACATCAGAGGTAAAAACACAATCACAGCATGAGCCTCCACCTCTCCTACTCACTTAACTAATCCTGGAAAAAATAATTGCTGATTAATGCAGTCATTTCTGTCATTTGGGTTAAATTTCCCACATCTGAATTAGAATATTCAAAAGTTTTTATTACATTATCCAATGTCATGTTAACCAATATCATTTTAAGTGCTCTACTCCGTTTTGATGACATCATACCAAATTAATTAGGCTTAGACTTCATTTTGCTATGGTACTGTCCAAAAATTTGATCAAAGTGTGACATTAATTTACCCTGTAAGTAAATTATACTGAGATAGCAAAATTGTTCAATTGCTTACAGCCATGTTTGTTTTTCTGGCTCCTTAAACATAATGAGCTTTGCTCAGAATAAAGATGCACAGTACTGTGTAAACTCATTGTTTTATTTTAAATTGCATTTTGGAATATAATAAAAAAAATTGGTTATTTATGTATCAACCACAGCAGCAACCTCATTTCCCCTCTCGTCTGTTCCGACCCCTCAGGATTCAGCATCACCAGTATACTGGCCTGATCATCTGTCACCATCTGCACCTGTTTCTCACTGGTTAATGCCTTAAGTTAGATGTTTGTTTGTTTGTTTTTTATGCATGAATGATTCATAGGTCTCTGTGTGGCTTAAAACACAAAAAACATTGCTCTGTAACTGCGCAGGTACAGCGGCTGTACCAAAATAGGGAAGAAAAAGTCCATTAACATTATAAAAATGAAGAAATGAGAAAGCTCCAGACTTTTGCACAGGCCTGTATAATATTATAATATTAAGACAATAAGATTAAAAGGAAGTCATTAAAAAATCTGGTCATGTTTCTGATTGTTTTATGGTTCCTTAAGAAGCCAGTTAAATTACAGACGGAAAAAACAGATTTTTCATAATTTTGTCTAATATATGTATATGACAGGATTAAGGCACATCTGGATTCGATTCCCATCTCTGGTCTGTGCGCATGGAGTTTGCATGTTCTCCCCGTGCTTGGTGTCCTCCGGTCCTCTGGTTTCTTCCCACAGTCCAAAGACATGCAGATTAGGCTAATTGGTGTTCCCAAATTGCCCGTAGTGTGTGAATGAGACTGGTTGACTTATATGAACATTATTTTCATATTCACCTACAATTATCACAAATATTTGAACAGAAGTAAGTAACTGCTATATATTATTATATATTCATACAGCAATTACATTAATGACCTTCATACTTGTTTTTCTGTTGCTCTATTGTAAGTTACTGCACTCGTTGGGGTGTGGCGGTTTACAGTATGCCGGGCTCACACATACACACATACACCCGTCTTTATGTGTGTCTGGTCCTGTGCATGACCTCACTCTGTGTTACAGCCATCTGGAGACTGATGCTTGGCCATATGGTGACTAAAGCAGCCCCCCCCCCTTCCCCCCCACCCAAACCGCCTTGTCTTACTGACCATGTCTCATATGAAAGAGAAATGTTCAAATAGCAGCAGCACACAAAAACACATGTGGCTTTGCATTACTTAATTAAAGATGACCATAGAAAAAGTCTGTGTGTGTGGGGGGGGGGGCAGACAAATGGGGCTTTGTTTGGGATTATCACGGCTAATGAGGGCCCGTTCTGAGGAACGTGTAACACCACCCTCCATGCTGATAATCACCTTAACCTTGTATGTTTCTGCTTTTAAATCAGTAATGATCTAGATGAAGCCGAAACCTACTTCCTTTTTTCATAAAACATAAAGTCATTGTCAATGTTTTTATTCTTCCAAAGATCACACATGAGCTCGGACAATCAAATGCACATGAACTAATTTTTAAAAAAACTTCCTCTGTTACAGGTTTTCTTCCTCCACTGAGGGGAAACAGGCATGACTGAGGTTCTCCTTTCCCACTTCTCATTCTGTCTGTCCTGCCCCATCCATACAGAGCGGATTTTCAGTGAGATGGGGTCGTACTCCAGATGACGTTGGCATTGATTTATATCCTGCCCTGTACTTAAGTGCTGCTCTTGAACTGAATACTTTTATGACCAAGAATAAACACTCGTGAGTGTAAAGACAGCGTGACTGAACAATTCAGAAACAATTCCCGGCAGGTACATGTATAAAGTATGATTTTTTCCTTCTAATCCACAAATGGACAGCTGCCAAGCAGAGCAAGCATTCTTCTGATTTTTAGCATAGATTCAAGTCCACACCCTCAAGTTGTGAAACCTTGTGTCTGTTCCCAGCCTTCGTCCACGGCACTGTCCTCACACATTCACTGCCCACACTGGTCTCCAGATTTAGGTATTAAGAGGAAGGCGTAGAGAAATGGACAGAAACTGGAGACTCTACCGCAGAGAGCTGAGCATAATCACGTCAGCCTCCTAATTTCCCTAAAGATTTCCCAGACCTCATTCAGAAAAAGCCTGGAATCTGATGAAAAACACTGAGCAGTGATGTGTGTGCCGGCTTTGCAGTCTAAAGTCCAATCTAAAATTAGCCTGAACCAGTTAATCCAGGAGAGGATTTAAAATGGTAATGGCACGCACCCAAGCTCTAAGTCTCCTCTCATATGTTTCAGCCTTTCATATCATTCCCCAATCACACCCTCTACACTTCTCATGCTTTTACCTAATCAGCGGTTTGTATTTGCATGGTTGTCATGGCAACCTGTTCTCAGATACAAGCACCTGTACAGGCTGGTCCCCTTACATACCCTCGCTGCTCTGTGCCTGGATAGGTTTGGCAATGCAGTGGGCTAAAGTATGCAGACGTGGAGCTTCTTACAGCTGGTAAGAGAGACATTCGAGAACACGGAGATATTGGCAATATGTGGAAGAACAAGGCGTTCCAGCACTAAGATATCAGGTTAACTGAGAGAAAAATGTAGGCTGTGGAGAAGCAGAGCCCTGAAACATGCAGTGTTACATACCAGGTGCTCTGTCTAATCATCTGACATGGCATGAATGTGTGTGTGTGTGTGTGTGTGTGTGTGTGTGTGTGTGTGTGTGTGTGTGTGTGTGTGTTAGAGAGAGAGCAGGAGAGAGAGAAAAAGAGAATGAGATAGAGAGAGAAAGAGAGAGAGACTGAACTAGCCAAGAACGTACACCTGCACAACAGATGCAGTGCTGTGCCATGCTTTCTCTCTTATTCCACACCTTTATGTTCTAGATGTTTTTTTTCCTGTACTTTATTTCTGTTCCTTTCTTTCTGACTCATTTTTAGCAGTGTGACAATATCTCCTTTATCATCCCATCAACCCTGCAATATTGACTTTAAACTAGGTCATGAATATTAACAGTCACAGACAAAAATTGCAAAAGATTGTAAACCAACCAGACAGTCAACTATTTTTTTTCTTTATATATATATATATATATATATATATATATATATATATATATATATTATTTTTTTATTTTTTTTGGGGGGGGGGGGGGGGGTCTTTTATAAATGTATTTGAAATCTCACAGCTTCTGCTACAATGCTTATCCAAAATCCACCAATAGGAGAGAAAAGGATAATGAGAAACACGAATATTGAATGATCACTTAAAATATTGTTCACATTATTTGCATGTCTGGACCCTAATACACTGAGCTGCAAATCTACTGTTCCACTCATGAACAGATAAAATACATTTATTACCAGGAGCTCACTTTGGTATTCCATGTTGTCTTCTTTGCGAACTGCTAGTGTCTTACGATCCACCACGCCTACTTCGATCAAAGGATGCAGGCTGCTTGTCAGTACCATGTATTTTGCGCGTATGCCGAGCTTTTTCTTACAAAGTCCCAAAGTTATGGAATAGTCTTCCAATTAATGTTCAGGACTCAGACACAGTCTCGTCTTTAAGTCCAGGCTAAAAACCTATTTATTTAATCAAGCATTTTTATAAATAGATTTTTCTTTGGTAAAGGAGCAGATCTGGTGGACTCATGGAAGAGTATTACGGTAAACTGGTGTTAGATGCTGTCTTCCCCACTCTCATTGATCACTCATGTTTGTGTTTCCTTCTGGCTCTCCCTTTTAGTTATGCTGTTATAGTCAGTCCTGCCGGAGTCCCTGCTTGCACTCTGCACTAAATATACATTCACATTATACATGGTGTGACTGTGACCATACCTAACTGCCATCTCTCCTTCTCTTCTGCTCTCTCCTCTTCTCTCTCTTCTCCTCTTTCTCTTACCCTCTCCTTTTCTCTCTGTTGAGCTATACATGTCACGCCTGAGCTGCCAGTGATCCAGACCCCCTCTGCCCCCTGGAGCTATCTGACTCGTCCTGGTGTCCTGCTTTTGGTTGGAGATCTCGTCGCATCCGTGTGTTCTGCCTGGGATGCGTGTGGTGACTGGGGACGATTCCACTTTTCCACGAGGACGGTCCTGTCCTCGGCTGATGAAGACAGCTGTTCTTTGAGGGCTTGTGACTTCAGTTGTTCGACAGTTCAGGACTGGAGTTTCCTACAGTCTACCTGAGCCTCCAATAACGAACTAGACTCCATTTTAATTTAAACACATCTCCTGTGATACTGAACTTCCAGTCTCACACAGCATGATGCAGATCAATCCCTGTTATCCGTTTCGCCCAAATGAGGATGGGTTCTCTGTTGAGTCTGGTTCCTCTCAAGGTTTCTTCCTATTACCATCTCAGGGAGTTTTTCCTTGCCACTGTCACCAATGTCCTCGGTTTGCTCATCAGGGACAATCTTATCATTTTGATTCATACATGTTCACATCTCATACAAACTTAAATAATTTTTTAGATTGTGTAAAGCTGCTTTGCGACAGTGTTAATTGTTAAAAGGGCTATACAAATAAAATTGAATTAAATTACTGCGTAACCTGGCATGAAAAGCACAGTCTCCTATATAGAATTTAAGGTTATTACTTGTTACCTGTTGCGTTGTATGAGATCACCTTGGACAGTGTGACGAACAATAATTTTAAAAGACTAATGAGAAGACATGGTCTAAAAACGATTTTTTGTCTGTGCCTGTACAGATTCATCAGGCACAAGTATCACCCTTCTCATACTGCAGGAATCTGAAGATCTATAATCATTTAGCACAAAGTAAAAGCATACAGTGCATACAAGCCCATATATAAACCTCGTAGGTGAAAATAACATCGTGTTTATCGTATATTAATTGTAATAAAAGTAAGACAACCATGAACAAAACAGAAATCTATAATAAACAAAATAGCTGCATTTTCTTTTTTTTTCTTTTCCACACAACATTTGTTTAGTAAAGACAACAGCAGCAGGAAGGAAGCGAACAAATGAGCTGTTGAAATATTTAGAATTTTATCCTCCACTACCTGCCTGGATTCTGATAATAACATATTAGAAGCACAGCAGTGATTCCAAGGCTTAAAATGAGAACTATAATTATTTAAATAAATAAAATAAGACAAGTTTTAACAAGATATAAAAAAGGAGAAGTGAAGCAAACTCAAAAGTCACTAATATGAATATAATGTACAAATGTAACTCGAGCCCTTAACTTAATAGAGTGTAGAACCTTATACTTACTACACTGCTTTCTGCTAATGCTTTGGTACAAACAGGCAGCTTTAAGAGTTAGAACTAATAATTCATCCAAGTCACAGACATCACTATTTTCTGAACCAGAAATCAGAGCAAATATAAAAATGTATATAGAACTTACAATCCATGCATGATTGCACTGCAGACACACACAAACATACTGTATATATACATACATACTATATACTGTACAGTATATTCTGTATATATAAACAGATATGTGTATGTGAGTCACTTTGGCCATTTCCATGCGATACTATTTGTGGAGTGTAAGCAGTAATGTGTATAAAGGCAGCTCTAGGAAATAGCGTGTCACTATGTTCACACATACAAACACGAAATATCTGTATAGAATATATGATATATCCAGCGGGGCAAAAAAGTATTTAGTCAGCCGCCCAATTGCGCAAGTTCTCCCACTTAAAAAGGCCTGAGATCTTTATCATAGGTACACCTTAACTATGAGAGACAAAATAAGAAAAAAAAATGCAGAAAATCACATTGTAGGATTTTTTATGCATCTATTGGTAAATTCCTCTGTAAAAAGAGTAGTTGGTCACCTACAAACAAGCAAAAATTCTGGTTCTCACAGACCTGTAACGTCTTCTTTAAGAGGCTTCTCTGTCCTCCACTCGTTACCTGTATTAATGGCATCTGTTATCAGTATAAAAGACACCTGTCCACAACCTCAAACAGTCACACTCCAAACTCCACTATGGCCAAGACCACTGTACTGTATATATTTAGTTTGTATACACACACACAGTATATATAAACAGATTTGTGTATGCGAGTCACCATTTCCATGTGATGATATTTTTTTTGTGGAATGTAAGCAGAAATGTGTGTGAGAGCAGCTCTAGGAAATGTCTCTGCCTCAGCTCATCACACTCACGCTCCTTCTTCCTGTGATCACTTTCTTCAAATTCTCCTTTAAATTAAATAACGCAGTGATGTGATTTCCTGTATCTCACTAATATAAAGTGCTCCACAGAAACATGTTATGTCTGGGGCTCGACCACAATGGATGAACAATACAGACAGTGTGATTTAGCACAATGCTAATCTTAGCGTGTAAATGAGAAACAGAAATTTACAGGACTTCTCTTTAATTTTCCTGTAGCATCGATGCCTCCGTGCCCTGCTGCTCCCTGTCTGCTAGGAGAATATCTTAATGCACCACCCACGATTGTTTCACCACCATGCTGGATGAGCTCAGACTAAAAGCACAATCAATCTCCTCTCGGTTTCACTTAGGCAAATATCTCTAATGTCCCTACCGAGAGAGGGAGAGAATGTGGGTGAGGAATAAATAATCAGGGTTTACTGATGATCCCGACAGGACAGCTGCCATATCATTCAGTGATGTGTCACTCCGCTTATAGTCTGAAGTGACATCGAGAATGTTATCAAGTCAGTTTGTACCACTTTCTAGCTGTTTCATGTTTTTTTTTTCTTCTTTTTTGTTTATTAAACTGCTGATAAAAGCTTATGTGGGACAAATAGGTTTATTTTTCAAATCCTGTAAGAGCATCATGTAACTGTGATTATTTGACTCTAGTCAAAGCATTAGACATTGTCACGAAACAACTTTACATAAATTAGATCTCTAATGAGCAAAACAGTCATGAGACTGGGGACAGATATTTGTATGCAAAATGACTTAACATGTGTTAACAAACATAAGAATATAGGCATAAAACCATTTAATGAACAGACAAGTGATTAAACCTGTGTGAAATCAACAACTAACCCACTGGCTGCTCACGCAGAGTAATCCGAGTGACCACAAGAACAAGGGTTAACGCAATACCGGAGGTGAAATGAGTGTTGCGTAACAGGAGAGTCGCAGCTAATCACACAGCAAAAAGGATTAACATGCAAATGCGAGCTGGAAACAAACAATCACTGGAGTTTAAGATTACCTGTAAATCAAGTTTGTGCTGTGACTCAAAGCCTGGCATTTCCTGGCATCGTAAACACGAGTGCTTTAAAAAAAAAAAAAAAAAACTACATTCTTCAAAACTTGTCTGGCCAGTCTGCAATTCCTATTATGTTTCCTTTGTGATTTTCAGCACTTCAACAACACCTACTACTGTACGTACATGCCTGTTAATCATTATTATAGACCAGCACACCACAGAACAGCTACTTCTATAAGAGACCACATCCCCACCCCCCTACACTCAAACACACTTAGAATGACTCCTGTAATGTCCTGCCATTCATCATCATCTCAGATGAGATGCAGGGGTCAATGGTGTGATTGAACGGTTCCATTACCCAAATGCTCTCTCTCTCTCACTACAAATAAAAAAAACATCATTTCTGTTGGACTGTTAGGTTTGAACATGATGATATCAAACTTCTACAACACATCTATACAGTTTATCCCCCAATCAGCCATTATGAACATTAGATCCAGACACTGTGTAGGTTCCCTTTGTGCTTCCGGGGCAGCTCTGGCCCCTCGGGCATGACTCCCGGTGGAGTCTGGGACATTAGTGTCCGGGACATTAGTGGCGGATCCTCTGGGTGCTGTGGGTTGCAGGGTGGGGCCTCCATGGATCGGACTTGTTTGTCCAGCGCATTCCATGAATGCCTGCTCGAATTGAGATCTGGGGAATTTGGAGGCTGGATCAGCAACCTTGAACTCTTCGCGGCAGCCTGTGATGCACTTAGTGTTTTGGTGCCTCTCTATCATAGCCTGCACCGATATTCTTTAGTAATGTGTATCACACTGGCTTTTCTGTGAGACTAGACCAGATAGGTTGGATTTTATTTTTATTCAATTCAATTGGTGGTGTTTTATATATATATATATATATATATATATATACGTGTGTGTGTGTTCCAGAGTTAAGAGGAGCTCAGCAGTAATATAAACTTGTACCAGTGTAACAAGAAAAAGATGTAAAAATGTTTATTGCAGCAGAAACTGTGCAGTGTTATCTCATGGAGGAGATAAAAGTGTAATCAGGCCTTTCTGGAAAAGTTTTATTTAATACAACTCAGCTTTATTAAAAAGATTCCGTCTGAAACCAATTAAGAGAGACAGTGAGAGGGAAAGAGGCAGATGACGAGCTGCTATTCTATACATGATGGACCCATCTAAACCAAACTGCCTTATTCTCCATTTCAAAATAATACAACAAATATTAATACAAACCAAAGCAATGCATATTTAATTTTTATGATGTGTGTGTGTGTGTGTGTGTGTGTGGTAGACAACTCAGTACACAAGTGATGAGGGGGTGTATAATTGCCATGTTTAATCGCTTCATCGACAAAACCAGGTTTGAATTGAAAATGTTCTTTTCTGAGTCAGCGTGAGTAGGTGGGCATCGGGTGCTAGAACAAACAGCGATGCTAACGAATACGACTCTGTCCTTCATCGCATGCATAAAAAGTTCAGTTTGTGAGTTTAATTATGTTTCAACATAATTACACAGATATGTTCATTTTTCTCTTTTGTACAGACGAGTCACACGCTAGCGACCAGAGCGGCGCGGCTTCAGTGCGGCCTGGCATTGATTCGAACGGATTTAGATCTGACAGCTGTGAAGACCTTTCATATTTGTTAAACTATGCATTTCATGCCTTGGGGCTGGGGGCTCAATCCTCAAACAGACTAATTAACAATTCCATCAGGACTGAAATGTTTCATCGTAGAATAAAGATGATCAGTCATGAGAGCCCTGTGAAAGGGACAAAAACACAACAGCAAAATCCCTTTTACATAACACCTGTTTGGACATCACCACACGGGACCGGGTGCGATTTCCACCTGTGTTCTCCCTGTGCTTGGTGGGTTTCCTCCGGTTACTCTGGTTTCCTCCAAAAACAAGCAGATTAGACTAATCAGCGTTCCCAAATTAGCTGTAGCGTGTGTGAATGACTATCGGGCGTCGAGCTGGCAACCCGACCCCTTAAGTAACTACCATAGAAACGACAGATATCTGTCCAGGGTGGGGATATCCAGATGGCATGTGGATGGACCAAAATCCCCCCAAAAATAGTATGTGTGGATAAGAAACATGGACCTGTTTTACTTCCTATATTTAATGCTGTTGTAACTCTGAAGAGATTCGGGGTTCTGATAACTATATTTGTTGTCCACCTGAGTCGAGATCGACTGGCCAGACCTGCAGTCACCAACCGAGACCAAAGCAAGGCACTACACCTTGCTGAGTTTCACCCTTCCTTTCATTTACTGCTCCAGTCCAGCTGGTTATGCTGAGTTCATCCCTCGGTGTATGTGTGTGTGTGTGTGTGTGTGTTACTGCTGAGAGCCAGGCCATAATGCTGAAGCAGCGATAACCTTTCACTCAGAACAGTTACTAGGACCCACACAGTCTCTATGTCCCTCAATGACACACACACACACACACACACACACACACACAACACTGATCTTTAGCCACTAAACACAGTCTAATAAGGAGTTGGAAATAACAAAGCGTCTCTTGGTCATGGTCTGACAAACACCCCGTGGAATGTAATGAGGGGACCGAGACGACAGAGTCGGAGTCTATGTTCAGCTCTACACCCTGAATCGTGTTCTCTTAAAAGTCCCTCATTGATAGTAAACAGCCTGGCAGTCACTAAAGAGATCATCACCACAGTAACTGAGCCCCTGAGCCGTTACAGCGCTGTCAAGTATATAAATGAGCAACTGTCACATAGGGCACTATAGTCAAATCTTTTCTTTTTTTTGTGTTAAAGCTCATAAAGATGATTGGGGAGAATGTTTATGAGTGACTCTCGTTATTATAAATATATATAAATATAGTCCTTGTATTCTCTGGATGCTTGTGTACACTCAAAGCTTCTTTTAAAGCTCTACCGGGAAAGCGTTCGCCCCATCATTGAGTAACGATGAGTTCAAAGACTGACAATGCTACAGCGATTAATGGCCGGGAGCCCAAGAGAGCATTATCCACCCAGCATTAGTGTATGTGTCCTGTGTCAATCAGGGCAACATTAGCTGAATGTGGCCTCGTGTATTGTACTGTATGTAGGCTCATGTATGTATGCAGAGACTGTAAGTACAGAATGTGAGGGTGTTTATCTACCCTGTGATATGGCATGGATGCACCTGGTGGTGGGTGGGAGTTAGTAATGACTGAACTAGGAGGCAAAATAGGGGTATTAAAGATAAAAATATTTACAGAAATGTTAAACCGAAGAGGAAGGTTGGACCTGAGCAACGTCACTTTGGGACTGTTATGCTGCAGATTGAAGTTTGATCGAAACCACTGACTGTGACTTCAGGAGTAATGGAATGGAGGTGAGTGAGAGAGAGAGAGAGAGAGAGAGAGAGAGAGGTAAGCACTCTATGTTCTTTCTCTCTTCTGCGCAGTTATCAGCATTCCTCTGATCTGGCCCAAAGCCAAACTTATGGCTGAGATGGGTCTGACCGGCACGAACCACCTCTGATCTGACGCCATCCCTATTTCCCCTTACTCTCCAAAACAACACCATCATCACTTACAACAGCACCCTGAGACCCAGTGATAAGAACTAATCATGTACTGATTCAGAAAATGATTAACTTACCATCTCAGTGCCTTCTCCTTAGCCAGAACATGTGACTCATTTAAACTTTGTCCATCAGACTTTACCACGTAAAAAAACAATCTAGGGTGCTTTTCTACTTTCATTATCTCCCAAATTGGGTTATTTGCCGACTTCCACCACTAGCAGGCTTTCCCCATTGCACTGCAGCTACTGTAACAGTCACATTCCTCCAGCTTCCTCCAGGACACATGACGCCAGCCAAGACATCTTCTCAGGACAATAGAACACCCATAGAGGAAGGCAATATTTCCCCTTTCCTGGATACACACGCTCACAGACAACCACACTAAGTGTCATTGACAGGGGACAGGGGAAGGACATCCCTCCCAAGCAGGCAGCATTATTCATCTTGCTCTCTAAGGCTCTCAGCCATGGACACCTGTAGCATGCATTTACTTAAGTGTGTCTTTTTTAGTATAGACCTGTTCGTGTTGTACTCAGGCCGAGTAGCCAGAAAGTACAATCAAGTGTAGCGACGTTTCTTTCAAACTCCAGCAGCTCCTTACCTCTCCTCTGGATGATAATCCTCAGCAGAGGATTGGCGGAAGACAGAGCTTTGTGGAAGTTGTCATCATTGTTGATGGGAAGCAGGTCTCCATGGACGTCAGCGTAGCCCAGAAGCACATCAACACCTGGAATGTGATGCACATTCTGCAGCAGCCGGTAGAACTCCTGGAAGCTGACGTTGCCGTTCCGCTGTAGTGCGAATCTCCGGTATTCTGCTTCAAACTACAGTAAGAAACACAAAGAAGTCAGAATCAGGAACAAGGAAAAGAGCCAGGGCCAGGTTTTAGTGATACATGCAATTCATCCTGTGAACACAAAGTAAAGTAAGTGAGATGCAATAATGATCTGATCCTCGATGCTACAGTATCTAGGTCTCCAGAGAATGCTTGTTATCTGGTTTGGACTGAAATTATGTCCAAAAATATACAGCTTTAACAGCAACTTTTTCAGCTTTTTATTGTAAGACAGACCAAACAAGATAGGAGGGCGCCTTCTGAGCACTTCTTCACACAAGGTCATAACACATTCTCATAATAACATGTTTATGTGTCACAGAGTTAAAATATGCAAGTCATCGTGATCACACTGTTTTGGGTAAAACTAAAATGAAGACGATCGAATAAACAAGGAAAACATGCCACATAAACATTTCTCAGACATGGGAACCGTGCATCAGGATGGAGCAGCGGTGCATAACTTTTAACCTAATTGCAATCTCCGACTATGCGACTGCAGCGAATTAATATTTTAAATATGACATTAAGGCGAAAGGATTTGTAAGATATTTGTAAAATATATAATAATCTAAATTTGTCCTTTTTTTTAATAAATAGGACTACGATTACAGACAGTGAATATACCTTAGAAATATGATCTTTTCTTTATTGGTGAAGGAAGGTGACAAAAACTCTGGAATCTTCCTTCAATGCAAAACAAACACATGATTCTTAAAAAGCGACTCACAGAATGGTAGAGCTCTTAGTCAGTGAATCAGAACCCATATCAATAGGACAGGCAGGGATGACTTGTTTGTAAAACTGGGGGCACAACTACACAAAAGACACACAGGGACGCACCGGAGCGGCTCTCGTCAGTATCAGTTAAATGTCCACCTGCACCCTCCTATCTCACTGGTGTGCACTTACAGCACTGCAGGAGCCGCTGGAGTGACAGCTGAATGGGAAAGAACCGAGGAAGGGTCAGAGCAGTTCTGGTATAGATAAAGATAGAGATGGATATCAAAACCCAAGCATGCACACACACTGACACACTGAACTGAGAGAGTTCTGCTCCTGGATAAACATTGCTGGAACCAAGCTGTTCTCGTTTAATTCACACTGTCTCGAACACAAATTCACTAAGTTTGACTTTCACTGATTTATTCCAGTCCTGTAAATCTAAAACCCACCACATATGTACTGATTACTGGTCATTCATTTATCATTATTTATTTAATATCTTAATTAATATGTAAAGTACCTCTATTGTACCTTTTATGTATACGTTATTTAAAACATGTCCAGCTTCTTGTCCAGATGATGTGTTATAAAGTTTGACTTTTTTTCTAAATACTATTTCATTAAAACATACAGGAATGCCATGAAGAACAAACGCTACTATAAAAAAATTTTAACAATGTCTTATATATTGAAATTGTTCATCTTGTTGAACAAATATGGGAAAATTCTTAATATGTGCCAATATATATGCCACTTACTGTAGGATTGTTTGTTACATCTGAAGCTGGTGTTTAGTTAAAAAAAAAACATTTTCCCATGGCGTCTGGTATGAAACCGTTTTTTATTTGGTTCGGGGTTTTATGTAGAAATTTGTAAAAATCAAACAAAAAAACAAACAAACAAAAATAACCCTAATAGATAGATACAATAAAAACATGCTGCACATCAAAGAAAAGTCTAAAGAGCAACAGACATCAAAATGATGAATTATTCTACATTTCTTTCCTCCCACATCATTTTCTATTTATATTTTCTTAAAAGCAGGCTTAACTTGATTGTTCATAAGTATGCACACCTAAAGGTTTTTAGATCAAATACGACTCAATTTCCTCAACAGAAAGCAATCCCATGCACGCACATTACCCCGGTAAAGTACTATAGAGTTCATAGCAGTCAAAATCATCCAGAGGCCGTATACCTGGAAAAAACCTGTTGCGTTTGTGTGAAAGTATGCAAAGCGGCAGACAGCTACTTTCTCTTATCTCTAATGCACTAACACTATTTCTTCAGAGTCACAAACTTTCAGTGTCGCTGTTACTAAAACACAAATCAACTAGGATCAGTGAACCATGCCAGGATCAGTCTCAAGCTTCACTTCATTGAAAAGTCCTTTAGAAGCAACTCTGTGCTATGGCACCTATACATGATAAAGAGAAACTTGTAAAAAAAATTTTTTTAAAGTTGAGATGATGAGATCCTAAATAAAGACCCTGTCATGACTCATGAGAGGAAGAAGGGAGAGTTGTTGGCAGGATACGGCACTAGAACTGATAGAAACTGGTTTAACATTTAACATGGAGTTTGACTCACTAAAGATCTGCACATGAAATCATCAAAACTTTGATTTCGCTAAAAATTCCTCCCTCATGAGTGAGCGAAACACGTGGGAGAGTGTGATGAAGGTGAGAGTGCGGTTAGCAATACTATTCCTACTTCTTAGCACTTGTTCATCAAGTGAGGCTGTGTACAATCCAAGCACACTTAACCACTGACATACTCTACCCCGGCTTTCAGACCAGAAGTACTGTATATCCATTGCTACCGGCCTGTGAAAAGCACAACCATTAGCTGCGGCAACACCACAACCCCAGGCCCGATTTCTGCTTTCAGCCTGTTTACTCCCTCCAGCTGTTTTCTACATCTGACTTCCACTCCTAGCCTAATTGAAGTGGTCTTGGGCAAAACCCCAGCCTCTATTTTAAAAGGCGCTTACAAAAGAAATCCATTTTTCTATCGCTATTCTTAGCTTTTACACATTGCAATACTGTAGCACGCTTGTCTAACATTTCTTTAATACTGAGAGCGATATTACAACTGAACAAAACACAAACTCATGATGAGAAAGTGTGTGCAGGGGGAAGCAACATGTCTGTGTGTGTTTGTTTGTAAAATGCCAATAGTGAATTGTAATTTTCCAAAATAAAATATTAATGCACACACCATGTTTTCCTGTTTACTTGTTTTTTCATATAAGTATCAATATCACATTTTAATTATGTCGACAAGTAGAAAGAGAAAAAAGCTTGACAATCAATTTTCGTTTAGAATAGAAGTTGTTTACTACTGATGAAATGATTTTGTGCTAATCATAAACATAAACAACTACATATGAAAACTAATAGATATTAAGCAATAATAACAATCATAATTAAGATTCTTTGTCACATGTACCATGAGGCACAGTGAAATGATTTGTTTCCTCATAACCGAGTAAGGAAGCTGGGGTCAGAGCACAGGATCAGGGTTAATGGCTCAACACTGGCAACTCTGGGGTGCTGGGATTCAAACCCCCGACATTCTGATCAGAAACCCAGTCTTAACCATTTAAGCCACCACTACCCCCCTTATTATAGCACATAATAATCATCATCATTATTATCATCATCTAAGCAGAAGCATGCACATGACAGGTGGATAACTATGTGCACTGCCTGGATGCTGTCTGATACTAAAGGTTCATCTCCCATCATGCGTCTACAGGAGATCCCTCACACACACACACACACACACACACATACATACACACTGCACCACAACTGCTGCATCTCAGCCAAACCGGTGTTTCCAGATTGGGCGTTTACACGCACATTATTTCCTACATTCTGCCAGACCCACGGCTCTGGTGTCTGTGGATACACTGAACCACAGTCTGGCCTCGGACACAGTCAGTTCAGTCCGGTGGCTTTACACAGCACGGTCTCTGTCGGGAAAAACAGACTGGCTCGTCTCGTATATCTCACTTGTCGACAAACACAAACACACACACACACACGCACGCGCGCGCTATCGTAATCAGCACCATCAGCGTTTCTTATCCTGGACTGAATACTACACTGCTCCTAAAGCCCAACTGGATCATCTACAAAAACCGCACCACCACCACCATCATCATCATCATCATCCTCAGCAGCTGCATCATCATCATCATCATCCAGTGTGTAAATCCTGCTTGTACGGGGATTAACGCGTCACAGATCAGACTTACTTTGCTCTTCACCTCCACCACACTCTCCGTGTTTTTCTGCGGCGTCCTCTGATTCCGCGACATGTTTATTCCCGCGGCTTTGCCTCGGCGAGCCCCTGCCTGACTCAGCGCGCTGTGCGGCGCATCAGCTCCCAGCGCACGGCGCAGATCCGTCACTCGCTCCGCAACACTGCCCGAGGAACACGGGCTCGCTCGGTACAGCGTCGGCAAAGGGGCGGGGCTACGTGCCTTCAATAACAATGACGTCAAGCGGCCACGCCGTTCTACGCGGGCGTGCGCGAGAAACTGCCTCGCCGGGTTGCCGTTCCCATGGAGACCAGTAGGCGGGGAAAAGTCTTGTTTTTTGACTCACCTTAAATATGTCACTAGCTATTTATAAAGAACAATCGGCAGCGAACGCTGGCCGAAGTGATGAACTCGCGATTAAAAAAGCACGCTGCGGAAAGGGAGGAGCCTTATCGCTGGTGCCAGGGCTGAGGCTAATTCTATCTCCATTCTCACAGGGTTTATAAAAAGAAACATATTTACAGCACAACTCAACGATGTTTTATCCCCAATGTAATTTAACATGGTTTTTATCGAGGTACGCGGATCTGCAGGTGTCCATGTACACTCAGCGTCCACTTTATTAGGAATACCTGTTCACCTGCACACCCATCCATTTATCCATCCTCTGTACCTCCATATTCCAACCACAGACCATGGAGGCCAATGGTGACCACTGTATTTATTTATTTTTACGACCATGGTAGGACCTCTGGTCATTAACAATGCACTCAAACTTCTTGCAGACAGACCCCGAGTCAGGAATCAAGCCCAGACCCTGTAGGTGCAAAGCGACAGTGCTAACCGCTAAGCTACCATACCACCTTGCACATTCATGCAGTTATTCAATCTGCCAATCATATCTGCCAAACAAGCAACAGGACGATGCACAATTACTCCGCATAAAATCACATCATGCAGGCACAGGTCAATAGCTTTATTTAATGTTTATACCAAACATTGGAACGAAGGAAAGCGTCATGTCTGGCATATTAATAGGGGTATGGCTGTTGGTGCCGGATGGGCTGGTTTGAGTATTTCAAAAACTGCTAGTGTCCCGAGAAAGGGACCAAGAAGAATGACCAGAATGATTAAACTTGACAGGAAGTCTACTGTAACTTGAATAAGCACTCTTCACAACTGTGTCCATTATCACCCAAATGAGGATGGGTTGCCTGTTGAGTCTGGTTCCTCTCAAGGTTTCTTCCTATTACCATCTCAGGGAGTTTTTCCTTGCCACTGGTACCCTCAGCTTGCTCGTCAGGAACAAAATGATCATATTGATTTATAAATACAGTATCTTTTCACACATTTGCCACAATGACCATTGTTAAAAGTGCTATATAAAAAAATTGAATTGTTGAAGAAAAAGTATCTCAGCATGCACAAAACATTAAACCATGAGGAGAATGGGCTAAAATCACATGAAACAACATCAGGTTTTTATGTAAAGAATGAGAATCTAACGTGATCAGGTGATTTATTTTGGCCCTATTCTTATCCACCTTCCATTGTGGATGAGACTGTGCCCTGAGCCTTAGATTGTTTTTTTTTTTTTTTGTTGTTGTTGATAAAAACAAATGTATCCTGATGTGGTTTGTGGCTGTTGTAAAAATTGACTAGTTAAGTTACGTTAAGTTCATCTCAGCACAATCCAGCCATGAGGGACACCCTTTTTTCATTCTGATGTTTGATGTGAACATTTTAGCACTGGGCTGCTGCTAAATGATTGGCTGATTTGTTAATTGATTTGAATGTGCAGGTGAACAGCTTTTCCTTATAATATGGACAGAGAGTCTATTGTCTCACTTTCAATCCTGTCCATTCTAGTATGGTAAGGAAAACAAGTAAAGTTATTGTAAATGGATAGTTATAGCAAAGACTAGTTCCTGTACATAACTTTACTAACACTTCTTAGTTATTCATGGCTTATAATAACACCTTGTCTAGGCAGTGAAGGAGGTCATGGAATTTTAACGTCATTCTTTCTCCATTCATTTATTTGTGCGTTCATTTGTTCCTTTGTTTGTTTATTCATTTGTTTCTTTATCTTCAGGAACCACTTTATCCTAATCAGCACGACAGTGGATCCAGACCATATCCTTAGAGACGCGAAATATACCCCAGGCATGTTATAAAGAAGAATAATTCACGCTTCTCAAAATAAACCCTCAAATTAACACACAATTTTCTTCAATAGAATTAACCATCAATTGTCTTATTTACCCAACTATGTTAACCTGTGTTATTGCATTCTGGTGGCAGCACATAAATTAGTTAAAAAGATTGCTAGTAAGATATTCATCAATTTCATCTGATGATTCATGAGTAGTCACCTGTACATCCTTTGTCCTTGTCATTACCTCATAATTGGCTGCTCTGACTCATTTCTCACTGAGATTTTTTTAAGTTTCATGTCTTTGTCATTAGCACGCAACACATATTTATTTGTCAGAAAGCTGTTTGTTGCTTTTTCAAGCATGTATGCTAATTATGTTAGTCATCATCGCTCTTATTCATAAGGTATTTATTCTGTCATGCTGGGTATTTTTCAGCAAACCCTACTGAGATGTGTTAATAAAAGATTATTGGTTGAGGATTGGTCTCAATGAGTCATATCAACAGTATAGAAGCTGTTGGCGTTACTGTGAGCAGAGAGTCTGGCTTTACTGCAGGACATGACTTTCATATGGACAACAGCTGTATTTAGACTCCATGCAATTTAATATTAGCTTTTTACGCAAAGAATTACTATTTTCTGAAAGTTTTACCACTCGATTAAACTTGGGTGTCTGCAAATGAGGCTTTACAGAAATACCTGGTTTTGCCATTTTTAATTCTTGTAAGACATAATTTTTAGGCAAGGATATTTTTGGGCAGAGACTTACAATACAGTATACACACATGTGTGCCCACATACCGTAAAGTCTTATCTCCGAACTGGTGAGCTTTTAGAGTTTAAATATTTCCATGCAGATGGTCATAACTGACAGATAAAAGGCTTTGTCATGCTAAATCAGAGTTGGTCTTTAAGAGAGACACATATACATTTTCCAGCTGCAGAGGTAAGGGATGTTTAAGAATGTCTGCTATTTGAAAAAGGCCTGTTTGGCAGTGAAGCAGATAAGATATGCAGCACTCCTACTCCTGCCCCTCCCAACCCAAGCACATGTTCACTGAGAAGAAAGTGATTATGAAACCTAACTTGGATGAAAACTTCTAAATCATTTCCACAGAAAAGTCTGTAGGAGCTTCATCAAACATTTTCAATGAAATCATCCACAAGAGTAAACCACTCTATAAATGATGGTTGATTTACTGATTTTTTTAAAGACCTTTAAAAAAAATAGAATAAAAAATAGAATAAAACATGAAAATGGAAATATTTTGCCCTTTAAATGTAACTGTATTGGTAAATTGTCCTATGAGTTGATTATTATATGTAATTTTTAAAAATGTTTTAAGGTCTTGCAATGCTTTATGTAACTGTTTCTCCCTGGTTATAAATGTGTTTCCCGGTTACACTGTTGGCATTTGCATGATGCCAAGTCCAAATGCACGCGAGATACAAAGCAGATACATTTGTGAACAGGTTCTCTTTATCTACATTTGGAATTTCTGTGGCGGCACGGTGGCTTGGTGGTTAGCAGAGTCACCTTGTACTGTACCTCCAGATTCCCGGCTCGATTCCCGCCTTGAGTCGGGAGTACTGGAGCCTTCTCCCACTGCTTAATGGATTTCCTCCAAGTCCTTCAGTTTCCTCCCACAGTCCAAAGACATGCAGATTAGGCTTGATGGTGTTCCCAAATTGTGTGAATGAGTGTGTTAGTGTGTGCATGTGTGTGTGTGCCCTGCGATGGATTGTCACCCCGTCCAGGGTGTACTCTGCCTCGTACCCTAAGTCTCCTGGAATGGACTCCTGGGACCTCCGAAACCCTGTACAGGTCAAAGCAGTAAAGACGATAAGTGAGAGTGAGGAAAATTTCTGTCTCCTTTTAGCTAAGTCTTTATGAGCTGGTGATTCATTACAACATAAAGACGTACCAGCTTTGTTGTGTTACAGTTTCATGTAGTAGTTCAAAACAGGACAGTCAGCTTTCTCCTTGAGTCATGATTTTCATTCAGATTTAAAGGTCTACAGTGTTATTTTGTATTCTGCTTCTTATAAAACCTTTAACGACATTCTTTTCGACTAAGTTATAAACATAGTTTAGATACCGTCTGTATTCCAACTGTGGACTGTGTTTAGACGTACTGTATATTTGATTTTTTTTTTTTTTTTTACAGAAAATGTATTAAGTATCTGTTGAGATATTATTAACAGTCAAAGCTTCATGATATTTCTACCAGCTCAATCACTGGGAACTAAAACCCACATAATCTATGGGTAATAATGTTTTTAAAAATGTATTCATCTTTTATTAACGATTTATTTAATGTTTATGGAAGGAGTCGATTGTTTTTATTTATTTATTTTAGCATTTTGCAGTTTCCATTATCATGGCAAGCTTTTATTTTTGTCTTATTGACTTTGAGCAGAGAGAGAAATTACTGAGGATATGTCTTTTATTAGAAATTAGAATGTAACAGGAATTAACCATGTCTCATAGACACTCCATGTTAAAAACCATGACATATCTTTAATAATTTTTTTTTAATGATTGTTGACAAATCTTTGTGGTACTGTTTATGGTTTGCACTATTAGAGTGCTCACATCACATCACATCCCAATAAAACAACATGCTCCATGGTATATCCTGTGGGCTTGGTTACGAGACCATCTCCTGAATAAACAGACAAGTAAGCTGAGCCATCACAAACAATCAGAGAACACTACATTCACATCCAAAACAACTTCCTTTAAGGCCAGTAAAGGATTCAGGTATTCTTAAACAACAACTACAACAACAACCACGACAACAATAACACCAACAACAATTTTAAATGTGTTTGCACCATCGGATGGTTGCAACGTTAAAACGCTGCTTAAGTAAGGCTGCCCCAAACATCTTGAATGCAGATGTTGGCAGACTTTCACTGAAAGCTTTAGTGGATGCCTTTAACCCAATCAATCTATACATGAGAGCAGAAAAGGATTATGTAAGCCACACTCCTCCAGATCTGAGTTAGACGTAGGAAATAGTACTTTTGAGTAATCTACATAAATGTTTCATGAGAAACAATAGAACAAGTGCTGTAATATTTCTACTACACTTTTGGAATAAAGAGGGAAGTGCTGTACTGCTGGCCTTTATAAAATAAACCAGCAAAGAAAAGCGTAGGGGTTTTAATAGGAACCTGCGCAGGTTGTGAGGGATGTGATGTGGAATGCGGCACAGGATTCCTCAGCTGGGGTGTGTGTATGTGTGTGCGTGTGTGAGTAATGCTGTCAGAGCGGTCGGTGCGTCCTAGGGCGCCACATTCTCACAGCTCTCCCACATCTCCTCAGCATGTTACCAGACCCGACCCGCCGGCTCATCATCCAGTCATCTGCCTACCAAACATTCCTCAGGCTTAAAGCTTAAAGAAAACACCAGAAAAAAAAAAGATTAATAAGGAAGGTATAATTGGTCTTCATGAGGCAGACCCTCTCTTCTGCTCTCTTGCACTTACAAAAGTGGTCAGATGATTCTGAGTCATAAAAAAGACACAAAATACTAAAATCCCCGAAGAGTTCTAGTCACAGTCTGTGACAAAACATGTTTAATTAGGCATGATGTAAATTTCAATGGACTTCACTGTGCTGTTACTGTTTATGGACAGCAGTGAATAAAGTAAGACACACATCTATGTAGACTTAAAACACTGACATTACTGGCATAATGTACTGACTGGAAGAAGTATTGGTTGGCTCCTTTATTTTCTCTGGTTGTTTATATATATATATATATAAATGATTTTGATAATTATAATTATCATGTGTGGCCTTACTGAACATTTCATCTTTACTTATTTGCATTTTTTTGTTACTTATAAAATATTATTAATTTCTTTACTTTCCTTAACTATCTTCCTGTTAATAATAATAATAATTATAATAATATTTAATCTTCTTCTCCTTATTATTATTTTTGAGCACTTGCTATATCAGACCTACAGTTGGCAGATTTAATTTGTCAAAAGTTTCTGAAATTAACTTTTTTACTTTTAACTTTTTTTCAGCCTTCTTGATCTCAGAGTCATTTGGGTCAGAAAAGCCCAATCTTATTTAGGATCTGAACTTGTCACCATCTGACAAGATCTCAAACCAGATCAGCTGGTTCCGCATTCATAGACTTGAGTGAAATTTGACATAGTGGGACAAATAATCAACAATGTGCCTTTATGAATCAAACAAGGATACAGATCTATGATCAGTTTGCTTTTTTCTTTTTGATTACATATGACCCTGGGAGAGATACTGGAGATACCCGGGGATCTTCTGCAACTTTAGAGCCTGGACCAGTACATGATACATCCTGTCTTGGATTTCCATAATTACTTGCATAAAACAGCCAGTCTTTGTTCTGATGTGCGTGTGTGTGCACCTGCGTACTAGGCTTAATTTCTGATATGTGCAACTATATATATACTATGTTATAATTATAATAATAATAATAATAATAATAATAATAAATTGTCTTTCATATTTTACTTATTTATTATCTGTACAATGCCTTTTTTCCTTTTCCCCTTTTGTGAAACATAAAAAAGACAGACACTGCAAGCTTGTCTTTGTCAATACAGTTGTACACTAGTACCTTTAATTTAGCTTAAAAATAAATAAATAAATAAATAAATAAATAAATAAATATTTGACTAGAAGCCTCCACCGCTCTACATGCAGTAAAGGAATACTACTCTACTGCTACCAGTCAAAAATGTCAGCTGACTTATAGCCCATGTCTGCCATCTAGTGGATAAACAGGTTCAACGATTAATCCTGCCTTCCCATTGTAAAGTACATGATTGGTATCTTTGATGTACTGTATGATGTACATTAAATCTTTGAAACACTAAACCTGATCAACAATTTTGTTCTTTGATAGTTTATGTGTTCATTGCATCAGTTTGCAAACAGAAAATGGCAGAATATTTTACAGATTCTAAAAACTATTTTTTTGGCAGTATCAGTGAAATGACAATACTGAAATTAATCAAATTAAACAGGACTTTTTAAGATCATATCATGTGGTAGTATAGCTACTCAGTAATGTGACTATTCTGATTATGTTTAGATAGATAGATAGATAGATAGATAGATAGATAGATAGATAGATAGATAGATAGATAGATTAATCCTAAATGTAAATTACACTGTTACAGTAACCTACTCACAAATTATTTAAACAAATTATATATGCAATATTATATAAAAGTTCAATTCCCTCCTTGGGTCTGTGCATGTTCTCCTGTGCTTGGTGGGTTTCCTTTGTGTACTCCAGTTTTCCAAAGTGGGTGTAGTGTGTCTGTTTGCTTGTGTGTGCGCCCTGAAAATGATTGGCACCATGTCCAGGGTGTCCTCGTAGAATTGACCAAAGTTTATATGACTATTGGATACTCATATTCCTAATAACAGGTCTGTGTTGAGTGAACATGGTCATGCGCTGTTTATGATCTATGAAACAACCTACAGACTCTTAACTGTGATATTTTAATCCGCTCACCTCAGGTACTAAATCAGATTATTGACGAAATGCTTCCTGTGTAGACATTGCAGTTTACAGTCATGCAAGACATGCTTTACTTGCATTATGTGCACACTCTACATCGCATTGCGCGGTATGCCATTTTTCCATAATGGACATCATGAATAATTAATTAAATTTTTAACAATCTTGTTGTGTTCAGTCGATTACACCTGATTTTGATATATGTTGGTGTTTTTTTTTTATCTTTATTTACAGTATACTCAACATTTTAATGAAGCCTAGTGAGACTTGCCTGTTTTGTTATTAACCAAGTCAGTGTTTGTTCAGTGTGTACATTGTGCATTGTTTTACACTGCTTCCTGGTCAAGCTTTTCCCTTGCTGAGCACACAATACAGGAGCAGCAAATCTTTGCTTATTTTGATTTGGTGTAATATTACACTCCATCCATCCATCCATCCATCCATCCATCCACCTAGGAGCGTCTGGATTTCAACTAGGGACCGTAGAGGCCAATGGTGATTATCATTGTATTTATTCCCATTTTTCAATCATTGTCGGGTTAACATTCACACACTATCGGCAATTTGGGAACGCCAATTAACTTAATCTGCATATCTTTAGGAGAAAACCGGAGTACCCGGAGCACAGGGAGAACATGACACTCCATACACAGACCCCTAGCGGGAATCATACCTGGATGCTGGAGGTGCAAGCCTCACCTTGTCACCAATATTAGACTATGCATAAAAAACATCCTCAGAAGTGACATTTGTGTAGCAACATTATTGTGAGCTAATCATGAACACATCGTTTACAGTCACTCATTCTCACTCATCATCTATACCGCTTTATCCTGCATACAGGGTGGCGGGGGGCCTGGAGCCTATCTCTGGAGACCTACTGTAGGACACAAGGCGGGGTACACCCTGGACGGGGTGCCAATCCATCACAGGACACACACACTTACACATTATGGGCAAGGAACACCAGTTAGCCTAATCTGCATGTCTTTAGACTGTGGGAGGAAACAGGAGTACCTGGAGGAAACCACAGGGAGAACATGCAAACTTCCTGGAGGTGTGAGGCGACAATGCTAACCGCTAAGCCACCCACACATTTACAATTCAGTTTAATTATTACCAAATTATCTTTTTTTTAAAAACACAGTTTTAGTGTTTAAAGAGGACATTACATACAATATTCTACATTACATTATATACAATAATCAGTTTAAAAAAAAAAAAAAACGTAACTCTGTAAGAAGCATTAAATCACTGAAGGTTAAATACTGCTCTTATTAATATTAAATCGACGTTAAGAAGCCCCACAGGGAGGTACACTAAGCGCAGACAGATAATAGGGTTAGTCCGGGTCTGGATCTCCTCAGGAAGAGCTTGATTAGTGCCCAGTGTTGGTGTTTCATTACGCGGTGGTTATTTAGCGGAACCTCCCGCCTCTGCCGTGTACAGGGAGGACAGAAAGGAGAAGTGAAGAGGAGTAAAGAGGCGGAACAGCACACACACACACACACACACACTCTGGCTTCATGTTCTAGGCATGACAGCACCGACCAGGTTCCCTCTGACATTTCTGTCGCTTACTTACTAACGCACTTTGGACCCGTTTCACAACCTGAACATCTAGAACCTTCTGGAGAGGACTCGATTCATTAATAAGGTAGGATTTTATATAGAGAGATATAATCTGAAAATTGAAAGAAAAAAAACCCACATGTTCTTCTGTTTTAGAGGGAAAATAGTCTCACTTGCTTGTGTTTATTCTTCCCCTAGGAAAATAGTTAGTTTTTTTTTTTTTTTTTTAAGTTGTTAAAGCTTACAGCCTGCCTGTATGTCAGGAGTGTGTGTGTGTGTGTGTGTGTGTGTTCCTACTCGAGCTGGGAGGATTCTGAGCCAGGCTGAGATCTTCCCGTTAGATGAAGGAGGATACTGTCTCCTGTCCATCAGTTTAACATCTCTCTCTCTCTCTCTCTCTTTAAAAGTTCAAAGATTCAAGATTCAAAGGTGCTTTATAGTCATGACAAATATTTACATTCATAGTTGCCAAAGCTTAGAGATAAGGCACAAGAAAATATCAGGAGTTGAAAGTAAAAAAAAACAACAAAAAACAAAAGTGTAAAAAGAGTAACAATAAATAAATGTATATAAAATAAAAGAATACAGACATTTAGTCAAAGATAAAGTGATACTTGTGAACATTATTAAAAAAAATAGGACAGGAAAAAGGCTTATATACATATATGTACATAAAAATAATAATAATAATAATAATAATAATAATATCTCTCTGTCTTGCCACTCTGAAAAGGTGTGAGGTTGCAACACTCTGTACAGCAAAAAAATCCCCTTTACAGAATCATCTACAGTGTTCTTTCACCACTTCTCTGTATAGATATATTTTAACTCTAGCTCTAGGGATGTAGGTGGCACGGTTTGCATGTTATCCCCATGCATGGTGAGTTTTCTCCGGGTGCTTCAGATTCCTTCCACAGTCCAAACACATGCGGATTAGGCTAACTGGCATTCCCAATTACCCATAGTGTGTGAATTTGCATGTAAATGTTGATCATCAACATGGGTATAAAAACAATAGTCACCAGTGGTCACCAGTGACCTCCATGGTACCTAGTCAGACTACAAAGGTTCCTAGATTGATGGATAGATGTATTAACCACTTACAGTCTTGCATTAATTAGCAATGCTTAATTAATGATCTCTTTCAGTGTATAATAATTACATCTACTGTACATCTACAACAGTAAATTAGCGTTCAAACCTATGTAGTAACAGTGCTCGTTCTAGTCTTGAACACTGAATTGGTGTATTACATCAGGAAAGCTATTACATGATAGACTTTGGTTGTTTTTGCAAGGTAATGGATTTGTTGTTAGCATTGTAGCCTTGCACCTCTAGTTTTGAGGTTTAAATCTCTCCTCTGGTGTCCATCCTTGCATGTTACCCTTGTGCTTGGTGGGTTTCCAGGTACTCAGGCTTCTTGCCACAGTCCAAAGCCATCAAATTGTGCTGTGTTTCAATGTCTTGTTTGCATTGTACAGTATGATTGGATGTATGAGAGTATGTGCTTGGGCCTTGTGATGGCTTGGTATCTAATGCAGGGTGTTCCCCTGACTTGTTCCCTAAGTCTGCTTGGATAGGCTCCAGGCCCCTGTGACCCTACACAGGATAAACAATATGGAAAATGGATCAATGTATATGTACTTTTGTGCCTATGTGTGTGATATGTTAACTGGAATACCACAAGTCTGGCATGTGGGCTTAAAGCTAGGATGGTAATTTGCTCCGATTATTTGTGATGTAGTGTTTAGCACCTTCAGGGTCAAGGGTTTGAATCCCTCATTGGGCCTGTGCGTGTGGAGTTTGCATGTTCTCCATGGTGTGTATGTGCCATGTGATGGATTGGCACCGTGTCCAGGTTGTACCCCAACTTGTTCCCAAAGTGTCCCAGGTGAGTGTTCAGAATCACCTAACACCCAAGCTCTATTATACTTTTTGTAATATTGTGACAAACGTTGGGGCCTGGACAGGACTGGGAACGGACACCAACCAGCAGGCCAACTAACTACCGGCTATCACAGATAAGGTAAACAGAAAAACACATTTCTGCATTAGTCGTTCTGGGCCTATGGGTGCGTCCTCTTCCAGTTGGAAAAGGTATAACCTAGTAAGTTGATCCTAGTAAATCAAAAGTTTAAAATTTTGTAAAGATCATGTGATATTGATACATAAGATGTAGATGGAGTAAAATAACCAGTAAGATGATAACAGTGAAGTAGAAAAAAGACTACTACCGTGAGAGCAGTAAGGCAGGATCCAGAGGTTTTGAGAATTCCTGAGATACAGCCACAAGTGCATGGGGCAAAACCAGGTGCTATTGTTGACCCCTGTGATAATGCTTACAGGCCAGGCTCTACTATAGAGCGTAAAGTCCCACACGGGTGCAGGGTACGATCCTGGGGTGAAAATTCCTGAGATTACACTTACGTCCTAGGGCTGAATCTGCCTTAGCATGTGTGATACCTCTGTCAACAAGGGACAGCTTCCAGCTGTGAAGAAAATTTCTGCAGATGAAGTTGCTGTTGTAATTATGGAGTGTGGTGTTATCCTGGAAAAAATGGTTTCATGCATCTCCTAGATTAGTTTTTCACCACCATTACATAAAGGTAAGAAAATGAGTTTTAATGTAGTATAAAGTTTACCTAAGTGTACAATATGTAAATGCTCTAGGTGATCATTCAGTACTGGGCATGTAGTGTGCATAGTATAACCTTTGCAAGCACCATGCAAAATGAGTCACAAGTATGAAATTAATACAAGATCAGGAATCTTCATTACTTTGGAAATGTTTTTTTTAAAGTACACATTGTTTAAAACAATTATAAGGAATGTATAGTTTAAAAGGATTATGACTTGTCATTATATGGAACCTGATCATATTCAACCAATTCTTAGTTCATTAGGTAAAGAGAATCAAAATCATAATGCATGTCCAGGCACAAAATCAGATGCAGAAAGAATAGGAATTTTTTAGGTGATGGCAAATGTAACCTTTTACATCATCAATGAAACATCTATTGCTTGTAGCCTTGGTCATGCCACAGCAGGATCTGTTATCTCTCTAATCATTTTACTGGTACTCCAGTATTTTCTGTGTGTTGTTTGGAAGAGTGTTATTGCCTTGCTCCTCTCAGCTGCGATACAAGTCATTGCAGTTCCATTAGTTTTGTTTGGTATACAAAGGATTAGAGATCCACCACACACCATGATTTTGAAGTTTAAAATTATATTTCTGTTTTCAGTGCTAACATATTGGCTGGTGAATACAGACACATCAGTTATTTTATCTAATGTTTTAGGTCAGAGGTCATTGACTGTGTGTGAGTAGCTGTCTGAGTATTTAAAATGGCCAACACCATTTATAGCTCCCCCAGTTGAACCTTTTAACCCTGAGGTGCTGGAGGGTAAGTAGATTTGATAAAATCAGATGCATGTTCTACATTTTAAACTAGTGTATCATAAAAGAAAAGGGTGAGGCCTTTCAGTTTGAAAACTTCTTTCTGGATGATGATTTGTTTTGAAGGTCCCTCTTTTGGAGTTTGGAAGGTTTCTCAATTTGGAAGATGCATAACCACTGTGGGACCACATTGTCTGTTTTTTCTAACTGCTTACTAGCTAAAACAGAAGGAACCCACGGCAAACATGATATATTAGGCTAATGCATGCTGAGGACTATATGGAAAAGTAGCTACTGGCTATCAGTGATGGGCTTTATGGTTATGCAGTGCAGGGTATGCAAAGGTCTGTGAGCCCGATAGTATTGGGGGCCCAAATGTGGGGCAACTTGTACAGCAGTAACATTCCACAGGTCAGTATAGTCTTCCTACAAATCTCTGTGTGATATTTTTCACCAAGAATGTGTTTAAAATACTTAATCCCAGTGGACGCATGATAAGATATATCACTATGCTTAAAAGTCCCCTGACATGAGGCTAATTACCATTCGTTTTGTAGGAACTGTAGGATACATATGTTATAGTATATAAACTATAATACATCATTGTTTGAACTATTCAGTAGTAATATTGATTGTTGAGCATTTTAAACCACATGTGTGTGTGTGGCCCAGAGCAAATGCTTTGCATCACTCTATACCATTTTTACACAAACATTTTTGTCAATAAAATTAATCCATTTTGTTTATAGATTTTGAATACAATGAACTGTATAATCATGAGTGGAGAGATTTTTATTGTCAATTGTACAATGATAAAAAGATGTGTATGTGGCCTGTCAGAGTGTAACTAATGTTTTCAGTGGCTAAATGTTAACTAGTTATCTATCATTTGGATTGTGTGTTTTTTTAATTGGTTATTGATTATGCTCAAACACAATTCAGGCTTGATGCAAAATCACAATCATTGAGCAAAATTAATTTCTGTTCTAAATTATTTAACTTCTAAATATTATTTGGAAACCAATTCAAATACCCATCAAGCCAAACTTGAACTTTATCATTTAAAATGTGTAGTTTTAAATTGTCTAGTTTTAAATTGTCTAGTAGGATTGTTCTTTGCACATATCGTGTTCAGCATGTGTCCTGATTGTAAAAATAATAAAATTCAAGAGTTTACATTATTATTCTTAACAGAATTTTAAACCACTTATACTCCCTGCTTGACAGAATAGAAACATTATTTGGCTTGGCCTCATTTAGTTTACTGTTTAACTACAGTAGTTTGGTATAAAATTATGTGTTTTTTTCTATCCCATTTGGGATTCTTAGTTGGATTATTAATAGGTTAAAGTTCATACTGTAGATGCTAAAGAATTGTTACATACACTGAAAAGATTTTCTTTGCATCTCCTACATGTTAGGAAATTGAAGTCAGAGAGCAAGCTTAGATTTGATTTCATATCCTGGATGCAGGGAGGTGTAAGAGCATTGCTCAAGGGTAAAACATTGGCAGTTTAGTGGTTTTGCAGGCTCACAGCTGTTTAATTGGTAGCTCAGAGCCTAAAAGTGATAGTTTAGGTTTTTCTCAAGTCTGTCTTAAAACAAAACTGAGGTGCATATAAGTATGCTAGAACAGGTCTCGGTCGTTATAGGTTTTACTGCTCTGCACACCGACTGTGAAGTTTCTCACCTGGAACACGAGTACAATGTAAGTACCCTGAGCCAAATTCCACAACTATCGTTGCATTCCAAAGTTCAGATGAAACTCATATGAAGCTTCTGCAGTCCCACTGACCTAAATCAAGTTGGTATCTTGTAGGGCTGTGTATTGGCAGGGGCCTCACGATACGATACGTATCACGATACACGGGTCACGATACGATAAATCACGATATATTGCGATACAATACATATTGTGATATATTGCAATAGTTTGTATTATTATGTGTACTCCCTGGTATCGTATTGAAACCGAAGTGCAGCCACACGTCAGCCCTAAAAGCTGGAGGCGTTTTTATATTTTCCGCCATGCTCACTCATGTCTTGCTTACTTACTTGTTCTGATACCATACTGCTTAGTGTTTTGTTGATAGCGAGTTAGCGACATCTATTGGAGCGGAGGAGGAGTTTTTTTGGCACAACTTGTATCGATACTTGAGGTTTGACTATCGATACACTATCGTAAAAAAAATTATCACGATAGTTTGATGTATCGATATTTTTGCACAGCCCTAGTATCTTGCAGATACCAAACCTAAATCTTGTCAGATCAGGTCAGATCTTTCAAACTAAACTTTTTTCTTTCTCTGGAACTAGTTGTACGACCAAATTTAGAATTCATCTGAACTGGCCTTACAGCTGGACATTTTTGGGCAAGACATAAGTTAAAATAAATTTGTACTACATACAGTGTAACTCTGAAAGGTACCAACTCAATTTAGTTCAACAAGCATTCAGTGCACAGAGCAGCAAAATTTATAACCACCAAGTCGGATTGTAACTTGTACCACCTTGCACTTTTGATTTAAGACAGAAAAAAACCTGAACTATCCCTTTAACCACTGAGCAATCGTCACCTCTGATGTTAATGAACATAAACATGAACAAATTTGTGATTTCTACAAAAATGCGGAGACTGTGACACAATACTTAAATTACAGAAACTAAATGACAGTATTCAAAATGCTTTGTTTAAAAACCTTATTCATAGGAATTATCAGTTCCATCTTGTAGGTAAAGATGGGAGCCAATACAGATTATGGAATTATATCTTATACAATGTGTAAGATATTGGCATTAAATATTGGTGCTTTATTCCTGATCATGCAATATATTTTAAGAGGGTAACCCCTATCATGCTTGGTTTACTACTGAAACATTAGAAACATCTGATAGATAAACAATGCAATCCATATTCAATATGCATAGTTCAGAAAATAGATGCTGCATGGTGTTGTTTTTAATGATTCTATTTCAGTTCCCTTCTCCTGAAGGAAATGTAACTGTCATGCATGTGGCTTAGGTATGTGTATAGGTGTGTGTAGTACTAGGGCACCGCCTCCTGAACAGAAGCTAAATAGATAAGAGAAGACCAGGGGCAAAGAATGCGTAAAGTAAACATTACTGTGTGCACTCACGTGCTGTTTCAGTGGTATTTATTCATTCAGTTATTTACCTTCCCAGCCACTCAGTCTGATTGTTCACCCATGCTGTGTGAAATAACGTTATACACCAACAAGGAACTTGGTCCAGGGTAAGAAATTGGTTAAAAAATAATGTTAAGTCAACTGTGATTGTTTTTATGAAACATGTTGCTGGCTATGGCTTATGAAACTACTGTGTGTTCGCTGATAAGGGGAATATGTTCTGTGAAAGAAAGCAGATGTAGGTCCTGTGCACCATTCAAACACACCAGATGGGACGTATTTAGCAAATGGGACTTACCTTGTCCTGTGATATGTCATGTCACCTTTATTTCTCTTGCTGTCTCAAACAGGCACATAAAGAAATCACAGCTATTTTGTTCTTTTGACCCAGAAACTGCTCTTACCTATAGCAGTGTTAGCTATACGCGTCTTTGGTTTCATGGTGTTGAAACCTATAAACACACAGCACCTAGGTCAGAAAATGAAGAACAGAACTGACCTCTATTTGTCCTCTGCGTAGTTAACCAAAGCCAATGATTTACTCTTTCTGTGATAGTGAAAAGCTTAGACATCACAATTTCTATGCAGCTGATTCTTCTCAGCTCACTGACCCTGAAAAAGTCTAACTGCTTCTCTGCTTTTCATCGGTTTGTCTTTCTCACGCTGTCCTGTTCCCCCCTTCCTGTTTGTTTTCTCTTTTCCTTTTCTGTCACTTTATCTGTTATTCACTCTTCTATGGCACGTCTTCCATACAGTCAGACACACACACACACACACACACACACACGTATTTAGAGGGGATTTTGGCAGGTCTGCCTTCATTGTGTGTGGGATGAGAGATGGAACGTTCAGTTTTCAAAAAGGCAGAGAGGAAAAGATTTAGTGTTACAGATGTTCTGGGTGAAAAAGGTGGTGAACCAGATTATCAGGCTCCTCTTCCTGTTTGATAAACTTCCAGATGGCCAAAATCAGAAGGATGGTGGTAGTGCTGCAGGGAGATTGTTGTTTTGTGCATTATAACTGGAGATGGACCATATAACAGTTCTCTTAAAAGAGTTTTTTTTTGCTCTGCTGTTTGTGACATGCACCATGTAAACAAAATGTATAGCACCAGTGAGTGAAAAAAAAAATCCCTGGATGATACTCTTGCAGAATTCCTCAGAATGCATCAGAACTTTTTTTGTGGGATATTGCAATAAGGTTGGTTCATTTTCTAAAAAAAAAAGTGTTCACATGAGCATAACTGGCTGTACTTCCTGAGTAAAAATGGCATCTCTGCCTAGTCAGTGAAAATAACAATAGTCAATTGTGAGTTTCAGTGAAGGAGTGTTCAGTGATCACTATCCCCATCATCATCATATCTACAGTACAGTAGTTATTTAACCCTCTTTCAAGAGTTTCAATTCTGATTTTGGAGGACACCCTGCCCTGAGTGTTTTATCAGCTCCCAGCAGTCCTAATTTAACTATTCAGCCTTTGGTGGTCCATTATCAGCCTTTGGTGAAATAAAGTGGGTGTGATAAAACAGGAAAAAATACTAAAACGTGCAGGACCAGGGGGGAGAACCACCAGTCTACTTAAACTTGCCCAGTTAATAAGGTAGACCTAGTTAAAAAGTATGATGACTTGTTTCATAGCAAATATAGAAATGGGAACTGGTATGACTTGATTATAGTTTGTAATGATTGTGCAATTACCACATTTTCTAAATATTATAGGTCTACCTAAATCCAGACTGCATTTTAAGAATGTAATAAACATACGTATTGTTTCTTTTAAAATTGGTCAGAGTATTGGAAATAACAATGAAAAAATTTGAATGACAAGCAGGAATATTATTAAGTAGTATACCAAATAATTAATGCACACTATGAAGAATAATATGTATTATGCAATATGCCATGAGTTAAGGCCCTGGGAGCTGCCTTTCAGAGAAATACTGCAATGCTGAGCAGCTCAGGGCGGAGCAGATTTCCAGGCAAGAAAAATGTAAACAGAAACCGGCACAGATTTCCAATAATTCCTTAGAAAAAAAATACAATTACAGATTGCTCCTTTGGAAAGACAGAACATTTCTAAGTTTTATAAAGTTCCTAATTATTATATGTGTGTTTAGTGTGATCCTCCACTTCGTTGTACATCCTCCTGGAAGTGTTGGAAGTTGAAAGGATGTATAGGATTCATGCTGTAGAAATTTCCTTCACTGAAACTAATTGGGACTCAAACGTATTCCAGCATGACAAAGCCCTTATAAAGAAAGTAAGCTTAGGAGAAACATGGTTTATCAAGGATGGTGTCGAAGAACTTGAGAAGCCTGCACAGAGCCTTAACCTCAACTTTGGTGTGAATTTAAATTCTGAAGAAATCCCAGGCTTTCTCATCCAACATCAGTATGTTTAGAGGTGAGGCTGTTACAGTGGCAACAGGGCAACAAGCACATATGGGTATGTTGAATGGGAGTCTTTTTTATACTTTTGACCATATAACAAATGGCACAAAGTTGCTTCATGAAAACTGTTCCTATGGTCTAAACAGTTTCTGTTCCTACTAGTTATTGTTCTGAATCCATTGTTTTCTTATTTAGCTAATTTTGTGTAAACATGAAATCAAATGTAGTTTCAATTACAAAATATTAAATTAATAATGTGTAGAAATAGTATATGTTTTATATATGGTATGTAGACATGTCTGCAGGTTCCTGGCTTAGTGACTTCATAGACCAAATTCTCAGCAGGTTAACATATCACCCCATGCAACTGATTTACCATGTTTGTGTTCATGTTTCATTCATTGTTGTCTCATGCATGCTTGCGTCTTATGGAAACACTGAATTGTGCCGAGCTGGAAGCATTAAGGGTAACACTGAGTGATACCCACACAGCACAATGACAGGAAATGTGTGCTCTGACTTTCCCTTTTCTGACCTGAACCTAACTGTCTGTGGACTTGACATTTCCTGCAAAAAGGGCATTATGGGTGGAGAATTAAACCATAGATATAACCCTGTTTGTAAATATTTGCCCTGAATGTCACTGGCATTTTTTGGAGAGCTGTGAATAATGTACACGTGTATGCAGGTTGTCAGTCTTATGTGTGATAGATGTTTGAGTCTTCTGCCTAACTCAGATTAAAACTGACTTCGCTGTAGGCGGCATGCAGCTGGTATTTCCATGTATCATGCATGGCTGTTATTTATTTATTTTTATTTTTAATTTTTTAACAGCGACACGTGATGACCCGAGAACATTAACACGCGTACAGACATTCTTAGTTTAATATTATACAACTTTTCACTGTTTATCTCTCAGATGCCATGTCAGCATTTTATCTAATGTTTCTTACACTTTTTAACCCAGACTTGGACAGTTAAATAACAACAAATATGTCTGACTAGTGCTCATTCTGCTCCTTGAGTGTGTGTACTGGGGTATTCCTCAGAGGGACCTAAAAAAGCACTGACTATTTTAATATAAACGAATATCGAATATGTGTTTTGCATTAGTGGTGTCGCCAGAATGTGTTTCCACCCTATAATCTTGGGATGGACTCCGGATACACCATGACCCTGACCAGCACTGTGGAAATGTTTGTCACATGTCAGATAAACTGAGTGTGCTTGGAAATCAGATTTTAGTGTGTTTATATCGAAAGGTCATGTAGTAGTCCGTGGCACTTTAAGAGAGATTTTATGGATCTCACTGCAAAGTATGGTTGTGTTTCTTCTCATTAAACATTATTGTGAGAATGAAGACATTCACACTCACATCTCTGCTGACAGGTGTTGCCAGTCTTCCAGGAGTTCCATAAACACATAAGGGCCATAACAATACTGATGCATCACAGTTGTGTATTCAGGCCACCTTCTACAACTTAGCAACACAAAACTACACACACACACACACATACACACACACACAAACACAAAATCACAAATGTCCACTGGATGGCGATATTGGATTACCAATATTTCTGTTATTTATTCTGTTATTTTTCTTATTAATATTTTATACACTGTCCCACAGAGACTTAAAATTGATCTGGAAGCGATAATAAGTCTTACATGCATATAACATTTAGTGTCCTAGGTGAAAGATGCATAAGAAATATGTAATAGATATATCATTAAGGGTTACTAGCAAATGTTTACATTTTAATCCCCATTCCACACACTTACTAAACAGTCTAATAGAATATTAATAAAGTGTAAAGTACATTCAAGAGCTGATTCTAAAATCTGTCTCATGAGGAATTTAAACTGTTTATAGCTTTTGTATTGTGCTATAAAAAGCCAAACAGATCATTCCCAGAATCCATAGCTGTGGTGACAGCTGCTGATTTCTGTCTTTGTAAACAAATTTTAAACTAACTGTTTGGATTTGGATTATTGTTTAATTTGGTTTCGGTAAAGGATGAGGGTGTGTCATTTAGACTTGCACTAGATGTCATTGGTGTCTCTTTAACTTTATATTAAGTTCCATAGAACTGAGGCAGAAACGAAAGGGAGTAAACTAACCCTTTGAGAGTTGATCTTCTCCAAATCCCAAACCCCAGGATGCATTATATGATAGAAAAATAATCCTTAAAGTTAAAATACCGTCCGGCAGCTTCTTTCCTTACATGGCCCGAGGAGTGACTTTGAGAACTGATAAACACCAAGCTTAATAAGGCTCTGTAGTTTAGGGGGGCCGGGCAGGAAATGTAGTGTGTCGCCACCAGGAAACCAGTACATGGAAATAAACCAAGCAGTAGTCTCTTTGTGCTGCCTTCCTTGTTTACTGTTGTGTGGTCGGGCTGGGCTATGTTGTTGAAGGCCATTCTCAGGCAGAAAAGGGTCATGTGCTGAAAAGAAGGATTTCCCAACTGGTTTTCTGAGCTCTCCGAGAAATGTACTAAGCACTCCTTTTGTCTGCTCATACAAGAATGAAGACGTGTAAACTCTGACCTGAAGTACATGGCGAGGAAACTTCTTTAGTTTGAGGTTTTCCCTTTCTGAATCTCTTTATCTTTCTCTGCGTGCTCCCACACATACAGAATGAATATGGATAAAGGGGGTCAGGATAAAGCCTAAAGAAACAATGTGCATGATCTCATCGAAGGCCTGTGCTAGTTCTATGCTCGTGCATCACCAATGCAAGCTTTTCTCCTGCACTCCCTCACATGCTTTCTTCTTTCTCTTCACTCCTGCACTCCCGCTACCCTGTCTTGTTCATCCCCCCAGAGCTTGCTGACAATCAACAGTCCTTCACCTCTTTCAATAGGAGGGTTAAAGCAAGCCTGACTGAGTGGTCCTTTTGTGGGGCTTTAATTACAGGCCCTGGATTGGGTTCGTTCCCTGCTTTCAGTCTGGTTCGTGCTACACTGGGTGTTCTGGCTGCAGGCCCGGGGATGAGTGGCCACTTCTGAAGACATATTTGTACTTTCTTGCACTAATTGTGCCAATTCTCTTCAAATGCAGTGTAACAAAGGACATCGGTCTTAGAACTTCAAATATACTTAAATATATTCAAAGACCACATATACTTCGGCATGTACAGCTAAACATCCTTTCATTTTCATGTTTACTCACTGCTACCACACACTTGCACACACCTTTCCTCAGACGAGATGCCATCAATCGGACTTCCTGCCCTACTGCTGGGAACTCACTCAATGGATGATGGCTAATATGCATCCCCACCCTCTTTTAATTGTTCGAAGGGATCAGAGGAATTCAGACTGGGGGAGAGATTAGCCAGGCTGAGAGGTCAAGGACCGGCTCCCCTAGGGCTTGAGGAGCAATTTAAGCACGGGTCAGGTTATAAATGAGAGGGAAATTAGAGACTGTTCTTTAGGGATCTGATATGGAATCCTCCAGGGATGACGGAAGAATCTGTCTCTCTACATTGTGTAATCCTACAGTACGCACTGCAGATCAGTTGCAGTTTATAACTACTTAGAGCCAAACATTAACACCGTAAATACTACAATACATTTACAATGGGCCATGTCCAGATTTAAGTTAACTTGTGATAACAAGTAATGCAGTAATTTTACATAATATTTAAAACTCAGACATAATTACAGAATTGCCTCTGACCTTGAACCTAAGTCATTTTATTGTGTATGATATTAACTCAAAACTTAATACGTATGTGCATCCTAAATTTTTTGCTATATGTTTTAGATGATAATATTATTAATATTATATCAATATAATATACATCATACTATTTTTCTTTTCCTAGAGTGTGTATAATTGTTTTGGGCTGACTCTGTAAATGGCATTTTCCATATTTTGATAAAATTCTGATCTGTATTTATTTAAACTATACTAAAGCTATATGGGATTTTTTTCCCAAATGTTCAAGTCTCCCCCCCGCACCACAACCTCAGATAAAATAAAAATAAAAGTAAAAATATTTTTTTTTCGATACCTTTTCATGATTAATGAGAGGATGGGAGTAATAATATTATCAGCTGTGCTGGAACAAAATGCCGCAGGAAACTCAGCCGGATGCTGGATTTTTAAGTGATTTTCCAGTAATGTGCTGTAAACAATAAAAATCCTTTTACAAAGTAGTCTAATGTCCACATTGCTAACATTTTCAGTGTTTCGTTGCTTAAAGTGCTGTATTGCAGTGTTCAGTGGAGGAAATTACATTAAATACACAATTAATGATTATGTGACCAAATTAAAGTGAAATAAACCTTACTATGACCTTAAGGAATGCAGGAAAATTTGGTGTACAGTTTCAGTAGTTACAAATATGCATAATAATCATGACTTTATAAATTTATTTATTATTTATAAATCGAATTTGCCACTGGTCTATGTGTAGGATAGGTTCGATCATATTCCCCCTCTCTCTCTTTCTCATTTCCTCTTTCTTAAGAAAAATAAAATCAGTATTGATGTTTGATATTCCTTAGGATTATTGTATCATAGTTAGGATCTTAGTATCAGTCTGCCTATCCCTAAGTTGGTAACCCTTTTGAGTCTAGACAGGAAATTAGCACTATAGACAAAAAAAAAGCACAAAAAGTTTATTTCGCCAAGGTAACACATGTTCCTCAGATCTCCTCAGGTAACACATCTCAGATCGCATCGTCCTACTCATAAAAAGCTCTATTTTTATTATGGCACATCATTGCATGCTTGCCTTTAATATACAGTATAGTCAATCTGTTTTTGCTGAATCCCCTCTAACTCAGAACCTCCTAGACTTCTTCTGGTCTGTGTGTACACATAGGACTGGATACAGTATATTCAATAAATACACATAAATCAAATACATCTTCTTTTTTTTTTACTTTTTACCTTTATTTTACCTTAGTGACCATATCAATACGCTGCTAGCCATCTGCATAATAGATTTTGTAATACAATGAGAGTTATTGATTGCTATCTTTACTCACCATGCTGTTTGTGGGTTAGCTAATATTGTTCTCGTGTTGTTGCTCAGTGATGGCACTGTTGTTGGATTCTCTCTGCATCTCCTCAGAGCATTTACTCAGAGCATTTACATGCCCTGTTCTCTAGCTTATCAGTAGCCCTGTTTATGTGTGGTTAGGAAAGTCTAACTAAGTCAGATTTGGCTTGGCTCCACTAAAATGCATACTGAAGTTCCCTCCATCCTCCTTTTGGTTTGGGTTCTAAATTTAGTCCTGAACACTACAGTGACCTTAAGCCAGGTAAAACTTGAGCTCATGCTCAAGCTACAGTTATTGTATTGCACTGACTTTGCAGAGTTTCATAAAAGTGAACTTGCACATAAATCACTTTTTGAAACAAATGTACATTTCTGGAATTTTTGGCTCTGCATACTTCCCTATTAAATTTGAAATGAAACACTGAAGATTTATACAGAACTTTAATTCCGGGGGATTTGACAAAAATTGTGGCATTAAACATTCAGGAATGACAGGCATTTTCATCCACACACATTCACACACACACACACATTTTGGGCCTTATAAATAATGTAATGGAACAAATGGTTGACAGGCAGTTGCATGGCCAGGTGTAACCTGTTCCCGCATTACTCAATGACTAATCAAGCAGAAAAAAGTGCTGGAGGTGGTTCACTCACATCTTGTGTTTAATTTAAAATTCAAAGTAGTGGTATAACGAGTTCAAATGACACCAAAGTTATCGTTGTTCTAACATTTACAGATCTGACTGTATATCCTGCATGGCTACTTATACTGAATATAATCACATATCTAATTCTCACACTGTTTGTCATGTCGGACCTGAGGCTTATATGCTCCTCAATGTAGTGAACATCACCATGGTCTGTAGACACACAGTAAGCCTGTCTCTCCTACTGTGGCCTGTAAGCATCTTTACAAAGTCCATGAGTTTCAACTCTGTACTGCAGTGAGCTTTTTCCATTTTTCCACATTTTTCAGGGTTCATGTTGGGACTTTCTTGTGTCATTTCCACTAAAGTGGTTGGTTCCTGGGAGTTGAATAGAATGCTGAATGCAAATATAAGTGATTTTATTCCACCCTGAATCGCACTGGGGTTCTGTGGTGACAGCTTGGTGAAAAAAGTTTCATAGAAAGATGACTATATAACAGTGAGATTTATTATAAACATATTATACATTTCCTTGGAGGGCTTGGCATATATGCACACAATGTCTAGGTGACTCTCAGTAGCCCTTGCAGCTAGAATAGGCTTTGAGAACAGTTTCATATGAGGGACGTTTAAGACAAACTGGGACTTTTAATTGAGCAAAAAAACAGAAGAGTTATTAGAGTTATAAACGACCTTTATTTAACTAAATAATCTCCTGCTACACTAATGCACTTATCGTAGAGCTTTATTAGTGCTTGGATACCATCAATTTAGAAAGTTTTCTTAGTACGCCGGAGCTATGGTCCGACTGCCTGCTTCACGTCTCAGTAACTCCTTTAATGACTCAAACATGTGGAAATCAATTGGAGTGAGGTTGTGACTATATGGGGGATGTGGACATTAACTCCAAGCCAATTTTATGTAATATGAAAGTACAGACAGATGTGTCTCTTTTGCAATTTGCAGACAAGTTATCTGTCGTTTTTTAAGAATCAGGCGTTTAATTTGCTGAATGTTCCCAGGAATGACTGAAGTGGCTCTCAGCCACCTCGGATAAAATAGTCATTTGCAGATGCATGGCATTTCTTAAAACATTTGCACCCTTCAAATGTTTTACTGTGGATGAGAGCCTCATCATAATATCGTCAGTATTTTTGTATTTTACAATTTATTATATTAACTGATTGTATTGTATCTTACCACCCTTGTGAAAGAATCTATAAAAAGACTATAAAAGAAGAAATTTTGCTTGCTTGTTTCATGCATTTGTGCAGTTTTGAGTGATTTTGATTTGTTTGAACAGATGGAGATAACAGGTGGCATAAAATGGGTGTGTGGGTAAGTGAGCATTTGTGTGTCCTTGTACTGTGGTGGGCAAGCGGGCAGCCCATCTTAACCTGGCACATGAGGCAAAACAAATGCAGAGCAAATGGGAAGCCGCTCTCTCTCTCTCTCTCTCTCTCCTTCTGCCTCAAAGACTTCTCCCACTTTTTTGCCTTCTTTAAAATAGAGTACTTTAAAGTGGGATCTTTTAATTTATCGAGCAGAACTTATTCACACAGATACACTCACACACATATTCCAGCCTTGGGTAAGATATGTGGCAAAGATAGCATGTAAAAAAGGGTAAGAGTGAGAAATTGAGTGAGAGAGCGATTGAGAGAGACTACTTTTTTTTATGAATATCTGAATGCATTTAAAGACATTTTGTCTATTTATCCACAACATGCAACCTTAAGCCAAATTCTGTCCTTGCTTAAGGAGTTTAATATTGTTACCAAGGGCGTTGTCTATGTGAAGGCTGGAAGTTTTGAAGAGCAAGCAAGTTAGAACCCCAACAGGAAACGAAGTTAAAAGTTTTAGCCTTGTTTTAACCCCTGAACATGCCCAGAGGGAGTATGGTGAGTGTGGGGTTCAAAGCCCACTAAGCATGAAAACTAGCCGAGCCTTTCACTTTAAGCCACACAGCGACAGAGCACGTTCTAATGCCTAATAGCAGCTGAGCTGAGTCATGCCCATTGAAAAAGTAACACCACCAGCACAGGCCTCACTCTCCCATGAAATGTGGGGAGGGAGGGCAGCAAAGTGACCCTCACATGTGAATGCTCATACACACTTTGTATGAATGTTTTATCACTGAATTATTTATTTATCTAAAGGCACTATCAAGTGCTTTCTTATGTACAGTACGAATAGTTAGATGGATTACCTCCTGACTCTAGGTTTATATGTGGAGGGTGTCCTGGGATGGCATGAACTGAAAATTCTGATACCTGTTCTAAACATGTACATCTAAACATGTTTTTTTTTTGTTGTAAAAATCACAATGTCTATTAGAAGAGCATGCTGGGATGAGCTTTCCAAAGCCACCCCACTGTGTATGAGTGACAGAGGGTGGAAGGAGGTTTCATGAGTGACAGAGAGTGGAAGGAGGATTCAGACACGGAGAATAATAGAGGTGACTCTGAATAGGCTGAGGATGAAGATGGTGATGAGAGAGTGTGTGGTGGTGGCAGGGTTCCATTGATCCCAATGCTCAAAGGGTCACGCTGTCCCACAAAGACAGCCAGTGTGGACTGACCGACCTTTTAAACAAATGACCTCATGCAGCTGTGCTGACAGCTGACCTGGGTTTGTGAGGTGAGGTATTTCTGGGCAGACATGAAGTGAAGAGATGATTTATTGTCCAGGGCTTGCCTGTGTATGTTTAAGGTAAGGTGCAACAGTTGAGTTATCAGCTCCAAATCAGCGATCTCTTTAGTCATGAAATTTGTAATCTTATTTCTGTTATTGTTGGGATGCAAGTATGATGAAGTGAGCTTTAATTGTTTTGCACGATGCAACCTACAGAAAATTGCATGTGGCACACATGTAGGGTACCTGAACTGACGAGTAACATTCAACTGAACATTATAGGAAATTAATTTTCTCACTTTTGTCCTGTGAGCTTGATATTTGCCTGCCTGCTCCTACTGATATGAGATTAAAAGCCAGATCTATTCAGATCTATTATCAGAATACAGACAGTTCAAATTGTTTATTTGGGGTTTTTCATGCTTTCTCTCTCTGTCTTTCTTGTCCGACTGGGTGCCTGTCACAATAGAGCTAGTATGGTTTCATGCCTAAAGTTGGTGTATGATTTACTGATACAAATTTTCCACTTACTAAAACCTTACAGACAGCCTTGTGCTTTTTTTTTTTTACAAAAAAAAAAAAAATCATATTTACTGCAGTCTTAAGTTTATAATTTCTCTTTCTGTTCACCACAGATTATAGCCCACATTATGCATTACCACACTGCAGAAATTAACTATGGATAAAGTACAAATTTCTAGAGGCATGGTCAGTGAAAATAAGTAATGGATTGTTGCTTTTCCTGCTGTTGCCATGGTAGTTCAGTCTCGACTATGGTTTATACAGAACACAGTCAACCTTGTGATCCTTAACTGACTCAACTCTGTTCTTACATCTCTTCTATTTTTAGCCTCGTTTACTAATTACCATGTAGAGAATTCAGTTCAGTATTTTGACTCAACATCTTGCACATATTTAAGTAAACCTGCTCCAGAGCTGCATCAGAGCTTGGCTTTTTCTAGGAAGAACACAGGATCCTTAAAGAATTTAGGTCCTTTTTAAAACAGAAGAGATCAGCTTGACTCATGTTATTTGAGCAGCTCTATAAAGCTATGTCCAAGCTGCAGGAAAAAAGTGGCCCTTAACTGATTTACTGGTCAAATATTTTTTTATCTATTAAAATTTTTTAGACTGTTCAGACTATGTTGTCAATGTGGACAGATCTGACTGCAGATGCAGAGGATAAATGTGTCATGAGATGCAACAAGTTTGCTATAAAAAGGGCAAAGTATTGTTATACTATACATATTATGTATTCTTATGAATTATACATATATTCAAATGTTATCCTTTGGATAGTGTCCTTAATTTATTTTAAAAATTGCTTGTAAACTGTTGTAAAATGCAAATATGTTCTCCTATGACTGCATTTGGCTATTTTATTTAAGATCTGTTTAAACATAGACCGGTTGCGATATGCACCCTCTGACCTGGCTTGTAGAGCAAAATTACCCCAAATGTTTAAGAGGTCTGTTATCTCTCTATGCTACCACTGCAGGCCTTCTTTACTGTCAACGTAAAAGTTGCCTGAGTTTTAATATGACAATTTAGACTGAAGTTGCACTGCAAAGTGTCTGAGTTAGAGCCAGATATGTAAGAGTGGCCCATGTAAGAATAGAAAAGATCAGATTCTATGTGATTTGTGATTTTCACATTGTTATGAAAAATAAACAGATTTGATTCACATACACCAATCAGCCATAACATTCTGACCCCCAAAAGGTCCCCTTTTTGACACCAAAACTGCCCTGACCCCTCTGAAGGTATGGGGTGGTATCTGGCACCAGACTGTCTGTAGGTCTTAAAAAATGTGAGCTAGGGCCTCAATGGATCAGACATGTTTTTTCAGCACATCCGACAGATGCTTTGGATTGAGATGTGGATAATTTGGAGATTCTCGTTGTCATGTTCCTCAAAGCATACTTAAACTGTTTTTGCAGTGTCAGGGCACATTACCCTGCTGAAAGTGGCAACTGTCATCAGGGAATACTGTTCTCATGAAGGTGTATACTTGGTCAGCAGCAATGTTTGGGTAGGTGGTATGTGTCAAATACATCCACATGAATGACGGGACATAAGGTTTCCCAGCAGAACATTGCCTAAAGCATCATTTTGCTTTTGCCAGCTTGCCTTCTCCCCATAGTGCATCCTGGTGCATTCAATTCAATTTAATAAAATTTTATTTGTATAGCGCTTTTAACAATTTGTCGTTGCTGCAAAGCAGACACACATATAGTACAATAGGCATGCGCATGCTTTTGGTCTCATTCCACACATCAACTTTAAGGACAAAATGATCACTCATTCTCTTATCATCTATACCGCTTTATCCTGTATACAGAGTTGCAGGGGTTCTGGTGCCTATCCTAGGAGACTTAGGGCACAAAGTGGGGTTCATGCTGGACAAGGGTGCCAATCCATCACAGGATACGCACATATACACACACTCATTGATGGGCAAATTTGGGAACACCAAAATCTGCATGTGTTTGGACTGTGTTGGACTGAGTAACCGGAAGAAACCCACCAAGCATGAGGAGAACATGCAAACTCCATGCACACAGATCTGACATGGGAATCGAACCCGGAACCTGGAGTTGCAAGGCGACAGTACTAATGATGTTCACTCGCTGCCTAATATATCCCCACCACTTCCAGGTGCCAGTGTTAATCAATGTTATTCAGATCACCTGTCAGTGGGTATAATATTATGGCTGGGAAAGAAAAAACAGCACATTTGGTCGAAGGTTTAACTTAACATGGAGACTCCCAGTGTGCCTCCCGCTCTCCCTTCCCCCCCTCCCGTATGTCTGATGTGTGTGTGTGTCGTTTCCCATGAAAACACAGCCATGAGCTCGTGCACAGCTTTGTATGGTGGCTCTGATGAGGACAGGACGAGGCGGTTCTCTCCCTGTTCCTCCGCTGTGGTGGTGGTGGTGAGGGTTTGCTCCTGTGTGCTGTGAATGATGGACGCTTTTCCGCTCTCCTCGCTTTGTCCACACCCCTCACACACAGATAAAGACGCTCTGCACACACACACACACACACAGACAGGCACTGAGGACTCGCGCATGCTTTGCTGTTCTGGATATAACGTTTGACTCCGACTGCGGTGGATTTTTTGTTTTGTTTTGTTCTGTTCGATCGCTCGGATTTAAAAATATATATATAATCATCGGATTTGGATTAATTTAAACCTTGGCGCCGATGGTTCCGACTCAGACTGCAGACATGTACGTGCCTTTCATTGCATTTTATAAAGCTGAATTAACCGCACTGTGATGGTGGTGGTGACGTCACCGGTATAAGATAAGAGAAATCTTAGGAAATACTCCCAGGCTCGAGGTTTATAGAAAAAACTGTGTAACTAACTAACGGGATTATTCTTTAAGATAGGTCAGAAATCTACACACACACACACAGCAGGTGTTCGTCTTCTATCTCTGCACGTTGTGTATTAGGGTGAAATGTGTGTGTGTGTGTGTGTGTGTGTGTGTGCTGGAGGTGACTAGAGAAGAGCACAGTGTCCATGACAAAGAAGGCGTTGTTTAGATGTGTGTGTGTGTGTGTGTGTAATGGATGTGACAGAAATGTCGGGTGTCCACGGGTATTAATAACACCGAGCTGGAAGTGGACGCGTGTTTGCTCTCAGCATGTGTTCAGAGAGACGTGGACACATTTTACTGACGTCTTCTCACTCCGAGAGGTTTATTTATTTATTTATTTATTTATTTTATGTCCAGCTGTTTTTTTCCCCCTCTTTCTTTCCTTCCACGTCTCCGTTGAAAGTTCTGGGTCGTTGCTTTATCCCTGGCTCTAATCCCTTACATACTTCTCAGTCTCCACACACACACACACACATGAGCGCGAGCGACAGGAGCGTTTTTTACCCAGTCTTCCTCGAGACGTCCCGACTGGCCCCTGTACATACCGTTCCGTGTGGTAGCAGACTTTTCCTACACCCACTTACTCCAGCACTCCTCACTCTTCCCAACAGCCACGTTTCAGTCTCGAACAGCCAGAAGTGTCTTTCATTCCTGCAGCTCCTCTAGTTGTGTCCATGAGAAAAGCTGGCCTTGGCACTGACAGCTCACTGAGACAGTTGCCAGGGTCCACATTGAGTCTGCATTCCCTTATCCCATCTGTGTCCTCAAACAATAGGAAGTAAGGGAAAAAGTTTCCTGGGAAAAGTCAAGCTGTGTGATTTTTCTGCCCCCAAAAATGCAAACCCTAAAAGAATTTTATAATCATGAGTTGAAGTCAGGAGTCTTAAAATGTGTTGTGTTTGACTGCTGCTAGGACACTTAGCTTTCTTTCATTCCAGGCTTTCACATGGAGATTTTTAGTATTAAATGTTGTCCTCCTTTCGGCTGCTGACGTTAGGGTTTACCATAGCACCTCTTCCGATCCACAAATTAGATTTGGCACGTTTCACACCGGCTCCTCTTTCTGACGCAACACTCCCGGCTTTTGACTAGCACTAAAAACACATAGTGTACTGCCATGGCTGGGAATCCCCATTGGGGAATCAAACTCTTCTCTGCAAGACCGGATTAAAGCATCCTACTGTTCCACCGGGGCATTTATTACTAAAATAATAATAATAATCCAGCTGAGATTTTAGTAGGACATCTCATCCAGTGTGTCTTTAGTTTTTTGTTAGATACTGAAGACACTGAAGTTTGAGATTAAAAGATGAAGGATAGGACACATCAGAATTTCAGCTTTAGCTTTCATGTTTCTTGTCGTCAGATCCACTGATTGGATTTGGCACGTGTTTTACATCGGCACCTCTTTCTGACGCAGCGCTTACCATTTGGTATCCTGAATTTCGACTATTATTAGCCATGGTTGGGGTTCCTCACTGGAGGATTAAACCCCTATCCTTTGCGAGATGGTTCCGATGTTCCAATGGGGCTTTTTAGTGTAAGGATAATACAGCTGAGATTTTCCTGGGATCATCTCACACCGTGTGTAATTTAATAATTTTACAAGACCTGTGTAATTGCACAGTCTGTTGACGTATTTTATCTGTTATGCAGCCAATAGAAAATTAATCTGATAAATGGTTATGGATATACAGTATATTTGATATTTGGTCCGTCCACGTGCCATTCAGCACATTGAGCAACAGATACTCCACATCCTGGACATATATCTGTCGTTTTTGTAGCAGTCGGGTTGCCATCTCAACGCCCACTTGTCATTCGCATACTACGGGCAATTTGTGGATGCCAGTTAACCTAACCTGCATGTCTTTGGACTGTGGGAGGAAACCTGAGTACCTGGAGGAAACCCAACAAGCAGTAAACTCCATGCACACAGACTTAAATCCGGACCCTGGAGGTGCAAGGCCATAGTGCTAACCACTAAGCATCAAATGTGACATTAGGTCAGTAGTAGAGTGGGGTATGAGTCAGAAGGAATGGATGTTCACATGCTTGCTGTGCATCATATCTGGTTGAGAGGGGGTTAAACAGGCATGAGTTTATTAATAGTGGTCACCTGATAGGGCTCATTGATTTTTTTTGTTGTTAACTGTATACAATGAATGCCATTCTCACTGACTTTTTTGTATTTGACTAAGTGGTAGCGTTACAGAATTTTAATTACAAACTTAGTTAATAATGAAAGAACTTTCTTGTTACTGTGCGACTATAGTAATTCACTCGAATATGATGTTAAATATAGTTATATATAATTAAAAGATGAATTAGAATTTATTATTTTTATTGTTTAAACACTTCAAAGCTTTGAATTTGTTATTAATTCAATCCCTGAATTTTGCCTGTAAAGACAGCAATTCTTTTGTTAAAAAGGATGAACCAACAAGGGCCAGAGAGCTGTTTTGGGAAGAAAAGCAAGCTATTATTAAGCTTAGAAAAGAGGAGAACATTTTCAAAGTATTTGCACATAGCCAGTATAACAATTTGTTATAACAAAACCCAGAGAAACACTCACTGACATCGGCTCTAACATTCCCAGTTCAGAGGCAAAGGTATTACAGTCCAGCAGTTAAAGAAGACTTTGAGAGCAGAAATATAGAGGCCATACCGCAGGATTAAAATGCATATCAGCAGTAAGAATTAGAAAGCCAGAATGGAAATTACAATGAAATCCAGGGATGAGCCACAAATATTCTGGAACCAAGATTAATCTTTACCAAAGTGACCGAAGGGCCAAAGTATGGTGAAAGAAAGGATCTTCTCATGACCGAACACATATGAGCTCATTAGTCAAGCACAGTGGAGGGAGTGTCACAGCCAGAATGTGTATGGCTGCTTCTGGAACATACTCGCTAATCTTTATTTGTGATGTAACTGCAGAATAATGAATTCAGTAACAGAAACATTCTGTCTGCGAATTCGCAGAGAAATGCGTCCGGGCAAATTGAAAAGAACTTCAACATGCAGCAAAAGTACAACCCCAAACACAAGGAAGGATTCATCAGGAAACAGTGTAGGGTTTCAGACTGACCAGGGCAATCACCAGACATTAATCAAACTGAGCATGTGTTTGACATCCTGAAGAGGAGCCTAAATAGAGAAATGCCCCTAATACAAACAACTAAAAGAAGCTGCTGACCTGTCCGATCTCAAGAACAATCTGTTCTGTTACTTTTGCTCGATTAAAAATTGGGAGTCAGAAACTTAAAGCTGAAATTGTGGTCCATCATGTCATGTTCATCATTTGAACTTAAACACAAATTTCAGCGGGTTTTCAGTTAACATCTTGTATCTACAAGGTTTACAGAATGGATTTATGACACATTTTATTAAAGAGGTGGGACGATGGCTTAATGGTTAGCACTGTTGCCTTGCTCCAGGGTCCGATTCCCACCCCGAAGTTTGCATGGAGTTTGCATGTTCTTTCCGTACTTGGTGGGTTTCCTTTGGGTACTCCGGTTTCCCCCCACAGTCCAAAGACATACAGATTGGTGTTCGCAAATTGCCCGTAGTTTGAGCGTGTGTGCCCTGCGATGGATTGGCATCCTGTCCAGGATGTACCCTGCCCCGTGCCCCAAGGCTCCTGGGATAGACTCCAGGCCCCCCTGTGTTCCCATATACAGCGGTATAGATGACGATGGTGATGATTCATACAGTATAAAAGATGTTGCTTTGGGTTTTGTTGTCAACGGTTGTTCTTTTTTGTATGTTAAAGCAACTGCGGCAAACATGCTTGCTGAAGGCTGTAATGTAAAAGAGCAACAGAACGTACAACAGAAGGCCTACATCATTTGGTCGACATTCTCTAAATAACAAGCCAAGTGAACAAAGCATTTTTGTTAGACATTCCTAAAAAGGACAATATTTTGGAGATAAGAACAAATTCAAGAGCTTACTTAGGCCTTGAGAAAGCAACAAGGAGAAGAGAACTCGTATTACACTGCGTGAAGTGTGGTGCCAGCCATTCGGTGCGTTACGTAACTCTTGGCAATCCTTCTGTGCCTGTACACTGTGTCTGCATCTTTCAGCTTTTAATATAGCTAATGATGCACTTTATGCACTAAAAGCAATTCAACACACACCCACACAAACACGGGGTGTAACACATGCATTTATGGTCTCTACTCTAATCTTCATTCATGTGTCTATTGTCGCAAACTTCATTTGAACAGTTCATTCTTTTGTTGCTCTTCCTCTCTTCAGCTTTTCCTGTAGAAATCGAGTCTCTCATCCTGGCTAAAATGAATTGCATCTCTGACCAGACACCTGTCGCCTAATGTTTTGTTTTAATTCGTAATTGATTTACAATGTAGAAGGACTGCAGCATCAATCTGGTAGTTTAGATCTGTAAAAGTCTGTCTTGATAAAACCAACCTCAATCTTTTAGGTTTTAGTACTGACTTATGTGCAGACAACAACCATATTCATAGGACTGTGTTTGCTTCCATGGAAACCATTTGACTGTTGGCGCCTGTGTGACAGCCTGTATAGTTTTGAGAATGTCTGAAAGTGTGTGGGAGTAGAGAAGTAAAGCTGTGTCTGTCTCCAGCACCTGCATGATGCTTAGTAGGGGCTGATGAGAATAGCCAGACGACCAAAACAGTATTGGTGCTGATTATATTTTTTAAAACATGGAAGTGACCAATTTTGCTTTCCTAAAAAAATCAAGCTGTATTTGGAGAGATTATTTTATATGTGCTCCAAAAATTTTTATTTCAGCGTTACACTGTCTCGCTTTAAACAAAAATATAATTTAAAATGTAAATTATTATTTATAATAATATAAAATAAAATTATATAATAATAAATTATTTATTTGAGTATTCATACTAAAATTGGTGTGTAAGCTTCTGGAACCATAATTAAATTAATGATTTTTTCCCCAAAAAACATTCTGTAGTGTCCGTAACCATGTCAAATTCATGTTGCAATATCTTAACAACTTAGCAATTTAGAATAATACACTTTTTTCAGATTTATGTCTTTTCATGTAAAATCTAAATTGGCCAAGTTTCATCTGAATTACAATTAAGATCATTGCAAGATTTGAATTTAATAGTAAACTGACATTACAACTAGATGAGACACTTTTGTTACCATGTTTTGGCTGGTGCATGCATGCAAAAATACAAGTAATAATAACCCTGTGCTTTTAATGATGCTTTTGACTTTCAAAAATGTTGTGTTTTTAAAAAGGTAATGCTTAGAGTTAAGAGTTAATTGCCTTATTGGTTTGCCTGTGTAATTCATTCACATTCTCTATTTTTTCCAATGTGCACATACTTAAGACTGTTTTTATTTGGTTACGCTGTATATGCAACGCAAGTTGTATTCAGTTATCACATATTCTGTCACATTTACCTCAAGTTTACATAAGTTCTACATAAATAACATTGTGCTTTCCCCTTGCTGGAGATATTTAGCCAGTTTTGGATGCAGACCAGCTGACTAGTTAGACTCTGAAGCAGAACTCCAGCCGCACTGAATAACTTCCAGATTCTAGATAAACAGGAAGTTGCTAGAATTACAGGGCTCTGTAAAGAGACAGTTATGGCCATGAAGGCTGACAAACATATGAAAACCTAAGATTAACTCTGGTCACAGGAAAGTTAAGGGGCACACGATGTCCTAAAATGTTTGTAACGCAAACTGTTAGAGCAGTGTGATATCATTATCTACAGGACGACGTATCCGATGAAGGTCTGGTTGGATGTAAAATGTAAAGCCTTTTCTGCCAAGCTGAGTAATTCAGAATCCATACAGTACCATCCATTCAGTCCCAAACAAACGTATGTAAAAAGACTGATCCTCCTGAGTCTCATTCGGTCTGGGAAGTGTGCTGGATCCGTATCCAACTGTAGCGAACAACTTTTCCTTTTCAGGAAAGTCTCACTCCAAGGCGGCAGCATGTCTTTGCCTCTCCCTGACTTAAAAAAATTTTTTTTGACAATGGCCTCCTTTTTTTTTTTTTAGACAAAAGTTTCTCATTTTATTTTTAGAATGTTGTCTCATTACATACTTCCACCTTCCAGTCATGACTTCCTGTGAGAATGTTTTTGATGTTTGTGTGAACTTCCAGCGTCCCATAGATCATAGAGAACTCTGTGGTTATCTCATTAAAGAGATAAACAGACATGTTTTTTTTGTTGTTGTTCCTGAACCTGACCTGTGACCCAACATGGTAGATTACTACTAAAGGAGAGTGTTGCAGTTACTCTGTAATTAAACAGGAGCAGTGTATTATTATATCCGTATGTAAAAAATGATTTTCGGCCGTGTGTATATGTGAAATGCAACATCTAGTTGTACTTGGCCTGTGTGTGTGTGTGTGTGTGTGTGTGTGTGTGTGCTCTGCTGTGTTTAATTCCTGGGTGCATGCTTTTTCAGAGTTGTGTGTAGTACTGTGTGTGTCATTGTGAAGTGTATTTCTGTAGCTTGTCATTACAATCCGAGCGGCTGGTGTGTGTTATTATGAAGTTGGTGTTAGAGAGAAGCAGACCGGCTTAGGATGCAGCTGTGCCGTGTGACTCAGACTCTCCTCAGGCACACAGATGCCCACAGCCAGCTACATCGTCACCCGCATCGTCAGCGCCGTCCCTGGTGAAGAAACAACACCTAGGCTCCTCAGTATCCAGGGACTGAACTGACGCACCAATACCCCCCTGCTTAAACACTATTACCAGCATTCTATACTGTATGAACCACTCGCATTACCATATATGTTTACATTTAATACACTTTAACACATTTTTTTTCTTACCATTATTCACAATAGAAGTGTGTTGGGCATTGGTGGCCCAATGGAAGACTTGTTGGTCTATGTTTAATACCCAGTCACTAGTTGCAAGGCATCATTAATCCTGGTCCCAAGTCCGGATAGAATGGGCTTCAGAAAGTGCATACAGTGTAAAACCTGTGGCATGTTGTGCGTGGTTTGAATGGTCCGTTGCAACCGCAAAAAAAGAACATTCCCAATTGAACTGTGTACTGTAAAGTGCTGCTCTAGGATTGGGTATTGTTTGGGTTGTTTTACGATACTGGCGCTGAAAATTATTTTTCATGTTCATTGAGGGTGATGATGCTTCCTATGTATTTTTAAGAGAATCAGAGGACAAATATTTCACTCGACCACTCAGACAATTTAAGTTGCACCAAAGTTAGATTATATAGGTACTGGTGTCCTCTTTTGATATTAATTACACTGTCTTGTGCCGTTATACTGGAGACTGTCTTGTCTTGTGCTGTTTGCACAAATTTGTGCATGTGCATTTTATGTAGTCTTTATTTGGGGTGATGTAACTGCACAGTTGTATATTACGATTTAGATTTTCTTACAGTTTGTTGTGTAGCAGAAGCAAAACAATATGACCTGGGACAATGACGCCATATGTCATAATGCTCACAGACGTCTGATAATGACTAAGCAAACACTGCCGTTATTGCTATTCATACAAACTGAACCTTTTGTTTCCATATTAACAAACACAGAAGATTCAACTTCCTAGTCGAAATCGCCATCACTGGGCCACACAGCAGCTGTTCCTGACATGACTCATGCAATTGTTGCGTCCCTTTTTCCCCCTTCTTTCTCTCTCTCTCTCTCTCTCTCTCTTTCTCTCTCTCTCTCTCTCTCTTTCTCCCTCCCTTCCCCCATCCACAAAAGCCTGTCATTTCCTTGTGGTTTATTAGCAGTCGAGGCGGGTGCTTTCTGATGACCTAGGCGGATGCTTGTTTTAGCACTTCCTCCACATCTCAGTGGCCTAAATGCGTAACTGATCTAATTATTCCAGTCACTTTTTATAGTAACAGACAACAACAGGAGGTTTTTTTTTTTTTTTTTTTGGTGAGCTTTATTCATTTCATCAGTAAACCAATAAACCCAAAATGTCACTATATCTGCTGATAATGTATCGGCTGACATTAAGTTATGTATAACACTGCAGCGTGACTCTGATCAGAAGATAACCTTGTGAACATTTCCTGAAATAAGTAGGTGCATTTACATGGATCTAAATGTTCCAGTAATAGTCAGAATAATAGCCCAATAAAATAATAAAAGTGCATCATGTAAACACCTGAATCGAAACAGTGTGACCTGATCCGACCCGGGAGGAATGAAATTTTAATTAGAATGAGAGTGGTGGTGTAAACCTTTAATAATCCATTTATTAGGTAAATATTATCCACGCGAACACTTCTGAAATATATCTATTCTTTCTGTGCATGTTTGCCCTACGTGGGGGTAAAATTGAGTGATGTGATGAGCTTCCGAGAGACATTTTGCTTTCATTTCTGATTGATAAACTCAGTGAGGACAAATCTCTCCCAACTTTCTTTACTTTATATTTCCTTAGGGATCAATAAAGTATATCTGTCTGTCTACTTCAGACTTTCATCCATTGGGACTTTGCCTGAGTCAAACGACATTGATGGCTTACATTTCTCATGTAATAAACATCTAACCAATAATAGATGAGCCCAAATTATTACTTTTGTTATTTTCTTTTGCTGACATAATCTCCCAACCCTGCTCTGTTTTCCTGTGCATATTATAATAATATTTAAGTATTTGTCATGTTTACCTTACAGCACCGTAAAATTATTTTTTCACATATCCCAGTTAAGAAGCTGGGATCAGAGCGCAGCGTTAGCACTTTGCACGGGAGCAGTTCTGATTAAAGGCCCTGCGCACGGACTCAACAGTGGCAACTTGGCAGTGCTAGGGTTCGACCCCCCCGATCTTCCGATCAGTAACCCACAGCCTTAACCATCTGAGTCACCACTGGCCTAGCATGCTATGTGCAGGTTTGGTTTTGTGCTCCAGGCTTTATTTTACATATTTGCAAACTCCAGTTCCCCTGAGGTATAGCTAGAACTACCAAACACATTTCTGTTTCCAGTCACATAACACGCCTTGTATTTCCTCCATGCACTAGACTGCGGTTAGTAAACGTATGTACAGACCTCTCTAACGTATTAGATAAAGGAAGCAACAGCAGAGAAGTGCAACTCCTACTGCTACTGTTAAGGTGTTGGGAGTTTGAGACTGAGATTCAGTGTGAGACAAAGTAGTTGCTAATGGTGTTTAATTTATCAAGGCTTCTAATGACTTGAGAAATGACGCTTTTAAAGTTTCATGCTTCGTTCTCATTTTGATGGCGTTCCATTATCACCATTGTTCATTAAATTGCCATTTTTAAGCAAATACCAGCAAAAATGTCAGATTAAGATTAAGACTGATTGTTGGTTTTTCAGAAAGCTACAAAGAACACACTTCTGGCACATTTTTAAATAACAGCAATTAAAATCAGTGCGCATTTATAACAACTGAAATGTAAAATAACGATGCAATTATGGCAAGCATCGCATAAAATGATTCTTTCTCTGATCTGTGTCGTTCCCTGGTGCACTATTTTAGCACCCTTGTTTACCGATGAAGCAGGAAGAAGAAGAAGAGAAGAACTGAGGAGAATGGAGTCTGAAAAACATGCCCATATATCCTACTTCTGTGCCATGTTTCAGTGAATATGGATGAGTTCTGCCCAACCAAAATGGCACTTCTTCAACCAAAATCCAAATCTACGACATGTCTGAGTTTTTTGGTCGTGTTTTAGAGTCTCACCCATCTGTGCTGAATGTGAATGGTGTATCACCTGCACTGCAGAGTCTTTCTGACCTTAGATTTTAAAACATGGAGCGTATGTTGGTTGAAGGACTTTATATATATGATTTATACTGCAGTGGCACTGAATCCTTAAATATGATAATAAGGTGACTAGGGTTATACAAAGTCCTGGTCCACTTACAACTCCGCTGAATTACTAATATATGTCCCACAGGAAGAAACTGAATAAAGGATAAGAATAAGGGTTGCTGGTTTGTAAGGAGTTATAAGCAGGAATCTACACTATAAAACAATGTGTGGAAAAAGGATTACGTGTTACGTGTTAAAGTATGCATCTTGTCCTGTTTTGTTACATACAGCAGCTGAGCAGTCTTGATTGCTGTGCAATAAACATGATGATGAAGAGAAACAGTGTTTAAGCTCTATAACTGTGCCATGCATACAGGATGCCGGAGTTTATTCCTGGAGCATCAAGTGACTAATAAGCTTCTTAGTAAGCAGGTGGGGATTAAACAGGGTTCATAGGGGTCCTGGAGCAAGATTCTTTTCCGCTAAAGCTGTTGTGTATTAATATTATGTCAGTGCTTATTAGGCCAATTGTGCTATGAGGATAAAATAGGTTAATGAAAGTTTGAGATAGACTTTAAGATGCAAATTTACCTGTATACGTAAATGCATATGATTCTGTGCTTCATACAAACATGCGTCTAGGGTATAAGAATCTATATGACTTACTGTAAGAGTAGTGTAGTGTAATAGGGGCTTATAGCTTCCCACTGGAAAGCCTAACATTGATGACAGCTGTAATATTGTTGTAACAATGTCTCGATGACGTCCACCTTCAGGACCACAAACTTGAACATTTATTATTGTCATCAGCACCAGACCACATCAGTGGTCCATAAAGTATGTAACAGGACTCCAATCTGAGGTGTGGACGGACACAACAGCCTTTCGCACACAGTGTGTATCACATGTCACACAACTTGGTGTTTTAATGTTACGGCTCTTTTTAAAAAAAAAAAATTCCAGAAATAATACTGTGAGGGTCATCTTGGCTCCCAAATCATTGCACTGTAATATGGTTTTTGCACAGCATTCAAACTGTATCAAGTTCAGTTTCACAGAAGAGATCTCTCTCCAATATTTTTATGGCATTTCTTGTTATATATCTGCATTTACCAGCATCAACAGCAATTTTTTTCAATGGTCCCATAGTGAGCATGCAGCGTTCAAGTGCAGCTCAGGCCATCGGTTTGGTATTAATATTGTTTTTAAGGGGCGTTTGTTGAACGTTATTCCATCATCATGTGGTCAACATTGTTCCAATGTAATTTCATCAAAGTAAATCTAACAAACAAAAAAAACCACCATCATTCCACACTGTCTGATATTGCTCAATTACCATTACCAAAACATTTTAACAACCAACCAGTTGTTTAACATCCAACAACAATCCTGCTGGGTTGTTATACTTTGTCCTGTTAATATATATACTGTAACAGATTTAAATGAAGCATTGGTAATAAATCAGTTGCTCAATATTTGATTGATTTCTGTTCCACTCTGCATATTGATTAGCAACCATCGTACCGCTTTGGCAACGTTTCAGCCGAATATGTTTGGTCAAATGATCAGTATTGCAGGTGGATTTACATTTACTTTTATTTTTCCTGCAATGGTCAGAAATGCTGATCACCTGTAACAAAGCAGACTTTGTAAAAAAAAAAAAAACAGTTGAACAAAATGTGTTACAGCTGAAAATGCATCTATCCATATGCTGTTGCTGGAAAAGTGTGTGAAGGATAAGTTGGTGAGGATAAAATCTTTACTTAGAGATTACAAATGCAATAAATAACGGTTGATAATGAACATGATCCAGCCTTTCCTCCCCCTTCTCCTCTCTCGCATCCTCATTCTTATCAGTTCATTGTCAGGACACAGAGGAACAATGCTGATTTGTCAGACTAGTAATCAATAGTGTTAATATGCTCATTGGGAGATGGGGCTCAAGGGAATTGCATTAGCAGTTCTGTGCAAGTAGGTTAAGTTTATGACCATATGTATGCTCTGCATCTGGGTTATGGGTTTAATCTAATCAATTTTTGGAATTTAATTGAAAAAGGTTTCCAAATTTAGATTAAAAGTGCTTTAAGCACTTAATATTATCATTGCTTTACTGGATCTAAATCAGGATGTAGATTTCGGTGCCTAATGAGCAAGCCAAATAAGATAGTGTGAAAGGGTGTGAAAGGAAAAACTATACGAGGATAAAGAGGAACCAGTCTGAAAAAGGGATCAAATGGGTGACGTGTGAATATAAAGCATTACTCTTCAAGGACATTTAGTATCGACAATTACAGTGTGATTACAGCAGCAGCAGTAGTTAAAAACACGTTCATCTTATCCAAGTGAGATTATCCACTCAAGAAATATTCAGACCCGGGCATAAGCTGTTTTTATCCATGTGAAACCATTTATAACAGCAGAGAGTGCTGGGAGCTCCAGAAGGTGAGACGAGCGACAGCAGTAGAAATGTGTTGAGATCAGGCCAGTGTTTGTGGGATTAGCTCCAAATCCACTGCAGCCCTAGTACTTCCTAAAACTACTTCCTAAAGATAATGAACAAGGATAAATGTAGATAAATAAATGCAACTCAAGTTCTTTATTGTGTAGGAATTTAGATTAGATTAGATTAAGACAGATGTCTTCTCTACAAGTTATTTTATTTGTTTCATGCGGTCACTTGGTAAAGAATGTATTGACAGCACTAGTGCTGGTCTCATAGTGCTTGTTGTTTTATTGTAATTTGAGGCCTGCAGGCAAGCAGGAACACATGAAGGCTGGTATGTGGGTTATGGGAGCTATGTGGCTTTTCTGAAGGAAAAGCAGGAGACAGTGCTGATAAGTAAAATGCTCGAGAGGTTGGTATGCTCTCAGAATACAGTAAATCCATGTTCTTTGTGTGTGTTTGTCAGCAGTAGGATAATCCACCTACTGTTTATTAGCAAGCCAGATGCCACTTCCTGTAATGCATTGTGTACAAGGACGTAATGTGCTGTATGTAACAGTTATAAAATGTCTTTTATTTATTTTATTATTATTATTTTTTTACGATAACAATGCCAAATTTATACTTTTAAAATGGTACTTGCGCCTAAATGGTACCTGAGCGGATTCTTTAAAAAATACCGTTATATAGGTGCTTATGCAATATTGGCACTGGGTTTTGGTACCCAACCTTAGCACCAGGTATCATGTCTAATTAAGCAGGGTCACGCGACCCTGTTGTACGTAATAGCAGCCAGCGTAATGCAGATAAACGCAGCCATTCTGATATTCAGAACAACAGGTATTGCTTTTATACAACAATTGCACTGTTTATCATCAAAATGAGTTAAACATTCATCATAAACAAAATATTTTTTAAAATGTTGACCATTATTTAAAAAAATACTTAATGATAGTCAAGGACAACAAGTTAATATACACTGATGTTAATCACTAATGCTTAAGACACAAATAGAAATTTTGAAGCTATTAGTAATTTACACTTTTTTGATGTCATGTTGTGAGCGACAATTGTTTATTTATACTCATAATATCTCTGCTTACCTCCTACAGCTGTACTGGTAAGCAGTCCACACTTTCAACCAATACTACAGAGTGTGTTGTGATGCATATATCTAAACATTGCAGGGATGTTATACTCTATATTAGCACTCATGAGGTGCTCAAGTTTGTATGAATCGCAATAACGCCCCTGCTGTAGTGTATAGAGTGTCAGACAAAACCAAAATCAGGCGGGGAAAGCAATGCTCTATGCTTGGAGCCCTGAAGGTCTGTGTTGTGTGGAAAATCGGGGCAAGGTTGCTGCTTCAAACGTTTTTTTTTTCTTTTTTTAAATAATGGTAGAGGAAAAGAAGTGTAGTGCTGAGCTAGTCACTGTGTGTGAGAAATTGAGTAGAAGGAGAGGAAGGGAGGGTGTGAATGAATGGGCAAGTTGAGGAAGAAATGAATGAGCACATGAGTGCCGTAGTGACTCAGGTGCAGTCTGACTCCTAACTCCCAAATGCCCCTTTTTCCCAACGATAATACAGCTGTGGCGGTACAGATAAGAATCCCTTTGGTGGTGTCTACAAAACCCCCAACTCTACCCTTTGTTCATCCTTTAGGCGTATTCTATACAAGTCTATCAGTTCATCAGCAGCAGCTGGTCAAATGTTCTCTTTACGCCCACAGATTTTCCTTCCACATGATGATGAGTGTAAGCATAATTCTTGTTCACAAAGGACAGTTTCACTTAGTATTTATAGCTTTTTTAATTAATTCCAAGAATGTTATCACAGTTGGTTGTAATCCAGTTGGATTGAAGAACAATTCTGGGTCTCCTTACAGAGCTGTAAATTCTCTAAATGAATACACAGAATGATTGCTTTTAAGGTTAGGTTTAAAGTCCCCTTAATATCACATGTTTTTATGTATTTTCTTTAGAAAGTCAAAGTAACTGGTAATGGTGTATTGAAGTACTTGACTGGTTTAGCCAAAAGCCAGGATTGTTTGAGATAAACCACACCCCTACTGAATCTAAACAAACCTGACAGTAGCTTGGTGAGCTAACTAAATATGGAAAACAGCAGAGAGCTTTTGGTTTACTCTGTCTGACAGGGAAGCTCTGATGGTGTATAAAGATGGAGTCATGTTCACACTCAGTCTGAGAAAGTGATGTAGTCCAGTCACATGACTGTCATCTATTACATATTCTATTCTTATTACCATTTTCTGAGCTCCAGTAATTTTTTTTCTAAATCAAAGCTGCACATACAATGTATCCGGCTTGTGTCGCTGTAACAGGGTACGGGGCAGAAAGCGTTCATGGCCCATTTCCTCTACTGGATGCCAGTCCTGGATTGCTGTGACAGTCTTTGCATGATAGTTTGAATACATGGACTGTATAAAAAGAACTGGACAAAACCTTCATTAAGTCACCCATAGATTTTCTAAAGAGCGATTTTAAAGCTCAGCTTTGGGAGCTCTGGCCGTCACCAGACTCCTAAATCCTAGTTAATCCTTAAATTGGCATATAGGTGGAGCGAACAGCACCTTGCTGTTGGTTGGAATTTGCCTACTTAATAGATTTACCACAAGCTAGTTAGCTTAGCTTTAGATTAGCTGCAATGCAAAGATGGCTAATGCTTATTCACAGGTTAACATTGCATTTGATTTAAGTCCTTCATCGAAATCCTACACATTGCCCTGGCATTGCAACTCCTACATTTCTTGTGGTAAGTTAAACTACATTGATTCTTCTTTTGGTTAGCTAAAGTGCATAGCAGACAGCTAGCAGTTTGACACCTGCAGTGCAGCCGTCACTCAACTCATGACCCTTATTATGTGTACTTACTTACTCACTCATTGTCTATACTGCTTTATCCTGTATTCAGGGTTGCGGGGGGCCTGCAGTCTGTGCCGGGACATTTAGGGCACAAAGCAGGATACACCCTGGACAGGGTGCAAATCCATCACAGGACACACACACACACACACACACACAGAGATTGCTCGCTACGGGCAATTTAGGAAACCCAGTAAGCCTTTTTTGGACTATGGGAGGAAACCGGGGTACCCAGATGAAACCTGAGAATGTGCAAACTCCATGCACACAGATCTGAGCCGGGAATCGAACCGGGAACCTGGGGGTGCAAGGCAACATTAATTTTCTGGCTTATAATATAATTTAAACTGCTGAGTTACATGAAATTTCACCTCATGTAGTTGTCATGAATGAAAATTTAGCTGTGGAGGCCAATTTTCTTTTTTCTACCAAGCTGTAAACATGTTCATTTCTGTTGCAAAGTTGGGCCTTTTAACATGGTGGTCTTTGGGGATTGGCTCACTAGTGGCGCCAGCTCCCAGTGGACACTCGAGGAACTGCATATGTTGGCTTCATTTTTTAGAACCAGAGCTTTTTGGATGAAATCTTTTGTTATGACACACAGGAGGCCTTTTTTTAATTTTTCCCAGCTATTGTTGATTATTAGTGGTTGTAGTACTAGGGAACAAGAAATACAAGCTCTGAATCACCAGATTAGATTTATACTGTAGAGAACGAAATAGAAATGAGTAGAAATTACAGTGTAAATGATATAAGCTGAACTAATCTTCATAGACCATGTCTCATGTCCTACAACCCTGCTTGTGTATCACCCAGCTGTTTATACACAGGACCATACTATGGTGAAGGGAAGTCAATGTCATCATTGATCCTTAATAGATAAATCTTGGGTGTGTCTTCAACAACTTTCTGTAAAAATGTAAAGTAGCTGTTAGTGTTGGCAAATCATCAAGAATAAGGTTTGGTTCCCAGTCTACAGTAACAGCCAAACTCTGCCATGCACAGGCGGTTTGTTTTGTCCATCGATAGACTGTCACGCACAAATTAAAGAGCATGAAGGGATTGCATGAGGCAGTTCTTTGTCAGTAGTGTACCCATGGCAGCTGTTTAATGGTTCTCTAAAATAAATATAGCGTTAAGATGCATGTTTGCACGTGAGCATCTGTGTTTGTGTAGCAGTTACAGTGTTAATGACATGCAGTGTGAATCATCAAAATGTCATCTGCAATGCGCAGCAAGCATATGGGTCACTAAGCAGCAGTGCCCTTTAGAGCTATTGTCAAACATAAAACATTACACAAAATAATTCGTTTTTTGCACTTAAATAAAATATAGAGATTGTATTTTAACTTCATAAACAATTATTACCTTTGTTCCATTCAATTGGAACTAATTGTTAAAACTTAAAAATAAATGTGCCAAATTACTGCGACCCCAAGGAACATTAATTATTATAAAGAATAAAAGATAGTATTAATATTAATATTACCATATAAAATACTACTGTGGTTATGTAACACAACGCCAAATGTACAAATGTAGTCAAGTAGAAAGTACAGATATTTGTTGTAGGATGTAGTGGAGTTGCAGTGGAGTTGCACACTCCAGTCCAGTAGATGGCAGTAATGCACCAACTCCTGTTAACTTCAGAAGCTTAAATAATAATCTTGCAAAATTTCAGTATTGATGTACGCTGTTATATTTTCCATAAAAGCTGTGGTACATTTTTAAGGAATTGGTCTATTTTAGTAAATTTTTTTATGGTTGTTTAAAAGTTTCCCTTAATAGCTTTAAATGTGTGAACTAATTCTAAATCAAAAACTGACCCTTCAATTAAATTAATTAAACAGATCCACACAACACTGCACTGGAGTTTAGGGATTGCCAGATCTTAGCTTAATATCCACTTTAACTGAACCAACTGAGAATACATCAGAAACTGTGGGTACGTGAAGAAGGAAGACACTTATTTCCCTTTTCTAAGTCTTTTTGTCTAAACCAATTGATTTTTTTCCTAACCTTGTTTTAAAACTAGCCCAAGTCATCCAGTTATTCCTAAGAAACTAAACCCTGGCAACCCTGGGCCCTGTGGCTTTCAAGGTGGTGTATTTGAGATCGTAGCTTAAATGTTCTTTTGAATCATATGTTCTCTGCTATTCTGAGTGAAGTTTCATATTTGCAGCTATAAACATTTTAGACTATTTTAAACAAACTGAGAGAGACTGTTTGTGTGTGTTTGAGGTTTTATGTATGTATGCTAGCACATAGGCTTGTGAAATACAAGAAAATATGGGTTTTATTTGCCCCCAATGTATTGACCCAAGAGCCTGATATCATACATTATGTCATGATGTATTGTTACACCCCAGCCAGTTGACATCACAGTGTTGACTCTAGCCATTTTACAAAGGAAAGGGGGTGAGCATATAACATACATATACATGAAATCTGGATTTATGAGAACATGATTCACTGTTAATAAGACCAGCTAGGTATAGCTAGGTATAGAGGGAATCTGTCCAAGATGGCTGAATGCTGTAGGTGCTAGGGCACTTTTTAAATGTGTTTTCCAACAGAAATTTGACAAACTATCATAATCTAACAAACTAACATAAAGTAAATAATAATGGTTTTCCACGCGTAGTATATTCCAGTTTTTTTATATACATACCTTTTTGATGTAAACTAAAACCATGGGTTTTTACTTGTAGCCAGGACTAAGTATCATTCTTTAATTAAACTGCAGGTGTAGGAATTAGATTTTCATTGCATTTTAGTGAACTGTGTTAACACGGTCTGCTGCAAAAATTCTGCCAAATTAAGTAATGTATTGGCTGGAAGGTCATCTATTAGACATTCTGATAGAGAGGCTCTGGGGTCTAGGCTCTAGGGCTCTTTGGACATCCTTAAACTACAGGAAGTGAACCCAACTTGCTGGGTATTGTGGGTTGCACAGTGGGCTATATACAGGTTATACAAAATGAGTGTCACAGGAAGGAGTTGGAGTTCAGTGGTAGCATGACATATTCCAGAAATGCACTGAACAGAAAGAAATAAAATGCTCAATACACTTAAAAACAACAACAATGCTTTAAACTATACTTTAACCCAAAATTTAAGTCTGTGTCAAAACTAAGTATCTAAGCAAACCAAAAACTATCCTAAACTGTATCTCTCAGTAGGTAAGTGAGATGACTAGCAGCCTAGCTGACGATCACGTTAAGAACGTAGTTTAGCTCACACACACCTATAGCTTTAACCTACTTTTATAGATGTTAAAGTCAGAAGTGTCTCATCTGTCTTTGAGTAATTCTGCAGTTTTGTTTCCATTTTAAATATCTGTGTCTGTGCTATAATGTTGTCTTGCATGATTGGTTTAAAACTAATAACAGAGCAAGGGCAATTAGTACCATGTACTAATCACTGAACATCACTTGACTTCTCGTTTTAGGGTCATCTGACATTAGGAGTATATTGGGATTGGCTCCGAACAATCGCTGCTGTAACGCTTTTTTTTAAGGTTTTACAGAGCAAGTACCATACAAATTCAAATAATATTTACCACCTGCGTATAAAAAAGGGGAATTGTCCTGAATGTAAAGATAAGATCATGATAACCCTCAGCTTTGTCTTAGAATACATGACTCATCTCAACCTTATTATGGCTTCAGCAAGAACTGTTTTGACTGTTAGCAACCTGTTCTGTAATGTTAACTGAGCTGATCATGGGTCAATGAAATTAGCTTAACTTTGTTAGTTTATCTTTAACTAAAAAAAAAACAACAACACATAACTCTTTCATCTCACCAGACTTTTAGGTCTACACAAAACTTCCTGGTCTAAATGAAATTGTTCCACCAAGCGGTGTGGTGTCTGACTGCTGATACTATGAGGTGGCTGTTTATCAGGAGACAAGGCGTAGGGACTTTTGCTGGGAGAGGCAGAGACAGGAAGAGTGTGATGTCAGATGTGGAAGCGTACAGGAAACAGAGGGAGGCGAAGTAGGAGGGAGAGGGAGCCTTCCCTTTCCCTGGAATAGCCGCTGTTTCATTCTCTGAGTTTTTTCACTCTTAAAGCTCTGAGTATCAGATGAGAAGATGAAGCAGCCTAACGGGACACTGATTTCATTCTGAAAGTGATTGCTGAGGTTATTTTGAAACAACCTGAAGAATTGTTCTCCTCTGGTTTAAACTATTCGAAGGCTGACAAACATGTACAGTGGATATGGAGGTACTATTGAACTCAGTAGGATCTAAGGGACTTTTGTGAAGATTGAGAATTTGTAGCTGGCTGTTTCAGTGATCTAATCTTTTCCTGTCACGCTTTTGGTTTAATATCAGCTGACTGTTCGTGTTGGTCATGACCGGGAATATTTTGTAATTATGTTTTGTGAGGTCAGCTGTAAAAAAGATTTTTGTTATGCATGCGTTTACATGTTGGGGGGTTTGGCCACTCTATCATTAGCATGTTTACCGCTGCACTATATGGTTTCTGCTGTTTACAAGGCAAGATGTTTGATTCTGATGTGGTCTGTCATTTCTTTGGTAGCACTCAGTTTTCCCATTATGAGTTACATTTCCAGACTTTTAAAAGCCAAACTTCAGTACAAAGGAAATATAGCGGGTGATGTTGGAGGCGAGGGTGTATTTGAAGTAGAAACCAATAAGTTATAAACACTGGGACAGATAATTGGATGAGGTTACCTTGTATTAAAGACCCTGTAACTACCAGATGCCAGTTTGCCAGTGTCCATGTCTGTGTGAATTAGTTTTCACTACTTTTGTTACCAAATGTATGTTCTGCTATGTAGGAGGTCTCTTTAGGTTTTTGGCGAACAAGAGCAGCATCTTGGCTTTGTCTACTTTTGAATTCTCCAGCTCAGTCAGACACCTCAGGGTTGACTAACCTAAACAGAGCAGGAGGTCAGTAAGGACAGGACATGTCCTCAGGCATGCAGCTCAGGTTTACCAAAGCCTTGTGTATTTGCAAAGGGCTCTAAGAGCACTCACTGGAGCTAAGGGTCACTGGATTTGTGTAGCGTGGGAAGTTATTAGTATAGCAAATATTTGGAATTTTGACACACTTTGTTAAGATCCTGTTGCTTAAAGACTTGAAAAGACTGAGAGTATACAAGAATCAACTAGTTTCTACTGATTTTTTATTTTTATGGCAACCCAAAAATAGTGCCAGATGAAGGATCATAGATTGCGTAACTTGTTACATGAACTGAGGCCAAATTGCAGACACATCAACCTCTCACGAGAGCAAGAATAAACTTTTAGAAAGTTGAAGCAGCAAAAGAAAACCATCGAACATGGATAAACTAAATGCAGCAGCAGTTTAAATATGAGCCAGTTTTAATTGTATTATTCCATTAATATTTAATATTCATTACTATTAATATTTTAACTAATGTATTCATTTCATTAATATTTGATATTAATAGTCATAAGTTTTACTTTTAATATTTCCCTTTATTTCCTGTATCCTGCCCATGGTCTGTGTTTATCGGCTATTGACAGTACGCATTCCCAGGTCGGGTCAGTGACGACAGTGCACTATATTTAGAGTCTATAACATGTTTGATGGACTATTCCTGATGAGACTGTACTCAGTCTGTACCACTCATACACTTACAGATTTCTGTGCCAACTTTGCCAAGCCCCCTGGCTGCAGCTTGTGCTAACTTTTGACAGACTACGATGGACTTGCAGTATTTGAATCCCTTAAACAATTCTGTCTAAAGTCATGTAGTGTATCCCCAGCTTAGAAATTAAAGTAGCAGGTAAGCAGAATATAGGCACAGAGATGCATGTTCTTCTTTTTGTCTCAGTGGAATAATGGAAGGAAGGGTTTCTTGAGTGGGATTTTTTCTTCTTCCATATTATCAAAAAGGGAAGTCAACAAATGAGCATAATCTTGTGGCACTGGCCAATAATAAATATCTAGTTTATTATCGCAGGAATGTTATTTTTTAGCCTTATCTTAATTTGTTGTTAATCATTTCTGTTTAATGTTAAACAAGAAACAAACTTGTTCTATGGTTGACAGAACTCTCGGTGGGAAACCAGTAAAGTGAACCCGATGCTTCAGGATGTTTACGGATGAGTCTGGATATCTTACCGCACCTGACTTTTGAATAAAACGTTGCTCCTTTCTTTCATGCCTCTTGTGGTTACATGCTCTGGACATGACAGCCATCTTATCAGGTGCATATATGAAAGGAATGTGGGCTGAGTCTGCACTCTGTCTGTCAGCATGTTGTCAGACCCATGGTGTTGCAGCTTAACCCTCATTTCATCAAATACACATTAAGTTTTTTTTGTAAATATATACCCAGACTTGATTCCCGTCTCTGTGTGCGTGGAGTTTGCATGTTCTCCCCGTGCTTGGTTGGTTTCCTCCGGGTACTCTGGTTTCTTCCCACAGTCCAAAGATATGCAGGTTAGGCTAATTTGTTCCCAAATTGCACATAGTGTGTGAATGAGTGTGTGAGTATGAGTATGTGTGTGTGCCCTGCGATAGATTGGTACCCTGTCTTGGGTGTACCCTGCCTTGCGCCCTAAGCCTCTTGGGATAGGCTATATGGTATAGAAGATAAGAAAATGATATATACCCACAAAAATGGCAGAGATGCATGCATGCATGCAAGAGTGAACGTGATGTTAATGTGAGGGGCAAAATGTGTACTGTACGTGTCTGTAAATTGGGCAGTACCACAGGGTTAGCTGTTAGCTGAGTTATGGTGAGTATATTGGTATGAATATATTGAGAGCAGAGCAACAAACTAGCAGGTAACCGGCTCACAGCTTTAGAGTCGTCATTTTGATCCTACTGCCTGTCTGGAGTTTTGCGTGCTAACTTTGTCATATCTGCGTTCGTTTCTTCCCAATGACGAGTCCTAGCTCAGTACTACTGATCAGATGGTTGTGAGTTTAGATCTCAGCACCACCAAGCTGCAACTATCGGACCCTTAAGCAAGACCCTTAACTTTTAGCTGCTTATTTATATAAGTGAAATAATTGTCAGTCACTCAGGATAAGGGTGTCTGCCAAACGCAGTAAATGTAAATCTTGCCACCACCCAAAAACATTCCAGTAGGTGAATCAATGTCTCTAAATTTCCTCTGGTACTGAGTGTGAATGGCGCCATAAGCTGGAAGGACTTCCCATCTAGGGAAAATTTGTACCTCCCGCCCAGTGTTCCTGGAATAGGCTCCGGATCCACCACGTCCCTCAGCAGGAAAAGGCTTTGACAGTAGATAGAACTCACAATCCTTTTTTCCAAGGTTTAAAAATAGATTTACTTGTGATAAAAGATCATTATTATCTATTATTATTATTATTATTATTAAAACCCTTTAGCATATGAAAAAATAGCTGAGTTCTGTTTTGTTTAATTAATGTTTTAGATGAAAATGATGGCCTGCTGGCTAATTATACCCAGGGTGTGTAACAGTTCTTGTAAGCACATAGTAGATAGAACATAGTCTAAGCTATTCTAAACTAGCCATTTCGCATTCTTATTTAAGGCGGCATGGAGGTGTAGCATTTAGCACTGTTTTTGCATCTCCAGGGTTAAAGGTTTGATTCTCGCCTCGGATCTGCGTACGTGGAGTTTGCATGTTCTCCCCTTGCTTGGTGGGTTTCCTCCAGGGACGCCAGTTTCCTTCCACAGTCCAAAGACATGCAGATTAAGTTTACTGGCGTTTCCAAATTGGCCGTAGTGTGGAAGTAAGTGTGCGAGTGTGCCCCACAATGGATTGGCATGCCGTCCAGGGTGTATCCTGCCTAATGCCCCAGATCCCCTGAGATTGGCTTCATTGACCCTGTACATGATAAGTGGTATCAAGAATGAATGAGCAAGTAAGAGGTCTTATTTGAGCTTATTTTTGGATTTATTTTAATACATTAAACTCTTGCATCTTCTTCTGTTTTCCTTTTGGAGAAACGTGTAAAGATTCTTTGTAGAACATGTTACCTGTATTTTTCCCGTTTAGACATCAAAGCAATCAATTTTTGATAGGTAAAGACCGTTAATTATTGAATATGCCATTGAGAAATTTTACTTCAAGTTTAGATGAAGCTTTATTCAGGCAATTTTCCAGAGGAAAGGCATAGACTTAGTCAGATAAATATTCCTGTAAGTCGAATCCTTATGAGGATTAAAGAGGGCTTGATTCTAATCCATTACCACAAGTGATAAAGTGCATGCTGAAAGATTCACTGATTCACTGGTCTCGCGGTTGTATCAGAAACATTGTTCGGTCAGCAGTTTGGCTCAAGTGGTGTTGTGACCCCTGATGCTGAGTAAGACAGATAAGTTTGTAAGGAATTGAGCTGTCCTCATAAACAAACATCATGAGACAGTGCAGCTTGGCAGGATATACATGGTGTGTCTGTTTGGGTTAACATTAGTCCTGTTTCTATGAGTGGTGTTACTGGGTGGTGGGTGGCCCCTATGCGCTTTGTTATTCTGGAACGGTCCTGGGGAAAAAAGGCCAGTCAGAACAATATAAGCACCCGGACACACAGGTTTGTGAATTTCACTGTCAAGCATAATTTTTTTTAATTATAGCCAGTGGAAAGGCAAATTCTCAAATTCACACCATCAGCAATGATTTTCATCAAATCCTGGTTTTGCACCTAGAGACTTTTTTTCCTTCATGCAGGCAGGTACATGGGTCATATGGATGCCAGACTGGAGCTCAGGGTTTGGATCCTGAAGTGTGTGGTTTTCCCCCATGGAAGTTTCTGGAATTTTTCCCGCAGTAAAAGGGTGGAAAAGGACAAGGGTTATGGGTTAAGCATTTGGTAGCCTGACATGACAAGCCGAAGATGTGTGGCTTGCCTGGTTGTTTATGTAGGAACAAACAAGAGGATGCTGATTCAGGTAAAGGGGTTCAAATAAAATGTATAAATCAAAAGCATGTTATTATTGCATGTTAAGGTGGATTTTTTAACCTAGTTTTTAATGTTCATAGAGAAGAGATTTATGTTGTTGATTTTATGAATACGTACATACAAAAACGTCATTTTTTATAGATAGCTTTTGGACTTTTCATTTTATTTTTCTAGGATGGTTTGGGGACCGTGGACACACAAAGTTGTCTCTGTCATTCGTCACCTAAAAATGGTTGTTTTTCTCTATTGCTTATATCAGAGAGTGAAATATCTTTTTTTTCATTCTTTTATTGCTTAGTTTCCTGCGGGTCTGACCTAGAATAGCACCATGTCTTCACTTTTATGGCATGACGGCTCAGTTATTCTAAGCAAAAAAGGAAACAGATTTAGCAGAAAAATATCATTAACATTTCAGCCTCTTTTGACTTCTTTTATTTAGAAGTGTCCATTTCATGATTGCAGGACTTTAATTACCAAATAAATAGTTTGTTAGACTTTTTGTATAAAAGATTTGTCCCACAGGTCAGAAGAAAAACTGTAGAACTAGAACTTAATAGGAAGAGGCAATTTTACCAAGATGGCAACTTTTCCCACAGTCCACTAGGAAACTCAGAAAAAATATTTAATGCCAAACTTTACTGATTGATTAGACTATAGAAGTACACTAAGAAAGAATATATACAAAAATGTGGAGTGATACTGTTATCTTGGCCTTGGCCTATAAAAAACATATTTTTTAATAATAATTAGTAATAATTAATAACTAGGCCCAACCTCCCTTTTATGGCACTGAGATCATGTGATCTGAGACCCCATTATAATTTTCTTTAAAACAAGTGCCACCATCATGGCGGACACAAAGCCAACTTGCAAAAAAACTTTTAACGGAATCTACCAAGAAAAAATCTTTACTTTGTTTGGGTTTCCGGCATCTTGTTTATTTTATCATTTTTGTCACGTGACTGTTTCATTTCATACTCCTTAAAATTAATTAGTGTCTGCCAAAAATGGGCATGTACACAAGATCAGCTTTGTCTGTGTTCAATCATTTCAAGGTTTTATTTGCTGTGGTGACTATTTTCCCCCCCTTTATTTTATCATACATTCTAATACATATAATATACATTTTGAGAACCATGTATGGTTTATGTCAATCTTTAAAGCTTTTAAAGACATGATCCTTCTAACATTTTGTTTTGAAAGATTTCTTTTAACAGTTATTCCAAAATTTGAAAGGCTCAAAAACTAAACTATAGCATGCACAGAAATTAAGAGAACTAATCAGATTGCAGCCTTCAACATTCTGAATTCTGCAGATATCTGACACTAATTTCTCAATCCGAGGTTGTAGCATTGGCTTGTGTATAAGATCTGATGAAGATGGTGTGGTGGCTTAAAATCTACAGTAAAATGAGATCAAACCACTTCTTTTGGAGGTACAAATGTATAGAAAGGACTACAGAATTATAGTCTCAGGTATTGTGGAGTGGCCATATCCAAGCTCTTTATACAGATTTAGTAGGTACACTTCAACTGCAGTATGGATCTTTGTTATCATTGAATTGCAAATGCTTGCAATTTATTACAGGTAATATGTGCATAGGCAAGCATTTATGTAGCGTTTGTCAATAATTTAAGCATTTCTTCGAAAATACTTTTAAGTTAATGAATAAAAATAATATTTATCATTTGTATCATTATCTGCTGTTTCGGTGGATTAATGTGTTTAGTAATGATACATTTAATAATTACATGTTGCAGTTTAAATCACAATTGTTATATGTGTCAAAAAAATTGCAATATGATTTTTTTAAAAATTATTTAAATCTTGCAGCCCTAAAATAAACCCTGAACTTTTCTTCTTAGGCCAGTGATGTGCCTGTTTTTTTTTTTTTCCCTATGAACTGCTCATCTCTACTAAGAAAAGCACTGGAGCACTGAGCTAAAATAATTTAATAAGTTAATGAGACTAAGCAGACCTGAGGAATGCAAACAGAAGGGAAAAGAAGGCATGCAGGCAGTTTGCAGATATTATTCAGACTTCTGTAATGTTGCACCAAGGCCTTGCAGAATGTTTTTATTTGTATGAAAGTAAAAAAATAATTAAAAAACATGAGGATTGATGAATTATTCCTGCATTCTGTGTACAGTTTAGCTGTCAAATTCCTTTTACACTTACCTGAAAATGTTAATGATTTAAAAGACTTGGTACTGTTTACTGCCACAGGCGGTGTGAACATATCCACATTTCACATCTAACTTTGGAAGTAAAGGAATGATCATTGAGTGATCATTTATATACAGTTAAATTCCAAAATCAAAATCTGTCGCAGAACTGGTGCAGGGGACAAAAAGTTAGTTTCTTGCTGTTTGTTTGAAATGATTATTGATCTGCTATTCCAGGTTTTTTGTATCCGTCATGTACTGTTTGATAACAACTTTATGATAATATGCACCACTTACTTCCCTTTTTAGATCATTTTTGTTAACAGATGTAAAATTAGGCTAAAAGCTATGCCATATGCTATGCTATGTGCTATGTGACCATGCTAATGATTGCTTTGTTTTTATGTCACTATAATAGAAGGGACTCATGTCATTGGAATCCGTTGCACAATCAAAGATGAGGCATTCTTTTAGGGATGCAATGTGTTTGTGTGTGTGAATGAAACAAAACATGATTAGGTTTCTAAGATGGGGGATGTTAAGTCTTGTGTATATATTCAGAGTGGACAAAGGTTCAACTTGGTGTTCAAAGGTCAAAGGCCTAAGTAGTCAGACATGGGGCCCATGCCATTGGACCATGTCAGTGCTGTACCATTAACTATATATCCAACTCAATTATGGTTATACTGATCGGTGCTAAATAACTTGTTGATGCAAAATGTGTTTGAAAGGCTTGATCGAGATTGGCCCAGAGCATGGAGGCGGCGGTTTATTAGTATTAGTTTTTGTGGGAAATTAAGAATGAGTGATTTGTGTGATTTCATCTAGAAAATATGGTTTCGAGGCCAAAAAGGAGGGAAATGTTCTATAGATCCGGTTTACGTCCTGCCTGTCATCAGCTCAGCCTCTTCTACTTTTTTTTACATTTTTACTTTCAGTTTGTGCTCTGCTGGTGCATTACTTCAGGCAGGGTGAATCCAAGCCTTTGAATGAGGTGTCTTTGGGATGTCTCCAGCTATAGGCCACTGATTAAATACAAAACAGACCAGGAAGCTAGTGACAGGTTATCTTGACTAAAAGGACCGGACATGGTTCGAAGCAGCATTCAGGCCTAAAGGAAGACTTTTTGCAAGGGAGGTGTCCAGGATGTTCCACAGTCGTTCAGATCGGCTCTGTGGCGTCTTCCTGCACTCCTCATGGGCCATTGTTTTCAGTGTGGAAGTAGTGACCCATCATGCTTATTCCAACAATCTAACCCCTCAAGAAAAGGAACCACATAAACGCTTTACAGCTCCGTCTGTATTGGAGTGTTGTCAAGCAGCTTACATTTGTTTATATCCTGGGGGTTAAGGAAAAGTATGGTCCTTGGGTTAGATCAAAGTTATGCACTCATGCTTAATATTTCCGCTTCAAAATCTGTATCCACTTGACCGGTGTACCTTCTAATGCCTTAACCCCTTTTCTCCCATTTGCTTTGTGTTCACAGGGAGCCCCTCCAGATCATTGTCCACCATGTCCCTGTCTGTGCGGCCTACCCGCCGAGTCCTTACCAGGTCCATCAGTAGGAGCCAGTCCTTTGCCGGAGTCAACTCCCACGACAAACTCTACAGGTCAGTGCACACACAAATGTCGGAATTACAAAAAAGACATTCATTTATAGTATTTGGCAGAGCCTGGGCTGCAGTGTGCCATCATGTGTCTGCGCCAGAACAGTCCACCATGGGTGTGGGCCAGGAATGTCTGTTGACATGGAACAATATGACATTGGTTTGGTTTGGTCTGGTACAGTCCTCTGTGGGTGTGGTCTAAGACAGTCCAGTGCAGGTTTGGTCTAAAATGGTTTGATTAATTACTAAAATGAGCAATGTTTGTATATATATATATATATATATTAGTGCTGTCAATCGATTAAAAAAAATTAACTAATTAATCGCACAATTTTTTGCAATTAATCGCGATTAATCACAATTAAAAGACTGAAACTTTTTGGATATTTAAATGTAAATAATTAATGTAAACTCAAGACAATGAAACTATTTAAATTCAAATATGATTGTTTATTGGAATTTTTGTTTAACTTGTAACACAGATTTTTTCATGTAAACAACATACCTGCAATAAACCATCAATATTCTCCAAATTAACTGTTGGCTTGAAAGCCATATTTATTACAGAAATAAAAACACAGGTATGTGCCATTTGTGTCATTTGAATTTCAAAACAATCAATGCAATTTACATTGGCTAGGCCCTGTAGAGATTGTTTCGGTGGGGTGTTTTGCTTTTAAGTGATATGTCAAAGACGAATTACTTCTCTGGTATTTAAATTTGGCTTTGCAAAATGTACAGATTACTTTTGTTTTATCCACAGAACCATCCGGCAGAGTTTTATACTGAAACTTTCCGTCTAAAAGTCCTTCCTTGGTCTTATCCATACTTCTTTGCACGTTAAACACACGTCGGCCACAACAGAAAATAAAAAAAACTGCAACCGCGTTAATTGCGTGAATTTTTTTTAATGCATTAAATATTTCAAATTAATCGCATGCGTTAACGCACTAATTTTGACAGCACTAATATATATATATATATATATATATATGTATATACACACAATACATGTATGTAAAAATAATAATATTTTTTTGCGTACTAACAGTTGCTTTAAAAAGAAAAAGTCTCTGCTTTGTGAGGTAAGGCATCAAACAAAGAAAACAACTGAGGAGTTTGCTGAAATGGAAGTGGAATTGGGTTAAGAACTGTCCAATGGATTATTAAAACCTTGAAATATAGTGCTGAACCATCAACTTCACAGAAGAACTATGACTAGAAAAATATCATGAATGACTCTTATCGAAGATCGATTCAATGATTGGTGAAGTTGCATCATAAAAAAGACAGTAGAAATCACAATTTAATAATGAGATTAATGGCAAACATAATAAGACAAGAACTGACATGGTTGGGACTAAACAGTTCTTTGGTCATTTGTTAGTGTAGCTTGTGCTTGGGGGGATCAAAAAGGTCATATGGTCTGATGAGCTCAGATAGACCTATATTCAATGCAATATGTTTGTCAGGCTAAGAAATGCAGCACACAAAGCGATGCACCCATCACACATTGGGCTTATTGGAAAACCCTTTGGAGACAGCGTTATATCTGGGGTTGCTTCCGTTGGTCAGGTCAGCAACATTATGTGGCAATAAAATAAAGTCAGCTGATGACCATAAAGTCAGCTGATGAATGTACTGAATGACCAGGGTATCACAAATGTGGAGTTTTCCATTCCTAATAACATAGGCATATTCCAGAACCTAAAATTGTGAACGAGTGGTGTCTTTGAGCCTGTGGATACATTTTCACACATAAATCAATTACAATTACATTATATGGCGTAATCAAAGCTAAAGATGTTTGAATGAAAGCTCAGTGTACATGCATGGATTGTGCTTAAATGATTACTATAATTAGCAGTTTTTGATGTATTAAATTTTTAACCCTTCCAATCTACAGTTCCACTTTGCTTGTTACTAATACATGAATTCTAGTCATGTAGTGTTTCTTTGCCTGTAAGAAGAGACTTTTTCTAATGATTAAGTATCTACAAATCTGTCTTTCTGTCTGCATTTATCTCTGTGGATGTACACACCTGCATGTGAAAACCCACTAATTCACAATGTGTGTCGTTACACTTGTACTGTAGAAGTTCCAGGTGTGTCTGTGGTGTTTGTATTTAGTGATTGCAGCTGACAGGATGTCCTTTGCAGCCTGTGTTTCCTCCGAAGAAAAGCATTCACCCCCATAAGCTGGCCACTTGAGTTAAGGACGCAAAGGAAATGTTGCCTTTACTTTGGTATGGGAGTGTGAGAAAGAAATGTCTGGTTTTCTTTAGATTAAGCTTCATGGGAGGGTAATAATGGCAGAGCAGTCTTAGACGGGGAAAAAATACTTTTCTGTAAGCATAAACTACTTCTTAAAACTTTGTTGTGTTGCTGTGTTTAATGCAGTGTAGATGCGGAAGGCTTCTTTGCTTGTTTACACATTCCATCCCGTTGAATTTATTGATTTTTGTTGTTTTTGTCTTTGGCCTTGTGCATTCAATTGCCAAAAAAATGAAATATTGGTGGAACTGTTAGCTTATTTAATGCTTGGATTGTCATTTTGGTAACAATGGAATGTCGTTTTAAAGAAACCGTTCTGGAAAATAATGAGTGAATGTTAATGCATGTAAATTCAGACAGTTTAAAATAGCTTGTCTGTCTGGCTCGATTCATCTAATTAGGTTTAAGACAGACTTGCAGCTCTGCAGTAACACCGAGTTCATCATCTGAGTTTGCTACTTCATTAGGCACAGAGGGCTATGAATGTTGGCTTTGTTGTAAGTTATTAATTTGAAAATATGAAAAAGCATGTTTTTTAGATGGTGTTGATTTATATTTTATTAGAGATGTTTCTAAACCATGATGAAACGCTTCTGCTCTCTTGTCTCTGTGAGTGGGGACTAACTGGGAACCATAACTGGAAAGTCAGATCTAAAGAAAAAAACAAAACAAGAAACAAGCTGGTTTCCTAAAAAGTATAGTGCACTTTGATGTATTAAAAGAACAAACATATGTGTGTGTTTCAGGAGCCTCTCTGTGTTCCGCACCCCAGCGTGTACAAGAAAGACTCCCTCCAGAGGAAGCAGGATGTTCACCCTTTCCGCCAAGTCGCCTCCTCCAAAGGTGCCACAGCCCGAAAGGCTGGATGAGGTGTATGAAGCTCTGAAAAGAGGCCTTCAGTAAGTATACAGCGACATCACTTTAAATCCAAATGTTTTTGTAGAAATCAGTTCATGGAATGGCACATCCAATTGGTGTACATAAGGTATTCAGGTAAAATTTATAATGGCCTAGTTGCACTTAATTCTTTTCCTGCAGATAAGCAGCTACCATGATGAAATGACAACAGCAGTTGCTGTCAATGATAATCCTTAATGATCAGCTAGAAATAAGACAATTGGAATCGCAGTGGCACTTTATGTTAACAATTTGAGCTAGCGTTAGACTCTGAACAGATGAGAGACGTCTCTTATTAACCTGAGAGTCTGTCTAAAATAAATGCCTACTCTTTTCGACATTCGTCTTTAATAAGACTTTTTTGTTTTAAACAAATCATGCCATCAGTTCGCTGATCAGAGCAAAGTGGGTAAATAGAATTAAAAAGTCAGTGACTGTCCATGGAACTTTTTCCATTTCTAATTACTACTTTATGTCTTGAACGCTGGAGCTGTTTTCAGTAAAATAATTATTATAAATGTGCATTATTAGATAAGCTGCAGCAGAGGATTTGCTGCAGAAGCCGAGCTCATGCCCACCTGTTCATATGTTTATTGGCACTGCTAAAGTATTATTTCAAGTCCCAGTTCAGTCTGTTGAAACGCTTTGCGTGGTCTGCATCTGGATTGCTGTCTGACAACTTCTGGAACAGGGAATTAGAGTTTACCACTCCATCTCAAAAATGTAAATAAATTCTAGCTAACATAAACAGTCTTCTGGGAAATAGATAGTGATCAGTGATGAACACAACAACATGCTTTATCAGAAAAAGATCGTCTAGAACAGAAATTGAGCAATTTTTTTTTTTTTTTTACGCTTTTTTCCATTTTTGTTCATTTCTACAATATAGAAGCAGCAGAGCACACTGAGACTCTGTTGGTTGGAGTTGATAACAGAAACCGTCTATAGTAGCTATCAGGAGCTGATATTTATGCGATTTTCAGTAAAATGTTTCCATACATAGTATAGAACAACTGAATGTCAGAAAGGGATGGGAATCACCAGTGACCGAGCGATTTTATTTTATTATTTTTGAGACTTCTGACCTTTAAAAAAAACATTTAAACAACACAAACTAACTTTAAATACAAAAGTTTAACATTCAACTTAAAATTAAATTAAACAAAGAGCAACTGATCAGCACTTATTTCAGTCATCCAGTACAATTATTATTTCTAAACAAACTTAGCAAAGAAATGACTCTTACCACACGGGATGAAATTGTGTGAATCGTTTGAAAAAAAATGTACGGTTCTACACTGCACTACATTACATTTCAGCTATATTTAACTTCATACCTATGTGTATAACTGTGTATGTGACGAATAAAATTTGAATATATACACTTCCATTCAAAAGTTTGAGGTCACTTTCTAACTCCATGATTGTTCCTGATTTTTATTTCTTTCTATATTGTAAAGGAATGCTGAAGGCATCCAAAAAACGCCTCTAATCTGAGGTGCTGTTAATTGGTCATTTTTCAGGCTAATAACTCTAAATGAACTTCTCACCTGCAGCAGAGGTAGGTTTTGGTCTCGCCCTCCTGGGATGGACTTCATGAGAGCCAGTTTTATTATGGTGCTTGACGGATTTTGCAAATGCACTTGACAATACTGTTCTTGCAAGAACTATTACAGAAAGGCTGACCTCTGTGTCTTAAAATAACAACTAAGTGTTGGTTTTGTTGTTGTTACGTAATTACCTAATTCCATATGTATTATTTTATAGTTTTAAAAACCCCAGTATTGTTGTAGAATGTAGAAAATAAATCACTAAACAAAAACAAAGAAATTTGCAAGTGACCCCAAACTTTTGAACGGTAGTGTGTATGTATATATATGTGTATATATATATATATATATATATATATATATATATATATATAATGTGTGTATGTGTGCATACAGTATATGTGTGTGTGCATACAGTATGTATATATACAGTATATATATATAGATATATAGATATGTGCGTATGAAAACAGAGGAATGTTTATAAGAATAAATAAGCAAAAATATTAAAGCAAAATATGTACAATTAAACCTGTCAGGATTAGGTGTAATATTCATTATATTTATGAAATAGGCATTAAACTTGTTTTTAATCAAAGCCATCATGCATAAAAATGACTGAGATATAATTTAAAAGTTGCTCACAGCACTTAGAGCAGCCTACAGTATAAAAAGCCATAAGGTGATCCAAGATCTGTCTTAATAATTTACATTGCAATAAACCAGCTGGTCTTTATGACTCAGATATCAGTGAAATTTTCTTTCAGAGGTTCATGATGCACTGATTGACTGTGTCGCACAGTTATGCACAGTTATGCACAGATACTGCTGCGTGTTTAAAAACCGATGTCTGTGCTTCCAGGTCTTACCTGCAGGTCCATCAGATGGAGCTGGACAGCCTGAACCGTCAGATGAAGGAGTCTAAGAGGAACTCTCGTCTGGTAAGGGGAAATGAAGGAAAATTAGAATATGCATAATTGGGGCTAATTTTAGATTTTTAAACCAGTACAGGAACTAAAATACGCCTGTGATTCTCCGGTGGAAATATAAACATGCACTTTCTGATACTATTTAAAACAGTTTTTTTCTCATTAGGTGATGTAAAGCAATAACTGAGTATCACTAATAAAAATTAATACACATGTGAGCTATTGTAAATAAGTCAAAGAAATGCAAAGCTAAATCCAAAAGTGCTACACTTTAGACAGTGGTACAATATTAGACCATTTTGTTTTGAATATGGTTTCCACTTGATCATAATCTTTAATTCTTTCTCTCTTCATTTTTGTTTACTTGCAGGGATTTCTTTATGAACTGGACAAGGTGAGAAAGACACTAAATAAATTGTTGTTTTATGCGAGAATATTATTAATGATATTATTGATGTATGTTAAGTATGAAAATTATACATGACCTAATTGTATGTGATGTTTGTTTATCTATAACCAAGACAACATCCATAAGTGAGGTTAAATAGTTTCCAGTTATATTTTTACATTTTAATGTTCCTGTTTTATTTTTACATTAGTTATTTAAAACACAAAGGATTGGCTGAGAAAAGTATATATTAAGAATGTATTAATGTTATTTACAGTATATAGTAACTTCATCGCATTGGGGTGTTTTGGGACCACAAACAAAGAAAAAAATCAAGCTGTAGGTCTCTAAGGGTGTGTTATGTAATGATAACGTTGAAGCTATTTTTTGCAGCAAGTCAAGGTGATCGAGAGGTTCATGAGGCGACTGGAGTTTCACCTCAGTAAGGTAAGCAGCCTGTATAGTTGTTGTTGTTGTTCTTTTGGCCGCTTTCCGGCAAGGGGTCACTACAGCAGGCCAACTTCTGCACTCACAGCTTGTATAGTCAAAATTCAAAAGCTTTACATTTGCTTAATAAAGATGACTAGTTGGTATAAAAAATGGCTAATCAGGAAATCTAATCTGTAGAGGTACAGTATGTGTGCATGCATGTATGCGTTGTCATCTCTGTTTAAGGGTTAATTTATAGAACTGCATGTGTTCTATATCAAATTGAAGTATGCAAAACATTGGCTTGCCCAGGGATCTGTGCATGAGTGTGGCATACTGTTTTTATCTATCTATCTATCTATCTATCTATCTATCTATCTATCTCTCTCTCTCTCTCTCTCTCTCTCTCTCTCTCTCTCTCTCTCTCTCTCTCTCTCTCTCTGAGAAAAATTAAAATGAACAATTAAAAATGAGAAAATTAAACATTCTTTTTTTTTTTTACTTTCATCCGAAAATTTGAGGTTATATAAATGTTAATAATATTCAAGATAAGATATACCTTTATTTGTCCAACAGTGGGGATTGTCCAATTTCTTTAGGAGGTAAATAAGGAAGTATCTGATGAAAAACGCACATGGAAACATGCACAAGGACACACATCTGTGTAAGTGTAGATGTGGTAAATGAGGAAGTATGTTGGCTGCAAATGGATACACATGAAGGATCACTCAAACACACACACACACACACACACAGACACACACACACAAATATATATATATACAGAGTGATATGGGTCAGAGGCAGAGGCCATCCTCCAGCGGAGTCCCCCCTCTCTCTAATTTCCTAGGCCAGAGGACATCCAGACATCTGTTGCACAGGAAGTAGCCTTCATCCTCACTTCCTCTTCCTCCTCTCTTGTTTGCGGTTTTTAGTGTTTTGCAATACTGGCAGTAAATCTTTTATATTGATAATGTCCCTTTGAAGGGCACGGTGGCTTAGTGGTTAGCACTGTTGCCTTGCACTTTCAGGGTCTGCGTTCGATTCCCGTCTCTGTGTTCATGGTGTTTGCATGTTCTCCCTGTGCTTTGTGGGTTTCCTCAGAGTACTCTGGTTTCCTCCTACAGTCTAAAGACATGCAGATTAGGCTAATTGCCTTTCCCAAATTGCCCGGATTGTGTGAATAATTGTGTAATTGTGTGTATGTGTATGTGTCACACACATACACAGCACAGCATCGTGCATTAAGTCACATGGGATAGTCTCCAGGTCCCCGTGATCTGGTATACAAGATAAAGCGGTATAGACGATGAGTGAGTGAGTGAGTGAGTATGCATTTGTACACCCCCTTTATACAGTATGGATGCGTAGAAGGAGAGAAACATTCCTGATTACCAGTCTATACACTGCTTATAAATAAAATGGTAGTTGTAAGCTAGAGTATATACCAAATGGTTGTGTGTTTATATGAGAGAGATGCGTCTAACAAGTACATACTGAGGGAGCCATTATAGCTCTTTCTCTCCAGTAGATAAAGTATGTATTTAAGTAAAGGCCAGCTGTGAATGTTATAAACAACACCTCCAGATGATAAGTGTTTGTGTGTGAGTGTGTAAGGAGACATGGTGAGAGAGATTCCTGTGTCTCTTGGTGTAGTAAATCCTTTAAGGCTACACAGCCTTTCCCCCGTCCCTGGTCTTACTCTTCAGTATGTTTCAAATGTTGGTTTATGTTTGTGATCATATATATAAATACATATACACATGTATGTATCCTTTATTGGGAGTTATTGCTTACCTCTGTGTGTGTAGGGAGTGTGTTTCTGGGATTCCTCTGGATTGTTTCTGCACCCTGCATATGTACACATGCACTCTACCACCCCTTGCCTAAGCTTTCTGTGGGTCTTAACCCACACAGAGAGTTTTATAAAAACTGCTTCATGTAGTAACTTTTTAATGGCCTTTTATTCCTGGAATGACTGTGGAATGTAATTTCTACATTGAAAGAAAATCTGCTACTTGGAAGCGCATTTATATTCATAAAAAAACTGCTTAGCGAATTGGCATTGTTAAATAATCTTTCAGTGTTTTCGAATAAATAAAACTATTACTCTGAGTTTAAAAAAAAACTGACAAAAGGCTTTGTGTTTTAGCTCTTTCTGCTAACACTAATCACTAATCCATTTTCCTTATCGTCTTAAAAAATGCTAAACTTTGTAGTATCTCAGTTTGTTTACCCATTTACATTATAAAAACTCATAATGAATGAATATTCCTGTATTTATGATCATTTAATGTTGTGAAAACAGAGTATACGGCTTGAGTGATTTAAAGAAAGTATTGATTGTGCACATGTGCATGATTCTGGCCGATCTTAATGTAGGTCTGTGTGTGTATGTGTGTGTGCGTTAGGGATGGTCTTGCTTAGAGGTTAGCTCTATGTCAGGATCATATAATGATATGAATACACGGTCATTTTGAAAACATTGAAAGGTTGGTATTTGCTATATATAGCTCTGGTAAAAAATAAGAGACCACTGTAATTTACTCCAGAAAACTGGTCAAGAGGAAGATGGATAGTCACAAACCATCCGTCTTGGAGATCCAAAACACATGAAACCTGCAATTCTGGGTTACTCAACCAAATACTGATTTTTTAAAATGTTACTTATCCGAAGTATTAACACAATTTGTTAACAAATTGTTTGCATTTTGTTTTATTTGAGTTATAAATTCTCTGCAAATACTGCATGATCATGGGTTACTTTGGGTTGTAATTCTTTTAAATATACACTCTAAATAATAGTTTGATTTTGCAGTGGCCTTTTATTTTTTCCCAGAGCTGTATTTTCTCTAATATTTTTTGGTTTATCTCTCTGTGGGAGCTGTAAACCCAATCATTCACCAACACCACTTGTGTTGTTGCAACATCCCCCTAGTTACATGGCAACTATTTTAACTTCGTTCCAAGCCGTTTCCACATAAAGGAGTTCCTGGGAGGCCTGCGTTTAGGCAGCCTTGTCTTGGCTTTAGCTTGCTAAGAAAACTTCCTACCTGATGGTAGCATCTGAGCACTAGTGAAACGCTGGGATAAGTGCATTAGTGTAGCAGGGAATTAATAGTGTTTACCCTCATAACTTTGTTCTGTTTTTCTGCACAATCAAAAGTCACGGTTTGACTTGAACACCCCTTATTCCTTGTTGGTTTCATGTCTGCATAACCAACAATTTCGACAATTTCTATTGTAAAAAATCTACATTCACCTTATATTTGAAAAAATAATTTCTTGTATCTGTCCGTCATCGTAGGTTGATGCTGAAAACGTGTGCAGTTGATACTGTGAAGGTATTAGCAGTCATAAAAATAGCAGACACAGATGGCATTAGGAGTTTCTTAAACTGAATATTTAGAGCTCTACTTTATCTTAAAAGATGATGATGACTTTTCCAAGAAGTACCTTGGTTAAATAACATGCACGTGTGCACGTTTGTGTGCACGTGTGAGTGTGTGTGCATGAAATGTTTACTGCTCTAAATGAAGAGGAGACTGAACGGCTGTTGCCTCACCCACTCTCATAAAAACTGCTGGCTGAGGAAGAATCCATGTGATCCGAAACACACACGCACACACACGCACACGCACACACTTTTCTTCTCTCTCTCTCTCTCTCTCTCTCTCTCTTTAAATTGTTAAGATTTAATGGGTATTTTATTGACATGATAAATGCAGACATTTGTATTGCTAAAGCTTAGTTACAGACTTTGGGAACGAGACCAAAATATAATTACATACATTCAACAATAAACTAGTGATAAAAAAGTACTGAAAAGGAAGAAAGAGGAATTCATAACAATAATAATAACAATAATAATAATAATAATAATAGAAAAAAGTACAGTGTAAGGAGAAACATAATGCATACAAAGTAGAATTGTGTATGTGTGCATGCATGCGTGTGTGTGTGTGTGTGTGTGGCCTTATGTGTGTATTAGATGAAATGCTCACTTACTGGTCCTTACCTGGCAGTAGGTGGACTGCTCTCTCTGTGCTCCGCCAGTAGGTGGGGCAGTTTGTCGCGGTCTAAGAGGTAGATCAATTTAGGGATGATTTCGTTGAATTTGCTGAAGAATCAGTGCTAATAAGGTTATATTTAATGTATTTGATTTGCTAATTTCTCCTGTTCCTGCAGAGCTGGATGAGAGAAGTGTGGCTCGCTGTTTTTAGGCGATCCAGAATTGTAAAAAATCTGCCTTTTTTTTTTTTTCTAATTTGGCCTAATTCCATTCCTTATGTAATAGAACGCAGGATAGATTGACTGTCAGGACCCAGGTCTCGGTCCAGGTTCTTCTGCAGATCTGGGGAGTGCTGGGATTCTCTCTCTCTCAAACTCTCTCTTGTGCGCGCACACACACACACACACACATACACACACACAACACACACACACAAAAACACCAGTTGCCACAATTGTTTTGCGTAAAACCGCTGATTGGAAAGATAACACTCTTAGTGAATGCACCAATCACACATCTATGCAGATGAACAGAACACATTTCCTGTCAGACCTATAACATTTGTCCAGGTCAACTAGAGTTGGTGCATGGTTACTATAATGCCTGTGATGAGTACCTGTAATGTCTTGTGTGAATAGGATAAGTAAATCACTGACCTGAGCATGTATGCTGAGTTAATGAGGAATTTCCTGTTTGTGGCACTAGTGTGTGTTTAAGTAGGTTTTTAAGGCATTGCAGACAGATCAGTAAAGCATAAAGTATGTAGAGTATGTCAGGGATAAAAAAGAAGTGATACATTGAAAGTAAAAGTAGATTCTATTTGTGTTTGTGTGTTTGGGAGAGACTAAAAGATTTCCTATTTTAATTAGGGTAATTACCATATGTATTCTAACTGCAGTGCAATTATTTCTTTACTCTGTGTGCATTCACTTATACATTACTTATAACGTGATTCTGTTATGATAGTAGGGGAGCGGTGGTGTCCCAAAAAGAAAACTATTACCTTAATTTTTAGGTAGCAAGTGTGGCGATATGTACGGAACATACAGAGCAACTTCCTGTTTCTGTTCTCTGTTCTAAACACCCACCTATATCATGTCATGGAAGTAGAATATTAATGCATGTGTTTGACTGCAGCACAAAGCGTCCGTCTAAGAGTTTGAATATCTGGTCATGTGACACTTAATATAAAAAAACGTTTGATTTAAAGCTTTAGCCTTTGCAGTTATCTGCTTGTGTCAGTGTGAAGCAAAACATGTCGGTCTTTATGTTCCCAGTAAAGTAAGATATACAAACAGTGCATGTGGTACATGTTTTTACACATATATGGTAATAAACCACTTTTTCATTCATGAATGGATTGGACATGTATTTGCTGCTAGTGGTTAGAGGATTCATTTATATATTTTTGATTCTGATTACCGACATATAGCTTCCATCTAGAAAAAAGTAACTTAATTACAATACAACTGTTTGTGTGATTTAAACTGTGTGAAATTTTGTGTGCTGTTGTTTTATTGCCTCTTTTTTATGGTCACTTTGCTATGTCTGGTATCTTAGTGTGCACTTTATTGTTTGTCATGTGCTTGGATTGGTGAGTTACTCTTTTTACCAGGACTCTTACTAGTGCTCCAGTACTGACCCTTTAGGTTTAACATGTAAGGCTTTATAATTATATAGTGTTTTTATGTGTGCAGATCGACGAGCTGTATGAAGCATACTGTATGCAGCGGAGACTGCGGGACGGAGCCAATAAGATGGTGAAAGCATACACGGCTTCACCGGGCAGCCGAGAAGCCAGGGAGAGTCTGTCAGAGGCCAACAAGGGCTTTAAAGAATACACAGAGGTGAGTGGCATACGAGTAAGCATTACGGTGCTTGGGATGATGTGAAATTCTGACATTAGTAATGTAATGTAGAGGTTGAGTTTGGTTCGAATCTAAATTTCTATCATATTTAATAACATTTTGATAACAGTGTAATGACCATTTAAGGGCTAAACTACATTAAATTTAATGCATTAGAGATGGGGAGAATGATCAGTTATGAATCGAAACTCTTTTGTGTGGGGATTCATGTATCGTGACACTGACTTCATGATTTATTAAATTTGTAATAGGGATGCACCGGTTGATCAGCTAGTGACCGGATTCGGCTGTTTTTCAGCTTAATCAGCCATGAATTATTAGCCTCAGATCTAACTGGTTCTGTGCCGAGTGCACAAGTTTCTCAGTGGTGCAACAGAACAACACATTACATTATGAAAACTTTCCATTCATTACACACAAAATCTTAAAACATAATACAGATAGTGCACTCTAAACTATTCTCATTCCATGGGCTGGCATTCCACATGGTGGGAGTAAATAATTTTCTAAGTTTGTTTAGAAATAATAATAATGTCGGATACGAGCCACTCAGTAAAAACTTTTTTTTTTTGTTTAAATGCTGCTCTTGTTTTTTAAGTGAAAGTAATGTTATAAGAAATGGGCTACATTTAATTTAATTAATCATGTTCAGTTGGGAAGCTGAGGTATAAAACTATAGAGTTATGGCAACTTCTTTTTAAAGGTTCAAGGCATTAGATGGTAACAAAATTAGAAATTTTATATTAAATAGAGATTTTTATGAATTCGTGATAGAGAATCGCAATATAAATGGACTGTGCATTTAGGTATCATGATAATATTGTGTTGGATGGTGACTGGTAATTCCCATTTCTATAGTGCATATTGTTGTTATGCAGTTTTCACTGATGGTTAGTCAGGTTTGTCGGCCCTACGACAGTGACAGTGACATTTAGCTGCGACTTTATTAGATAACACTATACTGTGGGTCTGCAGTTTAGAGGCTCTTCCTTGTGTTTTCTCTGACCACAGTATGTATTAATCATACTCTAGCCTGCAGCAGGGATTGTCCTGGATATTTTTATACTTCTGGATTGTTTTTTAACCCAGCAGTGTTTTTTTTTAATAGCCTGCCAACACAGCTGTACTTAATTATACTCTAAGTTTCACTGCATACACTGTGTCATTGTCACTGCTGTGCTCATATTCATCCAAACCCAAGTAATATTTGCTCAATGTTGGCGCCTGTACATTGATGGATTTGGACTAAACTATCGGTGGTACGACAGTCAGGGTATTTAGATCTCATACATAATAACCTGGATCTGTTTATATAATATTCCTCAATAATGTTGAAAGATGATCACTGACTAACTTTAGAATATTAGGAGTGTGTTGAAAGCCTTTACTAACCCCATGTTGTTTGTCTCATATTTGCAATTTTTTTCCTGTCTTATTTCATCTTGGTCTTGCCATATTTTGCTTTGTGTTTAAAGTTCTCTCTTTAATTCTCTGTACATGTGCCTCTTTAGAACATGTGCATGCTGGAGAATGAGATAGAAAACCAGCTCGGAGAATTCCACATCAAAATGAAAGGTATGACGGGTTTAGCGTTTTTTTTCTTCATCTTTTCACGTTAGCATTTGTTAGAGAATCCCTTTTATTGATTGTAACTAAATATTTATGATTTCATAACTCATGCACATTTAGTGTACACATTTGTAAGCTTTGTGATGTTTAATATTATGGAGGTATATATGCATTTATTTTGCAGGTCTGGCTGGCTTTGCGCGCCTCTGTGCTGGAGACCAGTATGAGGTTAGTGTTCATTTCTTAGCGTACTCTTTCCTTCTTCTCGCTGTTGTTTTTTTGCCTGTATTATCCATTTTTTAAGGTCACTTTGCTATGTCTGGTATCTTAGTGTGCACTTTATTGTTTGTCATATGCTTGAATTGGTAAGAGGTCAAGAAAGGTAGAGAGAAAGAGACAGAGGGAGAAATGATAGCGTATGCACGTTCTCAGTGAGCAGAAAAAGAAATGTGCTGCTACATCCGTGTGATTAAACCACGCATGGTTTCGGGATTGACAAACCTTGATTGATGCGCTCATTGACTGAGTGAGTCAGCACAGCCGTCTGCTCAGTATGACAGCAAGTAAGCCGGGGGAGAGGGAGGAAGAATGGTGAGACTTGGACAGATGGAGTGAAGATTTTTCTGTCCGTCTGGTACCGGGGAAAAGATAACATTGCCACACAGCACACATTCAGGACTCATGACGAAGAGATCAGACAGACCGTTTAGTCAGTAACATTGTCTGTTGCTGTTTTTTTTAACCATTAATGTAGTACAGTGTGACATATTATAGGCATATCTCCCTATATGTGATTGTGTGTCGTTTCTGTCCGTCCCATACAGATCTTTATGAGATATGGCCGACAGCGCTGGAAGTTGCGGGGTCGGATCGAGATCAACGGAAAGCAAGTGTGGGACAGCGAGGAGATGGTCTTCCTCCCCCTTATCACTGAGTTCCTTTCCATAAAGGTACAATCTGTGCATATGTAACACATTTAAAAATTACACATGCGCTAAACACTCTTGAGCTTAAAGGTATTGGGACAGCTGGGAAATAGGTGTAAAAATAATTTTTAAAGCCTCTGTTGGTGGAAATAACCTCACTGAGCCTTTTCTTGTGAGATCTAATACAGTTGCGCTCTTGGATACTGATCCGTTAAGAATAATTAAAGTTCCTATTAGTGAATTTTAGTAGTTTTTTAAAAATACTTTACTGGTTGTAAATTTGAGTGAATTAACTAAAAGACATTAAAATTAAGCTTTATGGAACCAGCATGAAGGGATTTTGCTGCAGCTCATGAGCTTATGACAATGACAATTGTTTAATGCGTTATCCAAATAAATTTGAATTGTACTGAATTGAATCATCTATACGTACACTAGGTGTCTAGACGATATTACAATGTGACTACACTTGATACACTTCTTAGGTGAATACAGCAGGTAACAGAGTTTTATTCTCTGATTGCTGTCTATTGATATTATGATTATAATCATGTTACGGCTTTGTTTAGCTGACTGCCACACAGATGAAACAGGACACTTTGTAGAAGATGATTAGGACAGTTGACCTTAATTGATAAGCAGTGTATATAAGCATGCTTTTCTTCCCAGCAGCCAAGATTAAATTAATGACCATTGTTCATGGCGAAAACAAACAATTTACCTAAGAATGTATCATGAACATGTTCTAACATTTTGACTCTTTTAATTGCTCCTGTACTTAACTTTGCACCTCATTGCTAATAAATTCATGCATGTATCTGTGACACCGTTACTAGGCACTTTTACTGAGCACTCAAAAGAAAAAAGGGATGCAGCAACCAACCATTCAACCACCTAATACTTGTCCACTAAATCACATTGCTCATTTGTTTTTCGTATTCAATCCCTGAATAACTTAGATCAACCCCATCTCGCTTTTGCATTAAAACAACGTGTTTTTTTTCCATATGTTGATGGATGATGGAGGGATTTACCTTTGAATTTGTACCATGGAAATCTATTTTAGACTTTTAGTTTTCACTTGTTTTTTAAGGGTTTTTTTTTATTAATAAAAATTAGTTTAGAGAATTACGTTAGAGTAAACAGTTTCTAGAATAATTGTAAAGAAAGTATTTAAATCAGTCATTTTTACTCATTTTCCTGAAGGGTACCTAGATTCAAGTGTACAATCAGTCTCTTATTTCTCACTTCTGTTCTTTTGCATACTTTCTTGCCCTCTTCTTTCTTACACATACTCACACACATTGCAGTCACATGTGTCTGTAAAATATTGTCACAGCTCAGTGTGAGCAGCTGGACTTTCACTTGTTTTCCTTCTTCAGTGGTTTGCTTGACGCACACAGGAAAGCAGCTCAAAGTTCCCCCAGATCCTCGAGAGAGGGAGAGACAGAGAGAGAGAGAGAGAGAGAGAGAACCATCTGCAATGGATAGGAAGGGGTATTAAAAATGTAAAAAAAAAAAAAAAAACTTTTAACAACAAAAAAAAAAATGCAGATGTTTATTCAAGCTATTTCTAGACTGGCCCATGTTTCTCGTCCCACATAACTGATAAGGGCACTTTTACAGCTGCTCCATTTGTATTCTGTTGTGTCTGCCCTTCTTAGTCAATTTCATTTTGCCGGGTTCATACACATATCAGTCAAACTTGGGTGCAGACCAAATGCATAGCTTTTTTTATGCTATGGTGCAGATCATAACATAGTGCTTCCTTTTTACCCAAAAGCAGTTCTGGTACAATTGTTGTTGTTTTTTTGCATGCTACCTTTAAAACCAGATAACCAGACAAGATTCCATGATAGTAAGAAAACTCAACTAAAAATTGGCCAATTTAGTTTTAGGACGTTTAAGGGGATAGGGTGGATATGGTCCATCTGGCACATCGAGGGACAGATACTCCACACCCTGGAGATATATCAGTTGTTTCTGTGTCATTTACTTATGGGGTCAAGTTGCTGGCTCGATTGTATCTGAGCACTTGGGGATCCAACAGTGCTTACGGGTCTACAGTAACAGTGAAGGCCCGGCAGCATCTGGGCTCGAACCAGGGAACTCCTGATTAGCCGTCCAACAGTTTAACCAAAGAGCTACCTCTGCCTCTTAGGACATTTTAGAGATATACATGTATAATTATACACAAATTGAGCACTTAATAGTGAACTACATATAATACAGAGATAATTGTTTATGTTGTACACAAAAAGGGGAGCAGAGAAGGATCTTGTGCTGTCCCTGAAACAATACTGGAACAATCAACACTCGATATCTTAAATTAGTGTATTGCTGATGTTAGGGCAAAGCATCATCTAACACATCGGACTAAAATCTCTAGCGAGCCAGCATGTTCTGTGGATGGTGGACAGTGTTTAGTGTTCTCCTAGAAGAACCCACTCCCATTAGGATAGAAAAGTTACTATGGTAATGACTATTATTACATGATTATAGATGGGTATGTTACCTTTGCACTGACTTTGTGTAGTGTACACTCTGTGTGTTTAGACTAACATAGTATTCTGAAATGCAAATCAGGACTTTCTGGTTACAAAACACATCTGAAACTAAAACAATAATGTGGTTTCTAAACATTAGTAGATTTGGCTTTGTGTGCAGGGTATCCAGTTACCCAGTCTGTCTGTGATTATAATGTGATTGGTGTTCCAGTAGATAAGAACTGTAAATAACATGAATTTGTTTCCCCAGGTGACAGAGCTGAAGAGTCTGGCCAATCATGTAGTAGTGGGAAATGTCTCATGTGAGACCAAGGACCTGTTTGCTGCCCTGCCACAGACTGTAGCTGTGGACATCAATGACCTGGGAACTATCAAACTGAGCCTCGAAGTTACATGGAAGTATGTCCACTTTGTGCCGTCATAAGGACAAAAAAAAAAAAAAAAAAAATATATATATATATATATATATATATATATATATATATATATATATAATTTCACATATTGTTGCAATTTTTGTTAATCTAAATGAAACTTTATCTAAAATTAAAAGTGTCTAACGTTTAACGGGGCAGATCTGCGAATGTGTCATACAAATCCAAACACCTAATCCTAACACTGTTTCGTGTTACCTTAATGTCACAAATTCAGTTATGTTTTTGGCTAACTGTTTTTTTCCCCCGTCTCTTACAGTCCGTTTGACAAAGATGACCAGGCCTCCACGGCCAGCACAGTGAGCAAGGCTCCTACAGTGAATAAACGGTTCTCCACATACAGTCCCCCAGATACGCCATCACTTAGAGAACAGGCATTTTACGTGAGTGTTTCTCTTCACAGTGTCCAACCAGCTGAGCTTCTGTAGTTGTTCATATGAATTCTTTCACATGTTTCAATGTCGTTAACAATGACCCTTCACTTTAATTAGGTGTCTTTTTAATGCTTAATGCAGTGCATCAAGTTTATAATGTAGACCTAATTGTCAAGGCTTTTTTTTTTTTAAACATAAGCATGAGCAGGGCTACACAATAACCTTCTTTCTTGTTAACACCTTCATTTTATCACACTACTAGTGTTGAAACCTGAGATTCTCAGTTTGGTAATAAGTTTTCTCACATCTGAGTAAGATTACCTTTGAGAGTAGTCATGGATCCCTGGTAAATTCCAGTCTTAGTTTGTTTTCATCATGCCTCGATGCAGTCCGTCCCACGGAGTTTGCATTCCAAGCAGTGCTGGTCCCTCCTGGACGTTTTCCGGGACGCACTGGCCGAGAAACTGTCTCAGACGCATAGCTGTGGCGATGTCTCCTCCATCAGCTTTGGACTATCTCGCTTGCAAACCCACGTAAGTGCTGCTAGTTGCTAGCAGCGAATAGCCAGTAGACATAGTGCAATAGAGTGTTTGTCTTCGGCTAAAATGGCGTATAAGTTGTAGCTACAAGTGCTTTTAGTTGCTACAGTAGTGCAGCTTTGTAATTCTGTGTGGCTTTAGATTGATCGCTTTAGTGGGCTTTAAGGTGGTGGCGGTTTAAAAGCTCTTAGAGCTCAGGAGCGGACTGGGGTGCATATTTCTTCAAGCTTTGTAGATCTGTGCTAGTTGTAGGTTGCTCATAGTTGTTTTTAGTAAACGTGAAATGCCTAGCAAGTAGTCTGTAGTCAAGCATGCTTGTACTGTATATACCTGTACACACGTGCATGCACACAGTCATTTTCACACAATCTAAAACTGCATCCAGTGATTGTCATTCTTTTATTTTGTGGGGTGACAGAGTTGCAGCAGCAGAAGTTAATTAGAGGCAGCGTGTTGGCTGTCTGGGCCTGAGGCCAGCCTCCAGTCAGCCTGGATAAATTACTGCGAAAATGATCACACTTATGCCTGACAACAGATGCCATGCTCCCCTGTGTCTCCATCGCACATTTACTTGGTTTTTCTTTCTTCCTTTGCCTCTCTACTTATTCCAGTAATATAAAATTAATTTTAAGAGACAGCATCCATCTAAAGCATATAATAACTTTTCCCTTGTTTTTTTCCTCCTGTACTCCTATGAATACTCCTATGTATCACAACACACTGCTACTGGAGTGCACTTGTGATTACTTTCTGTTAATTTTAAACACTTTGATGATGCAACTATACACTTTTGATTAAATGATAATAAGAATATTAACAGAATAATAGAACGTACAATTTCAGTTTTGTTAATGGTCAGAGGCGAACTGAGGCGCAGTGTTTAGGTTCTTTAAAAATGAAAAGAAACCTGTCTATTCTAAATTGTGCATCAGCTTGGAATTTAGATCCTAATTTTCAAAAACCCCTGGATAAAGTTTTCCATTTCCGAAAACACTTTGATCTTAATGTTTCAAAAATATTTTCGTTATAATGTTTTTTGTCTGCCCCAACAACTGCCAGTACTCTCACAGTACAGTATTGTGCAGCTAGCTATGTTGTGAGAATCGCACACATCATGCATAAAAACAAACCCCTTTCTTTTTTATTTTTACTGTATCATTATTTACAGTTGTCATTTTCTCTTGCCTTCTCCCTCTGTGCAGAACATGTTAAGGCGACAGGAGGAGTTGGAGAATGGTACAGCGTGGTCGAACTCCTCTGAATCTTCAGATGATTCATCAAGCCCTCAGCTGTCCCAGGGTCTTCGTCATGCCCACAAGAATCTGGTCCAGCCTGAGGTGCAGGCCTCCGCTCCTGCTATTGATATCTCCTTCACCCCCCGCCAATCATCCACCTCCACGCCCACACGGCTGGCCAATCAGAAAGAGGAAGATGAAGAGGAGGACGAGCAAGATGAGGAACTCCGAGCAACTACATTGACCGTGACCACAGGGGCTGCTGGGACACAAGCTGTGCCTAACGGCCATGCTCGCTACTCGCGCTCCCTGAGCCATATCAGCGAGAGCAGTGTGGATGCTGCCTCGAATGAGAGGCCTGCTGGGGAACTGTTGGAACCCAGTGTAGTCGTGGACGTGCCCCTGAGGGCTGAGCCATGCTTAGTCATTCCTGAACCACAAGTTGACCACAACACTGTTGATCCAGACTCATTGTGTTCTGGCACCACAGCCCCAATAGAGCAGGAGGTCTCTGACTCTGCTGTTAAATGTGAAGAGCCTACAGCACTTCCACTCACTGATTCCTGTACCAATAGTGAGGAGGACTCTACCTGTACCTCTGTTCCTACTGAGGCCTCAGTACAGCAAAGTAGTATTAATGATCTAACTCCCAGAGCTGTTGATGTAAAACAGACTGAGGACACACAAAATCTGCCTAAGACACACCCAGTGTCTGTACAGGTCAAGGAACCTGGGACTGAAGTAGATTCTTTGCCAGAAGATGGACAGAGGGGAAAGACAGAGGATACTGATGCAAAAGACAGCGGCCTGGATGAGGCCCTCAGCTCTCTTCTTTCTTCCCTGGATGACTACAGGGGTCAGTTTCCAGAGCTGCAGGTGCTGGAGCAAGAGCTCCGCCTGCTGGAGGAGGCTCTCACTGTGAGTTACCAGTGTGTATACGTCTGCATTGTGAATATCCTTGAATAGAGATAGATGTTAAAGGAAACATAAAAAGATGGCAGCATGGTGGCATGGCAGGCCTTCTTTTACTTCCCAGGAATGCTGTTCAGATTCTCATATTCTTCCAGTGTGTGTTGGTTTTTTAATGGGTTCTCCAGGTTCCTTCCACCTGCTTTAAAATATGGCAGTCGAATACTCTGGTGGTGCTGGTTATCAAAGCAGAGATATCCAGCACGTGTCTGTGATTGTGCGTGTGCATTTCCATTTTTCTCTCAAATGTAATTTGTAGTGTTTCTCTAAGATTAGTATCTGCTGCCATCTGTGTGATCACTGACGCCAGTGTGTTATACAGAGAAGAAAGATAAGAGAGGATGTGAAAGCAGTTTCTAACTCTAGTCTCCCTAGGGTTCAGGTTTCCACCCTTCCTGCTCCCAAACCACAATGTGCTTATGTGTTTTGTGTGTTAGATTCAGGGCGGTTCACTGCTAGAAATGCTTAGATCTGTGGTGTAAATCATTAACATTTTTTGCCTGGGTGAGAATGTAGTGACGTGAAAAAACTTCAGAAATCATGCAAGAGAATTTTGTAAAGATGCTGAACTTAACATTCACTGGTCAAGTGGAAGCTAGCTATTATAAAGCTATAACAGTTTTAATTCTGTTTACAGGTAACTCCCAATTTTAGGTAAAGCTATTTATAGTAAGATCAAATTATAGACTTCTCCTTGTATCGGTGTGTCTGCATAGGGCCGAAGTCGAAGTCGTGCCTCCAGTGTGAGTTTGACTGTGGAGACTGCTCTTGAAAGCTTCAGTTTCCTCAACACATCAGATCTGGAAGATGAGGAGGAAGAAGGCGAGAGGCTGTGTGTGACCGACAGGTAAGAATGGTTGCTGAAAATTTACACCCGAAAAAAATACAGCGATTATCATCCTTCCTTTTTCCAGGAGATGGGACTGGCCTTAGGGCAATGCAATGCTGCCATCTTGTGGCGGAACAAAAACTGTTTCCCATACATTTTTCCCCCTTATTTTTAAAATGTATAACAAAAAGGAACATATTTCTATATTTTATTATAAGGCAATTTAATAATCACTATTTCCTCCTGCATTTGTGTGTAAATTTTATTAGTCCATCGCGCTACCAGGTGGGATTCCCACTGTGTGAATGAGGATCCCAACCATAAACTCAGAGAAGCATTATGCCGTTTCCTGAGTGTTCAAAACTCTTCAGTTAAAGATCAGCCATTATGCAATGTAAATATGCTTACATTGGGTTGTGGTGCTGCAGACCCAAAAGTTAAACCCCAAAGAAGGTTCTGAGTCTTACAAATCCTGTATCACATTATTTAGGGATGAATCCAAGTGATTTGCTTGAGTTATTCCTTGGTCCTTTCCTACCCTTGTGTGTTTGTGGTCTGATGTTTTTCTCAATTCCGCAGTTTGTTCTTTGCAGTTTGTTCCTATCTAAGCACTCGATACACGCCCACAAGAGACAAAGTTCAAGTGACACGATCAGCTTGTCACTTGGTGATGTGAACGCAGGGTCAGTCAGGCCCTGGACAGTGTGTGTGCCTCAGTGCCCATAGACTCACCTCCTATAAGGGTAGGCAAACAGCTGACTATGCAGACAGGAGAGAGAGTGTGCGCTTACTGCACAGCACTGCTTCAGAAATTTAAAGATCTCATTTGGAAAGGGGGACACATGCCACAAAATACCAAATGATAAAATGTTATTGTCTGAAAAAAATAAAACCCTCACTCCTATACCGCAGATTATTGTATCAGTGTAACTGTTATGACCATGCTGATATAAAGGATGAGATTTTTATTCTTAATATTACTAATCATTTTTTCAAAAAACATCGTACTATATGATTCCACACTAATAAAGTTACATTAAATTGCATTTTGTGTGTTTGTGTGTGTACAGCTCTCAGCCAGTAGCAGGTGAGAGTGTGCTAGTGGATGAGGGTTGTGCACAGAATTGTTGGGACACTCCCTCTGTTCCTCTCAGCACCGGCCACCAGGCATTAGATCAAACTCTGCTCATCCATCTACAAAACTGCTCCACCCAGCTGCTGGTGAGTCGATATGATCACATCTAATGCAGCCTCTGTCTTCTGCTCTTTGCAGCCAGTGTCTAGCAAAAGTCATTTTAGATTTATACAGTGCTAATGTAAGGTTTCGAGACTATTCCATTCAACACACAATACTCCACAATGACAAAGGAATAAATAGCTGTTTTAAGTGTTTTGCCAATTTATTAAACATTAAGACTGAAATATTTCATTTACATAAGTATTCAGACCCATCATTTTGGCACATATTTTTCCTTTGGCTGTGTCTTCCAGTCTTTGGCAGAATAATTCACAAGAAGACTTGAGGACTGACTTTTTTTTGCTGCTTAGTAATGGGTCTAAGCACTTATGTAAAAATCCTCATGCTGGGGAGGCGGGTAACAAAACAATGACATGAAGAATATCGCCAAGAAGACATGGCTTCAGAACAACTCTGTAAAAGTCCTGGAGTTCTTGGATGGTTGGGAGAAGTTGCTCTCGGTGGATGTTTTTATACTATTGTTTGTGTTCTTAAGCAAAACTGTGAGTGAGCCCACTCCCTTGGCTGAGAAGAATGGTCTCAAGATGCTTTACTACTGGCATGACACAGGACTGATGGTAGCTCTTAGCTTTTCTTCTCCCAACAAACTTTTTTTCCACATGCCCCAAACATTTGGAAAGAGGACTCATCAGAGAAAATTACTTTACCACAGTCCTCAGCAGTGCAGTTCCTGCACCTTTTGCAGAATCCTGATGTTGCCAATGTCTTTTCCAGCATGATGGAGCAACTTGCTATAAGGCAAAATTGATAACCAAGTAGCTCGGGGAACAAAACATCACAATTTTAAGTCCATATGGCCAGAAAACTCCCCAGTCCTTAATCCTATTGAGAACTTGATCAGGCAGGTGGCCAAAAAAAAAAAAAAAAAAAACTGGAAAAACTCCAAGCATTAATTGTTTAAACATGAGCTGCCACCAGTCAGGATGTGGCCAGGATGAATTCCAAAAAGAAGGGTCTTGGAAAAAAGAGGAGTCAACGCTGCAAAACTCTGCATAAACCTATAGTAACTGCCGTTTATGATATGCTTGCAGTTATACTTCAGTATACCATAGTAACATCTGACAAAAAAGATCACAAACACTGAGGCAGCAGACTTGTGAAAATTTATATTTGTGTTCTACTCAAAACTTTTGACCATGGCTAACCACCGCTTTCCTATTATTTCTTTTGGGAAAATCTGTTTTACAATATGAATTTTTGCATTCAGAATGAGAGTTCATATTCCGAGGTTCCACTGTATATAAATGAATGCTTATAAATACAGTGACATATTTTATGATTGTGAATGAAGTTATTATTATTATTATTTTTTTATCTGCTTAAACACCTTTAGAAAAAAGTAAAAGCAAACAGTAAATGGCAGTAAAATACATTTTAGCCTCATTTTTAATACTTATAAGCACACAGCAAATTCCCAGTGTTGATGTAACACTTTTAGACTTAAAACCAAGTATAGTACAACTGGACCTATCTAAACACCCTAGGGTGTAGTAGGACAGAAATTCACCAGGAACCAGCCTGATATTATCACAATACCTAGGTGCTGATTTAATTTGTATTGCAATTTTATAAGTATCACAATTTTATAAATATCCCAATTTTATATTATAATCTTTAAAGATTTTATTACAATTTTAAAACTTAGCAAATCATTTGCTCCTTTAACACAATCCTGTACTGTGTGAATAGTTTAGAGCGTTTAGTTTAGTTTATAGTAGAGAGTCGGTAGGGTGATGAATGAATTTGCGCACAAAAAAATCTTGATATGTAACTGAATCAATTTTCATCCTGTTTCTAGTGGGGAGTAAATTCAACACCAGAAATCTAGCTGTGCACTCATTGTAATTTTAATTGTAATGTACATATTGTATTTCATGTGTGTAATTAACAGTCATTTTGAGATGCTGTATGAAGAGCTGTGTGTGATGTCTGTGCAGAGGCTTGGTACGTTTGGCCCGCTGCGTTGTGGGGAGATGTACGCTCTGGATCGGCTGCTCAGGGAGACTCGGGTCATGGAGCTCATTCGTCTGGCTGTCCAGGATACAGTGAGGAGTGAAGGCCAACCTGAGGAAGGTTAGCCTGTCTAAAAGCATTGCTGGAAGAAATGTAGCTCTTGGCTAATTTTATTTAGTGTTGTGTGGTTAAACTGTAAACATATTGGGTTTCTAACTCAGTATTAAAGCTCTCATATGCTACTGTTTTTTAGGAATGTAGCCCAGGTCATAGAGGTCTTCCAAAGTGTGTCTGTTAATATTCCAGTTAAAATACAGATCACATAATAATTTTTTGGTGTCATATTCCCTCCATTTCACTGCTTATCAAAAATGCACAAGTTTAGGGCAATAAAAATGCTGTTACCACTGAGCCAGACCATCCTTAGCCGAATCGGATGTGAAATCTGTATTTGTTTTCCATGGCACTGCTTCTGTAACTATAGCAACAGCGCTAACATATCCTTTTAAATTTGAAACCAAATGGCCCATGAATTATAGTTCAGTTGTGTTTAACTTAAAACCAAACAGGATAAAATGAAGGATTCCACCACAAAATAATTAAATTCAATTAAATTAAAATTTTCTTTAAATAGCACTTTTAACAATGGTCATAGTCACAAAGCAGCTTTACAGAATTCAAAATATATATGGTAAGTTCTAAATATGTAAGGACATTTGTTTAACTTTTTTTTGGTACATGTGTCCCTAAGGAATGTGAGCCTGGGGCAACAGTGGCAGGGAAAAAAACTCTGTGGTGACGATAGTCAAATTAACACTATTTACACAAAATAAGCTAGGTTTGTTGTTCACAGTTAGCAGCTAATAGCTAACTCACCCTTCTTAAGCTCTTAAAAAGAAAAAAAATTGATTTAACATATTCATATTTCATTCAAATTATTTTGTTTTACAACAGCTTTACAGAAATAAAAAATTATAGAAATTAATTTTAAAAAGGAAAATAAATTTCTCTGGCCCAAATGAGCAAGCCTGAGCAATGGCGGAAAGGAAACGATGACTGCTAGAGGAACCAGATGCAAAATGAAACCCATTTTTATTTGGATGACCCCAAATAGTATGACAGTGAATTAGTCCGTGTGCTATAAGACCGAAAGTTCATTTTAATACGAAAGGTGTTCAAGTTTATATAAAGTCCACAATCACATCACAGAAACTGCCCACATTAGCCCAGTCCAAGGTCATCTTTGTGGTCATTGAATGGAACCGTCCTCAGTCACCACATGCATCCCACATCAAAAAAAACTTTATATTTGTCCAGAGAGATGATATTAGTCACTGTTAATCACAAGAAGATTTTCATGGGAAAAAACAAATTCTCTAGTACACCATAACCCGCTACTAACCTTGAAGTCATTTGAAAAAGGACAACGGGTTCAGATTTATGATGTCAGAGTCACCAGCTGTCAAACATTCAGACAGAAGTGCAATGTAATATTTAACACACATTATAGGAACATTTACGGTGTAAATAAAGTTTCTTTACGTCACTTGGTATTGAAAATAGAAAATGTAAGCATGTCCATGTAATGCTCAACTCACAACACAAGTTAGTTAAAGCCCGAAACACTCTTGTGACTCCTGGCAGGGGGCTCTGTAACAAACCTCTGTAATCACCCTTTTTCCTGTAAAAATGATGGGCCCTTGCAAATCTGAGGCATTATTAAGAAGAGAAAAAATCTGAAGAAGAATTTCTTGAGAGCATATGTTTTTCTCATGTTTTTTGCATGTACAAACACAACAGTGAGCCATGTGACTGTCAAAAGTGATCAAAAAGCTTTATTACAGTATAACATATGGATAAATAGGTATGGTGAATCAGAAAATAAGGACGAATGAATGTACATTCTGTGCTCATATCTGTTTTTTTCTGCTCTCTCTGGTTGGTCTTTGTGTGTGTGTTTGGGAACAGTTGTTCCACAGTTAGAGCAGTGCCAGGGGGCTGTGTTGCTATGGAGGCATTGTATGGCTGGCTGTGGTGTGTTCAGCACCTCCACTGAGGCTTTCATGCAGACATTGAACAACACTTATGCAGACAAAATACCAGAAAGAGGAGCCAACTTTGCAGACACAGGTGTGTTTTAGTTGCTTCATCATGTGCTTATAATAAATTACCAGCCAAGTAAGGGTTTCCAAATAAAAAAAAAGTTTTGCAATGAATTATTATGCATGAAACGTTCTAAACAGCCAATTTGTATGGAAGGAATTTTGTTTATTTCATCCTGAGTATTAAATTCAAGTTTGTTTTATTTCCATGTGGATTTACTTACAAACACAAATCACTTTAATACTTCCCTTACTCACTCTTCATATACAGTATATTTATATCTGGGGCCCTTTTAATGTATATGATGTCACATAAATGGTGTCCCTTCCTTCCATTAGTATTTATGCGTCTAGTGGAGAGGATTCTGGAGAAAAAGCTGCCTAGACGATGTGGAAGTGCAGTTAAAGAGATTCTCACAGTTTTCCAGTTCTGGAGCTACCTAGAGGCTGAGGGTGTAAGTGAGCTGGAGACGCACATCACTGAGCTGGCTGAAGAGGGTATGTTTTATTTGTCTGTTTTCTCCTCATGTGCAAACCAATTCATTTGCTGCTATTGTATTTTTCCTCATTTGGCAGCAATCAATTGGCCGCTCGAAAACAATTTAGCTATTCTGAATTCACACCCACTCTGCCACGCCCATCTTCTCATTATCGCCTTATTTGCCTCTTCTCTCTCTTTTCACTTTCGCCTTCTCCCTCTAATCCCTCCACACAAACCCCCTGATCCATTTTCCCTCCCCCTCTTGGTTTTGGCTGCAGTCTGGCTGGTGCAGTGCCTGCAGTCTGGTGATCAAGATGTGCTGCTGAAAGCTCTGAAAAAGCCACCGGAGTGCAGTCTAAAGCGTGAGGGCCTTCGCGCCGTCAGCGTACTTCTCAGTGATCCACGGGGGAAGGTGTGCAGCAGTGCCAGTTCTCTGTTACGCAACCTTGCCGAGCAGCCACGCCACAGAGAGAGGGTACGCCAGGGGAATGGGCTCATTTTGGCATTAAAATTTAAACTTAAAGGTTGTCATTTAGGGCCTTGTTTTTCATTATAAATCAGGATTAATTCTTATACACTTGCATATTGCATATGAGCAGTATAGACACAACTATTTTATTGAAATAATTAATGTGATACTCAACAAAAAAAGGAACGTCCCTTTTGTAGTTTACTGTGTATTTCAACAATAATGTTGTAAAAATCCAAATAACTTTACAGATCTTCATTGTAAAGGGTTTAAACAATGTTTTCCATGCATGTTTAATTAACCATAATCAATTAATTAACATGCACCTGTGGAATGGTTGTTAAGACCTTAACAGCTTACAGAAAGTAGGCATTTAAGGTCACAGTTCTAAAAACGCAGGACACTAAAGAGACTTGTCTACCGACTGTGAAAAACACCCAAAGAAAGATGCCCAGGGTCCCTGCTCGTCTGCGTAAACGTGCATTAGGCATGAGGAGGCATGAGGACTGCTGATGTGGTTAGGGCAATAAACTGCCATGTCCGCACTGTGAGACGCCTAAGACAGCGCTACAGGGAGACAGGAAGGACAGCTGATCATCCTCGCAGTGGAAGACCACGTGCAACAACACCTGCACAGGATCGGTACATCCGAATATCACACCTGCGCGACAGGTACAGGATGGCCACAACAACTGCCCGATTCACACCAGGAACACACAATCCCTCCATCAGTGCTCAGACTGTCCGCAATAGGCAGTCCATGAGGAGGAGATGCACTGCAGTACTTCAAGCAGCTGGTGGCCACACCAGATACTGACTGGTACTTTTGATTTTGAGCCTCCCTTCATTCAGGGACACATTGTGAAACATTTTTAGTTTATGTCTTATGGTGTTGACTCTTTTAGTGTTCATACAAATATTGTCTCATTAAGTTTACTGAAAGTAAAAACAGTTGAAAGTCAGAGGACGTTTCTTTTTTAGAGTATATATAATGTAAATGCCTTATTTTGAGTGTTTTAGGGTCTACATTTTATTTTATTGATTGCATTTTTTTCTTTCTGAAAATGAGTACCAATAGAATTTTTCATGCATGAATGGGTTTAATAATCCTTTAATGAGGTGTTTTGTTAATTGTTTTTTAGTTACAAAACAACTTGTGTCTGTCTTTTGTCAATAAACAGATACCTACTTATACTAGGTTTACTAGGACTAATGAAACAGAAAAAAAAAATACTTATTAGATTATCTATTAGAAAACATTGAATCAAATAAACATTTAAGTTTTTTTGTAACTTGTAACTAAAAATGAAGGCACATATTTCGTAAGCTTTGCTGGCTTAATTTTTTACAATATAGGACAAACATTAAATGCAACATATTAAGCACAGTATTGTGTAGGTTCCCCTTGTGCCACCAGGGCAGCTCTGGCCCATCAGACCTCTTGGGGGGTACTGTCAGCGTCTTCTTTGGGTGCTGGGGTTGCAGGCTGGGGCCTTCATGGAACTTGTTTGTCCGGAGCATCACATTTCAAGGCTGGGTCAGCAGCCTTGGACTCTTTGCCTGCTGGCCCTATGCACATTGGATTGCGGTGCTTTAGGTGTTATGGTGCCTTTTCTATCTTGGCCAGCATTTACTTTATTTGCCAATTTATGCAGCATTGGCTTTTTTGGGGGATCGAACCAAAACGACTAACCTTTGGTCGCCGCAGGCATGGGTGAGCTTGGGTACCCGGGATCCTGTTACAAGTTTACTGGTTTATAATTGACAATCAATGATAATGTGATAAGGTTATGCGGTGTTAACATATTATGGTCAATCAGTGTAAGTTGATTAATGACTGTTCTGTGTATTGGCACCCCAGTCTGTCCAAACAGCAGTGGTTGTCTTCAAATGATGATTGAAAACAATTTTCTTCCCTAAGCTCTTAAATGGTCACTAATTTAAAAAAAAAAAAAAAAAACACTAACTTACTACGAACATGAGGTTGTTTTCTGATGGCATACACGAACCTGTCTTTTTGACGTTATTCGGAGCATTTATATCTCAGAATAAAAACTAGTTATGTTTTCAAAATTTGACTTAAATGGACATATAAACAAAGTCTTGTTTTGTTTTTAATTAAATGAATTAGGGTTTTATGCATTCAGTTGTAAAAGTCAGACGTCGAATGTTTTATATGGTGAATATTAAATTAAATTCTTAAAAATATGTACAAAGCTTTGAAAGAAACAAACCACAGGCTTATGGTTATGATGCCACCTGCTTGCTACACCACCAAACCTCAAAGAATCCACATTCATCTTTTACCTGCTCAGGTTTTTAAATATGTTGGACTATATGTTAATTTCTTATGTGTTTTTTAGGCGCTTGTGAGTTGTTTGGAGCTGCTAGAGGACGAAAGTGTTGAGACCCGCGTGTGTGGTTGTAAAGCACTTGCATGTCTAAAGGTCAGTATCATTATCTGTACTGTGGAATATTTCGTTCCAGGTTCAAAACTGCAGTTTCTGGACAACTTTTCATAATTTTGCATTTCCACATTGGATCTTTTTAAGAACTAAACACTTAAAGTCTGTTCTAAATTTATAACTTTTCATAAAACCAGGTTATTTTTATAACCTAAATAGATAATGTTTTATGGGATCTGTCAAATGTTTTTTTTTTTTTTAATGAATAAACAATCTATTCAGCTATATTTATATTTATAATATACACTATGACTATGGACCACTTTGAGAGAGCCACTGATGTGTAGCACATATTGCAAATATTTTATGCATTTTAAAATGACCAAACGTGAAGATATGACAATATAACAAATATTGTATTTATCAACACTTTAATTATTAGTTGCATGGGTATAGTAAACATTATTGCATTTGTATGCCAGGCCAAAGAGAGTATTGAGCAGCTGGTGTACTTGTGCCGCACGGACAAGGAGGATGTAAGAGAAGCCGCCAAACAAGCTCTGCTGGTGCTGGGTAGGTCAACACACTGTTTAGACAAATATCCATTTTTGTAACATGGATAAAAACATTGGGGAAAAAAAAAAACTTGCGGTAAAATAAGATGAATAAATTAATAAATGTACAAACAGCCCTCAGATAACACACATCAACTCTGGAAGAAAAAAAAGAGGCATTTCAGTCGTTAGCAGCTGTTTGATTGTTGATTGCACTGTGTTTGCAGGTGAGGAGGGGAAGATGGCCCATCGGCATGTGGAACAAGATGGAGTCTCTCGACTTTTTGCACCTGGCAGCATGGCCAGTACCGCATTTTAAGCCTCGTCCACCTGCAGAAACTATAGACCAAGTGTCTCCTGTGTACACAGACTTGTATTCCGGCCAACTAAGGACACATGATCAAATATGGATCACATTGTTGAAGTGCAAATAAAGACCCAATCAGCTTGTTAGAAAGAGTGACTGCAGACGTTTCAAATGATCTCTGGATCAGTAGATCGGTTTGTTAAGCTACAACTTAAGTGCAGTGATACAATGGAAAGAAGAAGATGAACAAGCATAAAAGAAATGGGCTTCAGTGTTTTGCTGCCTTGTCACTTGGCCTTGTGGTTTTTGCCTTCACGGTTCACAAAGGCTGGACTCTGATGAGTTCATACTGCATGCATGGACAATTTTTACATGGCTTTATGCCTACTGACACGGACAGGGGAATGAAAAGTGTTACTTTCATGTGACTTATTTAACATGGATGGACTTTTTAATCTGATGAGCATTTACTGAAGCTTGGTTGTTTGTAATAAGGTGTGCTTGTTTGTATGTTTGTCTGGTATAAGTGGGACAGAGTTCAGGTGGTAAGAGTCAGTGTACAAGTTTCCAGTGAGTTTCAGTATATCTGCCATCATTCCACACTGTCACTATATATATGCTTTACTGATACAGCAGTAATTTGTGTACATGTTTTAATTGTGTTGTATTTTTTTCTTTTAAAAACAAACATGTTTACACTCAAAAGCAAATGTAGGCCTGCTTTGAGTGCTAATGACTCCTAAGACCTTCATGTTGCACTTCCTAAGACTTGAGTCAACGGCATTGTATCTGAGGGGGATATCTGCTGTAACAAGAGGGGCTATTTTATTCATATATACAAATATTATTAGTATTAGTAAAATGAAAATATATGGACTATGATGGACTAGTGCATGTAATATTTAGACCAAGCCTATTGCATACTGAACAAAAATCCAGAGCGTGCTGCTAGACACACAGGTTCAGTGCAGGAATCTCAGTTATAATTTACCAAGCTCTTCAGTCGAGTGTATGTTAAGATTTTGGAAGAAGAGATAGCCTCCTCAATGTACAAGTGCCTCAAATGACTGGGGAGTGTGTGTGTTAGGACAAGTAGACTTTTATTTAAAGTGAAAAATAGCAGTTCATGACAAACTGTAATACAGATTTAATTATATTTTTCTTTAAAGGCGCATTGAGTTTTTTTTTAATAAGAAAATTTTATTGTTTAAAAAAAGATCTTACCAAGTGCAAAAAGAATATTAAAATAAAAAACAAAAAAGTTGTGTACTGTGTTTGAATAAATGAACATCTAATTAGCATACTCAAACAGCTATATAAAATCATCACATTTTGTGAACTATTTGGTTTTGTAAAGGAATATATAATAAAGGAATAGAATCTATGAATAATGTATAGAATTAAATGCTTGAAACAAAGCCTATCCATGATTGAGTATAATTCTAAGCAGGCGCAGTCTGATGGCACGCGCGCGCGCACTCAGTAAAATCCGTTGGAGCATAACGCATGAAATTTAAAAGTGCTAGCGCCCCTTTTGGCCAATCGGCACAGCGCTGTGTTTACACCCCTCCCTCCTCCCCGTCGCCACCGCCCCCCTGTGTGCCGCGCATGCGCAGCAACCGCCTCGGGCCGCCATTTTGTGCGGAGCCTACTCTGCAAAAGCGGGAGAGGATTAAAACCAGCGAAGGGGAAGCACGCAGTTGTACGGCGCCTCGTACTAAAGGAAGAGCGGACCGCGGGCCTCGTGTCGGATTCAACGAGAGGATAAACGAGCAAAAGCAGGTAAAATAGTGCCACTTTTCCGACTGGGGGGAGTTTTGCAGGATCTTTAATCGGCCTCTAGGTGTCACGATGGGGCTCCTGGTCCAGGCGGCTGGCGGGGGGTGTTTGTCTCCCTCTATCGTTATCGAAAATTTAGCAAAAAACACTTATAACCCAGAAGTTCGGGGTTATGCCCGATTATTAAGTGCTATTGAACGTATATTAGATGGCATTTCGGCAAGATGCTTCATTTTAACACTACGATGTTTGCTCCCCACTTTAGGCCAGGCGTCCATTTTCTTTTTCTTCTCTTTGTTTCCGTGACAAAAACCCGCCGTTTCTAGATGGAGCAGTAGCTTAGCCAACAAGCTAATACTACCTCTAAACATCGATAGTTTTGAGTTTTGTAATCCCACAAACAGCACAAATAGGTCAACAATAAATCATCGAAGTGTACTTTTATTCTCCTTTGGTCATATTTTTTGTCCGAACGGCGATAAACAGGCTAAGCCGTTAGCTAACACAGCTAGCTAGCAGTTTGTTGGCGCCCCTCCTCAACCGCAATTCAAACCCGCTCAGCCCTTCCTGGCCCATTGCATAGCGCGCGCACATACACTCACGCAGCCCCGGTGATCTGCACTACTAAAACGTCCAACACGATGATCTCGGTCTGTAGTTTCCCCCTCTTCGTCTGTCCTCGAATATGTTGAGTGTTGAGAGAAGTTAAATGCCGGAATCGTTAGCTAGCTTGCGGTTGTTTGCTAGCCAGCTTGTTGCGCAGATGAAAATCGGAAAGGAAGACGCGACGCTCAGTTGAGCCGACTGCTGATTTTAGGTGACTACACACGTCGTTCTTCGGAGTCTTGGCTAACAGTTTTTTTCCCCAAGCTCAAGCGAATCTTACAATTCAGTGATCGTTGATCCCAGTGGAGTGCTGTATATGTTCATTGACCGCTCGCTTATTGAGATACTGGCCACCTCAAGCAACAGACGACTGAGGGGATAAAACTGTCGAGAGCTCCCTCTACAACCCGGCTGGTAGCGGTACAAAAACGCTGTTAATCAGCTCAGAATGCCCTCTTGCTGTAGTGGAAAATCTTTCAGCATAACTTAGTATCTGAATAGTTGATGAGTTCCTGTGCTTCTACATGAATCAGTAATTTTGGGCGTTTTCACGAAGCCTGGCTTTTTGGCGAGTTCATTAGTATTATCAGGAAATGAGAGTGTCATAGCAAGAGGACGTGATGCACATCAAGTGTTTCTTAAGCACAAACTGACAAAGTAACAAATAGCTTTAAGCAAAAGTTGCACATGGTGTGTGATGCGTCAGATCCGAAACTAACAAATACTCAACGATGAGGGAGAAAACACCTGTTAACGGCTTTCTTATTGTGGTTTGATATAATTTTGATGCTAGTAAAATGGAAAGGCTGTACGAGAAAACTAACCAACAGCACATCCTGTTTAAACTTCATATTGCATTTAAAGATCTTTTTCTTAACCACGTCTAGATCTTAATCTGTATTTTGTTACAAGAGGGAAGGTCAGAGATAGCACAATCACCCAATGCAGAGAATTAAACAGGCAGGAGAACGGAGAGACAAAGTTCCCCTTATTGGTCCAGGTCACTCTAGCAAGTCAATAAATTGTACCATTAAACAGAAATGTAAGTCTAATAAACAGAGATTCTCTGATTTCTAAGTATGTAAGATCAGGGGCTTGATATAGACAAGCACACATGATATTTTATAATAAATCGATATCTCTAATAAATCCGAGTCCATGCTCTGCCTTCTGTTAAAGGTTGTACCCATGGAAGGGGGACAGACTGATGCCGTAGTGGACGAGACGGGGGATGCTTTCAAAGCCAAGGATTGTAAGACATATCAACGGCGACGTGAGGACGAAGAAGTTGAAGCCGAGCTGCTACAGGCGGCTGGTCTAGAGGCAGTAGAGCAACCCGTAGCCGAGGGTGAGGTGACGGGTACTGTGGTCGATGCACAGCAGCAACTGGTTGAAGGTGTGGTGAGCGTAAATAGTGGTGTCGAAATGATGGTCATGGACTCGCTGGACCCAGCCCTATTGCAAATGAAGACAGAAGTGATGGAGGGTACCATGACCACTAGTGTGGGTGTAGCTGGGGCTGCACATGAGGCCACAGTCACCACAGTGGATGACACACAGATCATTACCCTACAGGTGGTCAATATGGAGGAACAACAATTGGGCCTGGGTGAACTGCAACTCGTTCAGGTGCCTGTTTCAGCTGTGCCTGTTACTGCCACCACTGTAGAAGAGCTGCAGGGAACACTGGTGGATGCTACTGCCATGCCCAAAGATGGAGAACCTGTTATCTGTCACACGCTGCCTCTCCCAGAGGGCTTCCAGGTTAGTCAGTGGTCACTAATGTAGTTTAAAAAAAATGTTTCTTTCCTGTTTAGGGTCTGTTGTCTTGGGTTTTTATGGTGACTTGTGCCCATAGGTTGTAAAAGTAGGTGCCAACGGAGAAGTAGAGACTGTAGAGCAAGATGAGCTCCATGCTCATGAGGAGCAGTCTATGCCGCAACCAGAAGACGAGGAGATTCCTGAACCCCAGAATGATGACCCCACTTGGGCCAAGGACCCCGACTACACGCCTCCTGTCAAAAAGACCAAAAAGACAAAGAAAAGCAAGCTGCGCTACAACACTGAAGGCGAGAAAGATATGGATGTGTCTGTTTACGACTTTGAAGAGGAGCAGCAAGAAGGTCTGCTCTCTGAGGTTAATGCAGAGAAGGTTGTGGGCAACATGAAACCTCCAAAGCCAACCAAAATCAAGAAGAAGGGTAAGCCTGTGCAGTCACTTAAATTTGTTGCAGATACTTTTATGAATACAAATGACTGAATTTGCTGTGGGCTTTAGAAAATACTTTTGCTGAATTTTTGCAATCTGTATGCTTTTCCAGGTGTGAAGAAGACATTCCAGTGCGAGTTGTGTAGCTACACCTGCCCAAGACGCTCCAACCTTGATCGTCACATGAAGAGTCACACAGATGAGAGGCCGCACAAATGCCACTTGTGTGGACGTGCTTTCAGGACAGTCACCCTGCTGAGGAACCATCTCAACACACACACAGGTGTTTGTCTCCTTCCACACACACGTCTGCTATTATCGCCAAGGCTCGTGATTACAAACTCAAATTTTTTTTTTTTTTTTCCTTTTTTTTCCTGGACAGGCACAAGACCCCACAAATGTACAGATTGTGATATGGCTTTTGTGACTAGCGGTGAGCTTGTGCGACACCGTCGCTATAAACACACCCATGAGAAACCCTTCAAGTGTTCCATGTGTGACTATGCTAGTGTGGAGGTATGTAAAATCTTTTCTTTTTTTTTTTTAAGAAAAGTTGTTATACACGTAATAATAAGGTCGCAGAAGGCAATGTATTTCATGTTGTTCCTCCATGTTGCGATATTCTGGCACTAGCTTCAACAAATAGTTTTCGCTTGTTTTATATTTTTTCGTTTATATATATTTATTTATTATTTATAAAAATGTTGTAAAAATTTTGTAAACCAGGTCAGCAAGCTGAAGAGACACATTCGCTCTCATACTGGAGAGCGTCCATTCCAGTGCAGCCTTTGCAGCTATGCCAGCAGAGACACCTACAAGCTTAAGAGACACATGAGAACCCACTCAGGTTTGACATTGATCATTCCAGCACTTTGATTTCTTGGCAGTACATCATGCATGAGTTGAAACAAATTATTAATTAATGCGTTAAACTAAATAAAGTAAGAAAACTCAACCTTCATCCCTTAATTGTGTGATTAGGGGAGAAGCCGTATGAGTGCTACATCTGTCATGCACGTTTTACCCAGAGCGGCACTATGAAGATGCACATTCTGCAGAAGCATACTGAGAATGTGGCCAAGTTTCACTGCCCCCACTGTGACACTGTCATTGCTCGAAAAAGTGATTTGGGTAAGATTGTCCCCTATCTGCTAGCTTACACCACACACAAGGGAAAATGATGTGTGGCTTTATAATTTCTCGTGAATAATACGTAATCTGTAATGTCTCAGGTGTGCATCTGCGTAAGCAGCATTCCTACATTGAGCAAGGCAGGAAGTGCCGTTACTGTGAGGCGGTGTTTCATGAGCGCTACGCCCTCATCCAGCACCAGAAGTCCCATAAGAACGAGAAACGGTTCAAGTGTGACCAGTGTGACTATGCTTGCCGACAGGTCAGCCACCTCAAACAGTGCTCTTTTATTAATAGTCAAGTAGTTTGTATGTTGACCGTCTGGTATCATTTATGCGATTATTTTATTTCTGTCCACTTTATATTGAGTAAAAAAAAAAAAAAACTTTTGTCTTTTCAGGAGCGCCACATGGTGATGCATAAGCGCACACACACTGGGGAAAAGCCATATTCCTGCAGCCACTGTGAGAAAACCTTCAGACAGAAACAACTTCTGGACATGCATTTTCGTCGCTACCATGACCCCAACTTTGTGCCCACTTCCTTTGTGTGCACCAAGTGTGGCAAGACCTTCACACGCAGGGTATGCAAAAAGCTTTGTTACTTGCATGCTCCATATTTTTTTAAAAAAAAGTATGTTTCTAACATGTTTCTTTAAATATAAATAAAACAGAACACCATGGCGAGGCATGCTGAGAACTGTTCTGGAATGGAAGGTGGTGATGGAGAAAATGGTACTCCAACCAAGAGAGGCCGTGGTGGCAGAAAGAGAAAGATGCGCTCCAGGAAGGATGATGACGACAGTGGTGAGTGACTGAACTCTGGTAACACTTTTTCTGCTCAACCGTAAATCCATGGTCGGTGTGAATTGGAAGTTTATTTTGCCTTATTGTCCTCCTATGTTAGATGAACATGGAGAGCCTGATTTGGATGACATTGATGAGGAGGATGAGGATGAAGAGGATGTTCTTGATGATGTGGAGATGGAGGTGGAACAAGCTCCACCAACCATTCCTGTCCCTGCACCTGCTGAGCCACCTGTCAAGAGGAAACGCGGCCGACCTCCCAAGAACCCCCCCAAAGCTTCCCCTGCTAAGAACACAGCCATTGCACCCACTGGTAATTAATATGCCTTTCTTATTAAATGATCCCCTGTGATATGACCTGACCTAAAGAGCACATTTCGGCCAGAGCATCTTAGCTATAATTGGCATCACTGACCTCCCACTTGCCTGGTTCACCTCATACCTTTCCGACCGTACCCAGGTTTGTGCAATTTAATTTCCGTTCTAAGCCTCTCCCAGTCAGCTGTGGTGTTCCCCAAGGCTCTGTCCTTGGCCCCCTTCTGTTCCTCATCTACCCCCTCCCTTTTGGTCACATCTTTAGAAAATTCAGTTTACATATACATTGTTATGCAGCTGATGCACAACTTTTATATTTCCACAAAGCCTGACTCGGCTCTTCCACCCTCCTGTCTCATCAACTGATTGACTTAAATAAACAGTTTTCCTGCAGTTTTCTCAAGCTTGACATCAGTAAGACAGAGGTCCTCATAGGGTCAAAATCCCCTTTATCCAAGTCCAACAGTTTTTCACTCTGTTCCGATGGTTACTCAGTTTCTCCAAGCCTTAATGGCACTTTGTCCTTTGAGGCCCATAAAAATAATATCTGCCGATCATATTACCTTCAGCTACGCAACCCTTCTGCCACTCTTATTCATTTACTGGTCACCTACCATATTGATTAATGTAATTTACTTTTAACTGGCATGCCACATAAACTCCACTTATCCAGAACTTGGCTGCTGGTATCATAACTCAATCATCTTTAATTCATGACATTACCTCCACCCTTCAACAACTCCGCTAGCTTCGCATCAAATTGTGTATAGAGTTTTAAGAGTGAAGCAGAATTTTAAGCACACCATAATCTTGCTCTCCTTTACATATCAGAGCTTGTTTAGTCCTACATTCCCTCTTGCACTCTTCATCAAGGCTCCTTGTTACACCCCCAAAACGTTAGAAACGCTTATTTTTACATGATGTAAGGCTGCACTCAAATCATAAATCTATTTGAACATCCTTCTTAATTGTCATTTCTTCTTAAATGTCTTAAATTATGACAGTCTTTTTTTATATTAATTTTTTTGTTTTTAATCTTCTCTTATTACTCAGTGTTGGCTCTGTCATTTTGTTTAATTTATTCTTGTTTGATCGGGATGGCGACCTTGGCTGACCAGAAAGGCACCTATATAAATAAAAATGCATTATTATTATAATTAGAAAAGTTGTGCTGGAAAGACATGGTTTTTGGTTGTTCATGTTGGCAGAATCACATAATACAAGCATTTGCACAAATTGTCAAACAGTGTAATTTTCTAAAATGCAGTACAGAATCTTTTTACAGTAAGTTGTATTACAAGTAGTAACCACCATCACTTTTGCAATCTTAACAATTGTGCAGTGTGTGTATGTTTGTATATACTTTTTTTTAATATATATAAACCTGATTTTAAAGCAGATGTTTTCATTTTATAAAATTGCAAACTAATAAGTATTTTGGCTTGTAAATAATTTTTACAACTGAATAATCTGTTTTTGCAGCTACTGCCATTATCCAAGTGGAGGATGAGGGGACAGGAGCCATTGAGAACATCATAGTCAAGAAGGAGCAGGATGGCATGGATTCTTCAGTGGTGGCATCAGCAGAGCCTCTGGTGGAGGAGATTGAGGCCTCTGAGGGAGGAATGGAGGCTGAACAACTCTCCGTCCCTGAGGCCGCACCTAATGGGGACCTCACCCCTGAGATGATCCTCAGCATGATGGACCGGTGATTTGCTCTCCCAGGCCTAATATCCACACGCTCATGTGCGTCTTCTCCCATGCTGTCACCTCCCTGCCTCATAGAACACAGCCAAACTTCTTTCTGCTGCGTTCTCCTTCTGTTTCTGATCTCTGGAATGAAATATCCAATGTTTCTTTTTCACTCTTAATCTTCACTTTAATTTTTTCCTTGTTACATGCTTTTGACTCATGATGTCTACTGTGCATGATGCTTTTTTTTTTTTTTTTTTTAAATTGAATTATTAGTCTGATTATCTTCCCATGTATACCATCTAGTGTGTGGCGGCGGTTTGCAGAGGTGCTTGTGCGAATCCTGTGACTGTAATCGGTTCCTCATATTTACTGTAGTGAACTGAGCACGTTTAGATCTTTTTTTGCTTAATTAACATGCCAATATTTTTTCAGCCTTTTTATCTTGCATTACCATGGCAATATTTGAAAAGTAAAACATAATGGCCCTGTTAAAGCCTTGATATTTAGACTGTATCACTGTTGTAGAACATTTTACCCAACAGAACCCTTTTAACATCTGACACACATGGCAACTTTTTATTCTTTGTTGCATTTCTTGTTGATTTCACCGATTACAGTTGAGAGTAGGTTAGGAATATAGCCATGCAGTAGTATGGCCTGGGAGGATTTCCATCTATTACGTTTGAAATAACTAAAAATCTGAGCTTGATAACATTGTACAAAAGAAGAGTAATCTTTGCTGGTCTTGCGTGTAAATATGTTTTTTTTATTTTTATTTTACTATGAACATTTTAATCTTTTTCAAGTGAATTGACAACCTGAATGCTGACGAGATGACATTTTAAACAGCAGTCATTTGAAACCATGCTCCTGAAGAATTTTAAATCCTGATAAGGGTGTAATAGCATAAGATCATGTAAACGCCCCATTCCCTTTTTCCTTGGCCTTGTACAGCTTCTATTGTTACCTAGGTTTGTGTTTTCAGCTTTTCAGGGAGGGAATTAGATATTCTCCTATATGATTAATTAAGGTGGGATGGTAAGAGTGTAGCTTGTTTCTGTCAGCATACATTTCCATGTTTGTTTTGAAACATAAAAGGGTGAGCAATAGGAGTCAGGGTGTCGTCATCCAATTACACAAGGGTTTAGATCCTGATGCTGTAAGGGGAGGGAATATTAAAAGTCGGCTGATATTAGAGGAGCGGAAAGTTCTATAAATTAGTACAGGCTATACGCCAACTCACAGATTGAGTATGACTGCTGATGTGCAGCTGAGTTGTTTAACAACGGAGCAGGAAAAAGGTCTCTGCCCATAGCAACTTTTTCACATTTGTGTTCACCTACAGTCCACAGAGCTTAAGCTTGCTAAAGCCATTTTGCTGCATTCTGTTCCAAAAGAACTGATTGCATAGAATTAGTTTGTGAGTTCACACTTAGAAGGACTGTTATTTTCCAGATTCCAAATGTTTTTCTTACTTGTACTTTTTTTTTATGTTAAGCTCTTAATTTTAGGTTGATGCCTTTTTTTTTCCCTTTCTTTTTTTTTGTACCTAGCTGTAACTGTGTGAATTTTACAGTGGTCAGAAAACCAACATATAAAGACATTTATTATGGCTGGGTGGGGCTTTGAGGGACTAGGAAAAATGTGGAGAATGTATTGCTGTACAGCTAATAAAATAATATTGTCCTATTTTGGTGTGAAGATTTTTTTTCCTTTCCCTTCCTCCGTTTAAATTTTTTTTTCACTGCAATGAATTGAAAAGGTCAAAGCAACCATCTGTTAAATTTTGGAAGGAACAAAACATTTTACATGTTACTGTGAAGTGTGGATTAATTTTGTGAAATCGGGTTCAATTACATTTCAATTGAAGGGGGGCGCTTTTGCATGGCAATGGGGTAGGACGTGCTCTCGCTGAACTCTTGTTTTTTTTTATATAAATAAGCGCTTTATTTTACGAAAACACTATATAAAATTTTTATATGATTTTCACTTTGAAATAAAGGGAAAATTAACATGCGGGTCAATGGCGGAAAAACTACGCTGAAACTACGATTGCTAAAATGTGATAAATAGGCCCAACACCATAGTACGAGAAGCATCCTCATATGATGCTTAACAAAAGTTAGATCTCAGACCCTACAGGCCTCACACTGTAATAATAATCTTCCTTAAAGTAAAAAAGTTTAGTAACAAGTTGCACAGCTTTTATGTTAACGTTTAAAGAAATTTGCTGAACAAACAATATTTCACATTGCTGTGTAGTTGAAACAATGTGTACCCAGTTTAAAATCTGAAGTTGACTCAACTTGTAATTCAAATATCAGTATTAAGTCAGCTTAATTTGTAATGGTTGTGGGCTTGATTATTCATATTTCTCTAGGATTGACTTAGCCCAACTTTTATCTATTCAGAAACATTAGTTGTCTCTCATTGTAGCCTATTGATGTAGTTGGTTCACGTGATAGTTTTTCTATAAAAACAAGTTGGCCTAATAATACCCCGACAATTAAAACAAACATTAATTAAAAAAAAAAATCCCCAAACTAGTCAAAGTTAAAACCGTCATTTGCAAAAAAAAACAGGAGAATACGGGTTCTATCTTGCTTAAACATCAGCAAAATAGCTAGATAACATCAAATGCTTTTAAATTACAACATCATAACCATTCTTAAAAACTAGCAAAGATTTGTCTTTTGAAGACTTTTTCCCAATGGGTCAGACAAAAAAAAGAGTCCATGGCAACAAGTTTGTTTCTCAGCATGGGAAGCTAAAGGGGAGCATGTCACTCCAAGTCCAATAGAACTCTTTCTAGTGGCTTCATAGTTGTACATCCAGTGCTTTTGGAATTCAATGTTCAGAACACAGACCTGACCAAACATCCCTGCTAAAGCTGACAACGACTAAAACTTCAACAACTTGTTTACAGTATGCTCCTCCAGTAGCTCCAAAAGGCCAATCCTGGTTCAAGAGAACAAGAGGAGTCTTATAAAGAAAAAATAATAAGTTTCACAAAATATCACATAATGTTATAGTAAACAGTACACGCACACATGGATGTTAACTATACGGGACTGATTACACACAATCCTACAGCGTTTGAGAGAAAAGGACCATTGGCCCAGTTGTAATCACATGTAATCACATGATGCGATGAAGTGTATATGTACTGTAGTACTCGTATATCAAAACCTCGCTCGTTTAACAAGTTAAAATTTATTCAAAAATTTTGCTTGTCTGAAAAAGAAAAGAACCAAGGTTATTTCAAGCCAACTTAAAGTTCAGACTTTATGCGAGCTATAAACCAAGATTAACCAATATTCTTCCACAATGATGTGCACACTGAGAAAGAGGAAACGATTCCTTTAAGGTATTGCTGCAAAAGGTGGATCTGTTGAATCAGTGATCAGTGATCATCATTATCATTATCATTTTTTTTACACAAAACACATGGTTTAAAACGTTCCCTTGTAAAAATTTTAATTTCATCTGATTGTAAACAATTATTCAGAAAGAATCAGATGTAATGGTTTTGTCAACTGAATATCATCTACCTTTCAGAAGAAAACAGCAAGCAAAGAAGTCAATAGGTATTCTTTCTTCTCCTCCACCAGGGGGCGATATTGTGTAAACTTTTGAAAACCCTTTTTGTAGAGAATGGAGGGAGAGGTAATCTCATCAACCACACTTTCATAAGTATTCAATGCAATGAACTTATGTATAGATAACAAGTCATATTTAACCATTTTTTATTCTAAACTACGTACAAACCAAACAGTAATACTGTAATTCAAGTCAATGAGCAGATCCTGAGCAAATGGAGAGTACCTGACATGGTTATTTCATATGAATAAATGAGAATTTATTTGAATCTAAAATTGATGTTGTCTTATTTAGTTTCATACTTCTTAAGGATTTGGGTGTTCGATCATTTATGTAAGAATTGAAGAAAAGTTGTACTTGATGCAGTTAGAATGTTCGATGTTTTACTATAAGCAATGTTATCTGAAATGCCTGCAGAAGCACTTTAAGAGCACATGTGTCACACTTGTGTAATACGCACCCTTATGTAGTGTAAGCTTAAAGTTTGTCACTTCCTGCCTCAGAACCTGTGGTTTTTGTACCATCAGCATGAATCACAGTGGAGCAGGATGTGACTGTGTATGTGTGTATTTTACCTGCACTTTGTAAAATCTGCCGTTGCTGGCCTCTCATGCACTCTGTTCATGCACACAGAGCAAATTAGGGTGTGATGGCGTCTCCGACAGAGGTTCCCTTCTGCCTGAAAGGTATTCATTATTACGAATTATATCATTATAATTATTATTATTGTTTTTTTTTCGTAATTGTAAAACATTTTTCATCTCGACATGGGGATTGTGTGACACTGATGTTGCATCAGTTCTTTGGTGGTGCACCATCACCCATTCTTTTTTGTTGTTGTTGCTGTTTATTTAATAAAGCCAGTCATTAAAGTATTTATCTTTTGCTCCCAAAAGTGATGTGTGTGTGTGTGTGTGTGTGTGTGTGTGCCTATCCGTCTGTCAGATGGCATTATCCAGTTGCTGAAACCTCAGAGGGTCCAGCTCATGAGGTTTGTGCAGCTCAACCAGTCCAGGGATCGAGCAGAAGGCAGAGTCCTTGTAAGTCTACATTTAATATTCAACACTGTGATGATGTTTATGGATTATGTCCATTTTTGCAAGTTAAACTCAGTTAAATTTGCAAGTGCAGGTTAATGATTACTTCTATTTGCTTTTGTTGTGTTATTTTAATGCAATCCCTGTCGATGTATTCTGTAATCGGTGTTGTGAAAATATGGACTATCTAATGGTTAACAGGTGTGATTTCAGTGTGTTTTCTGTACTTTATCCATTTGAATGTTACATATAGTAGGTCTCATGTGCCCTTAGTATTGTAAAAGTCTTTTTTATGCCGCTCTGTTTTAGCTAGCATGCTAATGGCTAATGGTGCAATGTTTCAACGTCCATTCATTGAGTTAATTAAATGATATTAAACTTACCAGTTATTTATTTTTAGTGACCTAATGACAGTGGCAACGATATAGACATGATAGTTGCTGTACAGTTATTATTATGATTGGAACTCAATGACTAAGTTGTAGATATAGTACAATAGATGTAGGTACAATGACTAAGTCACCCCCTTGAACTTTATATACATAACTATACTTATATAGTTTATATACATGACATAACATATACATCATTAACATCACATTATATGTCTTAGAGATTAGACATCATAAATACAAACAAAATAAACAATAATAGTGGTTATTCTGTATAAATATGATTTAGGGTTTGCTTATAAAAAAATGACAGAGTATAATCGGTTGTGTGTGAAAGGAGAAGGTATTCCAAGAAGTAATACCAAGGCTAACTCTATGAGGAAATCCAGAGCGAGAACACTATTAAAATCTTGGAGAAAAGCCCTGTAAAAAAAAATGGTTAGATTTTATTAGATTTTACTGTTTTGGCTTTGGCACAAAGTGCTGTGTTTGCTTGAAACCTAACACCAGTCGTCAGCATCTCTTTAGTGAAGCATGGTGCTGGTAGCATCATGTTGTCTAGGATGTAACCAAACCTGTTTCAGTGTGGAGGTCATGACAACTTTACTGGGGTGGTAAACTGTGTGAGAAACAAACTTAAGAACAATTACTTTGACTTCTAACAAGCTAAAAATACTATAATATTGTTAGCTATTAGTAGCTAATAACAGAAAGAAGAATTATACCACTGCTGAGTTGTACAGAAAATTTAATCAGCAATGGCTGGAAATGTAGACAAGACTGAGGGTAAGATACATGGAGCCAATCGTATTAGAAACCCAGTTAGATCTGACAACAGATCTGAACGACAGAGTACGGCGAGATCAGTTAATAGCTAAAAGGTCATGTTAAGTTGCATCAAATGCACAGAATCAAGGTAATTTTTTAGTTGTGCTGTTTCTGAGCTGAAATTGCTATATTTCACCAGCAGATGGCACTACTGTCCAAACTCTCTCTCTCTCTCTCTCTCTCTCTCTCTCTGACAGGTAATGACACAGTGGAGAGCTACTGTCTTCCACAACAAGCAGCCAGTAAAGGTGAGTGAAACAGAGCAATAACAACAGCAATGCTAACACTGAATCCCAAGTGGAAAACAAACAAACAAACAAACCAAACCTATAGTTCAAAATAAAGAAACATTGTAATTAATACCTTAAAAAAAATACAAATTTCCTTTTTAAATAATTAACCCCTTAGAAAACATTTTTGTGTACAGTAGAACTTTTTGGCGGTATATATTTAAGCTATGCCTGTTGTCCTTGTCATTATCTAACAGTACCCAGGATTAGAGTTTTTGGTGCAGTGGTGCAGTGGGTAACATTACTGCTTCACAGCTCCAGGGTTTCTGTTCACTTTCTCCCTGTGTCTGTGGTGGGGGTGACCATCAGTTTTTTTTCCTGCCTCCTAAATACTTACTAGTAAGTTTATTGGCTGAGATAATTCACCGCTAGATGTGAATGTGTGTTCTGGGTTAGGCTTCGGACCCACCGTGACCCTGATTAAACGCTTATTGAAAGTGAGTGTGTGAGTAAGTTTTTTTTTGTTCCTGTTTAAATGAGTACTGTACTTTCAGTTGATTATTTCACTTAATAATTTTTAGGATTGCCTGCATGTTGTCTGAACATAAAAACATGACAATAGGTATCCATAGATTCTCCAACATGCTTAGCATAGCCTCCCAACCAATAATAAAACTAAACAATACCTTAGATAACTAACTGATCCTGTTTTAATGACATGTCTGCTTTTTTATTCTTTACTGCGACTTATTTATGCTTTACTATCTACATAAACAGTTTCACATCAATACGAGACAAAAGCCATTGACTTTCACTCATTATGGCAATGTGTGTCTGCAGATACACATGGTTGTCTATGCCAATGTTTTTTTTAATTGAAAATCACAATATATTTTTTATTTAAAAGCTTTGAACTATCACTAGCACTGGTTTCTACATGTTGAAGCCATGATGCACTTCAGTATTTACTAACATAGTAATTAGAAAAGATATTAAGCAGAGAGATAGCACTTCAACAGTCAGGAGATGCGTGATCCTTTTTTTGTACATGACACATAAGATCCACCTTGTGTGCAGGAAGCTGTTGCGTGGGTTCTGTATGCGTTGCCCCTTTTTTCAGTCTGGATTTCTGAACTCTAGTATAACCCTGTGGGACCACAGACATATCTGCCATTGTATCATGCATCGCTGTACCATGATAAGGTGCTGTGTTCACAAACTGAAGTGAAACTGAAACCAAGGGCAACCTTTATACTGTACTTAAAAAGGGCTTCATTTATGTTACAAAAATTAACACTTTGTTTCAAGTTGCTGTCAGTGACTCAATACAAAAGCACAGTCAAAGCAGAAGTTTGTTGTATTTTTTTTTTCACTAAAGCTCAATCAACATGGTTATAAATACTGAATTAAGATCACAAACACAACTGCAGTCTAATTTATCCTCTGGGACAAAACAGGGGCTAGTGCATCTTTTGTAAAATCCCCCTAAAAAAATTGGCACTTGTACATTTTAACACACAACATGCATTGTGACACAACATCCATTTGTACTACTTGTGATATCTTGTAATATCTCTTTTTTTTAATACAGCAAGATATCTCATGTTGCTGTCAACCTTTTCATATACTTTAACTTTTACACAAGAATCAGAAACAGTTAAAACAGTCTACACACATGTTTGTGCAGTAGTGTACTACTACTAATCCCAGTGACACAAAAGGTCATGACCTTTGGCATCACTGACAAGACACTAGACAACAGTATTCGGCACAACTCATGCTGGATTATACTTTACATATACTGCATGTCGCATCTTCAGTGCCAATGAGAAATGACCTATATTTACTGTACATTCAATCATGCAACATTAAATTAGCCAGGAACATGGTATTTTATACTGTTGCTTACAAGTGTGCTGAATGTAGAACACATGTACAATACATACTGATACAATGCCTGATACAATACTATGAAGATATTAAAAAGTCTAAAACTGATTTTTTTTAATGAATCTTGCCAGTACAGCTCTGTGCACTCCATACATACACTAACACACTTTTTATAGTCGATGACTTCAGTCATCTGAAGGTCAGAGACAGGGTGTCTGATTACTAGAGATGAGAATCAACAGGAACCACCTGATCCGGTAGTTTCATGATACCTATCTGCCATTTAGATTCATTTAAATTCTGTAAGTGTCTTGATTTTGAAAATCTCTTAATTCGACATTTACATTTTTTTTTTCAATTTTAAACAAATGTAGCAAATAAATGTATTTTTGTACTGCGTATAACAGAAATAGATAAATGGATATTAAGGTCAGTTTGGCGATCACACTAAATCTTGCCGAATAATTTCCCCCCCATCTCTACTGATTACCTTTGTCTGTTTCAATAATGTCATATTGTTTCTGTTGTAAAAATCTAACTAACACGTTTATACCTTTTAATAGGGAGGGAATGGGGATATGGTGTAAATCACACAGAGCAGTAAAACAGTAACTCTACGCCAAGGTCCCAATCTATTGAGAGAATAAACACAGCAGGCACACAGCAAACATTAAAAATCTGCTGATTGTATCTCGTGTTAACCGAAAGTGCACAGTGATAATTCTGCTGAAATACAGAGTGCATTGTCATGTTCACAAGACTAGAAGTCTAATAAACAATATGGGATGTGCATTTAATTGATATTCAATATGTGTGAGAACTGTTGAGAGGAAGCAGAAGTGTGTTTAGGTGTCCTCTAAACCCAGCTTCTGTATTTGAGTTTCATGTACTGGCGTTCATCCAAACTCTTGCCCCCCCCCCCCCCCCCAAACCCCCATTCCCAAACACACACACACACACACACACACACACACACACACACACACACACACATACATATATATACAGTCATTCATTAACTCATACGTCCTCATGTTTTCTGAGTGTGTATATAAGTTGAGGTTTGACAGCGTGTGTGTTACTGACTGTAGTAAAATGTCTGGCTGCAGGTGGAGAGTTCCTTTAGCTATTTAGAGATCTACGGCATCAGCGTCGAGAGTCATGATCAGGTAAACCCACATTTTTTCCTCTACTTTTTCACCCCACTCTTTTTTTTTTTTTTGTCAGTAGCTTAGCATCAGGGCTCTTAATTGATCCTCATTTGTGTGTAAATGTGTGACTGACTCGGGGATTGCTTGTATGAATGCTTAATGTCTCCACACTCTGGTACAGAATATTTTTAGATATCCTGTTTTCCACTGTATGTAGAAACGCCTGTTAGTGAGAAATTACTCATATGTCCATGTTTTCTATTTTTAATATCTAGGGTTAGGGATGATGTTATGACCCACATGATTTTAGAAACCTAAAACTGTACTGTTGGCTATTAAACAACTTCCATTAAACTCATGTTAATACTGGGAATGTTATATTCAGGCTTATACTTACTGTATATTTAACAGTATATCTTTAGGCTATAAATTGTATGTATGTTAAATACACTGTTAGACCCAACATAAAAAAAAAAAACAAACTATTAATTATTAGGTTTGGAGTCACCAGGATTTATACCCACTAACAGTATGCCAGGGAGGTTGAGTCTGAACTTTTTCTAGGCCAGATTTTAAACTGAAAGAACGCCTGTTGTTGACAGTTAAGTGCCTCTACACAATTTAACTAGTGTACAATGAGGTACTTTATTTAAACACATCATGTTGAACCTTAAGGGCAGTGATTTGAAAATGAACACATGAAATCAAATTGCTGATGTAATACGCATAAATAAGGCAATTTTGTGATTGAATTTTGAAAATGCCTTTGAAAGAGAAGGTAGAAAGTGCATGACTTCTTTTGCAAACATCTTGCAATCAAAGCATGGATTATGTGAAGAGACAAAGAAAGCAAGGACTAAAAGTTTTTGTGTGGTATGAATGAAAGCTGGCTAACGGCATGTGCGATGATTCTGTGCATACGCTGCATTTGTAAGGCACTCTTAAACATATAACAGTTTTGCTAAAATTGCTTTAAAACTTCCTTAAACAGTTTTGAGACATTTCTCTTAGGGAACAAAAAAAGAAGATATTTTGTCAGATACTCCATAAAATAAAATGTTCAGACAGTGCAATCTTTGTAACACATAACCTGAGGAGCAATTACACAAGACAACAGTCTTTACTTTAACAGTCAGGTTGTTGTAAATACTGTTTATCTTCCTGACCACATTCAAAAACACCAGCACTTAAATTACAATGTCCAGCACTGCACATCAGCGCAGCAACCAAACTGCAATTGCACACTCTTGTAGTATACAAGTTATTAGATTTAAGGGCTGTGGAGGAATATGATGCAAAACAAACATTATTGGTTAATAAAATGTGAATTGGGTAAATTCTTAGTGCAATTCTAATCCTAATTATTTCAGCACAAAATATTCAATATGATGAAGTGAATTTTAATTCATTGTAACCAACTATCCAAACTACCCAAAACATGACTGAGCCAAAAAAAAAAAAAATGGGTCACATAGGCAAAGAAACAGCATAGATACACACAATTACGTGTTTACTGGTTGTCTCTATGACCAAAAAAAAAAACAAGGTCATTTTAAGAGTTCTACTTTTTTGCGATGTCATTCCCATATTCCGGTAGTGGTAAAATGTACCCTTCATAAAAGTAATAATAACTTTTGATTTAACTCCTGTCATACCCAAAAACCCAAATAGACAGTTTGAAGTCTGAGACGTCCTTGTTAACGCACACTGGCAAGGCTTCTGTATAAGCACATATTTTTCTTTTAATCATCATTAAACTACAGTAAGTTGTGTTGTGCGGCTTGAGTTGAAAGTTACCATCCCTAAGTATATTACTAGACTTGTCTATTACTGTTTTCATTGCAACAATACGTCTGACCAGACTAAATGTATCCAATAGACTGCTATAGTTTTTATAGAGACTGTCTCGTCTTATAATGATGACTGAAAACGGATGAATATATTGGACTTATTTAAAATAGACATTTTAGCTTGCTCAAGGTATCTTTTAATTTTCTGCATTTTTATGTGTTTTCAGTAGCAATCTAAAAGTTTACTTTTAATTAGATTTGGTACATTACATTAGGTTATATTAGAAATCCCGCCTCTTCTGTTGACAAATTGGAAAATGTATTAAATGCAAGGAGACCTTTTCCTCTTCACTTAGTTTCACAGTATGCTTGTTCACAGAGGAACCATGTGCTCTGGTTTGTGGTCTGTCATTATGATGTGTGTAGACACATAGACACACCTCCCAGGATCTCTGTGATCGCTGTCACCTAGAAAATCCGTCACTGTGTGGTCCAAATCAGTGACTGCTGTTAGTTTTAGAGTAGACAATATATGCAAGTTGATTGTGTCTTGCTTTGTTTTTCTTCCTGTGTGTCTATATGTGTCTACCAGGTTATTATTGAAACAGACAGACAAATATATTCACTCAGCCTGATGTCAGCGGAGGATATGGAGGCTGTGGTCAGTCATGTGGCAGCCTCACTCAAGAAAATCTTCCCAGACTCGTCCCCGGGGTGAGTGATCAGCCTGCAAACATCATCGGCTCTCAAAGCTTTGTACTACTTTGTAGTGATGAGGCAATCATAAAATTCATCAGCTTAGCTGTTAGTACTTTTGCTGCTGTTTGAATCACAGAAGAAAATGCTGATTTAAGGAGCAGAGCTGCCTGTCAGGGCCTGCAGATTGCATTACAGTACTTCTGATCTTTGTTTCATCTTCATAATGTTTTGTTAAATTTGTAATTTACTTAAGTATGTGTACATTCACTGCACTTTATATCAGACCACAGTTCATCACTTCCTCCAGATGGAACACAAAGACCTTTTATTGGCAGCCAGGGTTGCTTGTAAATTGGTAAACTGGTGGACATGAGTAACTATTACTGTGATAGTGCCCACTTTCCTTTCCCAATCTGTGGCTCTTAAAAAAACAAAAAAACAAAAAACAGACAAAAACCAAGAGCACTGTTTCAGTTTGGAAAATATTAATAAACAAGGGTTAATGACTCATGCTCTCAAGACTAGAAACAGCATTTCCTGTGTTTCTGTGGGTGACATTTTAAGGAATCGTTTCTTTAATGTTTCTTTTTTTCTTAGGAAACTATTAAAGAAAGTCCCTCCAGACCTTCAGGAGAAGTTGTGGGGTCTGACCTCTAGAATTGAAGAGCAGCTGAATGGAGCACAGCGGCCATGTGGTCTGTGATAGATTATAATATTGTTGCTTGTAGTGTGGACAAATTTGTAAATGAGTTCAGATCATGTATCCCTCAAATGCCTCCCAGAGAGAACAGAACCAGCTGATATTTAAACTCTTAATATACTGAAAGTGTTTTCAGCCCTCAGATGATGAAATATTTCTGATAATGTTCCAAATCTCAGTAATGCCAAAACTATTGCTGTACAGTGTTTGTAAATGCCAGTGTTCTGATTGCCTGGTTACTTTAGGAGGGTTCTCGGACACATATGCCGCACTGTGTGACTTCAACGACTTCCTATGCCGCGAGGAAGTCCAGTGGGTCAGACTGCTTTAGTGCTCATTATTAACTTTATATTTCATTAAAGTATATTCATGCCTGATTTCTCATAACTTTTGTGTAAATGGAACTTACCATTGTTTTGTAGGACGTGGACAATATTTACCATGTCCAGAATTGTCGAGAATTCAACCTTTTGGACTTCAGTCATTTAGAGAGCAGGTAAGCTGCTTATTGAATTCATATGTATGGCTAAGAAAGCATCATAATTTCGTGTTACATAAGCAGTTTTATTTAGTACAATCCTATGCAGTACTATTAATATTTAAAGTGGAATCCTGAACTGCAAGTAACTTGGTCTGTGCGCGTTTTGCAAGACAAACTAAATTCAAAAATTAATTTTAACTTAATAAACAAGTGAGGTCTTGATATAAAAGTAATTATGCATGCACTTTGTGTGCCGAGTGTCCCATGATCACAACTGAGCCAACGGTTCTTCGGCCTTGTGCGCTAAAGGATTATGGGTAATCATGTCCCATGCTCAGTCTCGTATAGTCAACATCCATGTGCGTGTGTACTGTTTATTATAACATTGTGACTATGTGTGTGTGTATGTGCGCGTAAAGTAAAAGCAAGTGTCATTAGAGAGGTTCCTTGTTAAAGATTCAGAGTCTCTACACCGTAGCCCCCTCCCTCCTCCTTTTCTCTTGCCTTCACACATATACACACCTACACGCTCAAAATCATACACACACACATATACACTAGCAGAAACACAGGATTATTTTCAAGGCTAAAGTGCAAATTAATTTGTTTTATTATTTCTTTACAGCAGTGCTTCCGTTAGTGTGTGTGCGCGCTAGTGTCATTAGAGAGGTTTTAAAGAAGTTTCCTGACAGAACAGTGTTACCGTTAGTGAGTGTGTGTGTATGAAAGTTCTCCTACACAGTAGCCCCCTTTCTGTATACACATACACACACATGCGTGCACAAACACACACTAACGGATACTGCTCTGTCGGGATTCTTTTCAAAGGTGAAGTGCAGCTTAATTTGTTTATTTGTACTTAAGATTCTGTAGTATTTTTTGTATATGAATATTTTTGGGTTGTGGGCTGAATCACCAGAGTTTCCATTATTTCTTATGGGACATTTGCTTTGATATATAAGTGTTTTGATATACAAGCACGCTTCTGGAATGAATTATGTTTGCAATTCAAAGTTTAACTGTATCAAAATTTAAATGAAAAAATTTAAAATAAAAGTTTGTTTAATGCTATTAACATTTTGCATAAATAATTTATCCAACACTGTTTTTTTCCCTATCCCATAGAGATCTGGCCTTGGCTGTAGGTGCTCTGTCCTTCAACCAGTGGTTCACCAAGATCTACAGCAAAGATTTTAAACTGGTATACATGGAAACTCTCATCCATTGATACTGAATAATGAAATTTCAAAGATCATAGATTTCATTTCTTCATTTCTCACACAAATTTCATTACATGTGAGAAATGGAGAAATTATAGCACGAGGCCACTTATTTAACCTCCTGTATCATATGAGAACATCACATTATTTTCCCAACTATGTTGTGTGTGTATCTTTGTAAGATTCTTATATAAGGAATGTCTTTTGACGAAGTTCCTGTTTAAAGATATTGATAAAGTTTAATAGTTATCAGCTGCTAATAAAATTAAACAGAAGAAACTACAAGGTACACAACACTAACATTTTTCACCTCCTCTGTGTGTTAGATTGACTCATTCTTCTGTTTTATACTGAAAGCTTTTTTCCTTTCCATTGCGTGTGTGTGTGTGTGTGTGTGTGTGTGTACTGTAGACACTAGATGTTCAGGAGCAGGTGATCTACCTCATTAGCAGGTCCACAGCTCTGCAGGAACTGAGCCTGGAGGCCAGTGGACTTAAAGTGTGAGTGCAAACACACCCACTGGCACTACACAGGAATTTAACTCCTTTGCAAATTATCAATCCACACTTCTGAGCTTGTCGTTTTAAGTTAAAAAAAAAAGTGATCGAGCAGATGGAGATGGGATTTGTTCGCATGGAATTCAATTACACACCCATAAGTGCTTTTTTAAAAATGTGCAAGGCCATTTGTTGAATTTTGAGATGAATCAATGATTATTCCAAGATCGATTTTTATGATATAATTGTGTTTTCTGTCTAACATTCAGATTAGCATGTCTTCTTGTTCCGTGGGCCGATTACGATAAAACAAAGCCTATATGTTACCTCAAGCTTGGTCAAATACACCTGTGAAAACCACAGTAAAATTGGTTATTTAGTAGTTTACGTGATGTGTGCACAAAGAAACAAACAAACAGAAAGAAAAAAAAATCCAAAAAACAAAATTGTGGTGTTCTATTATTCATCTAATGTCCACCCAAATAATATATTTCGCAAATATCTGTACAGACACGTCAACTTCGCAGCTTTATTATATGTATATATAGATTTTCTCTTTAATAATCATTCACCAATTGTCTAAGTGTCTCGTGTTCTCAAGTTTAAACATGCTTTTATACATGCAAACCTTTAGAAGACCACGGGCTGAAAATCAAAATCTTAATTCTTGAATCTAAAATCTAAAATGCTGATTTGCGTAAAATATTTATTCTATACTTTATTTTTTTAATATTTACTTTCTCATTCTCTCTCTCTCTGAATTATGCTTTAGGGATTTTGCTGTAAAGATGGCTATGGCTCTTCATGACCAACCTTCCTCTGCACTTAGATCCATCAACCTGTCCTGTAACCCAATAGAGGATAAAGGTGCTTCTTTTGTCTTGTTCAGTTTTCAATTTGCATTAACACATGTTAAACATTACAATATGTTTTACAATACAATGCAAACAGGTCGAGATATGGACAAGCAAACTATCCCTTTTTTTATTTTTTTAATATGATGTAGGTTGTAAATGCACAGCCTTAGTAGTAAGTTTTATTAAAGTTGTACGACTTTACCTACTGTTTAAATATTGGAACTCATTAACTTAATACTGACAGAATTGACAGAAATTGTTTTTCTTCTCTTCTCTTTAGGTGTAATAGCGCTCAGTCACAGCTGGGTGCGACTGTCTCCTGGTCTCAGTCAACTCTATCTGGCCAAGGTCTCTCTCTCTCCTAAAGGTAGGACTTTATGCACATATATATTATAGCTGTCCCCATTTTGCAAATTTTTTCAATACATGCAAAGCCTATCCACGGGTTTCCAACATCAAGGGAGATAGATCTTAGGTTAGTTCTCTGACGAAAATGCACTAAATGCAGATGCTGGGATCAAATTGAATGTTAGTGCAGACTTTTGATGCTATAATGTACAAAAACATGCTTGAGATTTTTATGTCTTTCTTCCTGGGTGTTTGTTAGGACTAGGCAGTATCGCTCAGGTGCTCCACCAGAACAAATCTTTCTCAAAATCACTAACACATCTGGATCTGAGTGGGAACCCTGGATGTCTGGCTACAGAGGATGCCATGGTAAGAAACATAGAGATATTAAACAAGATATTAGAGAGGTTAAAGGAATCTGTACAGAATTCCACTTGGCTTGCAAATCATGGTACATTATTTTCACATATTTATTTCTCTTTATGAGGATCTATAAAAGTTGTTAAATTTTCCATGAGACGTCTGACTAACGATATCTAGCATGGTTGGGGTGAGACAGGTCTTCGGTGACCACATTTTCCTTTCCTGTTTCTCAAAAATGTTGTTCCCTGGCAGATTTTATGATGCAAAGTGGACATGAACTTGAACTTGAACTTAAACGTAATCAATATATGTGTCATTCTGGGTTATTGCGTTTGACCCCTGTTCAAATAAACTGTCTTTATTTGAGAATAAGATCAAATTAAATAGATGACACCACATGGACACTGAATGGCTATTGGTCAATTATTTAGAATGAACAAATAAGCTGACAAATGTGATATTGTTAGAGATTAAAAGGTATTTTGACATTTTATATTGATGTCAGTGAATTAAATAATCTGAAGATGCACATTGGTTAATCTTTGTCTTTCTTGTCTTATAGAGTCTCTTCAGCTTCCTTTCAGCCCCCAATGTTGTGTCATATCTAGACCTCAGCTCTACTGACTGCCCTTTGGATACTGTGAGTAAAATCTCACAGCCTTCAACATCTTTATGTTACATTACATCTTAGGTACACTATTCCTAAGAGCCACATGTTGACCACATAGCTTATTTTCATGTCATGAAGAGAGCATGTGGCAGTTATGTACAGATTAAATACTCTTTTTAAGAGATTAAATAAATTAAACTACATGGTGAATTATTTAGCTGTAACAGCACACTCATAAAGTTATATAAGCTTGATATAGTTACATGTGAAAATAAAGCTATATACTATAATAAATTCCCAAAATTAATTAGTAAGAAACGTGTAAATTATGTGTGTTTTTATTAGTCTTCCTTTATCTTTATCTGTCTTTTTCTAGCTCTTTGTGTCACTTTCTGCTGGTTGCTGCACTACTTTAACCCACCTCAATCTCTCCAGGAACATTTTCTCACATAGGTAAGGACAGCAATCCTAGAAAACCTTATATTTACCCAGACCAACCTCCCTCTCTGATTAAACTGATCATTTTAATACAAATACTCTTAAATGAGTGTTTATGTGTTATTAAATACATGCACAGAGCTAAAGCAGGATGTCTGTTGTAGGAAGGTACGGGAAGTTACACGAAGTGTGAGAGACTTTTTCACAAGGAGCATGGAGCTGAAGTATGTTGGATTGTCTGGTACTAGACTACTTCCAGAAGCCCTGAGGTATCAGCTTCTTAAATTCACAATGTATATATTAGGCATATGTGATTACTGTCTCTGACTGTTCCTCAACTTCAGCTACACTACTTGAGTTCCTTACTAGAGATGTGTGCAGGTCTGTTTTTTAAATGCCACACAGTTTTTTTTTCACAATTTTTGTACCTGTTCGAAATTTCCTCTAACAAATTTAGTTAGTACTGTTTCCTGAAGTATAAACAGTTTAAATTAAACCACCGTACAACTGATCAAGCAGCTACTTTACAGAATCGAAGGAAAATTATGGAATGTCTATAAACTGTAAGAAAAAATGTGTATGAATCACAATGATCAGATCAGTCCCTGACGAGCAAACCGAGAGCGACAGTGGCCAGGAAACACTCCCTGAGATGGCAATAAGAAGAAACCTTGAGAGGAACCAGACTTAACAGGGAACCCATCCTCACTTGAGTGATAACAGATTGCAAGAATTGTTGTGTAGTCATACTGCATGTTAAGTGGCTGGAAGTCTTTAAGTCAATGTGGAGTCCAGTTCGTTACTGAGGCTCAGGTAGAATATACGAAATTCCAATCCTGAACTATTAAACGACAGTCACAAGTCTGTCTGAACAGCTGTCTGCATCAGCTGAGGCCAGGACCGTCTTCATGGTAAAGTGGAACCATCTCCAGTCACCACACGTCCCATACAGATCACACGGGGTAGCTTTGTAACGAAATCTCCAACCAGAAGTGGGGCGCCAGGACGAGTCAGACAAGTCAAGAGGGCAGAGGGGGTCTGGATCACTGGCAGCTCAGGAGCGGCATGTGTAGCTCGATAGAGAACTACAGCGAGAGAGAGAGAGAGAGAGAGAGAAGAGAAGAGAGATAAGAGTAGTGCACTTCCTATTCATTTCTGTAACAGATACATAATCTGCTTATTTGAAAACAATGTATTTGCATTACAGCGTTCCTCCAGGACTGAGGTGTTACCTACATACAACATAAATTAACAGATACTAACTATCCAATGCTGTCCAAGAAGCTGTTACACAGTCTGGATATAAGGGCCCAAATGCTTCTGTACCTTTTATCCAGTGTGTGAGTGGTGTGTCCAGTCAGCCACAGTGATGGTGGCTTTGTGACGGTAGAGTGGGGTATAGATGTCTGTGATAGAGGAAGAGAGACCCTGATGATCTTCTCGGCTGTCCTCACCAGCCGCTGTAGGGTCTTGAGATTCGAGATGGCACAATTCCCAAATCAGACAGTGATGCAGTTGCTCAGGATGCTCTCGATAGTCCCTCTATAGAAAATTGTAAGAATCGGTGGTGGAAGCTGGGCCTTTCTCAGACTTCTTAAGAAGAAAAGGTGCTCATGGGCTTTTTGTTTAAAGAGCTGGTGTTGAGGGACCAGGTGAGATTCTCCGCCAAGTAGACACCAAGGAATTTTGGGACAGATTATTGTCTTTACTTCAGTCCGTTAGACTCTGTACTTCCTCTCTGTATGCAGACTTGTCATTCTTGCTGATCAGACTCACCACGGTCGTGTCATCAGCAACCTTGACAATGTGGTTGGAGCTTTGATTTGCTACATAGTCGTGAGTCAGCAGTGTAAACAGCAGGGACTGAGCAAACACCTCTGGGAGGCCCCAGTGCTAAGTATGGTGCTGGAGATGCTGTCCCCAATCTGCACTGCCTAAGTCCTTCCGGTCAGAAAGTCCAGGATCCAGTTACAAAGAGGGGTGTTCAGGGCCAACAGTTTCAGCTTCCCGATCAGGTGTTGTGGGTGTTGTATTCAATGCTGAGCTGAAATCTATTAACAGCATTCGAACATAGGTGTCCTTGTTGTCTGGGTGTATGGAGGCCAGATGAAGTGTGGTGGAGATGGTGTTGTCTGTGGGACAGTTAGGACGATACACACACAGGTCCAGTAAGGGGGGCAGCAGCGTCTTGAAATGTCTCATGATGAGCCACTCGAAGCATTTTATGATGATAGGTGTAAGTGCAACAGGACGGTAATTATTGAGACCCTCAATGTCCTTGAAGCACGTGGGAACAACGGCGCTGCTCAGAGAGATGTTGAAGATGTCTTCTCATTTCACACGTCAAATCGAGCAGGGCATCTGAAAAGAAGACAGGTGTAGACATATGACATCAATAATGCCTACAACATGTAGTTGGTCATGGTTTGTATGCCCTGCCATATGTGCCATGTGGGTCATTGTTGTCTTTGAAGTGGTTGCAGATTTTTCTTTGCTGTAGATTTGTTGTAGAGATTTTTTTTTTGCATGTTTCTTTGAGTCCTAAGGCTGTTAAAAAAGCACAATTAAAAACATATTTTGTCAAAAATGAGTTATATAAGTGAATTTTACCCGGTTCTGTCAAAAAAATCAATATGCAGTCGTGTTTATGGCAATTAAAGTATGCAACTTTTTATCAATATTATGTCATTTAAGTTTAATTTCTTTTTAGCAAAATCATGCTTTGTATGTCACTTAGTAGTGATTCAGAAAGCAAGCAGTAGCAGCATATTAGATCAAGGAAAAAAGTGTTGCAAACAAAACCTTTTTAATTTTAAAGGTGTTAAAGATCCTGAGAAACATTATGAGCAATACAACTTGGGTTTACAGCATCATCAACTTCCTCTTATAACAGTTTTAGTTTCACTTCAGTAGTTGTCGACAGTTCCCTGTTCAGGTATGCCCAACTTAACGTCTGGATCCATTAATCATCCTCTAAGTTTTATAAGACTACAATAATAGCGGATAGAACAAGACAAAATGATTGCAATAACGTACACACAGTGCATCCATCTCATGTCTCTTATACACATATCACTCATGCTGTATTGTAGCAGTATCGAATTACCTACTTTTCTTTATAAATATTACAGTTAAATGCATCATGGCTCCCAAATGCAGCATAATCAAGTGCAAGTGAAAGCAGAAGGAAGGGAGGGAAAAGAGATTTATAAAATAAAAAAGCTCCACTAAAGACTCAGAGCATACATTACAGTATCCCACTTAGTTTTGTTAAGTATGTAACCTGGTATCTGCGCAACATCTCAATTGCATAATGCCCTGTTTCACAGAACATTTATTACTGCTGAAGTGACATTTCTTTTGGCTTCAACCTTCTTTAAATACCACTTAAACCACTCACAACGGCTGTATTGCACAGAAAGCATCTTTGCTTCACTGACTGATCACATGACAGAAGCAATGCGATTGGTTCGACATGATTCATTGGCTTTTGCTTGAACTTTGGCTGGACTTTGACTTCAAAACCTGGAAGTTTAAAGCTTCTAAAATAAGGTTATATAGCAGTTTGGGTTTTTTTGTTCAGTTTTGCTATAGACAAAATTTTTGTTTATTGCATTTTGCTGTTTATAATGTGTTTTTTAAACTGTCCATATTGTGCTTTTCTGTATTCTCCTCTCACATATTTGCATGTCTTACATTAGGTTATTACTTCAGGGCTTGGCATCCAACACTTATCTGTCTGAGCTCGAATTGGATATTAGCAGCTGTGAGGTACACCCACACCCACACACACAAAACACCCCCTCCACACACACACACAGTAATTTGCTGGCATTTTGGTCAGGTTGATGGGATCTGTATGTTGTTTATGTGCAGCTGAGGTCCAGTGGAGCACAGGTCATTCAGGAGCACATCTTTGAGGCGAAGGCTATCTGCAGTCTGGATCTGTCTGACAATGGTACAACATCTATTTTTCTATTTCTATTTCCTTTTATGTCTATAATCCTATTTACATTTACCTTTATGCCATCCTTAGTTCATAAACTAAACACAACTTCTATCTAAATACTTTTTCTTTTATTCTTTATTTAAGTCCTTTAGGAAGAGGTAGGTCTTATGAAGAAAGACATTGATTAAAGACTACCAGTGACTCAGCTGTTGCGATCTATTTCATCTGTTATAGTGTGTTTTGGGAATGTGTCTCTTCTAGAACAAATATCTGAGATTGAACATTTTAAACATTTTAAACATTTCTAAAGCTATTTAGAGTTATTTATGCTGCTGCTAAAATATTACTTAAATATAAACTGAAACCTCGGACTGCGAGTAACACGGTAAGACGAGAAGATTTTTAATCAATTTTGACTTGGAAAAAGAACAAGTCTTGGTTAACGAGTACCGAGTATCATGTATCACGCATGCGCTTTTTGTTTTGACGCCGAGCGTCACATGATCACAACTGAGCCATGGTTTTTCTCTCTCTTGTGCTGCAGAATTGTGGGTAATCGTCTCCCCTGCTGGGTCTTGGTGCTTACTGGGATTTATTTGTACTTTTTTTTAAAGGTTTTAAAAGCAGGTTAATTTGTTTTATTTTTACTTAATATTTTGTATAAATTATTTAGTATATGTATTTATTTCTTTGGGCTGTGATTTATGTCACAGCCTTATTATAAAATGGATTAAATAATTTTTTTTCCTCATAATTCTACACACAACACCACATAATGACAACATGAAAAACATTACTTGAGATTTTTGCAAATTTATTAAAAAAAAAAAAATTGAGAAACCACATGTACATAAGTATTCACACCCTTTGCCATGAAGCTCAAAATTGAGCTCAGGCACATCCTGTTTCCCCTGATAATTCTTGAGATGTTTCTGCAGCTTAATTGGAGTCCACCTGTGGTAAATTGACTTGATTGGACATGATTTGGAAAGGAACACACCTGTCTATATAAGGTCCCACAGGTGACAGTTCATGTCAGAGCACAAACAAAGCATAAAGTCAAAGGAATTGTCTGTAGACCTCAGAGACAGGACCAGGATTGTCTCGAGGCACAAATCTACAGTTTACAGAAAGATTTCTGCTGCTTTAAAGGTCCCAATGAGCACAGTGAATTTAATCCATTTTAGAATAAGGTTGTAACATAACAAAATGTGGAAAAAGTGATGCGCTGTGAATACTTTCCGGATGCACCTTATTGGTTTGTTATTCTATTAGCAACTCTTCAAGTCTATATGTCAAGTGAGAGGCAGATAGCTGGATGTGTTTATTGTAAATCAGGTGGAAGTCATGCAGAAAAGGGAAAAACTCCAAAACAAAGCACTGTCGCCTTGCACCTCCAGGGTCTGGGTTCGATTCCCACCTCTGGTCTGTGTGCATGAAGTGTGCATGTTCTCCCTGTGCTTGGTGGGTTTCCTCTGGGTACTTTGATTTTCTCCAAGTTTTCAAAGACAAGCAGATTAGGCCAAGTGGCGTTCTAGTCTGAAAAAATGTGAATAAGTACAACAGTCACCACTGGCCTCTATGATCCCTAGTCTCTGGACTACAGAGGTACCCAGATGGATGGAGATGAAATTAATAGACTGTAAATGGCGATAGATGAAAGGTGATTGATTTTGTGACAGATGCAGATATGACTATATGCCAGTTAGGACTTTACAGTGAAGCTTTACTACTCTACTACTAACTACATTTGTGACAAAGGCCTGTGATCAGGCGGGCTTAAACACTGTGATTACCTATAAACACAGTGTCATACATGTACAGGTACATACTGTAGACTCTTAAAGCGAAGCACTCTAGCCATGGTAGATAGTTCCAGTAAGAAGGCTTTTTAGAGAAAATCACTAAATAAAGCGAGGACATGCTGCATGCTGCTTTTGACAGGCTGAGGTCATCGCCTTATTGTGGGCAAACCGCAGTGAGCCTTGATTTTACCTGGAGCAAAGCTTATACATGGTAAAAGCACTTTACGATAGACTTGTTTATGGGATATACTGGTGCTCAGTTGTCAGGGTACAGAATGACATTAAATGTGGTAATAAAACTAGTATAGAGAAACCTTTCGAATTTGCATAGCAATCAAAACACAATAAAAAAATTAACACGATCTGGATGATTATAAAAGAAAGACAGTCAGTGGCACCTACTATCAGTTCTTAATTATTTGATTCATACAAACCACAGTAGTATCAATGTTAGTGTAGCAGTCCATTTGATCCAACAAAAAGAAACAAGCATTTAAATGATCTAAAATTAAGCCATCAAATGATATACCGCAGAATAGTAGCAAATCAAAAGTAAAATGTGTAATACAGACGGAAGGTAGGGGCTCTAGGTTCATTCCAGTAGATCACTGACATCAGATGATTTTTACAGAACAGCTCAAAGACATATTTCTAAGACTTGCTCATTTCTAAGTAACTGATAATATTATGATTTTCCTGTGACCTGATACAATCAAGCTAGATGTATTTTTTCCTGCACCCACACAACCACACACGAAGGACATCTGGCACGGTATGAATCAATGATTAAACTGTTTGACAGGATCAAAGGTAATAAAATGCCTGCAGGTTTACTGAAGCAGTACATATCATTACAACATACTGTAGAACACACATGCAACTGTTCATTGACACATAAATTGAATTAATTTTCTGCATTTTTTGCAGGCTTTGAGAATGACATGGTGACCCTGGTGCTTTCTATTGGCCGCAGTCACTCAATACGACACTTAGCCCTCGGCCGCAATTTTGCCATGAAATCTAGGTGGGCCTTTTTATGAAACACCTACTGTAGGGGATGTAACACTGTAATCTTGCCGTAATCTTGTTGATCTCCCACTAATGCACATATCATTATCTCATTATCATGCCAATCTTTCCATACATTTATACATCTGTTTTTCTGTTCTTCACACCTATTTCATTCACCATTATCTTCCTCTCTTGGCTCAACATCTCCCAGAGCTCTGACAGATGTTCTGCACCGAATCGTACAGCTCATCCAGGAGGAGGAGTGTGTAAGTAACGGATCTTTTCACCACAAGTTATCCTTCATCACATACAGTACAGTACATCCGCATGTAACCATTATCATCTGTGCGATGGTTACAGTTTTAAAGAGGAAGATTCAGCTTGATCCATAATGTGGCTGTCCATAGTGGTCATAACAACCTCTTATCTAAGCTCAGGTCATAAGGTCAATTTAACATTTGTGGAACTGTATAATAACAGACAGTTTAAGTAGACCAAACCGTATGCTTATGTAGGTGGTGTGGTGTGTGTGTGTGTGTGTGTGTGTGTGTGTGTGTGTGTGTGCATCACTCTAATGTCTATAAGAGTCCTCAGGGATGCCAACCCCTCCCTCCAGCAAGGCAGGAGATTTAATCACCCACAATCCTTTTCCTCTGAGGCATACCGCCCTGTTAATTATCCATCTATCTTTAAGACTGACTGTGCTCAGCTGGTCTCATCTTGTTTTAATGTTTTTCTCCATTAATCATCTACACCAACCAAATACAAAATGCAAGTTTATCCACTCTCCCGCAAAGTCATGCGGTCTCGCATACAAAAACTGACCATTCAGATGCTTTTTTTTTTTTTGTCGTTTTAGACTACTGATAATTGTAAAGGGTTTTTTACACCCTCTGTTTGTAACAAGACAATAAAGTACATTAGTTGATGTGATGTGAAGTTTCAGGCCGTCTGAAACACCTGATTAACTCCTGTCTGTCTGTCTCTTCTCCCAGCCACTGGAGTCTCTATCTGTGTGTGACTCCAAGCTGAAGACAGGCACTACCATCCTCATCAACAGCTTGGGCAGCAACTCCAGCCTTTCTAAAATTGATATCAGTGGAAACTGTATTGGAGACACTGGTGCTAAGATGCTGGCTAAAGCTTTAATTATCAACACCAAGCTCAAGTAAGCTTTCGTTTAGCTTCTGCTTTACTGAATATGTCTTAACCTTTAATACTTTAACCATGCTGGAGTCTAATTGTTACATAGAAGTCTTGAATGAAATGTTATATGCTTCTTGGGTTTATCGTACTAATATAGTGTTGTTTTGTCTGACACAGGACACTGGTTTGGGACAGAAACAATGTGACTGCCACAGGTTTTATGGATGTGGCAAATGCTCTGGAGAGGTGTGTGCATTGAGGGAGGGTTAAATCTGTAGGTGTTTTAACGCACTATTAAAATATGGTGTGTGTGTGTGTGTGTGTGTGTGTGTGTGTGTGTGTAGGAACACTACACTACAGCACATATCCATACCTATGAGTGATATGACTCAATCGTACCGTGCCAACTCTGAGAAAACTGAAGAGGCACTGAGGAAGGTTAGTAAATTAAGCACTTGTTGTATACCACAGATATAAGCGTAGCACTTACATTTATATTACATTTACGCATTTAGCAAACGCTCCTATCCAGAGCAACTTACATAAATCCTTTGACGTTTGTATCATTAAATATAATCCTAACGCTGGTTTATTAGGTTAATACCTAGAAGTACCATCAGTCAAACACTGTTTTGTGTGTGTGTGTGTGTGTGTGTGTGTGTGTGTGTGTGTGTGTGTGTGCGTGTCCAGATCCAGATGTGTTTACGGAGAAACAGTCAGAAGCTATGCAGTACTTCAGATGAAATGCTAAACCTTCAGCATGGTCTAAAAACCAGCCGCTCAGAACAGGTTCAAGTATCTTTGTTCACACAGACTAGAAATATTCACTTAAACAGCATATTTTATTTTATGTAAATAGTACAGTATTGTACGTGCATCAGTTTCAGTTTTTAGTCCATAATTTCAATTATGTGTAAGTACAAATATGTCATGTACTTACATGGACTAAAACATGTGACATCTACAGTACATGACTCCTAAACAGTGGTTATGATGTAATATGCTAGATGAACCCAATCTGCAGTGATCTCCTAGTGTAGAAATAAAGTGAAAGAAAAGTCTGATTGCAAAAGCAGTTTCATACAAATGCAATTACCCTCATCCTGTCACACGTTCATGTGTAGTTACCTGAAATAGAGCATCCTGTTACAACTGTCAAAACTGTGTCACCTGTGTGCTCACACCCACATTTGTACGTATACATCTTCATAAAACATACCGCTGTAAAATATCTGTAACAGTGCAATATATTTGAGTAGTCACACTGCAGTTGCATGCATGTAGTTTATGTGTAATGATTGTAAATGTATTGGAACAATTTTATAAGTTTTACTGAGCTGTTTTTAATGAGGAACAACAGTTTGGCATCAATGATGCATATTGGGTTAGAAATCATAAGGTTCATAATGTTGCTAAGTTCTGGGATGCATGTACTTAGAGCTTTAGATCTCATTGCAGATTTAATTCATTTAATTTTAATTAGCTGGTAAGCATGCAACCTGCTTGCAATCGTTCTAATTTTCTCCGTCTTTTTAGCTGGTGCAGAACTTCTGTCAGAGGCTTCAGGAGACCATGAGACCTCTGTCCTGCTACAACATCCAAGAAGTTCAAAGTGACATCTTGTTGGCAGAGGAAGCTCTCCAGCATGCCAGGACAGCCATTGTAGTATGTGTCTAGCTATAATATCGATCATATCTTCTCATCCAGAGTTTGATGAACAATATGGTGACTTAAATGAATAATCTCTGGAATTTTAATGTAAGCCTCGATTTTTCAGTTTCTACCCCGACTCTATGAGTTGGGAAGGTCGCCCTCTGCTGGTGTAATGGTGCAGCACATTCTGGATGATACAGCCAAAGCAATAACCAGTGAGCTGACTGAGGAAATCCAGGTAAAGTATAAAAGTTGTAATCCCTTAAACATTACAGAGTACCCTGCAATTATTTAAAACATTGCAATGTTTGATAGAAAGAAAGTCCTGTGTATTAGTGTATGTCACTGCCCTGTCCTGAGAGTTGTGTCTGCTGGTAATGTCATGGACAGGAGCAGGCTCAGGTCATGTTGCAGTCTGCTCAGTCTGCCTGCCCTCGGCTCGTCCAGAGGACGAGTGTAAACGAGCAGCTGGCCAATCGCGTGGGCAACAAAACACGGCAGGCTGCCCATTTTGTTCAGAGTGTAGTACAACAGGCAGAGAGCAGCATCACGGAAAAGCTCAGGTAATACACACCCACCCACACAGTAGATCATTTGTACAATTGATAATTTTACAATATTGAAGTACTAATGAGCAATATTATTATTAGATTTTTTCCATATATGCAAACTTTTTTAAATTCATAGCAAAAAAGTTTTACCCTCAATATAAATAATAATTCATACAATTAAAATGTATAAACATTTCACTGTCCTGCGATGGATTGGCCCCTGTTCAGGATGTACCCTACCTCGTTCCCTAAGTCCCCTGGGATAGGCCCCAGGCCCCCCATGACCATGAATACAGGATAAAGCGGTATAGATGACGATGAAACATTTCACTGAGCATGTATTTAAACAGTTGTTTATGATATTGATAGGTTAGTTTTAGCTAAAGTCAGCTTGTATGTTAGATATCACTATTTGTGGTTTCTAACACACTAAATCAAATCATAATCTGTCTTTGTTTAACTTACTGTGGTGGGAAATGTATTTCGTTATAGTATAATTGTTCTTAAAGGTCAAATTGATTAGATTTTTATTTAAAAAGAGCCATACCTTTTGGTACAGTTAGTGAGCAGTATAGCACAAAGTGAAAAAGCTGGTAGTTTAAAAATATAAAGTGTCATGTAGTGTAATATTTTGTTACTAAATTAGATTGAACAATGTAAATGATCATGATTTCATTATTCACTGAACACTATATGGATCACTGAATTTAAATTAATTCCTAGAATTAGAATTCCCACTTTGGTAAAATATGTAAACTCAACAGAATGCAAGCAGGCAAATAATGGCAGGTTTATGTTAAACTCATTAAATAGAAATGCATACATTTACAAGCCTAATTTATTGTGCTGATTATGTCCTTATGGAGCATTTATATATTTTTACATTACCTGGAGATAATGTAAATATATAAATGCCCCATAAGGACATAATAATTAAGCAAAGATAAAATTTTAATCTAACCATCATTGTCATCATTTAGTAGCATGTTTTAATATAATATATAAACCTAAACATAGACCTCATGCAGCTTAATAATACGTTTTATTATCTTGCAGCTTCAAGACCTACAAAACCCCAGCAGTTCTCTAACTGTGCATTTTGTTTGCTGCCTCAGTTTAAATTATGTGTCATCCTGTTATGATTCTCATCTCAGTTTTGCTCTGAGTAATAACATTTCTTCTGTGCTTGTTGTCTTTCTTCAACTCTGCATCCATTCTCCACCCCTTCTTTCCTCTCTCAGTGAACTGAAACTGTCAGTCAGCGTCTCTCTGGTGGAGAGTATCATCGAGGAAGTTCTGCAAGACTTGTCAGTGGCGCAGCAAAAACTGGTGTGTGTATACCCTCATGTTCTGGCATTGTGTGGATGTGTCCATATGTGTGCATGTGTGTGATTGTGTGCAATCCCATCCTACTTATTTCAGGAGAAGCATTTAAAAGAGTACTCCCAGCCCTCCAACAGCAAGACCAATGTTCCGCAGCTGAGAGTGGTGGAGCAAGTGTTCCCCACTGATGAGGTGAGTTAGGGCACAATTCTCCTACAATAAATCCACTTCCCTTCAACACTGATCTACGCTGTAGAAAGCATTACGCATGTCAGTTGAATTATTGTTTATAGGTTTATTGTAAACTTCTGGTTACATTTTTAAATAAATGCTGCTTGAAATAAATACACAATAAATATTGCTAAAAAATATATACTGGATCTACAGTAGTAAGGTAGGTCATTAATAGTTTGTATCACCCTAAATAACATTATATTTAAAAAAATGCCCTTCACTTTTTAGCAAGAGATAAAAGCTGTAATGCGCACTACATTAACATAGAAAGTAAATAAACATAAAAGCTAGGGGTGCAACCAGAGCCGGACCTAACCTTCCTGTGGCCCTGTCAAGAACTAACCTGAGATGACCAGAAGACGTAGCTTTAGCGGTTAGCCCTTTGTAGCGTGAATGGTAAACCCAAACGCGGATGAAACACGAGTAGGCAGGATAATCACGCTTTTAGTCTAAGGACTCTCACAGATGGGGAGTAAGGGAAAGACACAATCTAACCCGCGTCCTATAAATACACACTCGATCAGGAATTGAAACCAAAAAGATGAGTACTCACAGTTAGGTGTAGGAATCCGACGTGGCATCGGCAAAACTCAATGACTGAGCGAGGTGCTATGGTTTGTTTACCTCTTTTATACTTCCTGGTTTGCGACCGCTTAACTTCCGGGTCCTAGTGCCGGTCGCGTTCCGAGTGTGCATGACAGTACCCCCCTGTCCAGGACCGGCTCCAGACGGTCCTGAGGTGGAGGATACCCTGTGACGGTAGTCCCGGATGAGCTCAGGATCGAGGATGAACCGTGCTGGGACCCAAGATCGCTCCTCGGGGCCGTAGCCCTCCCAATCGACCAGGTACTGGGTGCCCCTGCCCCGAGGTCGCGAATCGAGGATTCGTCGCACGGTGTAAGCGGGACCGCCGTCAATGATTCGGGGAGGAGGAGCTACCAGAGGTGAAGTGATGAAGGGTTTTAGCTGAGATGTATGGAAGACTGGGTGGATCCGGAGCGCCGCAGGCAGCTGGAGCCGGTAGGTGACAGGGTTAATCCGTAACGTGATGCGGTATGGTCCGATGAACCTTGGTGATAGTTTTCTTGATTCGGTGTGCAGATGGAGGTTTTTAGTTGATAACCATACCTTGTCACCTACGTGGTACAACCGTCCCGGCGGGTGTCGGCGGCGATGCTGGGCGACGTAGCTGGTGTTGGCTCGCTGGATGGCGCGATTCGCTTGATTCCATATCCGCCGACACCTACGGACCAACTGTTGGGCCGATGGTACGTCAACCTCCGGTTCTTGATGGTCGAACATGGGAGGATGGAAACCATGGCACACCTCAAATGGGCTTAGGTTGGTGGCTGAGGAGACGTGTAGGTTGTGAGACAGTTCGGCCCATTTGAGGTAGCGGGCCCAGGAGCGCTGGCGGTCGGACACGAAACATCTCAGGTAGCGCTCCAGTTGTTGGTTGGTCCGTTCCGTCTGACCATTAGTCTGGGGGTGGTAACCGGATGACAGACTACAGGTGGAATTGATCAGACGGCAGAAGGCCTTCCAGAACCGGGCTGTGAACTGGGGCCCTCTGTCCGAGATGATGTCCTTTGGGAACCCATGCAGTCGGACTACGTGTTCCAAAATCAATTCCGCGGTGTCTTTAGCTGATGGGAGTCCGGCTAGGGCCACCAGGTGCACGGCCTTGGAGAACCGATCAACGATGGTTAAAATGGTGTCCTTACCCTCTGAAACCGGCAGGCCCGTGATGAAATCCAGGGCGATGTGCGTCCAGGGCCGTCGAGGAACTGGGAGTGGTTGGAGTTCCCCTGGAGTTGGTTGGTTTGTGTCTTTTGCCCTGGCGCACACCGGGCACGCCTGAACGAACTCGAGGACGTCTCTCCTCAAGGAGGGCCACCAGAATGCTCGCTGAATAAATGATAGGGTTCGTCGCGCCCCAGAATGTCCGGCGATGGTGGACGAATGCCCCCATTGGAGGACCTCCGCTCGCAGCTGTTGGGGTACGTAGAGTCGTCCAGGCGGCACACCTGCCGGTTCGGTCTCCGCCGCCTGTGCCTGGCGGACCCTGGTCTCCAAATCCCAGTGGAGGGGTGCGAGGATTCGGGATGGGTGGATGACAGGCACGGGTTCTGCCCGGGGGAGATCGTCCTCATACTGGCGTGATAGGGCGTCGGCTTTGGTGTTCTTCGACCCAGGACGGTAAGAAAGATGGAAATTATATTGTTCGAAAAATAGTGCCCACCGTGCCTGTCGTGGATTAAGCTGCTTGAGGTTCTTGATGGTGATCAGGTTCTGGTGATCGGTCCAGACGATGAATGGCTCACTGGCGCCCTGGAGCCAGTGACGCCATTCCTCCAAAGCCCACTTTATGCCCAACAGCTCGCGGTCCCCTACCCCGTATCGCTGCTGAGTGGGGTCAAATTTTTGGGAGGAGAAACTGCAAGGGTGCAGTTTCTGGTCTGGACCTCGCTGGGAGAGAACCGCGCCGGCGCCCACATCCGACGCGTCCACCTCCACAACGAAGGGTTTATTGGCATCCGGATGAAGAAGAATCGGGGCGGTGGTGAAGCGATGACAGAGTTCCTTGAAGGCTGAGATGGCGGTAGGATTGAGCTGAAATGGGTGAGGTGAGGGCCTGGTCAATGTGGTCAATGGTGCTGCAACTGTAATGTAGCCCCGGATAAAGCGACGATAGAAGTTCGCAAACCTGAGAAACCGCTGAAGCTGTTTGAGTGTCCTGGGTAGGGGCCAGTGACGTACAGCTTCTAGCTTCTGCGGGTCCATGGCCACACCCTGGGGCGAGATGACAAAACCCAGGAACGTGGTGGAGTGCTGGTGAAAAGCACATTTTTTCAGCTTGCAGTACAGTTGGTGAGCGAGCAATCTCTTTAAAACAGCACGTACGTGTTGGATATGTTCTTCCAGGTGGCGAGAGTAGATGAGGATGTCGTCCAGGTAGACGAACACCCATCGGCCCAGCATGTCTCGGAGGACGTCATTTATGAATTGTTGGAAGGCCGAGGGTGCGTTGCAGAGTCCAAATGGTATGACCAGGCTCTCATAATGTCCGGTGGGTGTGATGAATGCCGTCTTCCACTCATCACCCTCTCTGATGCGCACCAAGTTGTAGGCGCTCCGGAGGTCCAACTTGGTGAATAGGGTGGCACCAGAGAGGGCGTCCAGGGCTGAGTTGGTGAGTGGTAGTGGATGTCTGTTCTTAATGGTGATGTTGTTTAGCCCCCGATAGTCGACACATGGGCGAAGTTCGCCCCCTTTCTTCTTTACGAAGAAGAACCCCGCGGCGGCAGGCGAGGTGGAGGGCCGGATGGTTCCCTGACGGAGGGCGTTGGTGACGTATTCCTCCATCGCCTGCGTCTCCGAGGTGGATAACGAATAGAGATGGCCGCGGGAAGGGACGGAGCCCGGCTGAAGTTCTATCGCCAGGTCGTAAGGGCGATGAGGCGGGAGATGGGTAGCTCGTTTCTTACAAAAAACTTCAGCCAAGTCTCGATAGGCGATAGGGATGGCGTTGGTGTCGACGTCGGGGGCCTCGGACTCCCTGGAACACGTCCCAGTCCGTGCCTGTAGGCAGAGTTCGGTGCAGGTCGGCCCCCACTGGAGAATCCGGTTCCGGGTCCACGAAATGATCGGGTCATGCTGTAACAGCCAGGAATAGCCGAGGATGATGGGCGGTGATGAGATGGTTGTAAGGTGGAATTGGATCTGTTCCTGGTGTTGGTCTATGGCGAGCGTGATGGGTTGGGTCTGATGGGTGATAGGGCTGGATGACAAGGGCCGACCGTCGACCGAAGTGATCTTTACCGGCTGGGATAACGCCTCAGTCCTCACCCCCAAATCTTTGGCATAATTAGAGTCAATGAAGTTACCCGCGGCACCGGAGTCGATGAACGCGGCGCTTCGAACTTGTTTGTGGCCAATTTGGAGGTTTACCTGAACCGTGAAACGTGAGATGGTGGCGTCGATTGTGGAGGAGAGGTGGAGGGGGCCCGGTGAGTCTCTCCTTCCACTCACCGGGGCTGCGCGTTTCCCGGGCGAATCGGACAAACAGCTCGGTGGTGCGCCGCCGACCCACAGTAGGCACACAGCCCCTCTTGATACCGTCGTTCGCGTTCCGCCACGGTCAGGGAGGCGCGTCCCAATTGCATGGGTTCCCCGGCTCCGGTGTCAACCACGGCAGGAGGTGGAGATCCGACAGGTCCAGTAGTGGAGGTGGTGAGAGCAGTAGGTGGTCGTGGCGTGGTGTAGGAGAAGGTGGGTGCAGGCGGCAGGGTCCTAGGGGCTGGCTTCGGGCGAGAGAGAATGCGTTGATCGATACGGAGGGAGAGCTGGATCATCCCCTCCAGGGTAGCAGGAAGCTCTCGCCCGGCGAGCTCGTCTTTGATACGTGGAGCCAGTCCCTCGTAGAAGGATGTCCGGAGCGCGGCATCTCCCCAGTCGGTCTGCACAGCGAGGGTCCGGAACTCAGCAGCGTACCGGCTCACGGACGATCCTCCCTGCCACAGATGGTAGAGCTTGGTGTCGGTCTCCACCTCGCCCGCTGGGTGTTCGAATGTGAGTCTGAGTTGGCGGGTGAACTCATTATATGAGTGCGCGGTGTCTGAATCCGCCCGAAGAACTGCCGTGGCCCACTCAGCTGCCTGCCCAGATAGCAACGAGACCAGAAGCGCGATGCGTAGCCGATCGGTGGAGTACCTGGTGGCATTGAACTCAAACACCAGATCAAGCGCTGTTAGAAACACATTACACTTCCCGTCCGTGCCGTCCCATTTATCCGGGAGTGCCAAAAATACATCAGAAGGAGGGGTGGGGGGGGGGGGGGGGGCTTTGGTGCGGCGCCGCGGCCGCCGCGACGGGAGACCGTCTAGCCGCGCTATCCACAGCCGCCCGGAGATCCGCGTTCTCCCGCCGGAGCTCCGCGACCTCGCGGCGCAAGTCTTGGAGGTCCCGGCGCAGATTAGCGATCTCCCCGGTTAGCGTGTTGATGAGCTTGGCGTGCTGATCAACCACATCGCAGAGGTGTGCGTAATCCGCTGGGTTCACCGCGGAAGGCTCAGTCATTCTGTCAAGAACTAACCTGAGATGACCAGAAGACGTAGCTTTAGCGGTTAGCCCTTTGTAGCGTGAATGGTAAACCCAAACGCGGATGAAACACGAGTAGGCAGGATAATCACGCTTTTAGTCTAAGGACTCTCACAGATGGGGAGTAAGGGAAAGACACAATCTAACCCGCGTCCTATAAATACACACTCGATCAGGAATTGAAACCAAAAAGGTGAGTACTCACAGTTAGGTGTAGGAATCCGACGTGGCATCGGCAAAACTCAATGACTGAGCGAGGTGCTATGGTTTGTTTACCTCTTTTATACTTCCTGGTTTGCGACCGCTTAACTTCCGGGTCCTAGTGCCGGTCGCGTTCCGAGTGTGCATGACAGGCCCTAAGAAAAACAAAATTCTGCTAAGGGCCCCTCATTCCTGTTCAGCCATTTTCTATTGACAAACAGTAACACCTGACACCGCATTGCTCCCACTAAATTCCTCCGTCCTATAAAACAGCTGACGCTGTCTGTCATTGAATAAATAGACCAATAAAGAGCAGAATGGCATATAAATAAACAATTATTATTAAACTATTGATAAATAAACAAACAATATAATAACAATATTCATGCTAAGTGTTTTAACATAAGCAGTGCGGTTATCTTTTTTAAGCTGCATTATAAACACTATTGCTTGTTGGCATTTATCAAACATTATAAAAAGTTGTGCTTGACCCTTAACTTTTGTCAAGCATGAGGTCTAGGTAAACATGACATGCTATGTTGCAAAAGGTGGACAGACAAAGAGGCAACTACCCAGGTTAGCTAGGACAAAGCCAGGCATGCTCCAACTTTTCATCTGTTACTGCAGCTATTAAACTGTTTTTTTGTTTTTTTCTGCGTGGGCCTTCCAGCATTTAGGGCCCAACGCAACGTGTGTAATGAGTGTATAGGAAGGTCTGGCTAACAGACTTACAGTTACGACATTATTGTGTTATGGTTTTTGGTCATAGATTGGATATTTTTTGGATCAACAAAAAAGGGAGATTAATGTCATCTTAAAGCAAGGGATGTTTGCCCTAATTCTTAAAAAAAAACAGCATTAAATATGTTTAATTAAAAAAACTGAAATATATAAATAAGTAAAACATCCTTTTTTAGGAATTCATTTTTTTCCTCTAAAAAAGGTTTTAACATTTTTTTTTTTATTAAATATGTGTATGTGGGTTTTATCAGAGTGGGGTGATTTTAGCAGTGCATTGGGGGATTATGGCGGTGTGATTTGGCAACCCTAACAAACACAAAACTAGTGCATGAGAGTGTTTGCTTATCCACAGTGATGAACATTTATTCATTAATTTATTTGGCAATTCACAGCATCTAAATAACTACCATTATTTTGTCATAATACAATTGGTGTTGCTGTATCTTTAGTATGTGCCTGTTATCTGGAGGAACAGTTTCTGCACTCGGAGCATCAGACCAGCTCCATCTGTCAAAAGTAGGTCCATTCATTTCTCTCTCTGTTTCACTTGTTTATAACAAGAGTTTCTTTAAATGCTATCTATCTATCTATCTATCTATCTATCTATCTATCTATCTATCTATCTATCTATCCATCCATCCATCCATCCATCCATCCATCCACACACACACACACACACACACACACACACACACACACACATATTGTATATATAATTTAGTGATGGGAAGTTTAAATCATTTTAGTGACTCAGTTCTTTGAATCTCGTTCATCAAAATGAACGAATCTTTTTTTGAGTCATTAAGTTCATTTCGTTCTTTTGATCAGAAATAAAATAAAATGTTACATTTTAAATAAATAGACCCCCAACATGTCTAAATACACAAATTTTGGCTATAAGTCCGGTAAAGAAAATATTACAATGTATATATATATATATATATATATATATATATATATATATATATATATATTTTTTTTTTTTATTATTATTTTTATTTTTTTACAAATGAAATTTGCATCCCATGAAAGCTCATATGTTTGTGTAATTTTTACATATAATGAGTCTTTCTAATAAAAAACCCTACAGCACATGTATCACAATGCTTAATGCTTTTCTCTCCTGATTAAAAGGATATTTCAGCTTTAAATCATAGAAGTAAAAATTTATTCAAATTACAAGCCATTCATTTAGGATAGAAGCAATGAGCCGAAACAGCTGCACCGCATTAGCTGAGCTACATTACTGGATTTAGCTTGCGCTGCACTCAGGAGTTTCACAGTTTAATTTTTCACAGTTTAAACTTTCATAGTTTAATCATTACTTTAGTGTTGTCAATTTTCTGTCAGCACATTGTGTGTGTGTGGGGTTTTCCCTTATTTGTGTCAAGGGTTCCTCAGTTTAAATGGGGCAGGGGACCTGAAAAATAGGGTGTATGCTTGTGAACAAATGACACAAAATCAGCGTGTAGAGTGGGTTAGGGTAACCCTAGCTCGGGTAGCTCACAGGTCATTTTAATCACATTTTAATCACAGTTCACTGAGTGTCTTACTGGGAATAAGGGAGGGAGAACGATGGAACCACTGGCTTGCAAACAGCACAATCTTTCACCCCACCCTCATCCTCTTTCTTTCTTCTTGCTTTTATTTCCACATACAGTCTGTCCCTGCTGCATAACAATACCAATTTCACTATGGTCATTTTTCTAATAAGCAGCTCCCACCTCCAGCAAATGTCCTCTCTATCCTGTTTTTTTCATGTCCTATTCGGATTCACACATTAAAGAACTGGATTCAGGCATACGCCTCTCTCACTATCTCTCTGTTGCTTTTTCCTCTCCCCTCCCTTCTCTCTCTCTCCTCTGCCTCTCTCACCCTCTCTGCAGGTCTGCTGGAGACGGAAGGCGAGCAGCAGGCACGAGCAAGTGCGGAGTCCCAGCAGGAGATGGAGGGAGACAGAGAGTCAGGAGGAGGAGGATTAGGGGGAGGGGTGTTGTCATTGGCGACGGGCCTGTCCGTCACCACAGGCCACACCCAGCTGGGGAGGGAGGTGGAGTTTGGTGGTTGTGGCGCTGGTCCTGTGGCCGCTCGAAGCAGCAGAGAGCCGCGGCGTCCCGAGCCCTCGCCTCCTCAGCCCCCTATGGACCTGCCCAGCGAAGGCCACACGCTGAGGCACTACACCCGCTCCAGGCCCCGACCCAACCGCCACCATAGGCAGCCACCCAGCAAGCCTCAGGTACGAGGGGATAATAGGGTAAATAAGAGGGAGGAAAAAGGCAGATAGCAGAGTGAAGATGGGCAGAGAGGTTCGGCAGCAAGCAGTGGGCAGAGAAGGGCTGAGAGGGATGGAGAGAATTGGGAAGGGAGAACAGAATGAGATGCAAGCAGGAGAGGGATGGAGTGAGATGGGGGATGATGGAGGACTAGAGAAGGGGGAGGGATGGAGAGAGGGAGATGGCGGCACTCAGGTTGTTGCAAGCAGCCACCGCAGCAGCAGCCAAGGCTGCATGCATGTATATGTGTGTGTGTGTGTGTGTGTGTGTATGGAGCGTGCAGCAGCCCCCGGCTCGTGCTCTATAATTTCTGCTCCTCTTCGTGTTATTCTCCTTATTGTTTTACATTTACTTCATAATAATGCTATGACATGGAATTGAATGAATAGAAATGTAAAGGAAAAGAGAAATAGGGTTGGAGATTTCTTTGGGTGTGTATTTTTCATTGCCATTTTTGAAGGTGCTGTGTGTGATTCCCAGCTGGGTGGTGTGTGTGTGTGTGTGTGTGTGAGAGAGAGAGAGAGAGAGAGAGAGAGGACTGTCAAACAGGGCATGGTCTCTCTTCAGTCATTATGGTTGGGTCCTCATGGTGACTACTGTATTGTCTTAATTATTAATGTTCCCACATCAAGCATGTTTGTCTCTCTCTCTGTCTCTTTGCCTTGCGTGTTCTGTCATCTCTCTATTATTGAAAATGGTGGATCTGTATATTGACGTAATTCACTGAAATAGTGTCACAGTGTTGGATCTGAATCTGCACCAGTCTTTGTGTGTGTGTTTGTGTGTGTGTGACAGTGTGTGTAAGCAGGCTGTTATCAGGTGCAGTGTTATATTTGGCTAGAAAAAAAAAATGTATGGATAAATGAATAAATGAAGGTATTTTTATTAAAAGTGTTTTAGTGGATGTAGATTTCCCAGCATTTTTGATGCACGAGAATCCTTGGTTTGAATGAAGTGCTTAGACGCAAGTGCTCTATTTATGGTACCGTGTGTGGCGTGACTGTGTGTAGGGAGGCGTGTTTGCATGAGTGTGTGTTTGAGTTTGAGCTGCTAGTCAGTCAGCGAGTGAAAAAATGCAATCAGTGTGTTGATTTAAGATCCCACTGTGTCTGTTACAGTAATTTCTCTGACTCTCAGAGCAGCGAATACACAAAAATAAAGGATTTAATGGACATTTGTGAATAAGGATGGCAACATAGAAGGGGGTCCATTTTTCTCCTTTATTCACAGTGTGCACTTGTCAGTGTGTATGCATGTGCGTGTGTGTGTGTGTGATATGCGCTCTTCCTGTCTTGCACTGATGGCTGTATTTCCTGGTTGGTGACTGATCAAATGGTTGCCATAGTGATAGGTGCTGGTCTCATAGCGAAGCTAAGTGTAGAAGCTCTCTCTGTCTCTCTCTTTTTTACACAACCATACACACACAGTCAGCTTTGGTTATTAACACTGTCCTATGCCACTTTAAGTGATAATAGAGGCTGTTAGAGGTGCTATAAGCAGTCTATGCATTATGTGTGAATATTTTGTGTGTCTGTGTATGTGTGTGTGTGTGTGTGTGGCAGGCAGTGGGGCTCATTTTATCCTCTTATATACCTATCAATCAAATTGTGTTCATGACCATTAGTATTGCTGTAAATGATCTGTCATAGCTACCTGTGGGTATGTTTAGTTAATAGGCTGTACTCACGCAGAGTGTGTTGTTACAGTGTGTAAGCTGGGAGTGTTTGACTGGTAGCTGCAGTGTTGTTGCTGCTTCCTCTCTGCCGGTGTCGTGAGTTGGGAGATTTTCATTGCTGTGTTGTCATGGATACCTGTGGGTGTACATGTCTCGGTTCTGTCACGCCTAACTGTGAGCATGTATTTTCAAGGAAAGGTCTTTTCTTGTGCATCTTTTTTCTTATATATATATATATATATATATATATATATATGTGTGTGTGTGTGTGTGTGTGTGTGTGTGTGTGTGAGAGAGAGAGAGAGAGAGAGAGAGAGAGAGAGAGAGAGACACTGGGTTCAGTGTGCAGTCAGGCTGACCGGCTTTGTTAGATCAGAGTCTCTGGGGAGGATGCCTCTCTCCCCTGGAGCAGCTCAGACATAGAAGGAAGCATGGAAACACTGCAATCACTGCCTGAGACCACCTGAAAGTGTGAGCCTGTATTTACTGGTCAGTAGTGACAGCCACTGTTGTAATAAACGGCAAGCTGAAACCTAATATCCATCAAGAGCTCAACAATGACACTATTAAGGTCTAGCAATGCATTTATACTGTATAGTCATCAATGTCTAAAGAAGAATGATGTGGGGCAAGAAACACTTAAAGGCAGATCAGCTTTCATGATTATGTGGTAACAGTTTATTTGTAGCTGTTTCATTTAAAGGAAGAACCATCAAATGTACAGTTCTGCTATCAATCCTTTGGTGCAATTTGAACTTGCTTTTCTTCCAAATGCAATTTACTCGGGAATAAACGATGCTAGTATAAATAATCCACTTTGTTCCCGTTCATTACACCTGCCACTGGATTTGACATGTGCCTTCTCAATCACTGCTGATAATGTGTGACTGAAAAATAGCAGCAAAAACTGTGCGTAATCAACTGACACGACTGTTACCGATAGGCTACATGAATCTACAGTCTGGAGTAGAGATCAGTCATCTAAAGCATATCTTCTTCATACCATTCTGTTTAGTCTTTACTTCGACATTCTCCTCTTAATTCCTTTTTTTGAGGAAAATAATTAACTTGATTTCACAAAAGGTCTTGAGACAAAAATGAAACCTGTGGAATATATATATATATATATATATATAAATAAAACACCAGCCATGCCCTCTGGCCAGTGATCCACATGGAGTGGGTGTCTATACTGTGTGGCACTTGGGAAGTGGAAATAAAAAGCCAGGTTGTGGCATGGGGGCGCAGAGTACACTATGGACAGGGTGTGATGGTGTACCAGTTCATTCAACCTTAATTTTAAACCATGTTATTCAGTAACTTTAATTATTTTATTCTTCCCCAGTAAATATCACCTTACACCTGTTCTTGTAGTCTCAGCCTGCATAAGCATTTCTCTCTTGTTGTCTTGCTATGTTCTCATCTCAGCATTTTTATCTCTCTCTCTCTCTCTCTCTCTCTCTCTCTCTCTCTCTCTCTCTCTCTCTCACACACACACACACACACATAAATAACTCTCGTCTTTCTCTCTACTGCATGCACAAGTACATTTTCCGAACACCAATTACTTACTAACAATGTCACAACCCATTCATCAAAGTTATAAACGTGTCATTAAACCTGATCAGCTCAGGAGCTCAAGCAGCTGCATGGTCCCTTATTTCTAGCGAACAATTATACCAGAATTTGTGTTACCGAGACTCAGCTTCCCTGGTGTTGGCTTCCCAGTGTGATATCAGATTTTCCAAATTGAAACGGCAGCTGACTCACAGATACTAGAGAATATCAGCGTATATAATGACAGGTTAACTATGACAGTCTGTCTAGGACGACATTTATTTGCTTTAATGCCTTCATGAACAACTCGCAAGGAGATTTAAAAAGTTGAATTGATGATTTGACCAGGCATAAAGCACAGAACCAGCTTGTTCCGTACCAACATGAGTTCATCAGGATTGTGGTATATGAATAGCAAAGACCACATAGCTTTGATACCAGTAGAAATGAAATGTGTATGGTATTTTAGCCTCTGTCCTTGAAATGTCCTCCTACATAAACATTGAAGCTGCTCCAGGTTGTTTTTGAATTGAGACTGCATTTGTCTTTCAATAGCAGTGCGATGCTCTGAGAAACCATGAAAAGAAACAGAACCGCAGTGTTCACTTTTAGTGTCTCACTGTATTACTGTATGCTCTACCCAACACAGCATACAGCTCTACACTGGCCTGAAATTTCTCATCCTCAGGCCTTAACTACCCCCATGTGTGTGATCAAAGACTGAATGGCTCTGTGTTGTTAAAGTCACAGCAAAATTTCAAATCTGAGGTTGACAAATTTATTGTTGGATAAATAGAAAAGAAAACATATTATTAACAGTTAATACACAAGAAATCATGTTCTTTCAAACTTCTGTTGCCTTTTTTTTTTTTATTATTCTCACACCTTTTTTAGGTCTTATGTTTATGTTGTAAAGTAATAATACTGCCATTCCCAACAATATAATTTGGATTTGGACCACTGTCAGAGGAAACAAGCACAAGTATGTTAATGCTATGTGTGTACTGTATAAGGGCTGTGTGTACTAATGTGTAACGATGTATTAATTATTTGGGAAACACCTTGCCACAGCGCCGCCTTCTTTTTTCTGAAGATGCAGGGGAAAGATGACGAGCTGTGCATTCTGATTGGCCAGCAGGAACGAAATGCTTTATAATCTATCTCTTATGCGGCTTGTAGCACTGCATTTACATATGGTCGCTTTTGCTATGCTCCCTATACTCTCTCTCTCTGTCTGACACACACACACACACGCATACACACTTCAAAGGAACGGGAGAAGCACATACAGTAGCCCGTAGTGTTTTCCATGTATATCTACAACCAGTTCGACACCAGAATGAGACATGACTTTTTTTTTTTCAGAAGAAACAAAAAGAATTACGAGCTGTTTTAAAAATATTTTGTGCATTATTTCTTTCTTTGAAAGGAGCAAAAATATATATTTTTATACGAAAATAGTTAGTTTTGGTTACTGTATATCAGATCGAATTATGCATGATTTTGCAAAATGTTCCACCTGCCACATGTGTGTCACAATGGATAAATCGACCTGCAGTTGTGCTCGTGGCATGTTAATATGCAACTTATTGTCGGTAATAGTGTTTCTTGGGTTTTCATATAAGAATTTTTGCCCATGGTCCCATAAGTTATAACTGACATCAGGAATCCTGATTGGCGAACACTGTGTAGCAAACATAACCAGACGTACCAAACAGCGCCTCTTGTGCACTAAGCAATCACATGACTCCTGAATGTTTTACCGTTATCCCTCTGCTTAAGTTTCTTTTTTTCATATTACTTTTAGTAAAACATTTAAGTGCATCACTGTATCTAAAATGCAGCAAAACCAGCACTAGTGATTGGTCAAAGCTTTTAAAAGAAGAATATATCATGATTTTCAACAAAAGTGTTTTATTATAGACAACCTTGTGTCATTGAGAAAAATAAGTTGCAAAATTAATAAAAGTCTAAGTGTCGTCTATATTATGGACAATATACTGTAGAAAATTCAATTCTCCACTCTGGTAAAGGCTCATCTTCTGTCTCAGTATTCTCATTTTCTGTCTATATAGAACATATAACACGCTTAGAATTTTAAACTTTAGAAAGCTTTTCCTTCATTTTATAAAATTTTACATTTAGGCATTTGGCAGATGCTGTTATACAGAACGACTTACACTTTTATCTAACAGTGGCAACTTGATGGTTGTGGGGTTTGAACCTGGGACCTTTCAAACCATAATTCAATACCTTAACCACTGATCTTAATCTCATCAGTGCCTTAATCACTGCTAAGTTGCTATTTTGGAATCTGAGTATATACTCAGAATAGCAGTAATACAGTCTGTGGGCTTCTAAATATACATTGGAACTGTCCAACAACCAGGAGCTATCAGCATGTCCATGTACATTCCCCACCATCATATGCACGCACATTCCCTGTTAGTCTAAATATTTGAAAGGTTCTAATGTTTAAACATCCTTATCACTATAATCACTATACTGTAGTCAGTGATTGAATCGTTCTATATTTATTGTCAGCAACTGCTTTTGAGGTGGATTCGGGGAAACTTAATATGAGGTGGGAATACAGACAGTAACCAAGCCCAGAATTGAGTCTTGGACCCTGGAGCTGTGAGACGGCAGTGCTACACACTGTACTCCTGTGCTACCCTTCAGAAAATTTACCGAGCTCATAGTAACCTAACTCTATAAAATGCTCAAACCTGTGTTTTTAGATGATTGGTTTGAGAAAATTACGCTGCGGTTCTAGGTATCTGGAGACACTTCAGTGTTTAGAGACAAACAATACCTTCAGTAACCTGTAATTTACACTTTGTTTTTAGCTTCTTATGCTCAAATGCACTTTGCTTTCAAGAAGATAATCTTCTTGCTAAGTAGAGGATATTGATATCCAGTTCATACAAATTTGCAATTCTAAATGTGCTTGTTTCTGTTATTAAATTATTTCCATAGCTACAAGATACAGACACTAATCGCCATTGTTAAGCAGGCATTTTCCCATTCTGTGTGCCAGTGTGCTACATGTGGGTGTATTTAAGGGGTCTAATTGCTTTAGGAGGAGGGGCATAGACAGAGAAAGACTAGAGCTGGGTTTGGTTCTCTCTTGGGACAAGAGAGACAGATGCACCAGAGTCACAACCAAAAGAAAACCAGCCTTGCCTGCTAACATTATTGGTTACATCACCAAGATTTACCGTAATTTAGGTACTTACATACTGTATGTGCATGCAAATATGCACAGGTGTTGTATGAGTGTGGGAGTGCATGTGAAAAGTCCACTTGAATGTGACAAATATGAAGAGAGACAATGTGACTTTTATATTTGGAGCTGTGCACACTGACAGCTCAGACAGTGCTGCGGCTTATTTCGTAAATCTTAGGTGTTTTCAAAGCGTTTCCATTTTCTACATTAATTCATTCTACATGTCGACATTGAATAATCTTTCCTAGCAAATGACCTTGCCTTTTTTTCTGTGTATGTGTTTCTGTATATGTGTAGGAGCAGGCAGCTGAGAATGAAAATGAAGCAAATGAGAATATGGGGAGGGTGGATGAGGGCGTAGAGGAGTTCTTCACCAAGAAGATCATTCCTGATGACCCGTTGTGAGTATATACCTATCAAGTTATTAGTTCTACACTGTGTAAATGTCTTATTTTACAATACATGCAACATACATTTCAGCTTCCATCATGTTTATCCTCTTCTGACTTCCAGAAAGCACCAGAGGGAGGAACCCCTCAACAAAGCACAGCCTACAGAGTCTACCTGTGGCACAACTTCCCCTCTGACCACCACATCGACAACCTCCACGCCCTCCACAGCCCCTACAAAAAACATAAAGAAAAAGTTTGGTGACTTTTTCGCCTTCAAGAAGGTCCGAGCAGGTCGAGGAGCCAAAGGTGAGGGTGCCCCGGAAGGGAAGGTCAAAAAGAACTCAATAGCAGACCTCATCCGACCACTCCGGGAGGCTGCTCGTGCTGAAAAAGAGCGCGAGAAGGAAAAGGAGAGAGAAAAGGAAAAAGAGCGAGAGAAAGAAAAGGAAAAGGAGAAAGTGGAAGAAGATAACATTCCCAAGGCAGCCAGCACTACTCCCATCATCACAGATTCATCCCCTACAATACCAAGTGTAGATGACAAAATGGCACCCTCCACCCTCTTCATGACACTTCCTGCCCCGTCAATTGCCCCTGCTTCCTCCCCCACCCCCCCTGCTTCTTTGCCTGCCAAAACTGAGGAAGTCCCAACATTGCCCCCTGCTGCACCCCCAACCCCAAGTAAAACTCCCAGTCCAGTAACAACCATGTTGCCCTTGGAGGGTGAGAAGAGTCGGACCCTAGAGAAGAGCCGAACCCCTGATGGGGAGAGGAGACCTAGAGCCACGCGCCGCTCACTTAGAGAGGGCAAGTCTCAGTCTCTTATCCTGCTTACAGGTCTGGAGCCAGGGCAGGACTCTGGAGCTACCCAAGCTAAGGTAAGTGAACCATGATGTTGTATATAATGTCAAGACAAGCCATGGTTGGAGTTGTTTCATAATTTGGTTTGATATAAAATGCCCTAACTGTGGTAGTATTTTGCTTTGAGGTTTACCAATTGACCGTCAGATTCGTCCCAAGGGATGGGTAAAAGAGGCATTGTCCTAAGGGCCCTGCTGTTTAAGGGGTGTGACATGGATGTTAGGTTTTAATTCTACAATTTTCAAAAATGTAAAAGTACCGCTGAGATCTTTCATAAAACATGTGCAGCTCAGTAGTTGATGCATTACAGTTTGTCAGATGACAAATCAAACAATAGTGTTCTTCTGCTGGGGAAAGGTTATGAGGAAGGGGTAAATGAGGGAGGTGTATTCCATAAGAGGTGGGTAACTATATAAAAAAGGTATATCTTTTGGGTTGCAAATGAGAAATGATTGTATCATTCATCATCAGTAGTTATGAGGTGGCTGCTCTGCTTTATATGTTTTTTATTTTTTGTTCCATTAACTAAAGATTTTTTGAATTATTGGCATCTTAAGGGGAAAAATTTACTATGAAATATTATGCCTGACAACACAGGATTGCCTCAACCTAGAGTTCCTGTTCCTCTCAATCAAGAGGAGGCAGTTGAGGTGGTGTGAACACATTAAATGTATGCCACTCCTTTGGCTCCATCTAGAGCTGCATCAGATGTCTCACTGGAAGAAGCACCTGGTGCCCTGCTGGAGAGAATATATCTTACACTTGGCTTGGAAATATTCTGGTAACATCCAGGGGGAGATGGAAACTATGGGTGGGAAGGGAGAATTTTGGATTATCTGCGAAGCATATTTCCACAATAAAATCCACTGGATGAATTTATATTGAATTAATGATCTTTGACCAGTGTAAATGTCCTCATTTTACTTTTTTTGTAACACTAATGCTTATGCGCCAGCTGAAATACCCCACAGATAATGCATTTTTCATACCTCTCTTTCTCTTTATATTACTTCTACTCGTTCCAATGCACTGTTTCAGTGTCAATGTAAATGAACCCCACCCTAACAAAAAACAACAGAGATGAGCAACTTGCTGGGGGAGGGGCTTTTCTTATATGAGTTCACAACAGCTAAAAACATCTAATTGGTTTGTTTAAACCCTGACCAGTACAAAAATGGGAAAAAATGGGGAAAAAAGCGACAAAAACAGCATTTTTTTTGCACACTTGAGACACATTCGAATGTCTAAAAAAAGACTGGTAATAACAGGAAAGCCTAAAAAGACTATTACAAACAGGAAATATTGAGCAACACAAAAGAGTTGTGAACTTCACACGGTTAGAGAAACAATCCCTAATAAACAGCCTGGGCAAGTCCTCTGCTTTTAATGGCTTGCTTGGTGGGTATGTTCAGCTTTACCAAACACTTGAATGTGAATGTGGTCACCACTTGACATGTTCCTGTTGGGACGTGAGTCTGCAGTGTGTTTGGAGTTAAAGTAGTTTTACATCCAGCTCTAGATATATAATAGATAAACTAGATAAAATAATAGAAATAATATGATTAAAGTGTACATTTCATTTTCGAACAATGAATAATAACAGCTGGCAGTTTTATCATATGGAATTAATGTACGGACTAAAGGCTGAATGAGAGATCCCCATGTGAGAGTTGTAATGTGATAGTGTGATAGACTACCTTGATACTGTGAACATGCTGTGAAAATATCATAAGCCTGTCATGATTTGGCTCAATAATTAAATATGTTAGCAGTCTTTTTAAAAGAAGGGCATAATGCTTCTATGTGATGTGAAGCGTTTCTTTTGTTGTTGTTGCTATCTTAGCTATAAAATTATACTCCATATATTTACTATGCTATCAGTAACAATTTTTACCAAAGTATACTTTTGTCCTTCTTTGTACTTACAGTACTGCTCAAAAGTCTTGAGCCATCCTTAAATTGTTTATATTTTGCTTCCAAAGAGCCAGACACTCTTGTATTTTTTATGTATTCTTAACGAATGGTTTTCTAGGCTTCCTGAAGGATTTTCTGGCCCTCATTTTGAGTTCATTCCCTGAAACTGAGAATTATTTTTGTTTGTTAAGCCCCATAGTGACCTGTAAATCATTTAAGCATTAAAAAAATCTAACTTAAGGCATAAAACCAGTGAGAAACAGGTGTGGATGATGACAGATGATCAGGCTGGTGATTAGTATACTGTTGATGCTGAATGTTGAATGGTTGGAACAGACGAGAGGGCAAATGAGGTGGCTGCTGGGAATGTTACATAGACAACCAATTTTTAAATGATATCTTTATCACAGTAAAATAATTCTATTTTTTTATGTAACTTAAACTTAATATGAAGACTTTTGCTCAGGACTGTATATTTAGTGTTCTTTTGTATTAGTACTATATTTGCTAAAAATGACAATTATGATTATCAACTGAACACACTGATCATATATAATCATGTTTGGGCTTATTACTCCAAAACCCAATTGTGTAGAGGTTAGGCGAGAACTCCTTTTCACAAGCCATTCATGTATTAAATGTTGCCTGTAGTAATATGCACTCTGTAGACTTCGGTCACAACTGCTTTCTTTCTTTCTTTCTTTCTTTCTTTCTTTCTTTCTTTCTTTCTTTCCATCTTAGAAACACTCATCTGAAAGCTCCTCCACTTTTGAACAGCGGCTCCATGTTATGCTGCACCGCATGGGGGTTGCCAAGACACCTCCTTTTGACTCCAAAAAAAGTCAGGTGTGTGTGTTTGTGTGTGGTCATTTGTTAAGTAACCTACACAAGTATACACCAATCAGACGTACTGACAACAGGTGATGTGAAAAACATTGATTATCTCATTTGTCAAGAAATTTTATATCTTAGGAAGTCAGTGCTCAGGAAAAACAAGCAAGTTTACAGAGCTACAGTAGGTTACTCTGCCAAGGGCCATTAATGGCTATCAACTGGGTTAACTGGCATGCACTGCTTAGTACCTTACCAAGTGTTCCAAAGAATGAAAAACTGGTAGACTGGAGACAGGATAATGGGCATCCAAGGCTCACTCATGCGTGGTGTGTGTGTGGGTATGTGTGTGTGTATGTGTGTGTGTGTGTGTGTGTGTGTGTGTGTGTGTGTGTGTGTGTGTGTGTGACTTTAGAGTAATGATCTGAGCTCAGGCGGGCACATATGGGCTCACATCAGCACTGGCCCATGTAAGAGTGGCCTCTTACAGCAGGATAATGCACCCTGCCATACTACAAGAAATGTTCAGGAAAGGTTTGAGGAACAATAACAGTTCAAGGGGTTGACTAGACCTCCACATTGCCCAGATCTCAATCTGTCTGAATATCCATGGGATATGCCAGATAAAAACTCTTGTCCATGGAGCTGCTGATGTTTTGGTGCCAGGTACCACAGCATACCTTGAGAGGTCTTGTGAGATCCATGCCTTGACTGGTTAGAGCTGTTTTGGCAACACAAGAGAAACCTTACCCAATATTAGGCAGGTCCTTTTAATTCCATGGCTTTTTTATCAGTGTACATTATTATGAAAAGTCTTCAACTTTTCAACGTTGTTTTCTAGCAATGCTATTAACCTTATTTTCCTGAAACTAAGAACAAATGCTAGAGTAAATCACAAGCAGTCTGCAATCTGTTTGGAGTATGATCTAAAGCATAACGTTCTGGACAGCAGTTAAAATTGTGATAATGAAAAAGGAATGAACGACTCTTGGACTTCTCTGAAATCTATGTAATGATTTGTGCTGCTAACTTTCAGTATGTGTAATACTTGCTTAGCTGCTTAACCACAATATCAGAAACATCATACTTTGATAAATTGGGGATTATTCTGTCAAAGACATTTCAATCAAGACCTTACTGTTCTCTTTCAGAGCAAAGATGAGGAGCTGAGAAAAGCCAACTCAGAAGGTAAGGCCCTTCTCTAATTCCTCACCTTTATAATCATCAGGATGTAGCTGTTCCTCTTTGTAACTGGAGATTGTTACTGCATTCTAAGATGTGCTACATTTGCAGTTCTGTATGACAATGTACGCAGCCTTACACTGCATATTAGGTGTTACATGTGCTATATGATATCTTGCCCGATGCAGATCTATGTGTGAAGGCTCATAGTGTGTCATAAGCTCCATAATGTAACTGTTAGGTAAACCATTTTGTAATGCCAAAAGGAAAATCCTGTTTTAGTATTTACAGCAGGTTCACAGTTGGAACTACAGTCTCTCCTTAAAGGATTAAAACAACAGTGTCAGCACTTTTGTTTTTGCTATATACAGTACTGACAACATTTGCTATTAAAATTAAAAGAAAACTGAGATAAGAGCTTTCATTTCTTGGTATTTCAGATGTGCTAAACAATTTAGAACATGGACCCGGTGGTTATAGGACACACAGCTGTTTATTGAGCAAAACTATTGGAACAGGTAAATGGTTGCACATTCCTTGCTTGCAATAACTGGAACAAGTTAGCAAATTAGCTATTTCATTTTTCTTTATGATGCTTTTTTACAGCAGCTTCTTTCAGTTATGGATTGTTTTGGGATTTTTTTTTTTAATCTGCGGGGTGAAACACATGCTCAGTGTGTTTAGGGACTGGTGATTGACATGGCCAGGCGAAACCTTCCACCTTCCTCTGACAATAAATCCTTACTAGCCTTGGCAGTGTGTTTGGGGTTGTTGACTTGTGGCATGGTAAAGGTTCTCCTAGTGTAATTGAATGGATTCATCTGTGCATCAGCAGGCAGCATGTTTCCGTAGACTTTAGAACTCATTCTTCTGCTACCATCATGAGTTATATCAATAAAGATTAGCGAGTATTTCACTATGCTTGACTGATGAGCTCATATGTTTTGGATCATAAGATAATTTCCAATCTAGTCCTCTGATTTTTACTGCTGATTCTTTTTTAATCTTGTGGTAAGGTCTCTGTATTTTTACTTTTAAGGTTTTCTTATAAAGGTGTATGGTGAACTGCCTTCACTCCTCCCATGTGTCTGATTGTTGTACACCGGTGGTTTCTTTCCTTTTCAGGACATTCCACATGTGGTATTAGTTTTGCACAAATCATGTGCAATAGCACTGATCATACATATTTTGGTTTGCTTCTCTAGACAGCTGTCTGATCTTTATGTTGGTTAAATAAAAATTAACAACAAATAAACTCTTGTTAGAGAAGGTTCCCCGGTGGACTCCTGGCTAGCAATTAATCTTAGCAGGCACAGCTGTCACTTACCTGTTCTGATATTTTTGATCACTTGAAAAATGGGTGGGTTCAAAGACAAAGTGCTTGTTCTAAGTTGTTTAACACATCTAGATGTATATTTCTAAATTAAATATTGATCTAGTGTGTCATTAATTTTTTGGTTTGAAAACAAAAACAACAAAAACAAATGTATTAGCATCATCAGTTCACAGACTAATCATGATTTGTGTAAATGCTAGAGTGATCTACTCAGTAACAAAAAGGGACAAATTTAACAAATGCATTTAGAAAACCAAGAAGTAATGCAACAGATAATACACTATATGCAAAGAGGAAAATTGTTTAAGTGGAAGAATATAACTACATTTGTGATACATGGAAGCTTGTAAGGAGAAAATAAATGAGATTTGTTCCCGAGCTGCTAGAGGAGCTGAACACATTTGTGAGGTAAACCGTGTGAGAAATCACCAGGAGACTTGTTACTGTATATGATTCCTGATTAAGATTGCACAAACATATTGAAACAATTTTGTGGGTAACGAGGTGTGTGTCTAGTGTACTAATGAAAAGTAAATCATTTGTATTATATAATCTGCAGCTTCCATAAAGGATGACGGTACATGAAATTCCAATACCAAGAAACTTCAGTGGTCACCAGATCTCAGGGGTCACATACAGACCCCACTAAGGTTCTCAGTAGTCTGTGTTTATAAAACTATGATTAGATTGTATGTGGACATGAAACAATTTTTTTCACAATAGCAAAAAAGGCGTGCAAGGAAAATAAACAGAACCATATTGACATATAATGATAAATTGTAGCTAGAATAATATATTATAAATCTATTATATTAGATCTAGAGAATTTGTTGCTTCCCCGTTGAATCTGGTTGATTCTAGTTCCTCTCAAGGTTTCTTATAAAACCTGAGATGGCAATTTTCTATTGCCATCTCAGGGAGTTTTTTCTTGCCACCGTCACCATCGTCTTGCTCATCAGGGACAATCTGATTTGATTCATACACATTTCCATAATTTTCTTTTGATTTTGTTAAGCTGCTTTGCAACAATGATCAATTCGGACTCTTTTTGGATCAAGTGAAATGTATCACTTTCAGGAAAGTCACAGACTATATGGAGTTTACAGACTATCAAACCTCACTTTTGCCATGTTGAACCAGTACATTTCTATTGCTCATGTGTGAAGTGAAATTTTAAACCTGCCATGAACACAAATGTCTTTTGATGACTAACATTCTTGTTTGTGTTAGGGGCAATACTGGACAGCCACCCTGAACCCCCACCTATGAAGCCACGCACCATGTCCACCTCTTCAGGTGATAAATCACTTAAGTAACTCTTATTTTCGAAATCGTCTTTGTACTTTATATCATTTAAACCATGGTGCATTATTAATAAGACATTTGCATCATTTACTATCAGACACCAGACGGCCGGTGCGCGCAACCAACATAGAACGCCCTCCACTCCCTGAACGACCTTTAGGCCCTTTACCCCCCAAACCATCCCTCAAACCCACCTTTATCCCCCCGGGTGAGACTCCTATGACCTCCAGGACCATCTCTCCGATCCCCAGGCAGTCGAGTCCATCTCCAGATATTCCAACAACAGTGGTGGAGAGTAGAACTTCCTCCCAGTCCCAGGCAAAGGAGCCTCCAACCCCTTCTCCTCGAAAAGAGACACCTCCAGCCCCTTCACCACGTAGGGTGCGTAGCACAGACCCCCAGGAGAGAGCGGAAAGAGCACAGTCTGTTACTGAAGGTATGAAGTGGATCAGCTGAAGATGGTCAGAATGGTTTTAGGATCTTAACTCACTATGTGCACTTAAAGTCAACCCTAAATACAGCTTAATGGGAATAAATGAGTATTATTTTCTATTTCTATTACCGATTTGTTTCATTTGGGGTGTTTCTCTCATTTTTAAAGTCAGAAACCCCTGTTAATGCTCCCTTTTTCTATTAGTTTCACTAATAGAGTTAATAATATTAATTATTAATTAATAGTACTAGGAGTTGAATAGTGTCAGTGAAATATGGTTAATGAAAATAGTAGCTACTTAATAATATTTTTAAACATAATAACTGCATAACAGTTCAATTTAAAGGTTTACAATAAGTGTTCTGCCAATTATACCTTAGTGTTAACATATTATATGAGCAAAAAAGGCCACGTTTTAGTTAACAATTTTTAAGACCTGCAGATGAAGCTTTTATAAATTCGCGTTTTTCTGTCAAAAACTAATATTCTGTCATGGTGAGGTGTTTGTAGTTAAGTATTTGAACATGACCATCCTCTTTTCAACCATCTACACCCCTCTCCCAGTATCATGGTAGAGAAAGTCATTTTAACTGCTCTCTCCTATACTGATTACGTTATATGCACTTGTTAGGTGTGGCCTAATGACAAACGTGGAAATAATCCATAAAAAGGAAATGAAAAAGATATAAGCTCTAAAAATTACTGAAACCAGCAGGAGATGAAAACTATACTTTACTTAGTGCTGTTAGGCGTCTGTACTTAGGGGTTTTGTTATGGATGAGGGATTTCTTTCATGTGCAGGAATTAGAGAAGGGCATTGTAATGAGTCAGTGAGAATTTTGTGTGATGATTTAGCATTTCCACATATGTTAAATTACTTGCTGTGGAGTCTTAACAGAGCTGGGGAAAATGACAAGCAGAAACTGAACTTGAAAATGTGTTGATTAGATAATGAAATAGAAGGAGCTTATGCTTTTTGCATTTTTTAGAGAAGGGTTGTTGGTGCATTGTGCATCCTGGTACACAACTTCTCTTTGGTTTAAATCTTAGTTCATAGAGCCAGGGTGACATTTTCCCACCTCTATGTGGTTATACAGTGTAATAGAAAGATTGATTTACATTGGTGGTTTAGTGGTTAGCACTGTCGTCTTGCACTTTCAGGGTCCGGGTTTGATTCCTGTCTCTGTGTGCATGAAATTTGCATGTTCTCCCTGTGTTTAGTGGGTTTCCTCCAGGTACTCCGGTTTCCTCCAACTGTCCAAAGACATGCAGATTATGCATTATAATTATATAATTATAATAAAGATTATAATTGCCATCCACAAGTTGCAGTACTGTGTGTGTGCCCTGCGATGGATTGGCACCCATGGTGTACCCCGCCCCGTGCCATAGGTCTCCTGGAATAGGCTCCAAGCCCCGCGCGACCCTGAGTACAAGATTAAGCGGTATAGACGATGAGTATATTGATATATTGAGAAACTGATGTTGATTTAAAATCTGATTATCACCAGTACTTTATGTTCATGGGCTCAGATCTCCTTGTGGTTGAACGCAATGTGATAAAACTTTCTGGCCAAAGGTACAAAACAAAACAGCAGCCCTGAGTAAACCCTGAGTGCGGCCCAACATTCTTTCTCAACAGTCCTCTCACTCTGGTGGATAGTCGAATACTGATCAAAGTAGAGAAAAGAAAACTCCTTACCCTGGCTTTGCCATATTAGAGCAGCACCCATGAATAGGTTGTTCCTAATAATCCTATTAATGACTGTGATGATTTTTGCAGTAGCTGCGCACGTGGCACTGGATTGGTAGTTGAAATCCAATAAGGAATGTAGTAGGAAGCTGTGATAATTAGAGTGTGACTCATCCTACTTACATTGTACTTAGAGTTACTGCTGGTGGTCTGTCTACTGGAGCAGGCTTAGTGACCGCAGCAAAGCTTAAGGACCATCTCCATTGTTGATCCATGATGAACTAATAGTCACTAATGGGCTCCCTGCAGTTTGCTTTGCTCTGAGACGGCGTTATGGAGTTCTGGGATCTTATTCGTATCATCATCATCGTGATTACTTGTCATGTCCTTGTCTTCGGCTATAATGAAGCTGTGCTAGTTGAATAGGGTCGTAAGCAGTTCATTCATCTATTATTATTTCTTCTGCTTTCCTGGTGAGGATTGCAGTTACAAGCAATGTAGTTAACAAATCCAATCTAGCAGCCAATATCACAGGGCAGACAGAGCGCAATAAACACAAATACACAGGTCAGTATACGCAATGTAAATATACTGAAATGACAAGGCTAATTCATTTTTTTTTTATATATATAGACTAAAGACATGTGAGTTTAAGGTCCACCATTGTGCGTCAAATGTTTTGCATAAAATTATTTTATAGAGTTGGCTCAATTTTAAAAGAAATGTCCATTTCAGATCATTCTTGGTATCGAAGTGAAAGTGAAATAGAAAGTAAAGTATACATCAGTTAATACCAAAAGGGTTATCACATTCTTTGGAAAAGACCTGAGCTGTTTTAGTGCTCTGAGAAGAGCTCAGTCTTAAGTCCTTACCGAAGGTTGTGAAATCTGCAGAGAGAACTAAATCGGGCAGTTTGTTGCATCAAGTGTCTGGTTACGGTTTTATCGTATTGCAGTGGTGGTATCAGTGTGCACTATCCAGGCACTGTCCACTCGCAGCATGTAGTAGTCTTGCAAAGAGACCCTGTAAAGTCCCTAGATATCCATCACTGTCTAAACAGATTTACACATTAACAGTAGGGCCACAGTAACTGGCCTCCGCTCTGTTTTCCTTCAACACCTCCCCTGATGGTAGCTCTTAATGCTCTAACAGTCAGCGGCCTTCTATAGGCCTCAGCTGAAGACAATTTAATAACTTCCATCAGATCAAACATGTAATTTAGTGGCTGAGTCAGCTATAGCGAAAGGACTTGGGTTAAACTGTATGCATTGTTTTGTTTGTGTACAGATGTTCAGTCAAAACAATCAATTTACAGTCTTTAAATATCCATATAATTACATATACAGCATACAGGCAACTGTAATGTAAATATGATGCACTGTTATAGATGGAGCACTCCAGCAATGCACAATGTTTACATCAACTTGTATTAACTTGTGTTGTTTGTAATGGAATATCCTGTATATGGATGCTCACAGATGACTATGATATGATCACAGACACTGTACCACTTTCCTCCCACAGAAACTCTCCCGAAACCACGGCCTCGCATGAAGCCCTCACCTCAGCGCCGAGCCGTCTCTGTCCACGAGGATGCCCTGCTCCAGCACGCTGCGCTGCTCGACCCTGAAGGTCAGCTTTTGTTTCGGTGTCTACACTGCACCTCGCACTAAACAGGAGTGCTTTAATCAATATGGTAATGTGTCTAAACGTCAATGAAGGTTAGCGGGCACCAGTCAGTTGTCTACAAACATTTTTTTTTTGGCCTATACGTTTGTAAAGTGGACTTTATATCAAAAAAGCACATTTCCTGTCATACTGTATAATTGAACTTTTAATCTTATGCCACACATATATACTGTAGCTGGGATTTATTTATGGTTATACTATCAGGTATCACCCAAATAAAGACGAGTTTTCTTTTCAGTCTGGTTTCTCTCAAGGTTTCTTCCTCTTATCAGCTCAGGGAGCTTTTCCGTGCCACCTCGTTATCTGATAGGGACATTTCTCTAATTTATGTCCGGAATTTTGAATTCTGTAAAGCTGCTTTTTGACATTGTTCATGTTAATAGTGAAGAAAATAAAATTGAATTGTATTAAATTAAGTTCTACTTAATTCTCAAAACGTTTTTAGTTCAAATCCCAGCAGCTGCAGTATGAGCATCTGACTCTGCTCAGCCATATCCTGTCTCATCTGAGTAAATGGGTCAAATGAGCAAATGTAAAATGTCTATAAGCAATTTTTATTGATGAATTAGATTTATTAGAAAAAAACATTCTACACGGTTTCTTGGGAAAAACAACTGATACACACTTTGCCCCCAAAATCTAAAACATATAAACACATTTTGCAATAGGAAGTCTAAAACACAAAAAAATGAAATTCCACTGTTTTTACCGCTATCTTTAGCGTTTTTGTAAATTAGTCTACTCAACCACATAGGGAGGTTTCCACTGCGTAGTGCATTTTTGTAAAAGAAAATAAGGCTGTGCCACTTTATTTGCATATGTGACAGCAGAAAACCATCTCAGCTAGAAATTAGACAGAAGTGTGTTCTGAATAACCGTTACATTTAACCTGTAAGGGGGAAACTTTCAGGACACTCATTGTAGAGGATGTAGCATCCAGTAGGAGCATGCTTTAGTCATGATGCATTCAAATTGTTCTTCATCAGAACTGATTACTACTACTTCTACAATGAGAGAAAACCACTGCAGTTTTTTGTTAATATATTACTGAAGGTTACTAAAGCAATTATCCTTATATTTTTTCAACAAAATCATATAAATTTTTTAATGAGACTAATTATTGTACTTTGGTCTGTCTCAGAGCTGAAAGCTGCATTGCCCCGACTACAGAGGTCACCAATACGTAAGCGGGTAAACCTGGGGGAACTGGAGCCCTGCTCAGAGGATTTGCCCGAGCGTGAGGAGGGTGAGGAGAGATTGATGCTATTAAGAGGAAGGAAATAAAAGACAGCTAGTGCGACAATGCACTGGCATCATGAATAAGTTGGTCTTTTTTAGATGCATGTTATGATTACTTGCAATTTTTTTTTAATCTTAAAGCTTTCAGGGTCCGGCTGCACTGCTGGCAATTAGATATCAGGATCAATGGAAACAAATTTAATTTAATTAGTCTAGCAATTTTGTCAATGCACATATGAAGTGCATCAATTATTTAAATAGATTTATAACGGTGTGTAAATATCCTGTATATGTAATGACTATATGTATTTTTTTTTCTAAGGGATAGCTCAACCGTTTGGTCAGTGTTAAATTCTAGTAAAAAATATAATAAAATATAAGAAATGATCAGAATAAAATAATGAAGATAAAACTTTGGTTGTTGGGTGGTAATTAAATTATTTAGATACTTAGAAATTATTAATTACTTGGAAGACTATATATATATATATATATATATATTTATATGTGTGTGTGTGTGTGTGTGTTAAACATGTTAAAACAATATTAAATAGGAGATGATATAATATAAAAGAGATGATTCCTTTTTTTTTTGTAATATATATTTTTTGGCTATATATATATATCGATCAGCTACAACATTAACACCACTGCCAAGGAATAACATTGGTTAACATTTATAATGTATGTCGTGACCCTATTGAAGATTTGAATTGAATGGTCACAGGTTTATCGCGACCCAAGCCTGTCCAGTCCAAACCCACAGGATAGTAGTACTAAAAAAGTAAATGCTGTCCATTATAGAAAGGCACTTGAACATTATGTGCATCACAGCTTACTGTGTGTGGGGCTTCATAGGCAAAGAGCTCAAGGTTGTAGATCCAGTCCACAAATTCTTTAGATATTCCCCAGATATCCTACGTCCCAGTACCAGACACCACAGCGCACACACCCAGGGGTCTTGTGGAGTCATGCCCAAGGGGAACCTTTACAATACTGGGCTAAATGTTTCGTTTCGGCTGAACAGCAATGGCAATTACAATAATTGTCAAAGATCAAAGAGTTTCAGTTGTTGTTTGTTTATTTGTCTTGCATTAATTATTTGAATTTTTTTTTTGCTCTGCCAAAAGGTAAAACAGCGGCGAGAGAACGTGACAGTGAACAGGCTGAAGAGACAGACAGCACTACTGCCAGTGATGGCCAGCCTGAAAAGAGTCCCGGTGGGATTGAGGGGAAAGAGACCATCCTAGAGAGGGAGGAGTCGGCCTCTGAACAGCACACAGCACAGGGAGAGTCATCAGACCAAAGAACTGAAACCCCCTCACCTGACACATATGTGGACTGAGCCCTGTGCAAATTTTATTTTATATCATGTCTGCCTTTGCCTTGCACGTCATATTATGTACAAAAGAATGAATTATGAACAAATGTTAAAAAAAAAGGAAAAAAAAAAAGAGTAATTCAATACATATACTTGTTAATAATTATTAAAAAGTGAATACTGTTGTGTCATTAAGAGTCTGGAGCTTATTGGTTTTATACACAATGTGGGTGAAAATATATTCGTTTTTTTATTTTTTAACAACAGCTAACAACCCCCGTGATTGTTATTTTTAAATATAAACCTGCTGCTACTGTGGTTTTCCATAGAATACAGACTTTGTGAGCAGAAGAGCCCACACACTTTTGAGTCACTGCTGCATGTGTGTATGTAGTGTGTATACATGCACACTCCTCAGTAACACCGCATTCCTCCCCTTACTGAGCATAGAGCTGCAGGGTTTGGCTGATGGAGACAGTGAGAGCAGGACAGCCATCTGTGATAGTGTGGTGAGCTGAAAAGGGAAGGAACAGAGAAAGGATTATCTGGGAAGGAAACAGCTCCACACGTGATGAGGAAGGTGTGAAGAAACGCCAAGCCTGTTTGGAATAAGGAAAAAGCAAAAACAAAAAACAAGGATCTCAGACTCATGTTCTGGTTCAGAGTTGACCGGCTTCATCAGAGGAAAAAAAATCTAAACGAACCACCTCGTCCAATATCGTGTAAAACAAAACATTAGCAGGTTTATTACAGTATATGTGATTTTAAGTGCACTTGCACAGAGCGCACACTGCTTTAGTTCAGTTTTTGCTGACGGATAAACAACATGAAACAAATAGCTAGAATCTAAACTCTTTTATTACATGAAAATATTGGCAATAAGCACTTAATGTACAATTTGAAAACGGATCACAAATAAGCAAATGAAACCACCACATAATACAGTAAATAACTTTTTAGTAAAAACAAAGATGAGTCGCTATGTTGTTTAAGAAGGATAGATGGACTTTAGAAAAATATATCCATATGTGAAATTGTAAAGATCTTAAATCCAGAATACGGAAAAATTTCAATCAAACCTGACCACAGCTGCCAAACCGAAACATTCCAGCTGCAGCCAACTTCAATGTTTGAGCACTTTTTACACAGTCCACACTCTCACCAAGGCTAAAGGAGAAAATGAAGGCTTTGTATCATTAGGTGACAGAAAGGAGTATAAAAATTTATAAAGGATAGGATTTATTAAAGACCAGTCTACGTTATGCAAATCGAATCATGCTAACGGGTCATTGTTTGTGTTTTCCATGTTAAATGTTTTTCTTATCATGAAATGTTCCATGAAACAAATCCCTCACTTTGACAGATTACCTGAGACAAACTGCTACAACACAACAGCAGCTGAACCTGCTGTTTACTCTAGTACTGCGATTACACACGATTGAGCGATCTATTGAACAACACTCCATCTGCTTTGCTGCCTCCACTCATTGTTGCTGATGGATTACTAGCACAAGACGTGACTTCGCCGGATCAATAGCAGTGCTTGCATTGGGACTGAAGAAGCTTTTTATTTGTAACGGCAGTAAGTTATAAATTATTTTACCTTTACATCACCCTTGTTGCGTTAGGAGGATTTAATTGCATAAATGCTTTTCAGGACAAAACAGACAGCTTACAGTAGGTAAATCCTACAATACATTTATATCAGCTTTAAAATCTCTTTGGTGGAAAGCCAAAAAATGAATGGCAACATGTAAATTCACATAGACAAAATGTTTAGTTATTTGGGTTGTTTAGACTCACATGTTAAATATTACCAGTTGAATACATGCTCACCATTCAGTTTATTAGCAATATCTGTCAATCACACGGAAAGTGTGCGGAAAGTGTGATCTCTGCAACCATGGGATGGGCGTTGTTCCCAAAGTAGCAAGTTTGAGAAACTCAAACTTCTGATTTGGAATTTTCACACAAACTTTTAGAATTTTCAAAAGAATGGTGCAAAACATCATGTAAGTCTGCAATACATTGTTAAGAGAGATCAGGCCATCGTCTATAAGTCTATTTAATCTACAGTAACTCTAATAATTACTCTTTAAAACTGTGATGAGCAGAAAAGCATCTCAACATATAGGCATCAAACCTTAAGGTGGACGAGCAACAACGGCAGACCACACCAGGTTTCACCTATGTTAGCCAATAACAAGAATCTGAGGCCGTCATGAGCACGACTGTTTTTTCTCTCAGCTTGAGTTAACCCTAAAATAACAGATTTTCTCCCCAATTCTTAGGGGTGTCTTGATCATCACCTGAAGCTGGTAGAATCTGTTACACATCTGCATAACTTTATGCTCTGCAGTGCTGCCACATGATTGGCTGATTAGATAAATGCATGAACATGTACATGCTTAGGTGTTCCTAATAAAGTGCTTCATGAGTGTAAAACATCTGTGTTAAAAATATTTTTAAAAATATGACATTTTAAAATTAATAAACATGTAACAATTTAACTGCAAAAAAAAGACTGCTGGAGTGCTCTATATACAAAAAAGAAAGCTCCATTAAATTATTACAATTCTCTGGTAAAAAAAAAAAGTATAAAAGTTTAAATTAATTTTTAGACTAGAGATGCACTGATTGCAATTTTCTTGGTCGATACTGATTTCCGATATTTTTTTTGACCAGTCTGACCTGACGATACTGATCCTGGCTGATTTTGTTTTTCTTCTAAGACTTATAATTTACAACATACTTTTAGTTTTTCTTTTTCACAGAAAACTAAATCAGTTGTATGTTTATAATAAAGCAAGGACTATATTTTCCTTAGGTTACTGATCAGAGATTTTCAGAAAAAAAATCCGACTGACAATAAGAAATTCTGCCAGGTGCATCTTTTTGAAGTGTTGTACCATTAGGGGGCAGGAATAAAGTGCAGATGCCCATGATTGGCCAGTGGCACTATAACTGTTGTGAAAGTGCACCGCTCCCCACTGAGATCACGGGCAATCAGCTCCCTAGAGTCCTGGCCAAATAGCTGTAGCAGGATTTGCACTGTCAATCTCCAAAGTATCGAGCAAATGCATTATGATGCGTCCTGTCCGAGAGTGATCGGTCGGTCACCAGATATAAAAGATCAACTAAAAACTGTCCAATTCTGGTCACTGGCTGATGGATCTTCAGATTGAACACCGGAACAGTGGAAACAGTTAAAATGGACTTCAGTGGGTTTAACCTGATTCGTATCTGTGCTAACTGAAATAACATTACATTAAAACTATGATTAATATATGTACACAACTGTAAAGCCCAGCGACACTACCTCAGAAAGTAGAAGCATTTCAGAATCTTTTGAGATCCTAAACACAAGGAAAGTAAGATTTTATTTAAAGAACCGTTTGCAACCATTTGCAGCTTTTTTCCTTAAGTGTGTGACAGCCTACTTTTTACACAAGCTCAGGTGCAAGCCATTTCCGTAGTGTATAAAGGACAGCTCTGAATATATATATTTAAAAAAAGGCTGTTCCAAACCATACTGTCCTCCTGAAACCTTTTTAGAGAAAAAAACAGCACATGAAAATAAATGTTGTTTGGACAGGTGGAAAATAAGGCCTCAGTGTTTTTGCATATAACATCCAGGGGAAGTGAAAGAAGTCCACAGCTCTCAGTGTCCTCAGTGGCTCAGTGCTACAGCGTGGCCAGCACTCTGAGGAAAGAGATGACAAGAACGAAGAAAGACTGTCCTACTCCAAACACAAAAGCCTCCAACGAGATCATCCTCTTCCCTGCTGCCATATAGACCCCCGCTATGGCAGCACCTGGAACAAGCCAAAAAAAAAAACCTCCATCACATAATGTACAGCAAAACTAAATGGCTAAAGTGGCTCATTGATTAAACTACAGATTTATAAACTGCTTGCAAAAGCATTTGCCCAAAGAAATACAGAATGCATCAAGAAAAGTGTTTAGATGAAGATTTGTATCCTGTAAGAGCACATAAGCTTCGGTACACTTGTGTATAAGGACACAAACACTTATGCGAACCTTAAACTTTGATGTAAATGCAAAACCTCAAGCTTCAAATCCTATACTATGCATGGGGTTAGCGTAGGACAGAGTAAATTATTCATTTACTTAAAACAAAGATACTGTATAAAAGCGCTTGTTTTTTTTTTCCACTGACGATAAGCTGAGGTACGTACTAGTGAGCACGCCTCCCAACAGAGGACCTATGATGGCCATGAGCATGATGGCAAGAGGAAAGAAGCGTGCTATCTTATGTCCCCGGAGAGTGGCGAGGGCCAGTAAAGCTGCGGGAAGGTGAAACACCAACGAGGACACTCCGGCCCACAGGAACACGCCATACCACATCTCTGAGAACAAGCAGAAAAAATAAGATCATTATGTAATAACAATAAAGACAACTAATTCATCATTCAAAGGGAAATGTAAGAGATTTTAACAGCATCTAATAACCACTTGGCATAATGATCGCGTCTTTTCATTGATACACATGCTATAAGCACCTGTGGTGTTGACTGATAATTATACAAGTCAAGTAGCTTGGGTAAGATGATTACTTCTCAGCTTGAACATATTATTATCTAAAATAAAATACTAGCAAACACATCCACACGGCAACGTTTCCTAAACATCTTCTGTAAATGCTGAAAAGCATCAGAGCTTCTACATTACATAGGGATAATTATTACAGAAATAAATCAAGAATACAAAATTGGAATCATCACTAAAATTAAACAAGATTTTCGATTTTAGACAACTCAAATTGTAACAATGAAGCAGGAGTTAACTAATAAGTTAAAAAAGATTTATTTTGGTTATTATGCTCTAAGCAGATCACTTTTAAACTGCTCACGTTGCTGTTTTAGACAAACACACACAATGTAAAATCCTGCTAAAAAAAAAAAGCTGCATTTATTCCGACTCCGAATGACTCCAAGGAAAGAAGTTCAGGCTGATATATTCTTGTCTTTATTCTGATGAACCAAATGAAGATGTGATTTACAATCAGTCTCAAATCGGATTCCTAAAAGACATGTCTTAGTCTGGTTACTCTAAATCAGACTTCAAATTGTCCATTACAATTACTTGCAACTCCACATGATCATATTGCATGAGACATGGATTCAGGGTTGAAAAACAAGCGCCAGTGCGCTTTTTCCCCTAAGTATGTAAAAGCCATGTCCTTAAATTTTCCGTGCAGGTGGATTAACAGTGTTTTCAGATAGACCGTCTGGCTTAACTGCAGTATGGAGAGGGTGAACAATAACCTCTGGACAGAGGATGAAGTGAAACGTCTGCTAACACTTTAGAGGATGCATTAATACAGGCAAAGCTGGAGAGAATGTATTGAAACAAGGCCATATGAGTAAATACTGTGCTACATTCGAGCCTACAATGTTGTTACCACAGCAACCTATGCACATAGGTCGACAATGTGCCAGATTTGAGCTGCCAGTATAAACTAAGCTGAATCTGGTCTGGTTCCTAGGCAAATCACTTTCATACAACAGTGTGGAGGGTCGTGAACCTTTCTGGGGAATACGTTGTTTTCATGTGGTTTAGCATGTTTTAAGTTTTCACAGCTTGTGTGATGATGTACAGCAGGGAAAATAATTATTTGATCCCCTGCAGATTTGCCCACTTACAAAGAAATGAAGTGTCTTTGAATTGAAGTGAAATTTTTTTTTTCCCTTTTTTTTTTGTTTCTTGTACAGGTTGTCCCCTATTGATGAACGAGTTTTCGTTCCAGGAGCATGTTCGTAAGTCGGATTTGTTCATAAAGTGGGTATACCTTTGACACAAATATACAATATAAACCATACCAATCCACTTGACTAAATATGTCCCCTTTACCAATACACACAAACACACACTTTTGTACAATACACATGAGCTACTCTAGCGATATGTTTGCAACTACAAATGTATCTGCGGAAATTCGTAACTCGTGTTGAGTACTACCTGTAAGTAGGGGACTACCTGTAATTGGTCACCAGGTTTGCACAAAGAGCTCCATTTTGATCTCATCTGCCCACAGCACTTTCTGCCAATTCTTCTCTGATCATTGGCAAACTTTAGACGGGCGTGACGGACAAGTGCCTTCTTGAGGAGGGGGCCTTGCATGGTCAACTGCCTTGAGATCGTTCATAAGCTCCTCCCGTGTAGTTCTGGACTGATCCCTCACTTTTCTCATAATCATCCTTAGCCCATCAGGCAAAATCTTGCATGGAGCTCCAGACCGAGGGTGATTGATAGTTATTTTGTATTTCTTCCATTAGCAAATAATCACTACAACAGTTGTCTCCTTGTCACCAAGATTCTTACTGACAGCCTTGTAGTCCAATCCTTGTGCAGGTCCACAATCTTGTTCTCGACATTCTTTAACAGCTCTTTGGTCTTGCCCATGGTGGTGAGGTTTAAATGGAAGATAAAGATTCTGTGGATAGGGAGCTTTTATACACATAACGGACTGTTTTTAGGCGCACCTTCTTAAATTAATCTGTGTACCACATAAGTACCTGATTACCAATCTGTGGAAGCCAGAATTATTGTTGGGGACCCATATACTTATTCTCCTTACTGAAAGACAATAAAATTTATAAGATTAACATAATAGTTTTTTTTCTAGATTTATTATTGATATTCTGTCTCCATCCCTTAAAATGAATTTATGATAAAAAATGTATAGACCCTTCATTACTTGTAAGTGGGCAAACGTACAAAAGCTACAGTGGATCGAATAATTATTTTCCCCACAGTTGAAATTACTGAAATAAGGTCCAGATTATTTACTCATATTATGCTAACATATCTGATTACACATTTTGTGTGCGAGTGCTGCAATTTAAATATCAGCATACATTACCAGACTTTAGCACTCATAAATAACCTAACCCACAAGGTTACCTACAAATCTGTGGATGGAAATGCTTTCATGACCCATTTGTTTTTGCTGCAGTTGTGTGCAGCCTCAGGTTTGGTTTGACAAAAACATATTTCGTCCGCCTAAATACAGTAAATTCTGTAGTGCTCAGAACCACAGGTTGCTTTCTTCTCAGAATGTGCTGACGGTTATTTGTGACCTGAATGTCACGGTCTTCTCCTTGAGACAGAACATGTGTGTCAAAAGATGTAGAGCGTTCTAACTCTGTAGTTTGTATAAAGGGTGCTGATTGTTAGCGGCTTGTGGATGCTGCCTAGACATACACGGTCTACCATAACCCAAGGTAGCTCCTGAGCAACGCTTGTGGGAAGCATGTGGGTCAATGTGTGGGATAAGGTTCATGATGGGAGAGCCACACTGCAGGTTAGGACCTCATTAAATTCTATTAGGTTTGGTCGAAGGGTGCAAACGTGCAACTTGGCATCATAGTCGCTGAACCTTTAAAGCACTCTCTCATGATGAAAGAATCACCTACACTTTGGTCACTGAAAACTTTATAGGGGTTTGCACAAACTTGTGATCTATTGTTTTGTTTATCCAGACAAAAAAAAAATGTTGTTTTGTTAACCCAGTTTCATTGCTTTGCTGGATAAGCTTTTACAAGACAGAATAGGACAGGATCAGATCGCAGTGAGGTTTCCTCTTCTTCACCATTTTCAGGGTCTGTCTCTTTTATCCTGGGCTGTATGGTATTTTTCACTTTGCTTCCAGAACACAGAACAAGTTTTTTTTTTTTTTTGACAATATGTATTGAACAACATTTAAAGCACACGTTACGATCTTTCAAAGACATCTTACAACTTCAATGGATTTTACTCAACACACAGACAGCATTTACCTAGAGGATGTGCTTTTCTATGAACGAAACACACACTTCAGATTTTTCAGGGAGCCCACCAAAATCAACAATAGCTTTAAATAATATTTCTGCTTTGTTGACATAGTTCTCTTATTGTTTGCTCGCTTTCTGTTTTCTTGGTCCCGACAGCTATGCCTGTGCGAGAGATGCCAAAGAAACTTACAAAAACAGGTTTTTGAAGCTTACAAAACAGGCACAATGTCACCACTTGTAGGATGCACCCACTGACGTCCACTAGACCCGTACATGAAATGGGACGCCTGGGTTGCCATCTCTTGCTGTGTCAAGTAAAAAGTTAGGCTGGGAAAATGTGCACTGCTCAAGGCCACACCAGCCCTCGTGCTGTGTTAAGATTTTCTACCCAAACCAATGCATCAAGTTGCATATGAAAGAAAGCCCACTCAGTTTATGTCAGTAGGACTGCAGATGATTCATAGGAGTCTCTGCAGAACTTTTCAATGCATTTTTGCCTGGGATGAGGGTTGTGGAATTTGGCCTGCAACTACTTGCATAGTACTTGTGTTCCAAGTGAAAAACTTCTAACGACCAAGATCTATGGTAATGTACTTATATGGACTTTGTATTGTTTTTGAATGTATGATTTTTTTATGGACTTATTTGATTAGACTATTTTGAGACATCTGTGAGAATGAGAAGTGCAAAGTAGGCAACCAGATGTTTATTATCAAAGTATTTCCAATGCTCACTAAAAACTTTCCTCAAGGTTGATCATCTAGAATAATTTTCGGCGCATTATGTCATGGACATGACCCACAATCATCCTTGTGGAGCCAGGTAACATCAGCATTATATTATTATCTGTGCTTTTGCTGTGGTAAGCTGTGGAGGTCTCCTAGGTCTGTGATCTGAATTCAGATCATCATCTACATGTTGCCTACTGCCTCTGACGAGTACTGCAGTTCAATATTTTTTTTAAATCAGCGAATTCAAGTTTGATCTTCTACCACATGTGCTGAGCCACATGCTTGCTCAAGTCTGTCCTATGGCATCCTGCTTCTGCACGGCTGATGTGTATTGTGTTTATCTGTTTATCATGTCACTGACTCTTTGCTAAGTTCCACCTACAAGTCCAAACCTCCAGATGCGCTTGCAGACTCTGTGGTTCTAAGATTTGTTATTAAGCTAAAGTAAGCTTGCTGCATAAATTGACAACATGAAAGATATCTTACAAAATCATTCATGCCTGAGATGCTGTTATAGACGTATAGAGATATTGCATAAGCTCCCATTCTGCTAGTATTATGGGACAATCTGATTATTTTGATTCATACGCACTTCCACAATTTTCTTTTACATTTTGGAAAGATGCTTTGCGACAATGACCATAGTTAAAAGTGCTATAAAAATAAAATCTAATTAAATTGAAGATTTGTGGCCAGATGAGGTGATTGGGAAGCAACATAAACCTGGAAAGCCTGGTTTAGCTTCAGGTTCGAGGTGTGAAGCTTGAACACTGCAGCTATAGCTCAGCTATCTTTTTATTTTGACATTTTTATCATATAACGGAACTTCTGTCTCTTGTGCTTGGGCTTGATCAATAAAACTGTTCAGTGCATTGTCTGTCTTTCAAAGGCAGAGGAATCCAAATTTAACTTACAACTACATTTTTCACTTATTTAATTAACAGCACTTGAAGTGCTTGAGCTTCTGCAATGGTTGCAGCAGTCTCTTTTATTTCTACTTAAGCATCTCTATAGATGCCTCTCGCTTGGCTTTTTTCTATATTTAGGTTAATTTCCTTTTCGGTGAAGAAAAGCTGCTTCTGCCCTGGCTGCAGTAGATTCGCTCGGTGGTAAACTGTGGTTTATGGCACAAACTGTTGGTCTTTGCTTAGACACTGCTCTGATGGTCATCCATTGGTTGTATATGACCATGTTATTGGAATGGGTCAGAGTGCACCGTGATATTTCAGCCATCAGAAAGCTGTAGTTTCACTGTTCTGCCCTTGGTGCATATTCTCCATGAAACTTGGCAGCCAAATAAACTCTTTGCCTTCCTTAAAATGTTTACTATAATTTTAAGGAAGGCACAATGCTACCAACAGGATATGACGTATGTAGATTTCACTGCTAATTTAACTTGATTGTAACAAAGGCATCAGGTCTCCAAACTGTGCAGAATGACATCCTGATAACCGGTTACATGATATCACTTCCAGCTACTTATTTCCTGTGCTCGTGAAACATATGAACTTACAAATGGAAACACATCTTCTAACACGTCTCATTTTATTGCAACAAAACACAAACAGTTCAGAACATATATATTTATTCGCATCACTACATAACTTGATATACCTACCTACACACACACACACGCACACACAGAAGGGCAGTGTGTGCTAGATGCTTCTTTACGGTTCTCTTTGAGCTTTATAATGTAAATGTAACGAAAAAATTAAGAATTAGTCTACAAGGACTAAACACCTGATCACGTGACAAAGAACTTGGAAAGAAACAGAGCCGAGATGAATCTCTGTGAATAGGCAACCTCGACCAATCAATATATCTATATTCTGTTTTCGTATTCTGGCAGAGAAGTGCAGATCTGATGCCCCAGTATGCTCGAGTGAGAGGAGAAACTCGACATGTGCCCTGACAGAAAACAAGACATGTACAGTACAAGGTCCACTATACTATACTTGCTGAAAGTGCAGTGTACAAGTATAAATGTCTGGCAGGTTATAAAGTCCTCACCGCAGCGGAAAAGTTAATAGTGTACATAATCTCATAATATTAGCAATAATTATCACTAAAAGTTTTATGCAATGGTGCTTAATAAACCTCTATTGTAACTAGAAGCTGAATTTCATCCATCAGCTATATAGTGCCAAGCGCATGCTATACAATTCACAACATCACTCACACTACACACAAGATCACTGGAAGTTTCTTGTTTTGTAGATGTAGAGGTGTGCACACTCAACAAGTGATCACAGACTAGGCTTACATGCTACACCGTCTTTCACCTGGACAGATTCCTGGTGCAGTCTGCCTGATCTTGCTAACTTACCAAACTAAACATAGCAGATCTTCATCATGTTTTTCTGCTCTAGTTAGAGTGCAAACAAGAAATAAAACAACATGTTAAGGAAGGATCTGTTGAGGTGGTGAGATTGGATTGTTTCTGTATGGCAGGGGTCTCCAAATCCAGTCCTGGAAAGCCAGTGTCCAACACAGTTTGGTGATTCTTCTTCTCAAACACAGCTGATTTAACTAATCTGTTAATTACTAGGTTCTGTGGGTGTGTTTAGGTGTTGGTGAATTACAAACTGTAATGGTCACTGGCCCTCCAGGACTCAATTCGGAGATCCCTGCTGTATGGCAGGGAAATGTCCATTCTGTCCATGTCAGGCATTATTTTGTGCTAGCTTGGATTTTCTGCTTTCCCATCAGAAAATGCTGTGTATGACACGGTTGATTACAGAGTGGCTCATAACTCAAGATTCAATCTTAAGCATATTTAAACATGCCTGAAAGAATAACGCAAATGGGAAAAATTACAGGTAAAGGAAAATCCGGGCCAGCTCCCATTGTGCGAGTTCTGCTTAAAGTCTGTTTGTGCAGAAACATGTACACTCTCTTAATGGACAAAAAGCTTAAATTTATGGACAATAATTATATAAAAACAACTTTTTGATCAGCAAGTAAGATCATAATGTCTTTCTTTGCTGAGGTTACAAGCATTTATTATTAATTATTTAATGAGTTTAGAAGAGGCAGACAGACAAAACCTTACAGGAGAATATAAAACTTGATCAGTGCTTGGTCGCTGCTCACTGCTTACTTTTAATTGTTTTAGAATTTGTGAAAAGTACATTTAAAAGAGGTTATGTTGAGCTTTAGATGTAAAACTGCCTGTTTAGCTATGGGTGTTAATGTTAAACCTAAAACAGGAACAATAACACCACGGGATGATATAGATGACTAGACAGTCTTGCTGTGGGTTTGTGTGACTGGAGGTCTGAGCTCTAAATCTAAGTTAAATATGACTTAAATAAAAATTTTACTCACATTTTATTCACTCATCGCACGTGAGATTTATTTTTGTTATTCATGACAAACGCCAGAAACACACCCTGTACGCGCTCATCTGCTGCTAACACAACTAGCCTGCTAGCTTACCCAAGCAAGCACATCACAACATCAACCTGCTGTCTTCCTCGTTTAAAGAACACTTGCTGTACATGTTTGTTATTTATCCACAAACACACATGACAGAACACAGCGCGTCCTCACCTGAGAAGTCGCACAGAGACGTGTCGTTCCTCCCACAGGTACCATTCTTCCTCGGGACCAAATTTAAACTCAGTATTTGTTTCACAAATCCTACTTCGTTATACTCTGGATCCTGCATTTCTCACAACCCGGACAGTGCGACCAGAAGTCAAAGACCTCCAGCGTCCAAATACCACCATGAGAAACCCGAGCACAGCGCACTTTTAGCATAAACCATTAGCAAGAATGCTAACCTGACGTTAGCTCCTGTCCGCTCGCGACTATTTTCATGCACTTCCGCTGACGTCACTCGCTTTGTTTATCCACGTGACCTGAAACGCATCGTCGCAAATATAAATTCCATAAACACCAGCATACTGTGATATCCATATTATGTAAAAGCCACCGAAACATACACGTGCAGCTTCTATAATGTAGAAAATAGCACATGTGGTTATTATTCTCTGTATATGAACAAGGGTAAGAGAAACTTTGTCCCTCTGTGCGTGCGGTTGGACAGCGCCGCGTGAACCGGAAGTGGACAAGTGTTGATCTGTAATGCAGGTGGATAGTCCTACTCGATCATCTAGAGGGGAAGACCATGGAAGACTAAACTGCCAATATATATATATATATATATATATATATATATATATTCCATTATTGGATAGACCCTCACACTGGTTAAAAGGTTACTAACTAAGTAGCATCTGTCAAACACTGTTGGGGGTCTGATTAACCTAAATATCTAAGAAATACAGTTAAACCTTGGATTGCACGCATAATTGGCTTTTGGAATCTCTCAGTGCTTGTATAGCAAAGCATTTGTATATCAATTTCCCCATAAGAAATAATGGAAATTCTGATGATTTGTTTCACAACCCAAAAATATTTATATAAAAATAATGAATACAAAATATATGGTAAAAATAAAATGAATTAACCTGCACTTTACCTTTAAGAAGAATCCTGTGTGAAGGCGAGAGGAGAGGAGGAAGGAGGTGGCTACTGTGTAGAGCGACTTTCACAAACACACACACTAACGGAAACTGCTTTGTCTTTGTCTTTAACAAGGAACCTCTCTAACGACACTCACGCACACACACTAACAGTATTACTGCTTTCTGACAGAAAAGGAGAGACTCTAGATCTTTTACAATGAACCTCTCTAATGACACTTGCTTTTGCACTATGTGCACGCACACACATGTGGTCATAATGTTATAATAAACAGTACACGCGCACACGGATGATGACTATATAAGTGACGTGCTTGCACTGAGACTAAGCATGGGAGACTATTATCCATGATGCTGTACCGCGCGAGAGAGAAGAACCATTGGCTCAGTTGTGATCACATAATGCTCGACAGACAAAGCGTATACGTTTATTAAATTAAAATTTATTGCTTGTCTTGCAAAATGCTCACAGACCAAGTGAGCTGTGCTTTATACAGACTATTCTATATTAATAAAAAAAATAAAAAATATTACAATTTGATATCTATACTGTAAAAAAACACATGTATATTTTACTGAATTAATGTAATGCTATTTTTAACCTCCATGATAATGTTGGGTAATGTTCTCACTTGTAACAGACTACCTTATATTTTGTACATACATTAGCAACACAGAGCCGTGGTTTTAGAAACAAAAAGCATTAATGGGACACTTAAACAGAGGTTTTCTTTAGTATGAAGCATCAAAGTGACAAGTCCAATCAACTCTTTAAAAATTATTTCTCACTGATTTCAGCCCAGTGTCTATGGTCTGATGTGTTATCTGCTTCCCACTCACAACTATTTAAATAGTCACTAGTCGCCTTGCACCTCCAGGGTTCGATTCCCCCGGCCAGGCTTGATTCCCGTCTCTGTGTGCATGGAGTTTGCATGTTCCCCCCGTGCTTGGTGGGTTTCCTGCGAGTACTCCGGTTTTCTCCCACAGTCCATATTGTAGATTATGTAATGTAGATTAGGCTAATTGGTGTTTCCAAATTACCCCTACTGTGTGAATGAGGCAGTGAGTGTGTGTATGTGTGTGTGCCCTGCGATGGATTGGCACCCCCTCCAGGGTGAACCCCGCCTCGTGCCCTAAGCCTCCAGGGATAGGCTCCAGGTCCCCGCGACCCTGAATTAGTGATGGGTCGTTCATGAACGATTCGTTCTTTTTGAACAAATGTTTAACATAAACGAGTAGTCTCGGAGAGTGATTCATTCATTTTCTATTGGGCGTGCACGCGCAAAACATCACAAGACCTCCATATGTTATTACAGGAAACAGAAATGAGTAGTTACCGTTGAGTCCTTTGTCACGTGACTCCCATAGACGCTATGCGGTGCAATAGATTCAAAAGAACGAACGACTCAGATTGGAAGAAATAAAAGGTGAGCTACTCATTCTTTTTATTATAATATGTCCTTAGCGGCATTGTAATATTTTCATTACTGGAACTATAGCCAAATTTTGTGTATGTAGACGTATTGGGTTTTTTTTTATTTATTGAAAATGCAACATTCTATTTTATTTCTGATCAAAAGAACGAAATGAACTAAATGGCTCAAAAAAAGATTATGTTCATATTGATGAACGAGATTCAAAGAACCGAGTCACTAAAATGATTCAAACTTCCCATCACTACCCTGAATACAGGATTAAGCGGTATAGACGATGAGTGAGTGAACCCATGGTACTCTGTAATGTAGCGGCCCTCTATATTCCATTCCAGTAGGTGGCGGTAATGCACCATGACGTTGGTTGACAACCTCCATTAGGTCGAGGAAGAAATCCGCTTCCTTTTTCCTTTGCTATTCTTATTGTGTGTGAATTTTATAAAAGTTTGTGGCGCCGGTGCTCCGAGTCCGCTGAAAGCGCGTTCAAAACATTTACAGCGTTTATTTAGTGCATGTTTTGTATTAGAAATACAGCAGGTGTTGATTTTTTGATAAGTTATTTACTAACACGGTGAATAACTGTGGGTAAGGATGATGAATTATTCGGACTACGACTCTGAGGATTACTCCTCTAATGAAGATGAAGACTATGTTCCCTCTGGTGAGAGATTTGTGATGTTAGTTGTCATGTTCAGCCTGCAGAATAACGTTATTTAGCTAGATGGTTCATCTCCAGGTCTTAAATAGCAGTGTATATCCTTCTCCTATGATCAGCAATGCGTTTCTGCTCCCAGTACTGCCACTCACTGAATTACCATCAACACACACACACACACACACACACACACACTGTTGAGTGTAGACTCTAGAGAGTTTTATACATGAGAATCCCACATGATCATCATTTTCCAAAATATTCGAACCAGCCCATTTGGCACCAACAACCACGCTAAAGTCTCTGAGATCCCATTCTCATGCGTGATGTCCTCTACCTAACAATGAACATCACAACAGCACAGCGATGATGGGTTCAGAGGCATGAGGGCGCAGCCCAAGTGCCGAAGACATCACAGCCATGCTAATAACCAGCACAACATTGAGTGTAATACTGCTTTTATAACAGTTCCACAAACATTTTATTATGATTTGTTTCCTTATTTAACTGGTTGTTTTGCTCCGATACATATCCCTTCCTCGAGTGGCGGAGTAGGTGAACGACAGTCAGTGTAGTTTCTTTGAGCTTGTTTTTTTCCAAGGCAGAATGATTGCACTGCTAACATCCTTAATAGAAGAAAACCATAATAAGATTGTTTTTTCCATATACACAGGGTCAAAATTATATAGACAGGGTGGAAAAATATACATACATTGCCTTAGATTGGGGGTCTCCAAATCCAGTCCTGGAGGGCCAGTGTCCAATGCAGTTTGGTGATTCTTCTTCTCAAACACAGCTAATTTAACAAATCTGTTAATTACTAGGTTCAGTGGGTGTGTTTAAGTGTGCTGGTCACTGGCCCTCCAGGACTGGATTTGGAGACCCCTTCCTTAGATTATTAATTCAGGAGTGATGAAAGTCCTGAAATGTCTTTGAATATGCTATGCCCAATACTTTTAACTTCCTGTTCCAAAAATAATTTTGTCTGACTAAAGCTTGTAGCTTCATTGTATCCAAATAAAATGGGTTTGTTTGACAGCACAGATTAACCAACAGATGGCACAATGGGAAAGTCCAAGGAGCTCAGTGCAGACCTAAGAAATAAGATGGTAGATTTACATAAGTCATGTCTCGGTGAGCCATTTCTATACATCTGTAGATACCAAGATCAGTTCACACAACTGAGTGTAAGTAGAAGCTGTTGGGAGGTATAGCCACTTTCAAGGTCTGGCGGACACAAACTGAAAGAAATTTGATTTGATGGTCCAAAATCACTAAGGCATGAACTGGAAGCTGCATGAACACAAGTTTCACCTTCCACAGTCGAGCCAGGTTTGCATCACCTTGGACTGAAAGGCAACAATCAACAACAATCAACACCTTCAAGTTTAACTAAATTTTGCAACTGAACACATGGACAAAGCTTACTAGAGTAAATTAAGATGAGTCAAAAATCTTTGCAAATCCAATATTCCATTAAGGGGAATTTAAACTTCTGTGACTATACAGTGCCAGAATAAAGAATAAAGATGAGCTCGGTGTACACAATCGGTGTGTACAACTGTCTGTGCAAAACAATGTAAGAGCACAGCACTAGCTCAGATGATGCAGAACAGTGTTTTTAACAGTATTTAATCTTTAATTTAGGGCAAAATTTAAATACTGTTAAAACACTGTTCTGTATCATCGGACTAGTGCTGTGCTCTTACATTGTTTTAAGCAAATCTTTAGCACAGGATAATACAGTCTCTATGTCTGGACCATTTCTTATCTTTTTTTCTTTATTTTTGTCTGCTAACACAATATTGAATGAACTAGTTTATAAAGTCACCCCCTGCTTTTTACCTGACCGAATTTTGTTTGTGTTGTTGTGTGGATTAGATGACAACCTGAGTGAGGATGACTTGAATGAGTGTGAAAAGGAAGATGGCCTGGAAGCAGATGACCAAAGTGAAGCACAGACTAAGCAGATCAATAAGAAAAAGAAGTCAAATAAAGGCCTTTGTGCAAGGTAAAACAGTTTCTGCCCAAAGCTTTCTATATTCACATCTTGCTTGGAGATGAATATACTTGAAAATATATTTACAAGTGAAGTCAGGTCCATAACGTTTTTGAACAAAGTTTTCTGGCATATGGCCTCTGTACATTACTATATTGGATTTGAAATTAAACAAAGATTAGAGATGGGGACAAAATCGATTTAGTTATGTTCTTTTGTGTGGCAATTTATATATGGCCACCATGACTTTAAGCATTTTCCTTTTCAATTCATGTATGTTTACATTTACATTTAAGTGGTAAAGTGTTGCTGTTCCTCTAAAATCCTACTGGTGGTGCTCTAAACTATTCACACATTGGTATGCAGCACAGCATCCTGTGGTAGGAGCAACTCATTTGCTAAGTTTGTTTAGAATTGTATGCTAAAGGAATCACAATACACTACAGGTTTTTACAAAATTGTGGCAAAAACCATTCAGAAATTACAGCCATTTTCATTTTTAAGGGCCTCATAAGTAATGAACAAATTAACATCATTAGAAACCTAAAGCACCATAAGTCTGGAACCTTTGAAGATTAGATTAGATTTCACTTTATCACTGCGCATGTAAGTACAAGGCAATGAATTACAGTTGGCATCTAACCAGAAGTGCATTTTTACAGTGCAGAAAAATTTGTACATGTAAACAGTATACAGTGAGGGAGATAAATTACAATGAGTAGAAATGAGCAAATGATTATAGGTGGGCAATAAGTAAGGTATTGTATACCATGTAAATAATTTGCATATGCAAACAGTATACAGTGAGGTAAAATAGCTCAAATGAGTTCAAATGATTATAAGTCGGTAGAAAAAGGAAGGTATTGTGTGCTATGATAAAGAATTTGCATGTAACAGTATACAGATAAAGAGTTATGTACAATAAGTGCAATGATTTAGATGTATGCAATGAGAAAGATATATTATACCATGATAATTGTAATGTACACATATGGAAACTGTACACAGAAAGGGTTATATACAGAAAGGGCTATATACACTGAGTGCAATGGAGGAAGATGTATAGCATGATAAAATGATCTGCATGTTAAATATTCTCAGAGAATTATGTTAGGTTTATGTACAATGAGTGCAGTGGTTATAGATGAAGGAACTTATTGTTGATGAACAAATGCTGCATTTCCTCCCTCAAGATTCTTCGATAAGCCTTTACTGCAGTAGTCTTTGTGGGTCTTTATGCATTTTGTCGTGTCTTCGGTAAGTGAAAAGCATGCTCTATTGGGTTGAGAGAAGGTAACTGTAAGGAATATCCCATTTCTTTTATTTGGGTGTCGGGGTTGGGGTGGCAGATGGATGTAATTCCTGAAGGATTAATGCTACACTTTTGTCAATCTCCTTGAATTAAGCTGACAGTGGCTCACATATTGTTTCACTTCAAATGCAGTGTGGTGGTGTACTGAGGTCAAATGCCAAAAAAACAAAACAAAGAAAATTGTTGCTAAATTTATTGACATGACTGTTAATTTAATGTTAATAGTAGTAAGACACATTTCTTTTATAGGTAAACAATCAGAACAAATTATTTATGCAAGACAAAATAACAAACCCCAAACAGTTTAAACAACACAGAATAATGATACACAAAAAATTACTAGTGGTGTAACAGACCGTATGGATACAGATTAATTGAAAAGTTTAGCCATCATGTGTGCAATTCACTTTTACTCCCGCTGTATGCCATTATTTATTTTGGAAATTTTTAAAAATATTTTTGTTCTATCGAGCATGCACTTGTTGTGTGCTTACTGGGGTTGTCAGGTTACAATGTAAAAAAATTAAATAAAAGGGTGTGCTGAAAACCCGGCTACTCCAAAAAAAATCTTTAAACTGTACCTTAACTATTAATGCACACATCTTCTACTAAAATTAGGCTAATATTTATTACTAGCTGAGGACATATTCATCTTTCTGTTAGATTTTAAACTGCAAATGCACACTCTTGTGGTGTATATATTTATAGATGTGTGAGCACTCACTCTCACGCACTCATTCTTTATACCACATATCCTGTTCATAAGGGCTGTTTAAATTCAGAGGGCTACTAAATCTGGTAATTGTACTGAATCACCTGACGCTAAGTAGAAAAATCATCAAACTGTGCTGGAAATAGGCCTGGATTTGAACAGCCCTGCAGTTCATAAAATAGAATAAGAATAAAATATAGAAAAACTTAGCTATAGAAAAAAAATTAAGAACTAAATATATAATATATATATATAAATGTAGCTGGACAAAATATAGACAATATAGCTGGACAAATATGGACAATATGGAAACTGGTTTGGAAATTGATATAATTTAAATAGAAATGTCTCGGAAGAGTGGAATGTGCATGAATGTGAGATGTAATGAACATAAATGTGCAATGTGCAAAAGTATGCAAAATGAAATGAAATAGAAATGTCCAGGGTGAGTGCACATGTGCATGAATATTCAAATTTATAATGTCCAGAAATGTCTTGGGTGTGAGCATGCGCACACACACTGTGGGCAGTTTAAAAATGCAAGTTAGCTGCTATGTATATTTTTGTCTGAGAAAATCAGAGTACCTGGAGGAAGCCCCCCAAGCACGAAAACCAAACTATCACCCACACAGAACCAAAGGTGGGACTAGAACGCCTGACCCTGGAGATGCAAAGTCACCATACTGTCAGCTACAGAGCATTCATCTCCTCATACATTATCAATCATATTAATATATTTTAATTAGTTAAATCCTTAACGGCAATAATCAATTAATGATTAATCACTAGCATCCTTAGTTAGAATAAAGTTTATAATTAGCTTGCATGCATTCACTAGCTCTGTTAAGTCTAGTGAATGCATTATATCAATGATCACAGAATATCTTAACAAGACTGTTTTGAGCAGCTGCATAAATCATTATAAATTCCTCTACAGTATTTGGGATATTTAGCTTATTTATAGGCGTACATGTTAATTAGGTAAGGGCAAGTGTTTTTAGATTACTAATTGATCAATACTGTTTTATTACAGTAAATGAGTAATTACCTAAATATGTAGTTGTATATTTTGTAAAGAAAAAGGAAAAAAGGAGGATTGAAGCTGGAAGAAGGAGGCAAAGATGGCACAGACAACAAGAAAGAGGAAGAGCTGAAACGTCCTGATGAAGAGTCACTTCCGGAACCAGAATCCACTCAAGGCGGAGAGGAGAAGCAGAAGAAAAAGGCAGATGATCTTTGGGCTAGCTTTTTAAGTGATGTCGGCCCAAGACCAAAAGCTGTGGCCCCAGGCTCGCAACAGGTGAGTGATTCTAAAATATTCTGACAAAAGATATAATGGTCAGTAATCTTTTGCCGAAGAAAAAGTGTGAATGTTCTGTATTAGCATCATGAACAATTCATCAACCGTGATTGGGGGGAAAAAAACTATTAAAAAAACTGCTCGATAAGTGTAATGGTGTCTATTGCAGTGAAACCACTGCAAGTACTTAATTATCCTATCACCTCAGCTCTGGCTGGCATTTTTTACACTTGCTTAAGAAAAGGTCATGAGTTGGACAACAGGAAGCAATTGTATGGAAGCCAGTGGACAGAAGAGATGAGAAACTGAATACATGGATGCTTTGGACAATCGTGTGCATCCAACTTTGTGGTAACAGTTTGGGGAAGAACCACATACTGGAGTGATGGTGTCCGATCATTTGGCCATAATGTGTGGCATGTAAAGCATCATTAAAAAGATCTTTAGAACATTCATTTAAACTATAGGCACATGAGCTACAGCTTAATGATGTCTGAATTCTCAGAAATAGGGCCACGTAGTCTCGTCTTTTTATTATTTGGATTAGAGGAATGATTTTGATTGACAAGCAGTTTATTATAGCATGTTGTGCTTCCCTTTTTTAATTATAATTACAATTTATTTACAGTTTATATGATGCTTCTGCATGCCTTGCGTACAAAAACAATATTAGTAAAAAAATAGGGGAAATCTTTAAAAGTCCTGTTCTTACTTGCTTGTAGATCACAGAAGATTCAGACAAAGTTAGGAAGTCCAGCACAGAGTCTTCACACAAAGAACGGAAAGCTGCAGAGGCCTCCACAGTCACAATAACAAAGGTGTATGACTTTGCTGGAGAAGAAGTTCGGTAAGTCCTTCATGCAGCCCAGCCTCGCCGCCTGTGTTACTGATTTTAATCACCAGGTGGCAGCATGGTATAACCAGCAAATTGAAGCGAACAAAAGGACACTCCTTTTCATCATGCTGAAAGCAAGATACATGACAATATAGTCGAGCTGCTGGTGTTGGTTAGGATGTAGGCTTTTTGCTGAATGGTAATTATTTAACTGTGGCCAATTATCTTCAGCTCTTGAATCCTCACGTCTTTGGCTTAATGATAAATGTGTGGTCAGTTTTTGCAATAAAGAGTTTAAGATGGGTAGAATTTTATATATATAATATATTTAATGTGTCCGAGAGAAAGAGAGAGAGTCTGTGAACAATCTTAGATTGTATACCAATGTTATAATTTCGGCTCATAACATTAAATCATATACTGCATTGCAAATCTCTCAGCCTCCACACTTGCATAAAGTCTCAAGGGAAGTTGTTTTGTGCACAACCATATGGTCACTTTAGAGCATAATGTTGCAGCATTTTTCTCCATCACTGCAAAAAAGAAATGTAAATAAATAAATATTGCTTTTTAAAATATTTGCTGCTATAGACTAGTCAAAAAGACAGAGACCATCCTGAGTAATTTCTGACACACGTCTCAGCTTACAGAGCATGCTTGAAAAAAAAAAAGACTTCTCTTGAATCACCCTTTTTCCTTAGCTTTGGTCTATTTGGTCATCAGTCTAGTGCTGCTTTAGACTTCTGTTTAATTCAAATGTGTGCATGCGTGCACTCGCTTAAGTGTACATGGTATGTGGTTAATATAGCAACGGATATCACATGTATGCAGGGTTACTAAAGAGGTGGATGCTGAGTCGCGCGAGGCTAAAAGCTTTCTCAAAAAAGAGGAAAAGGAAGATGAGGAGCAGACCTCCATGTCTAAAGCTTCAGCTGAATCCTCACTCACTGCTGGACCCAGGTACCATCATAAACACACTGTGGAAAACCCTTAGAGGTTGAATATTGAAATCTAATAACAGGAGGATTTCTTAATCTGCTGCTGTACTCGTCAAAACTGTCCTGTCTTTGCAACTTACTACATACTAAACATTCTGGGAAATTAGGAATTCTCAAGAGTTTTTTCTTTGCTTCTAACAGCTCTGGCTTTCGCATCAGGGCCCTAAATCTACATCTGGATTTCTCTAAAGAAAAGACATTGTTACAGTGCAGCTGTTAAAATGAAACGTGCTATAAAAAAGATTTAAATATCTAGAATGTTATATTTCAGCACTTTTGATTACAAGGGTGATGAGACTTAACTGGATCATCCATCACACGGGTCATCAAGATTAACACAATACCTGCTCTGATAAGAGTAGTGATGAACATTATTGTTTCTGCTCTTGTTTTTTTTAATGCCATTTTGTTGTTTGTGTGTTAGAGCAACAGAACGCTCTCTCACTCTCTTTGGTTTTGTGTGGGTTTTTTTGGTCACCAGCTGCATATAGAGAATGAGATTATAGCTTTATACAATATATACTGTGTGTATGATGGATAGCAAGTCTTTTTAAAGCAACCGTCTATTGTGGTTATTTGGGGTTTTCAAGAAAATACACCAATAAGCCATAACATTAAAAACAGTTGAAAGTGAAGAGTGTTAATTATCTCTTTACAGTGGTACCTTTCAAGGAGTAGGATATGTTAAGCACCAAGCATTTCCAAAACAGCAGGTCTTGTGGGGCGTTGCCGGTATGCAGTGGGTAAAAACTCAAAATTGATCCGAAGAGGAAAACCAGTGACAGAGCATCCAAGGCTCACTGATGCATGTGTGGAGTTATGGCTAGGTCGTCTGGTCCGATCTTATAGAATTCTACTTTAGCATACATTGTTGAACACATTAATGTGTTGGCTATTCAGCTAAATAATAAAAAAAAAAACTTTATTTATTCCCAGGGGCCAATTTAAGCCACACAGAGTAGTACAGAAAGATCAGTGCAAATAAAAAAATAACATCAAATAAAACTGTTGTAGTGATAATAAATGAAAATAGTTTGCTAGTGCAAAACAGCTGCAAGTAAACATCTTTATATAAACATAAACTGTATAAACTGCAAAAATAGGTAATGCTTAATAGCAGGAACAAAAGAACAAGGTGAAATGGATGGATGCATGTATTAATAAATTAACTTAAAGTGAGAATATTCTTCTGCAATATGTAAACAGTGTAGAGTCTTTGTCACAGCAGAGTCTAGATCTCTATATGAATGTCTTTCACAGATTGTGAGTCTAAGATTCCATGAGTCTATTAATCACAATCTGTGAAAAAACATCTGGCTTCTGCTGTGACAATGATTTTAAAGTTGCTGCTGTATACCAGTATTTACAGACTGCACGATAATCTTCTTACTTTAAGTTTAATTTATTAATATATGCTATGATAGAAAAGCATCAGCTTTTTTTTTTGCTGCCTCAAGTTTATTGCTGCTTGCTGTTTATGAGGTTACGCAGTCACAGACCTGTCAGAGTCCCCATGATGTCCTCTGGCCACAGCTGAAAGTGACTGCAAAGGTTATGCAGTGTTCTTCAGATGCATTCAGGTGTATGACTTTGATACACACCATTTAGCTAAACATTGTTGCAGACCAAGTACACCTCATCATGGCAACAGTAGTCCCTAATGGCAGCAGCCTCTCATGTGGGGTAATGCACACAATGTTCAGGAATAGTTTGAGGAACACAGCAGCAAGTTTGATGTGTTTAACTTGACCTCCAGATTCCTGAGATCTCAATCTGTGCATCTGTGCGATGTGCTGGGCAAATAATTCTGATCTATGAAGGTCCCACATCACAGCTTACAGACCTTATAGGATCTGCTGCAAGTGTCTCTGTGCCAGAGACCACAGCACACCTTTAGAAGCTCCTGCTGTTCATACTCCAGCAGTTTTCCCGCTGTTTGCACATGGTTGCCATGACGCATAATTGCACAACTTTAGATTTCCTCTTAGGCGGTTGACTGTAGCTGCACAGGAAGTCATTCTTTCCTGTTACAGGAAGTGCTGTGTGTCCAGAGCCTTTCCTGGCTCAGATGAAAGTTGCATCCCTCTTTCACTTTATCCCACTGCTAATGTCTTTCTCTCATTTTTAGCACAACAAACTCACCCTATTTTTCATTTCAGCATGCTCGGTGTAATTATTTTTTTATCCGTAGTGTTTTTACTATAAAGAGAGGAACCAGTCTTTCTGTTCCTCTGTTGTGCTTCATAATTTGGTCTAAATTTGGAGAAGGCACTTAACAACTTCCAGTTAATCTGTTCTGATCTCTCCTGTCCTGTCCCTCTGTCCTGACTCAGCATGCTGCGTGTCTGTTTCTTCACTTTGCTCAGTCGCACTGCACATTAAAAGTGCTGACTCTTGTTAATCAAGCTGCCCCTTCCCCCCTCTTTCCTGTTCTCTCTTGTTACTTCTTGCAGAGGTTTAATGTTTAGTGCAATTAAGAGAAATCGCTCTTTTTTAATCTCTGAATATTCATTTCCAACTCACTTACAACTGTTGTAATTACAGTGATGGTGCATGTGCACACATGTACATTGTATACATTCTCTTGAGTGTTCTGTGCCTTTTTTTGTTTGTCTTTACTTGTGTGTCTGGTGGGCGGGAGAAAAAGGCTATAGTGTAATAAGGCTGCAGAGGGTAAGTGCTATCGATTAGAACACCAACCAGATTTACTGCCACTTGTTCAGCACTCTACTGATTGGTAGATTGATTTGTGTCGTGTCTCAGTGTGTGTGAAATCTACACGTAATAGTAGTGTGTCTCTACTACAAACAAACAAACGGCTCGTGCAGTCATGTACCTGTACCCTTACGACGTATATGCAACGAAGGATATTTTCTTTAAATTGCTCGCTTTCCTTTTAACCAGCTGTTTTACATTCATATTTTTTTTAGTCCAACTGGATTGCCTTTGCTAAGCCTGTAAATCTTTTCTACCCTAAACTCTTATTGTAAAAAGTGTGTACGTGTGATTATACGAATATGTTCTGACTGAGTAATCTGATTGGACGAGAGGCATTTCACAAGTGGTGATAATAGAGGATAACAGCACTTAGATATTTAGCTGTATGTATCACTCCGCGTCACAGGTGTTCTAACTGTCGTTAATTCGTGAAAAGTCGCTGGTGTGTACCGCAGCACTGAGGAGAGCTCAGGTACCTGCCAAAACCTACATAAAAAACCAGTCACAGAAGCACTTCTGGAAAACAAACGTTTAACATCACTGTCATTTTAAACAAGACTTTTTCTCCTTAGTTATTGCTTCTAAGTCGTCCTGAACTGCCTCTGAGCCAACTGTGTTCTGTTAATTTTTAAGGTGAGCTATAAAGCAAACTAGCTTCTAACACATGACTGAATTTCTCCCTAACACCTAATCAAGGGCACTATTTTGTTGTGTGGAACAAGAGATTGTGCACCAGCTTTCCATTTAGCGCTATTTGGGATTTTACTCCGAAAGTTAATATAGCTCATATAAAGAGAAACCTAGTTAGCTACACAGTACCAGTAAGAATTTAAAATCAACTCCACCCCTGTTTATTGTACTAACTGTTGGTCACCAGCCTAATGCTAGTTTGCCCAGTTGCGTAAGGATGTGTTGCAGGAGCAAAATAACTGATGAAAAGAACAATTCATAATCTGTTAATGATAAATGCCAATTGTAGAATTGTTCATCAACCTCAAATGTAAATTTTGCTATCTAGTCTGCTATTTGCATTTGATAGAATTTCAGTATCTTTACTTCTCCACCAAGTTTCTTTTTTTCCAAGCCTGTGTGCGAGTAGCAGAATATAGTACAGCGCTGGGAAATGCGTGTCCACTGTAGCTAATGACTGCCATATGTACTCCAGTCATAGTTCTAATTATAGAGGTCTATCTCCTGAGTTCTAAAAATATCTCTAGTCCTTTATTATTACAGAACGAACACGCGCGCGCACGCACACACTCACACACACACACACACACACACACACACACACACACCTTTCTCTGTGAGTCACCACGGACAAGTGGATCTTTAGATCTTTAATGTACACTATATCTAGAGTGTGGGTTGTGGGAATCGTCTTCATAAAGTGTATTTATTTAAACTGTAACAAATTTTTTATGTACCACATTTTTATTTCATTTATTTTATTTGTGTGTGTCTGTGTGGATACATATTTTACTTTGTTGCTTTGAAAAATAAAAACATTGGATAAATTGTAGGAATAAAACATAAAATGTCATCATTAATTAAGTAAAAATACAAATATAACTCTGAAATCCACCAGTTTCTAATTATTATTTCTGATTGTTTCATGTAGCCTTCTAGCTTGTTATTCATGTCTTACCTTCAATTCCTCAAATGTCTTGTAAATCAATGTCTTGTTACATGCATCGTGAAGCATCATTGTACATACAGTGGTGTGAAAAACTATTTGCCCCTTCCTGATTTCTTAGTCTTTTGCATGTTTGTCACACTTAAATGTTTCTGCTCGTCAAAAACCGTTAACTATTAGTCAAAGATAAAATAATTGAACACAAAATGCAGTTTTTAAATGAAGGTTTACATTATTAAGGGAGAAAAAAAACTCCAAATCTACATGGCCCTGTGTGAAAAAGTGATTGCCCCCCTTGTTAAAAAATAACTTAACTGTGGTTTATCACACCTGAGTTCAATTTCTGTAGTCACCCCCAGGCCTGATTACTGCCACACCTGTTTCAATCAAGAAATCACTTAAATAGGAGCTACCTGACACAGAGAAGTAAACCAAAAGCACCTCAAAAGCTAGACATCATGCCAAGATCCAAAGAAATTCAGGAAAAAAATGAGAACAAAAGTAATTGATATCTATCAGTCTGGTAAAGGTTATAAAGCCATTTCTAAAGCTTTGGGACTCCAGCGAACCACAGTGAGAGCCATCATCCACAAATGGCAAAAACATGGAACAGTGGTGAACCTTCCCAGGAGTGGCCGGCCGACCAAAATTACCCCAAGAGCACAGAGACAACTCATCCGAGAGGCCACAAAAGACCCCAGGACAACATCTAAAGAACTGCAGGCCTCACTTGCCTCAATTAAGGTCAGTGTTTACGACTCCACCATAAGAAAGAGACTGGGCAAAAACGGCCTGCATGGCAGATTTCTAAGGCAAACCACTTTTAAGCAAAAAGAACATTAAGGCTCGTCTCAATTTTGCTAAAAAACATCTCAATGATTGCCAAGACTTTTGGGAAAATACCTTGTGGACCGATGAGACAAAAGTTGAACTTTTTGGAAGGTGCGTGTCCCGTTACATCTGGCATAAAAGTAACACAGCATTTCAGAAAAAGAACATCATGCCAACAGTAAAATTAGGTGGTGGTAGTGTGATGGTCTGGGGTTGTTTTGCTGCTTCAGGACCTGGAAGGCTTGCTGTGATAGATGGAACCATGAATTCTACTGTCTACCAAAAAATCCTGAAGAAGAATGTCCGGCCATCTGTTCGTCAACTCAAGCTGAAGCGATCTTGGGTGCTGCAGCAGGACAATGACCCAAAACACACCAGCAAATCCACCTCTGACTGGCTGAAGAAAAACAAAATGAAGACTTTGGAGTGGCCTAGTCAAAGTCCTGACCTGAATCCTATTGAGATGTTGTGGCATGACCTTAAAAAGGCGGTTCATGCTAGAAAACCCTCAAATAAAGCTGAATTACAACAATTCTGCAAAGATGAGTGGGCCAAAATTCCTCCAGAGGGCTGTACAAGACTCGTTGCAAGTTATTGCAAACGCTTGATTGCAGTTATTGCTGCTAAGGGTGGCCCAACCAGTTATTAGGTTCAGGGGGCAATTACTTTTTCACACAGGGCCATGTAGATTTGGAGTTTTTTTTCTCCCTTAATAACGTAAACCTTCATTTAAAAACAGCATTTTGTGTTTACTTGTGTTATCTTTGACTAATAGTTAAATGTGTTTGATGATCAGAAACATTTTGTGTGACAAACATGCAAAAGAATAAGAAATCAGGAAGGGGGCAAATAGTTTTTCACACCACTGTAAGCTGTCAGGTGTGATTAAAAACAAAGTCTTTAACATGCTGCCTGACCCTCGTAGTACATTTGGGTCATCAGTTGACTTTATTTTATTGCCACATAACATTGTTGAGCCTAGACCTGACCCAACTGCAGTAACCCCAGAGTACAACACTGCCTCCAGAGGCTTGAACAGTTGGCACGTTGTGTGATTGTGTCATGTGCCTCGCTTCTTACCCTGACACACCCACTGTTCTGGTAAAATTCCAATCTGGACTATCAGATCACATGGGCTTTTTTCATTGCTCCAAAGTCTAATCCCATTTCCAGCGATTTTAATGTTTTCTTATTGTCACTTGCTAATAATTTGACGCTTCTTAAAAGGCAACTTCACTTTGTGTAGTCCTGTCAATCTTTTTTAGATTTTAGAATTCAGTTGTCTATTGTAAATGATTTACTTTCCATTATCCCTTATTTTTCACTAGTTTCTCACTAATCTTTCCTTATTAATGAGCTGTTGGTTAGATATGTACTAAACAGTGAGTTTAAAACCCTTGACAGTATTCCTGTATGTCAGTATTTTAAAGATTACTCTTCGTTTTCTTATAAGTATCTTATTCTTTGAATGTGTGTGTGTGTGTGTGTGTGTGTGTGTGTGTGAGACTAATGAACACTGAACACAAGTAGTGCATTTTAACGATGAAAGTGCTTTCAGCAGGACTGTATTTAATTCAAAAACAGCAGGCGAGCGATGATGTGTGTACAAGAGGGAGTGATCAGTGAGGGTATTGTTTCCTGCCTCTTTAAAGCTCAGTAATGAGTTTTATGACTGGATTTGAATGAGCGTTTGACATCACGTTGCCTCCCATCGGCTCTTTGCAGCCCAGATGAGCTGTACTATTTCTGCTTCTGATGAAACCAGGACATCTTTCAATCCCCAGATCTCAGAGTGTACAATGACCTGAAAACACTGTGTCCATCCTTGAAGAAGCAGATACAAATTCTCTTTCGTGGATTGGTAAAACACATATTAAAAAAACAAGTTCTCTGGAGACGACACACACTAGGGTTCAGGACATTTTTGTTTCATTTCAAGAGGCTGGAAAAAAAGGCTGCTGGGAGAATGGCTCATTATATCATATAAATTAATCCGGTCATAACTAGGTTTTAAAAGACTTTCCATTAATGTAGCATTTGACCTAGTGACATTTAAAAACGTTGGGCCACCTTAATGGGTCATGTATGGGTAAATTGCATTTTTATGCAAAAGCAAAAAAAAAATAATAAAAAAATGTTTTTGCTTCATCTTATTAAACCTGTCTAGCATCACCTACTTTCCTATGACGGCATGGAATACAATATTACTTTCTCAGCAGATAACTGCATGTCTTCAAGCCTCTAGTGTGTGCTTAGGCATTTAGATTTAGAATAAAACTCCTTCTTTCGAAAATACTAGTGATGACTTTTAATTAAAAGACAAAGTACCGCTCTACAATCTCCCTCCAGATATTAATGGTATTTACTTCTTCCAACCGACTCTCCCAGCTCTGTAAATTTAAGTAAAATGTTTTAAAGCAAAAACTCTCTTGGATCACGTAGAACATTATTGCAAAGTGAAGGATTTTGCTTTTTGCATCTTCAGCCTTTCAGAATAATCTCCTTTAACCCAGGCCAGCATTCATTTAGTCCCCATTGTCATCATCTATGAAGCTTTAATTGCCACCAGTCAGGTCTCCACTTTACTGACTTGTAGCAGGAAGAGAATTTTCTCCTCCATTCTAACACAGCTGTGTCAGTGGAAAAAGATTGAAAGGCATTTTGGGGAACAGCGGGGTGTTGCACTTAACTAACAAACTGTGGGAACAGATGAACAAGTAGAGCCAGCATATTTGGGGCCCCGGTTTACTTCTGCTCAGTTTCTCTGCCTGGCACTGGCTTCCCCTGAGACACCAGTTTCTCACAGAACCTTACAACAGGAAGGAGACTGAGGTTGTTTAGCTGGTACACATTACGCTCCCTTGATCTTATCAATCATTTTGATGTGAAGTGGTAGCCTAATTTTGCGCCTGAGCCAAATTAAAGTAGTGATTGTGTAGTTGCCATTATCTGATGGGTGGAGAACGAAGGTTTTTGTTGTTTTTATGTTTTTTAAGTTTGATTCAGACTATGCAAGTACACAGTGAATAAGATGTTCATAAAAATGGCCGATGCCATTATTGTCTTGTCTTTGCACATCTATCTATAAAGAATTTTTTTTTGTTATTGTTTTGTGCAGCCTGTACTTTTAGTATGCTAATTACGCTTAACCTCGCTTCCTTGGCACTGACATCATGTGACCTTAACCTCATTATAATTTTCCTCAAAACATCATCATGGCGGGCACGGAGCCAACCCACAAAAAAAATATGCAAGCTTTTTACGGAATCTACCAAGAAAAATCTTCTCTCGTTTGTGTTTTCTGACTTCTTGTTTGTTTTGACACCTTGTCATGTGACTGTTTCATTTGCATATTTGTTAATATTCATTACCAAAAATGGGCGTGTACACAGGACCAGCCTTGTCTGTGTTCAATTATTTCATTGATTTTATACAACACATTTCTTTTGATATAGTGACTTTATTTATTAATATACTGTATGCCACTCTCTAAATGGAACATATCAAAGGACCACTTCTTAAGTGCTTAATCAGGCTTGAGGTGGATCTGCATGCTCTGTCATCACTGTGCATGATACCTGTTGCAGTTGTAGCAACCGATCCGTTTCCTAAATTGCCAAAAGTGCTCGTCTGCCTTCACATGCATATAAATTTAAGTAACATTCAATTCTTTTTTGGGGGGTTCGTCGTTACCACACAGACAAGGGCCCTCAGTCATGAGGAATGCTCTCTGCAACATCTGGACGTTTGACGCCTTTCTGAAGCTCCATTGTTCCACTGAAGGAAAAAGCACCCCAGACCATTATGGCGCCCCCTCCACTGCGGCACGTAGAAAACATCTCAGGTGGGATCTGCTTGTCATGCCAGTAAAGTTGGAAACCATCAGGACCATCAAGGTTAAATTTTTTCTCATCAGAGAATAAAACTTTCTTCCACCTTTGAATGTCCCATGTTTGGTGCTCTCTTGCAAAGTCCAAACGAGCAGTTCTGTGGCGTGCAAGGAGACGAGGTCTTTAAAGACGCTTTACGACTTCAGTCTCAGATGCTGTCTGATGGTTATGGGGCTGCAGTCAGCACCAGTAATGGCCTTAATTTGGGTCGAGGATTGTCCAGTGTCTTGACGGACAGCCAATGGGATCCTCCGGCTCAGTGCTGGTGAAACTTTTTTGGGTCTTCCACTTGACTTTTTGTTACATAACCCTCAGGATCATTTAAGAAATTCTAAATGACTGTCTTACTGCGTCCCACCTCAGCAGCGATGGCGTGCTGTGAGAGACCCTGCTTATGCAGTTTAACAACCCGACCACGTTCAAAAAGGGAGAGATTTTTTGCCTTTGCCATCAGAACGTGTGACTACCTGACAGAAAATGACGATGAATCCACATCTTTGCACAAATTTGGCCTTTTAAAGGCATGTGGTCCTAAAATTTTAATCAGATGTAAAACATCCTGTTTCAGTTTAATCGTTATTTTCAATTAATTGAATGCTCAAATTTTTTTTTGTCTCACTTCCATTTCTTCTGCTCTACTTGGAACCTTGGTAAGATCCAACCATGCAAAATATAATTTCTTGCCACTTTTTCAAGTGGTCTTAAACTTTTGATCTGGACTATATATATATATATATGAAATAAAGACCGAACTTTTAAAACTTTAGCAGTAAGACAGAACCCTGCTACTTTGTTTGCTAATTTCGCGTTGCTAATTTCAATGTTTACTCTTTTCTAGCACACCCACTGTCTTAGGATTACCTGTTAATTAGCTGATTTGTTAGATCAGTAGCACAAAAACAAAGAAAACAGGAGAATATGTGGCCTGGTGGTGTTGCAGGAGCAGGGAACATGTTAGAGTGACAGGATCCTGACACTGCGTGTTTTGCTGTATGTGTGCACTACACTGCAGTACCACACACACACACACTCTCTCTCTCTCTATTTACCTCCTAAGAGAGGTTTTTTCTGTGTGCCCTGTTTTTCGCAGTTGCCCAGGCAACTGTCTGAGGAACATGTGTGGTTTAGGCATCTAAAGGTTTCTGGGAGTTTGGACAGTGAGACTTATTGCTCTAGGTGTGTGGGTGTGTGGTCGGCCAGACCTCCTCCCTGCTCTGAGGCTTGGCAGTTGTGCAGGAGTCGAGGGGATTTTGTTTTTAGAAACTGTTGTGAAAATATGAGAGAAAGTTAAGTAACAGTGTTTTCCCTCAAGGTGATTTTTTTTTTTTTATTCCGCGAGCTCCATCATCATCTTCATCCACGTCTCCTTCCCCTCTCTCATGTGGGGTCATCTCTCTTGGGGTATTCCCATGTAATAAGGGTTAGTCTGATTTCTGGTATGATGCACTGATTTAAATCTGTAAATAGTAATTGCCTAATTTCCCTGGTCATGTATAAATCCATGAGGCTTTTCTCTAGTGTATCTGCATTCGAAGATGGGGGCAAGTACCAAATAAAGCAAGGTGACTATTTTGAGAGGGAAATTTGGACACACTGCTGAAAGCAGTGAGTGTGTGAATTTGTTGCTTTTGTGTTACATTTGTAGAGGTTTCTACTGCTGACATCCTTAGGCTAGAATAAATAGACGTGAGTACAGCCAAGCTTGAAAATGGCTTTTTATGTTGAAATCGTTTTGCTGTTCTCAGTGAGAGTGGCAAAGTGAAGCAAAACTGCATGGGTAAATGCTGAGGGTAATTTTGTCTAATGTGCTGTAATGATCCTAATGTGCTGCAGGGTTTCCTGCACCCTAACACACCTGCTTCAGCTCATGAAGAGCTCCATGATAAGAGCATAAAAAGCATTTATTTGTGGACTAGGTTACTCTAGAGTCAGGAGGTTAAGGTTTTATTGTAATTTTTCCATTTTCCTATTTTCCTGTCGGCCATTTGCATTTTTAATGCTCGTTGTAAAACTTCAATCTACCAGACTCTTAATCTCAGTCTTCCCTTCACAAATGGCATACTCTCCTTTTTCTTGGTTATATACAATACTATGCAAAAGTCTTAGGAATCATATTATATGCTGTACCCATTTTGTTATACATGTTTATGTTTATAATGTCTGCATAATAATGTACAAAATCATTCAGTATTTCCATATATAACTTAAAAATGTATAAATAGATAACATTACAGGAGGATGTATGCATGGCTGTAAATAAAGAAATATAGTACAAGACAGACCAGTTTTCTTGTAGAAACAAAAACCTAATAACTATTTTACTTACTTAAGTACTATGCAATAATCTTGGGCACATACAAAAATATAAGCAAAAGATGCCTTTGAAAACATTTCTGCATAAAAGAAACTTCTATAGGAGTAATAAAATAAGCAGTTTTAGACAAAGATTTGTGCAGTTTTATAAGAAAATAGCTGTTTTCTGGTTTTACTCAGCTTGCTGGAGAATCTGAGTTCTTCTGGTAACTTTGTCACACTCGCTTCTTTCTATTTTATGCGAATCCCAGGAGTGTACATTAGGTTTTTTGTGTCCATCTGAAAACTGTCTTGTACTAGCCTATATATTTTTTTCTTTACAGCCATGAATATATTTTGTAATATTATTTATTTATTAATTTTTAAGTTATATATGGAAATACTGAATGATTTTGTAAATAATTATGCAGACATTATAAACATACTGTATATGACAAAATTGGTACAGCATATAATATAGTGCCTAAGACTTCTGACAGAAAGGTGTGAAATAATAATGTTGCTTCTGGTGAGGGTTTATTTAATGTCTTTTTGAGAAAATGCCATACATACCATTTAAATTTCGTACCAATTAATTCATGAATAAAAATCTAATGCCACTAATAAAGTCTATTGTATTATCAAAATGTGTGTGCACATGGGTGTCTGAACCATGTAACAGCTAAAGCAGAGGGCAGCTTGTTGCGTGTCCAGGTGGTTGAGTGTAAAAGGTCTTTGAACTTTCTGTCTTACCACAACAGCTAGTGTTGTGTATGTGTTTGCACATATTCATTAGCCATCTCTGAACAGGTGCAGTATTTATTTATTTATTTTTTGGTCTGTGAGGATTAAAATTGTCCCTCAGGCTGTGAAAGACCGAGCAGGGCGGAGATGCCTCAAGCTACACATGTCTTACAGGACTTTGAAGATCAGAGAGGTACTGTAAGATGGGACAAAGAATAAAGGAAAAGGACGAAATGGTAAGGAAATCGAGAGGCGGATATTATACACACATATGCAAAACACAATGCTAAATGATTCCATTTGGCTGTGCTTCAGTCACATGTGCACTTCTTCCGCCTCTGGCTTTGAGTGGACCTGCTAACAGGCCCTCATCAGCCCCAGTGCAAACTGACCAGAAGCCCCTTGGAGAACTTTGAGAATGTGTTAACTGACGAGAACAAACGTTTTCTTTATAGAACTAGTAAATGAGACAGTGTTGGGTTATGGTGGTTTTTTTATCAAATCAGAGGTTTCTTTTCATTTTGGACAACTGCAGTGCAAGTATGAGGTTTTAAAAAGCAGTGGTGTAATTTGAGGCTGTTCATTTCTTTACCCATTCTCTGACTGAATAATTATTTTCCGTAACACTTTAAAAATCCCACAAACAAGTAGCTGTATTTTTTTTTTGCTTGATTTAATATCCTGCTAAGAATGTAGGTCACTGAGGCGATCCTGTGCTGGCTCGTGGACAATATCACTTACCTTTTTCCCAGTTCTAATAATCCATCAGCATCCTCTCTGAGCGGCAGCACCAACACTGCATGTAGGTCAGTATTGGCAATTCTGGCCTGTCTTTTAAGACATTCAGCAGTTGATTACACTATTTAGCTTGTAATCTGTTTTATAGATTTTGGTTTTCATGGTATGTTAGAAATTTTGGAAGCATGTTCTAGCCAGAGAACCAGCTTTGAGGAGAACCGTAGTGTTAATACACATAATAATGACAAATCTTTCATTGGATTTTGAATTCACATAAAAAAAAAAAAAACTGTGGTAGCCGAAGTGAAAAGTATTATGGTGTGTGAGCTCTGTCTGCTGTGATGGTGACCTTGATCAAAGTGGAAAGTTGATGAAGAGGAACATGGTCAAGGAATTTCGTTTCCTGTCCTGTAATGTCAGAATAAGACATGTTGCGCAGGGTTTCTGCACACATATGTGAGAGACAGTAACAAGTCTCTGGTCATGGGAGAGCTCAGACTGCAAATAAACTGGACCAGAATGACAGACTGCCAGACTCCAATCCTGCGTCTGTGTTTGTGTATGTTTGTGAGTAACTGTGCCCTTCAGTTTTGTCTTCACTTTTGTTTGTACTTAAAATCCTCGACTCTATTTAACCCTTCCTGCCTGCTTTCTCACTCACTGCTGCCGAACAGCATGCAGGATTGACTCTCAGTCAAGTCTTGATTATCTATTGATTCACTGTCTGAGCACGCTTAAGGTGTATGTGTGCATGTGTGATCATCCATATCAATTCGTCTGTTGACCAAGCTGGTGCAGCAAAATTGTTCTTGCACAAACCTCTAGAGCATAAGCACAAAAGATTTGGCTTTGTGTACTTTCGTGCGCCCTTGATAGGCTCGGCCTGTCGTGGGAATAGTGCTACACTGAAACAGCTGCCCGAAAGCTGTGTGTAATCACGGGCTTTGTGATATGCTGTAGTATACAGGTGTGTATGCGTGCGTGCGCGCCTGTGTGTACACTGGAGCGCTGGCTCATTTATTGCTTCTCTAGTTTTTCATCCCTTCCCGTCTTTTATATACACACACGCCTACGTTTGCACATGCGGATCTCCTGAGAGCTGAGCTAGATTTGTTTCTTCCTGAAGGGCAGCAAGAGAAACATACAAACAACCAGCATGGTCCAAAGAATCCTTCCTCATTCCCTCCTTTTATCTTTTTCCCTTTTCCCCTTGAATGATGCTGACAGCATCAGCACAGATGGCAAATGCATTCTGTCATGGGGACTTTAGCCCTGTTTTCCCTCGAAGTTGTCTTTGTTTCCTCTTTTCTCGTTCATGCTGCTGCCTTTTTCTTTTGCCTCTAGTCTTACTCTTGCCCTAGATTAGTGTATTTTCTGCCTCTGTTATTTTTATGCTGTAAGTATGTGCACGTTCTTTAAACAGCAGCAAACGTGAAGGATTTGTTTGGAGTGGCAGAAGCTAAATATACATCACTATACCAATAGAGCAGGAACATGAACTACATCCCTGTATTGATTGCTGGAGTAATGCGTGTTCCTGTGACATGACCCACCTGATCCACGGTATTAGTCATACCATTCAAGAGCACGTTGTATGTTGTATTGACGAATGAGCTCATGTTTCATGGTTTGGCATGAAATAAATCTGCTATGAAATGGTTCGAGTGGTTTGTATCAGGGATTAGGAGTGCAAGTTAAGTAGATTTCTGTTTCAGTTCAGTTATAGATACGACAACGAATTGTAGTGTGGAGAATGATTGTTACTGCTTTTCTGATCATATTTCATGTTTTTCAAACCCTGAGTAAATCAGCAAACATAACTGATACAGTTTTGGATTGATTTAGTTATTTAATTGAGTGTGACTTAACTCACATGTATTGCAGTAGATAGTGATCAGAAATACAGTACTGAAGCTAATTCTACTTTCAAAAATGGAGGTCAAGCGATAAATTATTTGAAAAAATGTGGGCCACAAAACTAGAATTTTAAGATCCTGATGTAACATGCTGTGAAAGAAACCTGCGGAACACATTACTTACATCTGTGCGAAGCAGGAAATCATCTCTAAATGAACCTCCTTTAAGGTGGTTTGGATGCATCAGCAGAAGACCACAATGGATTGCATTCTTTGTCAGCCAAGAACAGGATGCTGACACTATAGTGGGCAGAGGCTCACAGAACCTGGACAGTGAAAGAAAAGTCTAGGTTGTGCATTCTGAAATGCTTTTTTGTTCTCCACAGTCATAAGGAGTGGGTATTAGTGTAGACTAGACTTGCTGTCAGCTGGAGGCTGCCTGTCAGTTCTTCTCTAATCTGTCATCAGCAAGGCACTTCCACCCACAGAACTGAATGTCACCATTCTGTCTGTTCCAAACACCCAAAATCTGAAAATCCCTAGCTGTCGAAATTCCCAGCAGATCAGCACTTTCTGAAATATGCAGACCAACCCATTTAGCACCACCAGCCATGCCACTGGTAAAAACTTAATTTTTGTTATTCAGATATGAACCTTTTGACATTTTGTACCTGGATAAAGATTAGCATTGTACTGCTGCCAGATGATAGGATAATTGCATGAATGAAGTTCCAGATATCCCTATTAAAATGACAGATGACTGTATATAATTGTACAACCCACATAAACCAGTATACAGATAGCAGGAGCCTCAGTCAGAAGCATGGACAAGAAGTGTGCAGATTGCATGAGCAATTATAAATATCTGCATTTCATAAAGGCTATGCATAATGCACATGAGGGAGAAATTTGTGTAATGTAATTTTTTTTGTAGGTCGAATTTGTTTATGCAGTTTTTTACTTTTCTTTAAAAGGATAAAGCTGAGTGCCTATTTTATATATGCACACACACACACACACACGAAAGAATTGCTCATTCTCATTCATTTCAACTGAAACCCTTTTTTCTATGACTCACCTGAGCATGAAACTATTCTGTTCATGGACCCTGCTTCTCTCCAGCATGATTCCTTCTCCTCTCACCTCTCGACCCCCACCCCAGTCACCCTCCTGCTGGAAGATCCCACTACCCTGATGGCTTTCCTTTCCCTGACACAGATCGTTTAACATTCCATTATTGCAACCAAGCTTAGCACCAGTGTCAAGATGCCTTCTGTATCATTCAAAATGGACATCCTTGTTCCAGGAGCATTAGAAATCGCTCCATTAAAGCATAGAAAAACTTGCTGTCACCTCTACCCTGTATTGCCCCCTGTGTTTAACCCCTGCTTGTTTTTCCCTTCTCTGTCATAGGATCTTTATCTGAGTGCTGAATGTTTGCCTGTAGTATTTTAATGCATTTAAGCTGTTTCTGCTTTATTGGTGTAAATAACACTTGAGATTTTCGGTCCCTTTGCAGATCTGCTTAAATATAATTAACGTGGGTGTTATTCATTTTTAATATTTTTGATTCTTGATTAAAATGTCTCCCTTGTGTCCCATTGATGTTTCATCCTTTAAAATTTTTCTGTCTCTTTTAGCGTGAAGAGACCAGCGGGGATGGGCAGTATCCTGAACCGGCTTGGAGGAAAGAAGCCTAAAATGAGCACTCTAGAGAAGTCCAAGCTGGACTGGGACATGTTCAAAACAGAAGAGGGCATCACTGAAGAGCTGGCCATTCATAATCGTGGTAAAGAAGGGTAAGTCTGCAATAGTTACATAATTACGGAAATGTCAGGCGTTTGCATTTGATCGTTATTCGAGATATGCTTTGATGTATACTGCGTGTCCCCAAAAGTTATTTTTTTGCCAATGACTGCTATGGATAATTTTCATCTATGTTCTTAATGTTCGTTATTTAAAAAGTATAGCTTCCCTTAAAAGATTCTTTTTTGCATTACATTCAAAAGGAATATGATTGCATTGATTCAAAGGTCATTCCTGATCATATTCATGTTGCACACTTTGTACTGTCTTACACTTGGACGTTTAGTGCTTTGAGTGTAAAGAATAAGAATTTTAAAGCTACTCGTCACTCAGTCTCCTTTTCTCCTTTATTCTATCCTTTGTGATGAGTCCTTATATTTTATCAGTAGCTTTTTTTCACACTTATTTTCTACCGACTCTGGCTTAAGTGTAGCTTAATAAATCAGTGCAGTGTAGATTAACTTCAGGCACCTGCACCAATTAGCCAAAACATTACTACCGACAGCTTAACTGAACAACATTACTCACCAACTACAGTACTAGTCAAAAGTTTAGACATGCCTTCTAATTAATATTTTCTACTTTCTATAGCAATACTGAAATTTTCAAATATAGAAAATATCACATACAGTATTAGGTAATTAAGTTACAACTTAATATTATAGTAATTAATTAACAAGTCAACTGTTATTTTAAGACACTGGGATCAGTTGTTCTGAAATATTTCTTTGCAAGAACGGTATAGTCAAATGCATCTGCAAAACCTGTCAAGTGCCGTGATGACACTGGCTCTCATGAATACCATCCCAGGGAAGCAAGACCAAATCTTACCTTTGCTTCAGAGTTGTTGGACTTTTAGAGTTACAAACGTCTAAAATCACCAATTTACAGCACCTGTCACAGCTTAGAGTCGTTATAAAGGCTTTATAGAACATGAATAGCAGACATATTTAAACATCAGATGTTAAGAGGAGATTATTGCATATTTTGGATGCCTTCAGCATTGTTTTGCAAGGAGAAAAAAAATTCAGGTGAGACCATGGAGTTAGAAAGTGTGGTCAAACTTACTGGGGTATACACCAGTAAACTGGTTTTAGGATCATGGGCACCAAAGGCTCACTCATGCCCGCACGAACCAAAGGCCAGGCCATCCAGTCCAATCCAGTCGAGAACCTGTGGGATCCACGGAGTCTGATCACTGAGGCACCACCCCTCAACCCACAGCAGCTAAAGTAGCCGTTGCCAATGTCCTGGTGCCAGACACCACAGATACCCCCAGAGGCAGTGCAGAGCCACGCCCCTCGGGGCCAGAACTGCCCCAGTGCGGCCTAGGATGTTTTAATGTTGTTTTTATGTTTATGGCTAATCAGTGTATATCAGAGAAAAGCACGTTGGGTCCAACATCTGTTACAAGCAGCAGATAAAAACCAGCATCTAGATTTCCATAGTACAACCTTGTTAATACCTGTTTTAATGCTTTCCATAGAACATATTTTGTGTTTCAGCTTGCACTGTACATTTGTTAAAGTATGACATTCTTTGTGATGTCTGCTGACGTTGTGATGCTGTGTGATTGCTTTTGATTTCATCCTGAAGCCCAGCTAGACCTCTTAAAATTGCATGTTTACATCTAAATAGTATGTACAAACAGGTACTTTGGCCTCGTTTACCAATAATTACCTTGTTTTTTGGTGAGAGTGTGTAAGAGTGCAATGCAAGAATGTAAGAATCAAAGGGACATAATCACACATGTACATGCAGGGCTGTTAGTGCATGAGTGGCATGTATGTGCGCGTATACACACACACACACACACACACAAACACATCTTTAGACTGCTCATCTCATAGCCTTCTTCCTGCACCTTTACTTATATTCTCAAAATATATATATACACAATTCCAGCACCCAGATTTTGATATTAAAGCTGCTGGAACTAAAGATGTTATCTTTTTCAGGTGTACTTAAGAAAATAAGAGAGTTCAGAATTTTGGATCAGTTTAATGGTGCATCAGAAAGTGTTCACAGTTCAAAATTTTGGAATCTTTTGGAATCCTGACAATGCCACAGCTGTCCATGAATCAGCCCTACTCTCTGGATAAGTGGTATGGCATCGGTCCTGTTACAAAGAGCAACACTTGCCAGCCTTGTTGAGCTCATGTATGTGGAAGATGGCAGTCAGTGCTGTTTGAGTGTAGTCGGTTGTCATGAGACGCAGCAAGGTGTATGTGTGTGTGTGTGTGCAAGCTAGTGACAATGACAAATAAATAATAAAAATAATCCCTCAAGTAGTTTGAATTAGCTTTGATTGGAGATAAAGCAATATTTTATGTATTTTTTTTAAGGGAAGTAATGCACACACACAAAAAAAAACACGAGCTCATTGATTTTTACATAGTTATTGCACCCAAGAGTTTGCTGCCTATGAGCATGATGTGCACCTTTCTAGAATGTTGCCAGTGTTTCCTCCATAAATAGACATCATTGATTTGCAAAGAGCAAACATTTCTCGGTTCACACTGACTGTGATATTATTTTTAACATAGTACAAGACGAAGACAATTCGTAAATGCAAGGTCCAAAAGCCCTACAGAAGTCTTTTTGGGACCTAGAAAATTTCTAAATGTCATAAGTTTCCTAACACTGAATGCTTCACTATAGCCCTTGCAAGGCAGCTCTTCATTTCACCAGCCCAGCTCTCATCAGCTTTGCAAAAGGACTATTAAAAACAGTATAAACAAACAGGCAGATGATGGCTGCAATAACACCTGCGCACGCTTTGGGGAATAGTTCCATCTCCCACTCTTTTAAAACCTAATGAACCCTGACTTAAGCACTGAGCCTGCTACCACTGTAGGGCGAAACATATTACAGCACATTGCTAAACATGTAATATTTATGATATTTTCAGAATCTCTAGTGCACTTAAGTCATGTATTAAACATTAAACTGCATGTATTAAGATATCCCAAGTCTATCTCTTTTATTTTCTCTTATTCCTTCGCCTTTTCATTAATTACAGTTGATTAGTTGGTCTATATACACTAGTTAGTTTCATGTTAGTTCCATATCTCCCCATAGTATATCATCATATTTCCATTTAAATCTTTTTTTCACAATGATCCTTAAGCCCCCAGAGTGTTTCCATGTACCAAGGTCTCCATAATCACCTCGCCTGCAGCTGTTGTGTGTGTCCCAGCTATGGGTTGGTTTGAAGGCTCGGGCTTATGGGAGTAGAGATGTACTTTAGGGGATGCTGTTACACAATGACATCATCTGTACACACGAGGAGTGTAACCCTTTGAGTGTATGATGAGATGTATCTCAAGGTTCAAGCTAAACACAGATGGGTTAGTCTTTTCTATTGGTGTGGAACGTGCACTGAGCCTCAATGGACTCTGGTTGAAAGGAGCCCCAAATTAAAAACCTGGGCTGGGGGTTAAAAATAAGATTTCTCTGACAGACCAAATTAGAGCATGCTTCTGGTTCTGTATTTTCAACTCCCTTTGGGAATGATGTGGTTTAGGAAGGGAGTTGGGCGTGGTGTGGTGGCCTACGATGGAGTCTAAAAGTGCAGGATGTGCTTATGGGGCCTACATCAGGCACGCTAAGGTCTGGATACAGCACAGAGAGACCAATTCTTAATCTGCAGTGAGGGACTTTTTTAGTTTTTGCAGATTTGCTTTCAATTTGGAAAATAGTTCAATTGATGCTTAACACCAGTCTAAAACAAGGCTCTCACTAACACGACAGATTAACAGAGAGGAATCAGAGCTGCAGTTTTGTTTTGGGAAGAAACAGAAGGGAGCAGTCTGACCAAGAGGGAATGAGACATACACTCCCTATAGACATACTCCAGAATCACTAAAATGGTTAAGCTAATGTGGATTGACAGGCCCATAACTGCATATTTAATAAAATAATTTTCCCCTGTAAGAGTTTCCATGTGCAAATGCAGCTGGTTTGTGGGTTCTCTCCTCTCAGCTGTTCCCACTAACATCCTAACAATCTACAGAGGTTCAGAGAGCAGCTTTGTTTTCCTGTTGAGCAACCGTCTGGGGACTCCGTTTTGTAAATGTCACATACAAGCATTACATCTTTCATGTTCAAGCACCTGCAACAAATTATGGTGAAATGATCTTGAAAATGTGTTTGACTGTTCCTCTCATTGTCATGCATCGTATCATACTAGTCAGTATTTCTTAATAGTTGTTCATCAAAGTCATTATATGCTGCAATACACAGTTGTATTTCTGTACACTTTCATTAATATAAAACTGTACAGAAATCGTTTAAAAGGCATCAGCGAGCAAATTTGCCTTGAAAGCCTTTTTCAATAAAAATTGATTTATGACTGTTGTATTGATGAATTTAAATTAGCTTTTAAATTGATGCATCAATCCAAACTGTCGGAAGGGGAATCCTAACACAAGGTCCAAACACAGTAAGTGTCCATTTTCAAGCAGCGCATGGTGGCTCTGGTGCAGAGAAACCAGGTGACAAAGCGGAACTTTATGCAAATGCACACAGCCACTGCATTATGTTTAGCTAATCTATTGAGGGCTTCCCAAAAGGGCAACCTTGTAGTTCTCCATTAAATTACAGTCAACACCATAAACACCCAGAATGATGACCAGAAGAGGGAGGAGGAGCCGTGGCATGTGGTCACACATTGTTACCTATTATCTCCCTGAAAGTGTCATATAATACTGAATAATCTTTGGTATAAGAGTTTTTGTGTTGTTAAATTTCTTGAGAATCGTGTACATTGACTGGAACGACTGAGCAGTAGAAACAACTTCGTCACTCTGACTCCCTTTACTTTGTGTAACTCTTATGCAGCAATTTGCAGTTATGGTTCACATTAAAGCCATCAACAGTCTTGACCCTTATATGAAGTGATTGTGCTTTTGTGCTTAAATACAGAACTGGTTTTCATTCTCACTTAAAGTGCTCAGAAAAGATGAGAAAACATTAGGGAGAATTTTAAGAAGGTGAGTTTAATCTGGATTCATACTAACCAAGAAAAAGAAATACAGTAAATTACAGCAAATTATCAAATTTTACAGCCTTTGACTTCCCTGCAGTTGTGTATATGCTGAACACAAGAACAATGAAAATTTTCTTAAAGAGGACCTATTATGCAAAATTTACTTTTTATTTATTTTTATGAAATCAGTTATGTCCTTTGTCAAATTGATGGTCTAGCCATATTTTACAGCTCTACTATGGGTTCAGATTTCGGGCCACCCTGTAGATTTTAAAAACATTTGTGTTCCTTTTCTAATTTACATTTATAACATTGATGACATAATATTTTGAATTTCCATCTATAGTGTTCTAAATAAAGAACTAAAACTGTGTTTTGTTTCTCAAAAGGTGTGATGCTTGTTGAACACAAGCACTAAGCTTATGTAAAAATACAGAATGGTTTATTAACTTCAATCTATTTTATGTTTAATAATTTGGCATGAATTGCAGTCTAAAGAAACAATTTTTTTGTTGTTTCACAGGAATAATCCGACTTGTTTTGTCCAAGCAGAATTACTTTCGCCAAAGAGTTATTGTTGCTTTGCTAGAGTGGAAACATTAAGGAGCATGAACTGTTCAGATTGTTGTCAGACACAGACCATGTTAAGAAGACAATGTTCACAAACCTAGAAAAATCATATTTGATGATAAATACTGCAGTTTAGCACTTTGGGTGACTTTGAAGGTATTGTGTTAACTGTGACTCTGCAGGACACAACAGAAAGGAAGTCCTTCAAAAGCCGGAAGTGCTTTTTTAATAAGCGTGTGTGTATGCGTGTGTGGGTGTGCATAGAGGTTATGCTATATCTGCACAGGAAAACTGATGAAGATAAGCAGGTAGGCACAGTTTCTATTCTAACCTAGGTCTGTTTCGTTACCTATATTAATAAAGGGTTTTGTCTGTACATTGGTCAGAGCTCACTATTTCAATATCTTTATGTTTCATACATTGGAGGACCCGAAACCAGTCTCAGAAAAATGTCTCTTCAGCCGAATTTGTCACAGCATCACAGTTTTAATGAAACTTTGCCAGTCCTTCTGTATTTGCCTAAAGTTAAATCTGTACCATAAATAAAATTAAAGTGTTGAGTAGAAGGGACGTTATGACCAGTTTTGTTCCAGATTACATCACAGCAGCCCCTGCTTTTCTACAAGCATAATGCTTTTGCCCACAAAGTGGACATGGCAAAAAAGTATGTCACCTTTGAAAACTTAGTTTTCAAAGATGAATGGACAGATCATTGTAGATTTATTCTTCCTGCAAGAAGTTTAAAACCAGTTTGTCTCATATGCTCCAAGACCGTGGTGCTAATTAAAGCAGTCATGTAAAGGGCCACTGAGAGTGTTATGAGCTAAAATGAAAAAAATGTTAAACAAAAGTGATGTTCAGTCATTTGCCGGAATTTACTTTAAGCAGGAATTGTTTTTGGCGGACGACAAAATAAGTCTTACTTAAAGTAAACAAGGCGTAAGATAAGCAACCGTACAAAATTTAAAGTTTTTGATTTAATAAGTACAGAAAAACAGGCAGACATGAACATGGCCTTCAACCTGAAATAATGTCACTGATTACATTAAAGATGATCAGCTTATTTTTAGCTTTAACATTTTAAAAAACTTTTTTTCCCCATCAACCATGAGTACTACGGTAGTAGTAGTAATAATAAATGTTTTTTTTTTTTTTTATGGATGTACAGCAAGATTGATGAGAGAGATGGTGAATATATCGGTAGAAGGATGCTGAGGTTGGAACTGCCAGGCAGGAGGTCTAGAGGAAGACCTAAGAGGAGATTTATGGATGCAGTGAGAGAGGACATAAAGTTAGTTGGTGTGAGAGAAGAGGATGCAGAGGATAGGGTTAGATGGAGGCAGATGATTCGCTGTGGCGACCCCTGAAAGGGAACAGCCGAAAGACAAAGAAGATGGATGTAGAGCAATACAGTGAAAACATTACTGGTGATATTGGACTGGGTGTTTGAAAAAAAGTTAGATCAAGTAGATCCAGTGCCATCCATCAAAAGCCGAGTGTGTGAGTGTGAGAAAGAGATTGTGTCTTTGGCATTAAAAAGCTCACACTTTTGAACAACCCATGTATGCTAAGTTGCTTGTAAACTGTTAGCTCTTATATCTCTCTTGAAAGTGGATGTAAACTGTACAGATGCTTGGGTTTATTTCACCAATGACTAATATGTGTGTGGTATCAGTCACTCATGCAGCGAGTCATTGCTTAAGCTCAGTTGCTATGATGAGCTTAAGAGTTATAAAACACAACTCTGAAGTCAGTGTTACATTCGAACATGTATCCATAAGTACATAATTTTCTGTTACATTCATGTCTGTTTTTTTAAACATCATTAAATAGCTTTTGCAAGTTTTTGCAGCTACATGAATCCTAAACCTGACTCGCACTCCTCAGTCAGGAAACCCTCTCAGTTCACACCCAGGTCGGGTCAGTAAGTCGTGCGAGAGCTTATTTGGTCAGTTTCCCAGTGTTTCAGTCCCTGCAGTAGCATTCTTTCACACACAGAGTCATTCCTTCACCACTCAGACTATTTGTTGTCCAGCTCAGGTGGCTGTATAATCAGAGCATTCAAAAGAACCAATCTAAATGAATCATCTAACTGAGCAGTTACTGGAAAGACTAATTTCATGTTTTGTACTTATACTGTTCCTATAGGTATGTGGAGAGGAAGAACTTTCTGGAGAGAGTGGACCAGCGGCAGTTTCAGCTGGAGAAGAACGTTCGCCTTAGCAACATGAAACAATGACCCGAAGGGACCAGTAACATGCATCCCTAAAAAAAGTTGGACTGTCCACTCTGTTGTGTGTTTTATGTGGCAGCTGTGTTAGCACCTGTCTCTGAGCTCAGATTTAAGTCCATCATACACTTATGGCTGCTCTTGTCTCCTCTACACTGAAATAATTATGGTAGTAAAATGATAGTGGAAAATGTGACAATGATTGTTTTTGGTGAGAAAGAACTAGCTTTACATACATATAGTGTATATTTCATACAATGTTTTTGATGTCCATTTTTGCCATTATAGGATATTTGTTTCAGTCTTGCCTGAAGTTTTTGGAAATTATAATTTGTTAATCAAGCTACTGCAGTTTTTACGCTGCTGACAAATTTCTATCTCAAGCTTGTAACCTGTTACATGTTTTTGATTTTCTTTTTCCCAGGAATCTTCTGATATTGGGTGTCAGTATTTAATCATCTCCAGTGCAAAACTAATCAAAGCAACATCGAGATCTTTTGTTTTAAATAATCTGAAAACTTACCATCATGTAAAATGCACAAAAGGCAAAAGTTGGTATTAATGTCTGCATAGATTCAATACTTTCCTTAGGGAAAGCATACACAACCAAGAAACTTTAAAGGACAATATTTGGTGAAGGTCCTTGGAACAAAGTGGTTACAACGGCTGTGATCATTTGGCCTATTAAGTCCTTATGTTAGACTCTGTATTTGTCGTATGTAGTGATTAAAATCCATTTATGAGGTGAGTTGAGTGTGTTAGAGAATGGAAACCATAAAAATATGAAGTGTCCTGTGCATAAAGCGTTCACAGGATAAGAGCACGGATCCCCTGCCGACTTTCAATATCTAATGATGTTCTTTTATTTACATTAATCACAGTCCAAAATGGAAAAAGCTACCTTACCAGAACTTACAAGACCAGCAGGGATGTTTTTCAGGAGTGTTTCTTTCTATATGCATGTATTTTGATAGTCTGCCTTGTTAAAGTTAGGGTTAGGAAAGTTAGACGGGTAATTACAACTTTTGTGTTGTAAAGGTGTTTAACAATAAACCAAATCATCTGGTTTTACTTTTCCCCCTTAATATCATCAGTCTGCTCTTAACAAATTACTCTGTCCTTTGCTTTGAGAATAGGGCAGTGTCATAATACAGTAGTTGCCTCAGATCGTTTCATCATACCTGCCATGTATAACTGATGTCCCGCCTCATGTCCTCTGTGCCAGCTCAGTAGCCAAAAAAGATTCTCATCAAGAGCATTTATCACTCATTTACCATTTACCACTTTTTTTCTCCATTGCAACAGATCCTCTGTCGTTTTAGCTCTTCTTAGATTTGACCTGGGCATTACTAAGGAATGCTGTCAGACAGTTTCAGCTATATAATCAAGCAATGCCTTGATTCAGACTCTGATATTAATATCTCTGATTTCAGCTCTGTTTGCCAGTTTTATACAGAGTTAAATTTCACTCACTGTCCACATACACATTTATGCAATACCATCAGCCAGTAATGTGGAAACAATACATAAACAGTGCACTTCTGGTATGAATGATGCAATATCCTCAAGGCAAGGAGAAATTTTTGGTCAAAGGTGAAAATGGTCAGTCAAATAACCACTCTTTACAATCAGGGTCACCCAAAAAAAGCAATAATCTCATAGCACACAACATGCCAACCTTTGAAACACATAAAACTAATTACTAACATTACTACTATCAGAAACCCACATCCGGTTCCATTCATTTGTCCCAACAATATGAATTTGAGGATGACTGAAACACAACAGTTCAAGGAAAAAGTCACCTAACCTTTTTCCAATCTGTTGTGCATTTTAAGATGCTCATCGTGCTCATCATGGTTGTAAACCGTAGTCTGGCCATTTCCTCTGACCTCTTTCATCAACTAACTGTTTCAGCCTGCAGGAACTACTGCTTGATAAACACAGTGAAAACTCTAGAGACTAGTTGTGCATGAAAATCTCAGAAGATCAGCAGTTTCTGTAATATTAAAACCAGTCATTCCATCATGTTTTTCTCCTATTTAGATTATTGATGTGAAAGTTTCATGTAGTGCACGGCTAACATATAAATGGTTGAGTAGATAATGTGCTGTTGTTCCTAATAAAATGACCACAGAGTGCAAAAATCTCAAAAACAGCAATATTTTGTTTCTTTTTCCAATTACTCCTAATGTACACAGTTGTATATTGGTTGAGGTCTCATGATTGTGTCTTCTGTGGGAATCACCTCATATCTGGGGATGTATCAGTATCACTTTGCCGGAAACTAATCGTTTTGTTTATAAAGCTTCCCCTCTTTCTCATGACTGAGTGGGCATCATGGTTGTTTATTTCTATTTTCACTGGAACCCAGTTGAAGCCACAGTCAACATTTTATCTCCTTGTTTGTGTAATTGCATACCCGGCATGGTACTGTGAACATCTCTCTCTTCTTCCTCTCCACGTGTCTTAGCAGAGTGTGTCCTCTCCTCTACAGAAGTGGATGGATGTGCTCCACGTGAAACCACAAGCTGCTTTAATGCCCATGGTGCAGGTGTGTGTTGTCTCTGTGTGCAGGTGGAGCGGAGTGTGTTATGCGCATCAATCTCCCCACTCGATGACTCTCCTCCCAGTGCTGCTCAGTAGTCTGCACTCAAAATGGCCTCCTACTGAGAAAAGAGATCAGAGCTCATTCTCACACACATGCACTCACACACATTCTTACACCTCTTGCATGAATATGTAAGAAACAGCACACAAAAATGAGTGTACAACATGCATCATTGTTACATTCTAATGATATTCGTTAGGATAACTCATTTGCTGCCTTTTACAGCTATAGCCAATCGTCTACATCTACATCATTATTCAAGCTCACCATCTCACACTCAATTAATCAATGCACATTTCCATAAATGCATAGGATTTCCTATGCACTAGATAATAAAAAAAATATTATTATTCTGCTTTGGGATTATTTAATAAAAAATTTAAAAAAAAAAAATATTTTACTCCTAAAATCTTTATTGTCACATAATTCATTAGGGAAAACGTAATATAATCCGCTGCTTTGTTGGAATGTCTTCACTATTTTCAATGTGATGTGGAAATCTCTTGGATTTGCTGTCATCATTCAAACATCCTCAATCAATAATGGAGTTAATTCCAACAATTTATTATGTTATCAGTGTCATTGATTAGTTGTAGCTGATCTGCTTTTCACTGGCACGTCTCCCAGAATTCCTTTTATTATTTTTTTTGGAACTTTATATTTACATTTTCCCAGTCTTTCTCTCCCACTGACCCCTTGTTTTTCTCATGAGGATCTTTGTTTCTTTTGCATTGAGTATTCATCTACGCCTTGTTTTTTATTTACTTTTTCTATCATCTTTATTATTGTAATTATCATTCTCCGTGGCATGGTGGCTCTAGGGTTGAGGGATCAAATCTTGCAGTATGGAAAATAAATTAATTATTATCCTTCTACTTTGTCCACATTTTCCTTTTCCTTCCTTCACAACTTCTATTTTCTTTACCACCTTGTTTAATTTTAAGCTTTCCCTTTTCCTTCTCTCACTTTCTTCACTTTTCAATCTGTCTCATTTTGTTGAGTAGAATCAGAAATAAAAAAAATTAATAAAAAACTATATATAACGATATATACTTGACAAGCATTTCAAAGGATGACCACCTAGAAATTAGTCACATAGACCAACACTGTGAAGTGTACATATTGTGTGTTGCACTGGATTCCATCTTCTTCCATGTACGTGACAATGTGTCTACAGTAGGAGTCAATATTCTTCCAGTGAAATGCTTAGAATTGGACACATTTTTCTTCTCTACAGTGACTTATGTAAACACAGGCTTCTGGGTTGTAGGTAGCCAGGCAGGATGCCTGATATATATTTGACTCAGACATTACCTCCAGGCATGTGTAACTGTCTGTCACCAGGGCAGGCTTCAAATAAGAGCTGGAACCACAGAAATAGACAGCAGCATGGAGAGGGTAATTATAAACAATAACCATAAAGAGAGTCTAAAATAACACTGGGGTAACATGCTCCAAATGCCAACAGCCTTCCGGCTGCCACTAGATAAAAGACTCAACTGAGTTGTACTGGTAGAGTCATGGTGGAAGCACGTCTGTTTAGAGCACAAAGTTAAAGTGGGCTATTCTGACATTCGCCCAGGCTTCCTGACAGCTAGAGTTCTGTTGTAGACAGTTCTCTGAAATGTGATTTGAATTAGTGTTCTTACTCACCGTGCACCGTGCATGACCTGAAAAGTCATTTTAACAAAGCCAAATGTGTTTTCTGGCTGCCAATACATCAAACCAAGTTCCACACCAGGAGCGCCCGTTTCCTTTCTGGGAGCTCTACCAATTTGTTGTGTTTGGTACCACTACATCTGGGTTTGATTATCAGATGCTACTGAAGTTCTTGATTAGCTGTATCACATGTGTTGGATTAGGTCTGGAAATATACTCGTCAGGGTGGTAGATTGCCAGGAATATGTGTGTCTCTACTGCATGACACTTCATCTGCTATAGTTCTAAGACAGAGTCAAAACAACTGTACCTAATAGTCACAGGTTCCTCTGGGTTTTAATGGGCTGTGTTTGTCCACTCCTGCAGTCACTTTTCTAACTACATTAACAGACCAACATAATTTCCTTTCCATGTGCCCTAGCCCATACACACTTCTTCCTTTTGTTGTCTTAATGATTAAATGGTGTTTGCCGTAAAGACATCATGAAATGGAATTCAGACTAATTTTTCTTTCACAAGACATATTGTTTCGGAAAGTTTCACATGACCTTGGCTTTATCGTTACAATTTAAACTTGATTTGACTTTGCTGGCTGTTATAGTTTACCATCCACCCTGACCGTCACATAGCCCAATGTCAAAACTCCTTTTACAGTTTATACCAAATTATAAAAAAAAAAAAAAAAAGTCAGTCCACTGCTCAGAAAGTGTCTGGAGAAAAACATCGCAACAGAGTCATAGTTCCTGGTTTGAACCTTTTTTTAACAATGACTAGCAGAATCCTCATTGTTCTAGTCTGTTGTCAAATTTGGTGCCTTTGTGGAAGAACAGAGGTGGTGTCCCACTACGCCCATGAACAACATTACTCACATAACATGTAAAAACCTTTAGAGTTTGCTATTTATCACTATGATTTAAAGTAAACAATATTTACTAATAATGGCTAAAAGTGTGAAAGCACCTAACTGTTGTGGAAAAGAAGAATATAACTTGTCGTAAAGTGAGATACACATGCAGTAATTGCTTTTAACTTTAGATCAGGACTGCTGTTACTTTATTTTCTTAATTATGATGAGTTTTGACTGAGTTTTCAGCTTCTTAATTATGCTATTTGAAGACAATGAGAGACATGTTTTGGACTTTTAAGCTCAATGTTTTTATTTAAAATTTAAAGATTAATTATGATTTAACTTTTAGGAAGAAAACTTTTCCAAACAGTTAAGGATTCTTTGCTTTTTAAAGTAGTCAAGATCAAAAATATTGTGTAATAACATTCATGGTTTAAAATGCTGCACAGGTTAACTCTGTAACCTCCATTGAAGAGTTTTCTGGCTTATTACAGGGATTCCCCCTTAAACAATTCGTGGAAAGCCCCATAGAAAAAGAGACTGCATTGTCGAGAGATATTTCTGAGAAGGAAATGAAGAGTCATTAACTTTTTAAACTAGTCAAGGGAAATATTTTTAACAAAATACAAAAAAATGTTAACAAAATGATTTGGAATTTTTTCTTTTAGCTAAAGTCCCCAGACACCCTGCAAACCTAATCAAAATATTTTAATATTTATTAATTATTAAATTTTTTGTAATAATATCAGAGATGCAATAATATAAGCGATCAACCCATCATGCATCGTGTCCACTGTACAAGCCATTTACAAGCCAATTTTAATAAAATTTTATTTGCATAACGCTTTTAACAATGGTTATTTTCTCAACACAGCTTCACAAAATGAAAAGAAAATTATGGAAATGTGTAGGAGCAAGGAAAAAATGTGTATAGATCATAATGATTCGATTGTCCCTAATGAGCACGCCAAGGGCGACGGTGGCACGATAGCAGATAGCAGGAATGTTTTAATTAATAATTTGTGACTTTCTGTTTTTTTGTGGTATAAATATGATGTAACACAGAGGCCTATTTCTCATATTCACTCGTCAACATGGGAAAGACAAGAGAACACTGCATTCAAGTAAGGCATATGTATGTCGACCTTCATTAATCAGGCAATGGCTACAGGAAAATAGCTACTTGCCGAAACTTGCCCATGTCTACAGTCAGAGGAATCATTAAGAATTTTAAAACAACTGGTACAGTGACCCAAGTTTATCTTTCCACCACGCACAGTGAGGAGGATGGTAAGAGAAGTAAAAAAAATAAATAAATCTCCAAACCTCACTGTTAGAAAAATGCATCAAAAAGTGGCCTCTTGGAATCACAAAGTCTCAATAACAACCATCAGATGCTATCTACATACCAACAAGCTGTTTGGGAGGCATCCAAGGAAAAAGCCTTTTCCCACCTACGATCACGAACATAAACATCTGGAGTTTGCTAAGCGGTAATGGGACTTCAACTGGGACCATGCATATGCTGTGGTCAAATGAGACTAAGATGCAGCGTTTTGGCAACAAACAATGTCTGGGTCAGACGTAAAACAAAAAATGAGTATGCGGAAAAGCACCTCATGCCCACTGTGAAGTATAGTGGAGGATCTGTGATGCTGTGGGCCGGTTTTTCGTCTAAAGGCCCTGGGAACCTTGTTAGCGTGCATGGCATCATGAACTCTCTGAAATGGACATTCGAAACCTAATGACTTCTGTCAGAAAGCCGGGTCTTTCAGCAGGATAATGACTCAAAACGTGATGAAATCTGCACAGAAATGGTTTAGCAAACACAAAATCAAGCTTCTCTCATGGTCATCTCAGTCCCCAGACCTCAACCCAATTGAAAACCTGTGGGGTGAGCTGAAGAGGAGAGTGCATAAGAGAGGACCCAGGACTCTAGAAAGCTTGTACAAAGAGGAATGGGTAAAGATCCCTCTAACCGTATTCTCCAGTCTTGTGAAAGGTTATAGGAGGAGATTAAATGCTCTCTAGTTGGCAAAAGGGTTTTTTAAGAAGTATTAACATCAGTCAATAATAAGTGGCACACATAATTTTATGCAAAGAAATTATTTTTCCACTGAATAATTATAAAGGTTGTATTTTTTCTCTTTTTTGCATTGTGGTTTTATATTGTTTAAAAGTAAAAAATGAATTTGTCTTAACCAGGGGTGCCAATAATTGTGGATTATATATATATATATATATAATATCTTTAAGACTTTATACAGACCTAGATCTATATACTGTACTTGTCTACATTTGTACATGAGCATTTGTACAGTACAGCGTCACGTGCTGCTCGGGCTTTATAAGCGAGTCTGTCCCTTTAAACAAAACTTGATCTCGTCGTAGAGCGCGCGCAGGCAGCACCGTGGCGCTTCAGCTGCACGCGCACAGCCGCAATCCGGGCACATCGGGGAAAGTGCGTGTCTCCGCAACATCACCAAATCCACCCGATCTACAGCGAGCGCGAGACTACAGCATTCTGCCGAGAGCGCAGCCGTAACCGGGGACATTGTGGAGCGAGGAATCGGAGAGCTGGCTCTTTAACAGCTCGGTGTGTGTGTGTGTGTGTGGGTGTGTGTGTGTGTGAGAGAGAGAGAGAGCTGCAGTGCTGTGCGGGCTTTCCTTTAGCGCATCAGGAAATATCCTCCCTCAGTACATTCTCTCTCAAACTTCAGCCCTCAGACACACACACACACACAGCCGAGCGCGATCTGCGGCGGGGAAGCATGGAGTAATAAAGCCGAGTGACAGGTCGAGAGAACCCGTGCTTCCTTCCTCAGAAAAGACAGGAGAGAGAGGATCTGTCATCTTCAAGCGAGACTCGAGGGGACAGATAAGGACCACAAGATGTCCATTCCGGTAAGAAAAATCAATAAGAATCGTCCTGTTCTGGTGAATCTCAGCACAACTACAGTGTGTGTGTGTGTGTGTGTGTGTGACGAGCTGTTCAGTGTAATTGCAGACACAAGGAGATCTAAGATGTGTAGGTTAAAGTGCTGGAGTTGGTGAAGTTGCGCTTGGTGTGGCTGTGACACAGGGATTCAGGAGCACAACCTGATTGTCTTCTCCACTGCGCACCTGTCCAAAGAGAGGAGTAACACACCCTGTACACACACACACACACACAGTGCTCAGTGCTGCACAACAGAGAAGGGAAAAATAAACAGTAATGAAATGAAGTAGACAGAAGGCCTGTCTGAATGTGTAGGGTTTAGAGCAAGTCTGGTGCCTTCTAGAGCTGTTTAGTGACATTTGAGTGACAAGTTCATTGACACTTGGAAGGAGGGTTGTTTTCGCTTCACCCTTTCCTTTAGTGATTTTAATCATTTCTTGTGCAAAGCGGTTATTTTAAAGTCACTGTGCAACAAATGCTGATTTAGGTCGCAGTAGTCCTGCGTGGAGCCTATGCCAGGAGATTTAGCCACAAGGCGGGTTACACCCTGAATGGGGGGCCAGTCTATCGCATGGCATACACACACACACACACATAGTCCTTCATACACTACAGTCTAATCTAGACTGTCTAATCTGCATGTCTTTGGACTGTGGGGGGACACCGGAGTACCTGGAGGAAACCCACCAAGCACTGGGAGAACCTGCATTTTCCATGCAGACCGCCCCAAGGTGGGAATCGAACCGGATCCTGGAGGTACAAGGCGATAGTGCTAACCACTAACCACTGCGCTGCCTCTGCAGAAAACTACCTGGTTAAATCCAGCACTGGGTTTCAGTCTACTGAGCATAATAGGACATGCAGTTGTGCTTGAGTTTTATCTACATTAAAACAGCAAATTTCATTTATAACTGTGTTATTTTAACCAGGTAAGATCCTGCTCTCTGGCCTCTGAGCATGACGAGGGCCCAAATCCTGTGAATGACAGAAATAGCTCGGCACCCAGATGGTGCGTAAAGCACATGCGCAACAGGCATAACACGTTGTTTATAGAGCCAAGATTAGTCACAAGCTTGTATGTGAGAATGAAAACAGCCTCTGTGTTGGCGGCTAGAGTTCTACATTTTAGATAAAATGACATGTATCTTACTGTTGCAGTGACGACTTTATAATTGAGATTGATGCCAAACATTTACACAGATTTCTTGCGTTCATATCAGTTTATTCGCAGCAGCTGTGTAGGTGCGAGGCGGAAACGGCGGTAAGTAACCTTGACAAAAGACGTCAGCAGCAGGTGAAAAGTAAACACAGTCGTCCGGCACGGTGTCCGGACTGTGTCACGGAAACCTAATTTGTATTTCCATCATGCTACAAGTGATGTAACGTTTCACTGCAGTCTGTGTACAAAATGGCTGTTTACCCAGTCATCCAAAGGGCACACATAGCCAAAGTGGAAAGTGGATAGAGCAGCGTAACACTGGGCACTAAACTATTACAGTGCATTGTGGGATTTCCTGTGCTGCATGACCCCCATAATGTGCAGAGGACAATATTTTGCATTTACCTTGTCAGTCATACACTATGGAAGGGGTGAAAGGGATGCAGGTAGTAGCAGGCAGACAGAACCAAGATGGCTACCAAAGATGATGGTAGAAAGTGGGTGTGTCACACTATTCTTGCTTCTCTTTTGAATCTGTAACTTTTAACACCCACAAAAAACAGAGAAGTAATTATTAATTATTTGGGAGGCTACATCAGGGAACACTGAGTGTAAGGCAGGAATACCCAGTACACCCCAGTGTATCATGCACCCATATTCATCCATACAGTACCAACGAACAGTACAGGATTTGACGTACACCTTCCAGCATGTTTAGAGCCATTTTTAGATAGTCATAGTAATAATAATATAATAACATATAGTAAAATAAATTACATTGGCATGTATGGTGCTACAGAACCTAACCTTATAATAAACAGGGTAAAATGTGTTCTTGATACTTTATGGTAAAGCTTTCTTTAAGGGGATATTCAGGTAAGAGTTATGAAGGGAGTCTCCAGTGTCCACCCTGTAACAGGGCGAGGTGCTGGAGAGAGAGCTTTGAATGTTTTTGGTTCACATTTTTTGTTTTAATAATTTCATAAGAGGCTGGTGAGGTAATGATGCAAGTGAAAGAAGAACTCTGGATGTTCCATAACATAGCTATATATAGAAAAAAAGAGGATGTGTCATGCTAAATTAAATAAATACAGTACAAGAGAAAAAATATGCATCTTTTATGCTAGTACAGTGTGGCATCTTGGCTTAGTGGTCACTTCACACCTCCAGAGTTGGGGATTTGAATCTCGCCTCCAGGCTGTGTGCATGGCATTTGCATGTTCTTCTGGTGTTATAGTGCTGCGTCCCACTGCCCAGCGACATGTGGTGTAGGCTGATTGATGCTTCCAAATTGATTGTAGTGTGTGTGTGTGTGCTCATGCCCTGCAATAAGCTGGCACCCCATCCAGGGTGTAACCCTCCCTGGAATAGGCCCCAGGCTTAGACAGGATAAGAGATATAGGTAAAGGATGGATGGGTATACTAGTACATTAGCACTTAGGATACACTTTTGACTAGTAGGTCATTTAAAAAACCCAAGGTTAGTAAAGACTGCAAATAGAAAAATCTATTTAAACTAAACATAATCATATTAAAACATTTGTACTGACCAGACATCTACAATCCAAGGTTGGTAATAATTAATGGCCAGACGAGAAAGGGGTAGAAACACAAAATCTGTCCAAAGAAGACGAGATGGGATTAGTATGAAGTTGGTCGATATCATGTTTAAGTGATAAACACAGTAGCCAGATGCTGAATGTACAATGATTCAGTTGTATTTTCTACTCCTGGCACTTAAAAGTAAGATTATTTCTATATTTCATACATTTGATAGCTAAACATATAAGCCAGTGTGTCAGCCTTGTCATTACCAGTTTAGTATGTGTGTGACTTAAAAGCTTTTCTCTGTAGAGATCAGTACATTTGCTCTAACTGCGTGCAGGAATTCTCCTTATGTGCATGGCAGCATGCGTGTAGTACATGTACTGACACGAATCGTAGTCTTACATGAATTCATCTCATGATTCATATTGATGGAAGATAGCATTTATCTTTATCCCTTTGAGCTCTTTTTTTTTTTTTTTGATTTATTCAAATTTACTTGCCAGGTCCCATACATCAAGTGTATCAAAGTGCTGACGTACTGTAGAATCGATTGCTACCAGCGCTTGTTCTGTCATATGGATGGTAAAAGCTTATCAGACCTCTGTACCAGACATTCCCTGGCCCTCTACCCAACTCCTGCAGTTCAGTTTGGAAAGTTCATGTCTCTTTCTGCCAGTTGAGTTGTGTAGCAGGAGGCTAAATGGGGCCTCTGCAGGGAATACAGCAGGCAGACACACATATTTACACACACACACACACACACACACACACACACACACACACACACACACACACACACACACACACACATTGCTCTGAAGCCTGACATTTGGTGCATGTCATAGATGATGCTTCACATACATATTAATAATCAGGCAAGGTAAGCCGTTGCATTCCAATCATCCCAAAGCCACCAGGGCCATTCGTGTGGGGGTTGCCCTGGAAACTAGAAGCCAATAGCCAGTCTTCATGCATGTGTTTCTTATTGGTTATGGAAAGATGCAGATAATGATGTAGCACATTTATACTATAGAATTCGAGCACATCCTAATGATGGGACTAAAGGATGCAGTGCATGCTTAAGCTTGTTCGAGCATTGCGACACACATGCATTCCTCTAGAGATATGTTTCCGTACACTCTGTCTCTCTGTCCTTTTTGCTCCTTCATTTGGTCTCTCTCTTTTTCCTTCTCCCTCTCTCTCTCACACAGTCACACATCAGTGCTCTCAGCTTAGAGGCCTGTAGCACATATGGTAGACACATCTTTATTCACGTTTAATGATTGAGGAGCCCTCTGCCTTTCCCAAGTCTACATACACACAGGAAGAGTCTTTATCCAGCAGTCAGCTGGCACAATCATTTGTCTGTGCATGACAACTCAGCAGAAACTGCTGCAGGTATAGACATTAGAAATCTCAAAGTGTGCATAAAAATATTTATTTCTCCACATGGATCTTTACATTTTACTTGTACAGTGTAGGCATATTATGGAATAAATATGCTTATTGAAGAAGGTTTAATACTGTAGAGTACCATATCATAAATACAGTGTAATGTATCATATACATCAGTAAAATACGCACATAAAGGACAGCTGAACTTTCTTGCAGCTATTCCAAGAGAGATCTGCACCCTTTTTCCCTGAAGTGTGTGTGTTAGAAAAGAGAGATTAGTATGATTTTTTTTACATGCACTGCATTTATCCCTGCAAGAGTAAGGCAGGTATGATCGAGCAAAAGAAGCATGCATGTTTTTTGAAATGTATTTATTGTTTTAACTTGCTTGGATGTGTATATGATGTGATGCAGTGGGAGGAGACCGAATATAGGAAAAAGTGGCATTAAACTTACATTCTTGTGCCCTTCTCTGATGGTTAGTGAGTTTGTGCATGGGTGTATTGTTAGGTTTAAGTGATAACGGGGAGGGCCTGCAGGACTGAAAGAAAATCTTTCTTTGATATAACATGGGAAGGGAATGCGGGGGTATGGAATTCTTCTGTGAGTATATGTGGAAGAGGTTGTAGGCTGGCACCTGAGCATATTTCTGTAGTCTGGTCACTCAGTCTCACATTCTCACTCTCTCTGTCTCTCTTTGCATTTTTATGTACTGTTCTGGACCTTTTTTGAGCATGCTTTTGTTAATACTGAGAATTACAGATACACTAATGGTATAAACATTCTCTAAAAATGTGTATGCTAATTATTCACTTTTATCCCACCTCTTATACTCATATATTATCTTTTACATTTTTTTAAATGCTTGCAAAAGAAAATTCCCCAACCATTTTTTTCTGATGTACCATTATTAGGCTGATTAATATAACTGGCAAATCTTTGTCCATATGTTATTATACATTCCCTGGCCAAAAAAAGTTGGTGCTGTGGAAGGGCCTGGATCAAGATTGCTGGAATTTGATTTAGGACTGTCTAACACGTTATTTAAAACTGGAATGATAAAACAATGTATCAATATATTGAAAAAAAGGGAAAATAAAAGGGAAAAGTTGAAAAACAGGTATGTTTAGGTTAAACTAATTAAATAGAATGTACTTACAAACTTTATTAACTGAAATAAAATAGACATCAGAAGGGCACCAAGGTGGCGTAGGGGTTAGCATTGTGGCCTCACACCTCCAAAGTTGAGGGTTTGATGTGCATAAAGTTCTCCCCGTGCTTGGTGGGTTTCCTCTGGGTGCTCCTGTTTCCTCCCAGAGTCCAAAGACATGCAGTTTAGAATAATTGCCTGTAGTGTGTGAATAAGTGTGTGTATTGGATATTCTACAGGCTTCCTGCGACTCTGTATAGCATAAGCAGTATAGAAGAATGAATTAAGACAAAGTGAAAGCTACACAAGACCCAAATAATTTTTATTAACAGGATCGGAGATGACTTAAATGCTTTGGGATGTTGCATCGACAGTAGTAATGACAGTCATTAGAAGTATAAATAGTGAAAATGAGAGCATTTCCACATACACACACAATGTGATGAGACCTCAGAGGATTGGGACTAAACAGCTGTGTGGTCGTAAGAAAACCGCTTGTTAGTGAGACTCATCAGAAAGAAAAAATAATAATTGGGTAGGAGGCATAAACCTTGGACTGTGCAGCAATGGAAAAGGTCATGTGCTGTGATGTGATTTGGTCTACTCCAGAGGGAAGGGTGAATCATTTTCAGACATGCATTAGCTGCCACATCGCGCATAGAAATCGAAGCTAACGGCTGCAAACCCAATATACCAGTGTGTGACTTCTTTACCAGGCAGTGTGTATTTTTTATACGTCTACTTACATTAACTTGTTCAAGAAGGTAACAGTAGAACATTATTACTATTAATATACAAATTGTTACAAAAAGTCTAATTCTAGAGTCATATGAAGGATAGTAGGGTATAAGTGTTGAGCAAAAACAGTTGCAGCACAGAATTGGAGGGATTGTAGGAGATAACAAACAGAACCATCACGGCTACAAATTGCAGTGAAATTGTGTCTGTGTCTGCCGAAAAAAAAAAAAAAAAAAAAAAAAAGAAATTGTGTCTGTTTACTGAATTAAATGGAGACGTTGACACAGAATAGAAAATGTTGTTCAAGGTAATCAGGTATCGAACAGGATCTGCTGCTCGTATTTTAAATTGATGTTAGTTTTCGAAAATGGCTTGTATTTTAACTGCTTATGAGACGATTACGTAATGTTGTTTAAAGCTTACAGCTCCTGATTTAAGACACCTGCTTTCTCTTTTCCTGCCTCCGTTTTTCCTTGTACCCCATCGCTTCACCCGGTGCCAGTATGTTGGGTTCCTCGACCTCGATTTCTCAGGGAGTTCTGATTTCCTGGTGTGTGTGTGTGTAGGTGCATGCATGCATTGTTGAGGTGCTGTGCTGTGTGTATTCGCTGTGGTGGTGGGAACAGCTCACTGTGAAATCCAAGCACGGCCCTGCAGATTTCAAAGCCTGGTGTCGGTTTACTCAGTGTAGCGTCAGACACAGACACAGACGTAGATGCTGTTCCGCTCCCGGTAGTGTGCAGAGGCAACATGGCACAGGCAGGTCTGACCCCTCTGTATCGAGGAATACTTTGTGTGATTCGATCAAGAGTATCAGGGACTGTGAGAGTTGAGTGTAGCAGGCAAAGCCGGCGTGTTTTGTAGCCCCAGCTGTGACAGCGTCTGTGTGAGTGTGTGTGTGGTGTGTGATTCTGCTGAGTTGCTAATGAAAGACAGAGGTATCTGGCTGATTCCATTGTTAGGCTGTGAACTCGGTATAACCCGTTCTGTTCCACTGCAGTGTAAATCTCCTGCTCTGGTGTAAACCGTATGAGGACCTACATGTGTGTGTTTGCATGGCTGCATCCGAGATTGTAGACTTTAGTGTGTGCTTACAGATATTTGCATGTATTGTTTGCAGATTTTGTTTACTGCTCAGGGGAAGAGAAGTAGAGTATGATTGTGTGTGTTCGTGTGTGTGTGTGTGTGTGTGTGTGTGAGTGATATTTTCAGTTAACTGCTGTCCTGCCTAGTTGTTTTATACATCCTCATTCACTGCAGCTGGGAATGTAAAAGAGAGACAGAGACATGGTATGTGTGCCAAATCGTCCCGTCGCTGCTGCTGTAAATCTGGGGACTGATGTTCATGGTAGGAGTGTTAACAGCTGCTCATCGATCATGCCTGGCCTGTCTCCGACTCGGCTACATGTGTTGGGTATGGGGTGGAGGAGCGAGCACTCACCGGGCCTTACTTATCCCTCAATCAGCCAGTCAATAAAGGGAAGAGAGAGAGAGAGTCTGTGGATTGATCCTCATTTAAAATGCAAGCAGCTGGAATGAGCAAGCAGCAGCCGTGTGTGTAGCAAAGAGAGAGAGAAAGAGAGAGAGAGGGGGGAAAGCAGGATATAAGATGCATAAGACAGAAATATCAAGCGTGAACATGGTGAAAGAGCAAGAGACGGCGCGAACGAAGAAGAACACGGCAGAGAACTGAGAGAGCAGCAATGACGTCAGGGATAAGAAAAAACGAAAAACTGGAGCAGGGGTGAGATGGAGGAGGAATCCAAAGCCGGAGGCAGTGCACCTGCAATATCACCAACTTTGAATTCACCAGTCCAAAAAGAAAGCCGCAGTATTGAACAGTAAATAATGTGCATGGCGTAAATCGGACATAAATGAGCAGTTTAATAGTGCAGTGTGAAAGACAGAGAGGGATAGAACAAGACTTTATTGAACACACAGCTCAGATTTTAGTCATTACTAATGCTGTGGAGCATCAAATTCATCTGAATGAATGTGATCTGAATTTTATTATAACACACAATTTATACTCAAGTGAATGTTATTATACCAGAGCAATATTGATATTTTATATATATAAACTGCGAAATGCCACAATTGAAAAATTCAATTCGAATAAATTCAAATAGTTTAAAAGTAGCTACAGGAATGCATGTTTCTATGATGTGAGGTCACTAGTGCCAGTTTAGTTGAGAAGATTAAAGCCTGTATACTAATAAATAATCCTTTATAAAACACACTGTTGTTATACAATCCTAATCCTAATCCTAAATGTACGCTCAGTTTCTGAAGGGTTACTGGAAGTACAAAAATGTTCTGTTTTCTTTAAGCAACCAGATTAAGGCTAGCCAAAAGTATAATAAATATACAGCATAAGCACGTTGCTGCCCCTGCAAACCTGCACAGGATATGCGGTAAAAATGATGGATGGATGGGTAATTCAGTGTATTTTGGTATACAGTACATACTGTATAACAGAAAAATGAGCAGAAAGGGATTGACATGACTGGCATACAGTATGTGGGACGAGTTAACATGACCCTAGTGATGAAGACGGGGACATGGAGCTTTTTGACTCCTAGTTCCTTTCATCCCTCTCCTTTATTAAAGCATGCTCAGTCACTATTACGTCAAGCTTTTGCTGCATTTTTTTTTTCTTCGTACTATATTGCCTAATCTAACAGAATCACTTTCACATCGCACTTGCACTTCACGCTTCATTCATTCATTCTGCACACAGGACTTGGTGTGTAAATAGTCTCAGTTTTGCCCGATATTGCAGACGGTTGCGAAATGTAACAGATTGCGAATTACATCATTTTTATCTTCTGCTGTAAACATTTAACCTCTGATGTTGCTGATGCGATGAAACTTAACAGGCACATGTAAATCTAAGCATGGATTTAATTGTTTAACATTGCCTTAATCATGACTGATAATAAAACTTACGAGGCCTCTAACAAAAAATAAATAAAAAGAAACGAGTCAATTTCATAGCAGCTACTGTAACACTAGTATTTGCCTTTATTGTAAGTGAATTAATGGCTATTGGTGCCTTCAAAGCGACTGTTATTGCTGCTAGTTTGCATGTCACTCATAGCCTGTAGCGCCAGAAACAAATGAATATTTGTGGAATGAAGTCGGTTAATGACTAGTCGTGTTGAAATGCTCTGCAGGGCATGAAAATAACATCACCCGTCTGTGCTTTAATGAGCTAGAGTGTGTCTGGGTCTTTATTACGTTCCTGAGAGACTTGAGCACCAATCAGCTCTCCATAGCAGGCATCTGTGCGTGTGTGTGTGTGTGTGTGTGTGTATGTGTATGTGTGTGTGAGTGCAGAAAAAGAAAAACAGCATGACAACATGTATGTTTATGGGTTTAGGTATTGTATAGGTGTATATGAATGTGCATAAGTCTGTCTGTGTGTGTGTGTGTATGTCCTTCCAATTTGCCAAGCATAATCTACACCGTGGCAGGGTGAATCAGCTGTACTGTGTGTTTGCTACTGTTTGAAGACCCACTAATCCGTGGAAAGGTTACCCGCTGCTCCCTGCGTTACACTGGCCGAATTAAAGCAACACTCTGCGTAATGTATGCACCATCCAATTCTATTCCATAATTGATGAATTACTACAGATAAAAGGTACATTCTTTTATACATGTTGTAATAGAGCTGATGATTCTGCTGACGGATGTAGCTGTAGCTGAGATTGTGTAGTCTAGTTGCGGTCTAATCGTAATGGACTCAGTTCCAATAAACTATGTGAGCCATGCATAATTAATGCAATTTATTTTAGCCAACCTGGGAATAGATGAGCAGGGCTTTCAGTGACTCCTTGATAAAGCGTGACCTCAGTCACCGCCTGAACTCCTACACGCAAACAATGCAGCATTATGCAGCTGGAAATGTCTAATTCGAAGCTTGTCAATGTTTTCTCTCCCTTGTTGACCTTTTCTGTGATGTGAGCTGCTAGGTGAAGGTGTGTTTGGGGATTTATAAGCAGAGAGTGGAGTGTGTGTGTGTGTGTGTGTGTGTTGATGATGAGCTTGAGAATTCAACCAGATCGGGCAAGCGGCGCACCGGGAATGCATTTCCTACAGCCGCTGTAGGGTGACCTTTCACAGAGGAGTTGTCCCTCTCATCAGTGCTGAAGGATTAATGTTCGACCCAATGTTTTTAAGAAATGCCGGTTTTCCTTTTCTGTGAGTCGACCTTCCTCTGCCTGGTGGCCTTTCCAGTGCCGCCCTCAGGATTAAACCATGGGATAATGGAAGGATTCCGCACCCTATTACCACCACTGCTGTGGCAACAGCAAGTCATTTATGGGCAACAAAAGCAGCCTTATTTGATAGAAAATTGATTCAGGAATGTGGGCTTTTCGATTCCACGCATGAGATTGTGGCTCTTCTAAGCCTCATGCTGGAACAAATCTGCTAAATAAATAAATACATTTGCAAATAAAAGCACCTTGAATATGGATGAATTTATCGCATTGAAACAAATTTATTAACATTTCTCGTGATGAGATTATTATACGACAACTGTATGATTATTAGCTCGGGGTTCAAGCATTTTGAGCATTAACATTTTACAAAACAAAAAAAAAAATGTTTTAACAAGCCTCTGGCTCTCATTGTAATGAATGTATTCACGTATTAGAGCACACAGCCGTATCCTTAGTGTTAGTGCTAAATGCTGACTCTAGTCTTTTTTCCTCTATTTGACACAGCATGTGTGTATCTCGTTAGGCAGTCAGTGATACAGCGTCTATCCTGCCAAGGCTGATCTGCTCACGCCTCAGCTACCAGCTGCAAGGCCAGCACCGCCTCTGAGCCGCTTCCATAGCCGACCGCAACAAACACATCAAAAAACATTAATCCTCTTCAACTGCTTTTTTATCCCCAGGACAGTATTTCACTCTAAGTCAGCAGGGTAGAGTTTTTATGATCTACCATAAGGTACCTATAAAGAGGGGAAATGACAGATTACTGTAAATTCGGGAGCGAGGGATGTGATGGATGTCGTGGATTCGAGAAGGATGCCCTTTTAAAGGCACAGACGTCAGAAGGCTCGAAGCATGGAGGAAGGCATGGCATTTTATGTAACTCTCAGCATGCTTAAAATCCGTTTTTGTGTTTCAGTCATCGCAGCACCATTCAAGCAGCTTTTACAAGTGTTTATTTTTGGTCTTTAACTGGAAAGAGTTGTGCGGTGACTAATAACTGAAACAGCCTACGATTTGAGTTTTGGAGATTAGTCATGAATCAGCACTAACTGGAAATATGTGTCCAGAGCTGCACGTGAGTGGAGGACCACATGGATTTCCAGAGGTCAGGTACCAGATACGTGTAATAAACATGCCTGTGTAACAGAAGGTATTGTTTTGCTCTGTAAAGTGATAGATGTCAGGGTTTAAGGTGTGTTTAACTAGTATGCTCAGCAGTACAGATGGCGGGTAGCATCTGTACTGCACCAAAACACTGAAATTATAGGCTTCAGCTGAAAACACCATGCTTTTTTTTTTTGAGTCTGTAATTTAGTGAGCATGAAGGGGCCTTGTTATCCATTTCTATAGGGTCATGGATGAATAACCGTGCAGGTGACAAAAAAGAGGGTTACTTCTAAATCATCCCATTAGCCTGGTTCCCTTTGATTCTTCTACCCTGTGAGAATTTATGGTTGCTGGTTATTTAGTTGAGCTCCATCAATAAGGGACTACTATAAATCTTAGCTGTTCTCAGGCTTTAGGGCATGTATTTACCTTGAAATAGGAGTTGTATCTTGGGAACAGATACCTCATGTTTTCTCGGTGGTCACTTGTAGTGGTTCAGGGACTTCCCAAAGGACCACAGCTGGTTTGCGTCATTCTCTTTTTTTATTCTTATAATTTTTTTGGGGGGGGGAGGGGGTTTCCAAATTTTTTTTCTAATTTAGCTCCCAAATTAAGGCTACTTCTACCACTCAGTGGTAGGCCGAAGACTATCACATGTTTCCTCTGAACCACGCGGCGCCAGCCGACTTTTCCAACTGCTTGCTCACACACCGTTGGGGGCGGCGTAACACACTCGGAGGACAGCGCTATCCGCTCCTTCCGCTTGCGTAAGCTCACAGACGCCCCTGATTGGCTGTAGAGCTGTGATTAATGTTGGAGCACTTAGTACCTCTCACCCCTCCCCCTGTGAGAGAGCTCGGCCAATCAGCTCTCTCTAGACCTCCGGCTGCGAGAGGTTACAGCATTCCCCAGGGATCGAACCAGCGATCTCCGGGTGATAGGGCGAGCACTTTACCACTGAGCCACTCGGAGGCCATTTGCGTCATTTTTTTGCCTGAAATTTAGTTAGATCCAATCAGTAGAACCCAGCATGAAGTTAAATAACTCGTTTATTGTGACAGTGATAGTATTCATATTGAGGTGTTTTATATGTTATAAACGGTACAGAAGGGACAGATTTTAGAAGCAAATGTCACTCATATCTGATTCAGTGGAATAAAACTTTGAGCCATCGGTCCTGGCCCATGTTCCTTGCGCTGCCTGCCTAGTGTGTAATCCGTTTGGCTGCCATCTCTGCAGCAGACAAAGAGAATTGGTTTTGAACCAAGAGGGCAAGCAATTTACTCCTCATTCACAGACTATTCTCCACCTTATAAGAAAAAAAAGAGAAGATAGCAGAGTGTGGATTGGAAAAGGACTGAAGGGGAGGGGGCTGAGTGGGAAGGGAGAGAATATAAGAAAGCGGTAATACAGCAGATGGAAGATAAGTGTTAAGATGGAAAATTCAAGGTGGAAGCGACATATGTATAGTGTAAGTCAAGCATGAAATATGTGAGGAAAAGAAGACAGAACTGAGAAGGAATGAACGCTGTGAGTGTGAGCGAGTGAACACTGGAACACTCCTGACATGCTCAGCAGCTCCACATTTCACGTCCAAGGCTCTTAAGTGTCTGCGCGGCACGACACTGTGTTGTCCCACATTCCATTCTATGACATAAATTCACATCACATCGACTGATAAATACGCTCGCTGGCCATTTATCACTTCCAAATTTTCTGCTCTCTGGCCTTTAAAACCAAAACAGTCTTTGCTGAACATTCCTGCTGCGTTACCACTACGTTGTCTGCATATTTAGGCAATAGTGAGAGGTTGGAAAGCTGGAATGCAACCTTACTTTCCATCTCTGTCTCCTTTCCTCTCCCTAAATTCAAGCCCAGAGTTCGGTCCCTGGGCAGAGACTTGAATTTCCCAAAAGCCTGGATTAATCCTTTCAACAGTCAGTCTGATGCGAAACGGGCCGATTATGTGACACGTATCGTGGAAGTGTTTTCGCCAAATGGCAAGTCTGCATGCAGCAGTGTCCCTTAAGACGCTGCCGCCACTCGGATCAGCCTTGGCCTTGGTACTGGGCAACACACACATGCACGCACACACGCAGGCGTTTAAGTACTTGCTATGCAGTGGAGGTTTTTTGTTTCAGCTTCTTTTACACTGAACATGGTTGCACTAATACTGTATCATTCATTTAATAAAACTCAGCAACATAATAACGCGGCTTGATCTTAGTGGTTCAAACCTAACATGTTAAATTCAGAGCAGGCCTTACATTTTTCACACAGTAGTCAGTAACTTCAGTATTTGCTGAGAAATTTGACCACACACATGGTTGTTTGTAGCATCACAGTTGCAAGAAACGTTGTGGATCGTTAATGACGCAGTTAATCTGACCCCTGGTTCCCACACACGCACTTACAGTAAAGGACATTCCTGCCCACATACAGGTTCAAATCCTGGCTCAGTGCTTTAGACTCTCCATCAGAGGTAATGAGGAAATGGGCTCAAATGAGGCAGATGGATATCGTTCTCCTACTCGCTCAAGGGCAAGGAACCCCCTCCCTCCCCCTCTCTTCCTCTTCACCTCTGCACTTTCCCACTGGAGTGAGCAGAACTCCATTTGTTACTTACACTGTGTGTTCACCTCTAACTACTTTAGAATTCCTTGAAAAGTTTGTGTTTATTTGCTTTCACTGGTAATTATATGCACAAAAAGAAAAACAGACTAATCTGCTATCCATTATTGACTATATCCTGTTTGTCCTTGCCCAGGTTTGCACAATGTCCCAATATACCACTTTCTCTTCGGTCTTCTTGTCCTTATGCTTGTCCAGTCCTCTCTCGTGTGGATGTCAAACGGTCCCTCCCATCGCTTGATCAAAGCCTCGTGAACTACACTTGCTTGCTGATCAGTGTGTACTCAATTGGGTGTCTGATGGCAGATTGATGATACATGCAGGGTGTGTTTCCGTGAGTGAGCGATGTGCATGTCAGTGAAGGTGTGAGGACACACATGCACACAGATGCATAGATGTACACACATATCCTCTGGCTGTTGACACATTGATAGCAACGGAGGTGGCACCAGCTGGAAGAGGTATTGTTCAGACGTCCTGCGCTTTTCCTCTTTCTACGTGCTGATGTGGCCGTTTCACACTGCTCGTGTGTGTGTGTGGTGTGTGTTAGTGTGAGATTGAAAGAAAGAATACAGGAGAATAATGGAACTGAAAATATTGATCTAATAGTGGAAGATTCAGTGTGTGTGTGTTTGTGTGTGATTACAAAGTCTTTGATGTCCCTATTGTGGAAGTGACTGACTGATTTCAAAATGAGAAGATTCTTTTTTCGTCTTTTTTTTGCGGGGTAGAAGTGTATATGCAGCCATGTGTCCGTATGCAAATATTTCCTTTCGGTCATAATCATGATCGTGTTTCAGCTCTCGCTCTTTTTAAATTCTAATGATTATTCCTTCATGCTCCACCAATTCAAATGGCAAATAGCTTAAATAAAAATCATCATCTACCTCATCTTATGCAAATATCTCTGTGCAGTCTGTTGGGTCTTTAATGTTTTTTTGCTGTGCTGTCTGTTGGAAAATCTCTTGCTAGTGGATTTTGCTTGCAGATTACCTGTTGCACATCCCTCACAAGCAGAAGTGCTTAACATACACACTCTTAATGATAGACTCCCCGTGGACGCCCGGACCAAATTACAGGCATGGGTTTGGTGTAGAGGACAATCTGTATTGCAAGCCAAGAAATGCTTGACAGTATCCAGTCCAACAGAATGATCTTACAGCCAATTTCCTTTTTTTTTTTCTCTCTTTTTAGGAAATGATTTTTCCAGGATTTTTTCCATGACTTACATGACAGCTGTTGCTTATAAAAAGTTACTCCGGCCAACATCCTTAACATTAGCCATACAGCTCCTAACACTCACTGAGACACACGGACACACCATCCATTTCTCAATTAATTATTATTTGATCACATAAACTAAATGGTAGGTTACATAAACAAAATATACAAGGCTAGTTTAAAATGTTTAAAATGAAGGTCAGTCCATTAAGCCTGACTCAAGAAAAGAAGAATACGTAAAGTGTAAACTATTAGTTTGTACATAAGTTTCAGGACTGTGCTAAAGACTTGAGTCCCCATATTTCTTCATATTTTGCTTCCAAAGTGCAAGACTTTTTGAATATAATCTCCAGAAATAGTTCTCCGGGCTTTGTGGAAGACTTTTTTGGCTCACTTTTTGACAAGTTATGGCTCTTATTTTCAGCCCAGTGCCTGTACCTGAGCACGATCATAGAAATATTTTTATTTCTTAAGCCACACAGTAACTTAAAAATCAATCAAGCATAAAAACCAACCAACTTAAAACACAAACCAGTGAGAAACATGTCAGTGCAGACGAATGTTGTGGTTGGAACAGACGAGAGGGGAAATGAGGCTGCTGCTGAGGTTAAAAAACAAAAAATCTGTTTTTAAATAGTTCCTTTAGGTACTTTTGTAAAACATTTGTTCATTTTGTTCATTTCTTTAATTTATTCTACATAATTTCATTTAAAATAAACAAATGAGGTGTGGCTTAACACTTTTGCCCAGTTTTATATATACCATGGTCTGCTTAACAAAACATCGGTAAAATACAAAAATAAAATAAATACACTTAAATAGACTGAAAGGACGCAATTAGTATAATTCAAGGAATCAGTGACTTAATAGGTTTTGTTAATACTAATTAATTAGTTTGAATAAATTTGTAGATTTTGTTAATAAGTCTTTCTTTCGATGTAAATCTATTCTGTGGTTTTTCCCCCAGAATATACAGTACTATTAAAGAAATATACATAATATAAAAAAAGAAATGGGGTCTTAACAAAAAATGTTATAGTTCTGTGTTCCTCCGAACTACAGTATGCTGCTGATAAAATTGTCTCCTCTTTATTTCTGTGAGGTGAACTGTGGAATCATGTGAAAACAGATGCTGTATTGGTTTTTGCAGTTAACGTGGCTTTGATGACACATTTACCTCAAATAGCCTCCATTATCCTACTTACCGCCGTTCCTTTGATATTAGTAACACTCCTGGTTGTGTTGGTGTGTGTGTAGGTACAAGATGTCTTTGATATCAGGGGGTCAGGAGCAGCTGGAGCGGAGGCATAAGAACACGGCTGAGTGATTTGCTTTTCCTTATCTCGCAATCTGAGACAGTGCGTCCACACCGAGCATGCGCACGGCACTTGTGTCCACAGTCAGGAAATGGGCCAGTCTTTTGTTCAGACTGGTGGCACAGACATAGTGCGTTTGTGTACTGCCAGAAAGAGAGAGAGAGAGAGAGAGAAAGGAGGGCAAAGTGTGCACATATTCGTGTCCAATTCATTTGAAATGTGTGTATATGTGTGTGTGTGTGTGTGTGTGTGTGTGTGTGTGTGTGTGTGGTGGGGCGGGGGGGGTGCTAATTCTACTGGAATGTTACTCTCATGCTGCTTATTGGCAACTGGCAAATGTGGAAGTCTGTTATCAAATAAACACTGAGGGAGAAAGTGGCCACGTAACCAGAATCAGTGTGGTGATTTTAAGGAGCACTAGACACAGGATAATAACTTCACTGGCAGGACTTTTAGTTTTGGCACTGTGCTGTAGTACGCTGCTCTATTATGTAAAATAGTGAGGCTGTGTTTTAAAAACAGTTCATTCCTGATATTTGAGGAGAAAATAAATCTAGGTTTGGAAAAATGATATAGTGTGTCTCTCGATGAAATTTAACCACTTACAGTTTTAACAAGAGCCTTTTAGGTTTAAACAATTTCACAGTATAACACCCACATATATATTTCTATAACATGTGCATTTAGAATTTGTGTATTATGGTCTTAATGGTGTAGTCAGCATAGTTAAAGCTATTTGGCTTAAAATTCAAACAAATACAACTTTTTTCCTGTAAAGCCACGTTCACAAACACAGACACACACATTACGCAGTCTATTAGATCATCCAAGGGATGACAAGCTATTATATATCCACCTTCCTAAACATCAGTGCTGAAAGGAGAGTGAAGACGTTTAACATTCTATTCCAAATTTCTGTAAGAGTCTCAGGTGTGTGTGCTTTTGGAGCCATCAGGACAGAGACGTGTGTGTGTGTGTGTGTGTGTGTGTCTCCAGGGTTTCATGGCAAGCTGGATGCTTTGTCTGCGAAAGAGAGAGAGAGAGAGAGAGAGAGAGAGGATGGGGAGGGAATTGCTGTTTATAATTCCTATAACATAAATAATAACTTCTTTAGCAGATGTGCTATTACATGACACATACTGTATAGTTGCTGAGAAAAAAAAAAGATATAAGTTGTTGTGTATTGTATGTTTGGGTGATGTGTATGTGTGTGGGTTAGTAGCGTCCTGCCTCCAGTGAATACTCTCCGTCTGACCTTCATGGCTCTTAGCTGGTGAGTTGTGATTATGTTCTTGAGCTCTTGAAAGGCCATCAGTCTCCCCGCCCAGAAGTGCACCGTTAATGAGGATGCTTGCTTCACTGTTCGAACTTTGGCAGGGATATTGCTTCCTGTGCATGGAGACAAGTCTGTGTATTTCGTTGTCATTTCTGTGAAAAGGCTTGTGACAGTCTTTCCCTGAGCTTTCATTCTCACGTTCTGATTCTTCAGCTGCCTCAAAGCAAAGCTTTTAACCTGTGCTTCTGACGTCTGCAGTGACATTTTCTTCCTCATCTCCTTTCCATATCTTTCATGGATTGTCACTAGATGGATCTGAGACCGTTTATGCCATAATAAGAAAAATGACTGGTTTTAGGATTGCAGTGCTACCACCTAGGCTGCTTCCCCCCTGGTAAAGGGCGTCCGTGAGAAGAGGCCACTAGGGTTTTGATTGCAGGAGCTATTCTGCCTGATTTGCTCATCTAGTCAGTGTGTTTATGTGGATGGTAGAATTGATGTACCATGCATTTCTGGCGTGAGAGTCCATTCCAGAGGAATTGGCCATAGAGAATATCAAGGGTTTTTATCTTTCTCTCCTGATTTCTTATCCACTCTGCAGTTTTGGGAAATTATCCTCATCTGACCATCACACTGACATAGTCTGTCTTTGTCTTTGGATATGTCATTCTTAGGATAGGGACACACACACACACACACACACACACTTACACAGTCACACGTTATAGTGTGTACAGTATATTGCATTTACCATTTGTGGATTTGTGCTGTAACAACAGTCTTTAAGAAACTCTAGGAAAACAGACTTGTAAAAAAAATCAGAAAAAAAAAATTGCCTGATCGTTAGGACATTTATCAGAGACTGTTTCCATGGCAACCATTGTGATACCAGTGGTTCTGTATATTACAGCACACCTTTGCTAGGTGTTTTTAATTGTATATTTCCCCACAAGGATAGAATTATCAGACAGCTTTAACCTTGTGTGGACATTTGGCAGGTACCCACAAAAAAAAGAAGCTTTTATAAAAAAACAAACAAAAAAAATTAAAGGTGGCAAAATATTGCCTGCTTAAGGTGTAGCATAGCGTTAATCAGCTGCGTTAATAATTGCAACACTGGAAGGTCATCACAAGAATCCTAACATGAATGAGTGTGTGAGTGTGTGTGACACATGTCTGCTTTTGTGTATATAATTATGGTAGAGCGCATTAGAGCTGTGCAGTTAGAGCTAAACCAAAGACAGGTGTGTGTGTGTGTGTGTGTGTGTGTGTGTGTCCACGTTTTTTGGGGAAATCCTATCCGTGTAGTGCTTTGCTCAATTTTTGCATGTAAATAACGTGCATGTGATGTGCATGTAACCTGCTCTTATGATTAGCAGGCACAATTTCTGTGAAACTGTCGGTCTTTTCACACAATGATTTCTTCTTTTCTGTTCTTGTACACACATTAAAGGGAATCAAATCTGTACGCTAATAGCAGCTGGCGTTAAATATCTTGGGCTAAGCTGTTGGAACGGAGACTCGCCGAGGCTTATCAAGCAGTCTCGCGTGTTAGTGCAGACAGAGGACGAGAGGAGTGGCACAGCACCAGTGATGAACGAAAGTAAATATTTGACTTGCATATTCGGGTTAGGGAGTGGAGCCTGGCATTGCTCTCCACCTGCTCTCCTCTCTCTATATTTTTCTTTCTCTTTCTTTCGGTTTCTGACTCTTTACGTGCCATGCGTTGTCGGTTGTGTTGCGTGTAATTTGTCAGATCTGATTGAGTCACAACCTTCAGAAACGACCTCATCCGTACAGACAGACCCCTTCTCCTACACACCACTGTATCCTTATACACAAGGCAGAGTGGAACGGGTGAAACCAAGCTTCTTCTCTATCTCTGTCTGTCTGTGGCTCCTCGTAGTGACATTAACCATGACCATGGGCTTTTGTGAGTTCAGATATGATATAGAAGCAGAGAGATTCTGCAGTGCTAAGCCTCCATGATGAATTGGATGAATGGATGATGCATAAATTTCTGTTTGAATAAAGTCTTCAACATGACTGAAACTATGTATCATCATCAAAAAATAAATAAATAAATAAATAAAAATATATCATTAGTTTTTTTAGTACTCCAGTTTAGTCTCTGCTATGATTTCCATGTACTTTTCTGAATCTAAATCTGCCTTCGCCCTGCGCAGCGTGTTAGAACATGTAATCCGGAAACTGTCTTTTCTTCCAATCTGCCTTTGGAACGCTCATGCATAACGGCTGCGTGGGCACTTTTAGATCATGCATATTCTCTGACTAGCCAGCATCAGTGTGTCAAGAAGCTCCATATATCATCTTGAAAAATAACACATACACACACACACACACACACACACACAGAGAGCACAGTGGAGTGGAATTAGGCCTGTGTTTCTCATTAGCCTACTCCACTTCTGCACGGGTAAAAACGGATCTGCACGCTGTTCTCTTGCTCTCCCGGGAAACACCGTTTCTGTGTGTTGCTTTTGGTCGCCGCTGTATATTGCACCACCGTGGACATAACGGCTGATATTTGTGTGTGTTTTATATATATATATATGTTGGTTTTGTTTGTACGTTTGCTTGTATTTGTGTGTTTGGTGGTGCTGTGTGTGCATGTTTTTATTTTGATAGGGACCAAATTTCAAAACAAGGATAAGAATATCTAACAGGTTTGAGCAGATGGGGACATTTGCTTGGTTAAAACTACATCTTTTGTGTGTGTGTGTGTGTGTGTGTGTGTGTGTGTGTGTGTGCTGCCTCCATTTGGGAAAGCTCTGTGTCAAATGAATGTGTCAAATGTCTGTGTAGTGCCCGACCTCTCGGTATGTCCTGCCGTGAGGGTGGTGTGTGTGTGTGTGTGTGTGTGTGTGTGTGTGTGTGTGTGTGTGTGTATTGTATTAACTAATTTACGTACTACGTTAACACTCATGGTTCACGAGTTCATTCAACACAGTTACTGTTATTTTAGCACACAGAACTACACCCATCCCATCCCACCTCACCACACACACACACACACACACACACACACACACACACACACACACACACACACACACACACACACACACACTCATGCCCTCACTCCAAACATTTACAGACATTACATTACAGTATTTCAGGACTATTCAGTGATTATCTGTTGTTCTCTCACATCATTACACACTAGACCTTAAAAGATCTTTGTTTTCACTAAAGCACTGAATCCTAAATCTGCTTTCTTTCTTTCTTTCTTTCTTTCTGGTATGTTTCAAAAATAAACACGGCTAAGCACCTCCCACTTTAACATTTGAGTGACAGGGCAGATGACCAACTGCCGACCTTTTCCCACAGTGTGCTGGCAAACCTGCGTGAATATCTCGTTTACTCACCACTTAGTGCTTCATACATAACCATTTAATAGCTTCTAAAGTCGCGAGTTAAGTGACTGAAATGCAAATGATGTTTGCTTTCCCACTGAATTTCTTTTCTACTGAAAGCTGGAGCTCGGAATTATGTTTACACACAGATGTGGAGAGCCATTCAGATTACAGGCTTCAGCATTCTAAAGATTGTGACTAGAGAAGTGCACAAAGGCGGTAACCTGTGGGTAGCGCATCTGAGCCTGAGCCGATGAGGATGCGTCTCTTAAATCTGTTTATTATGGCCATTAACAGTGTAGCTCCTGTTCGGCTGAGTGTTATTGCCAGCAAAGCAGTTGTTTCTCCTTCGAACGCAGTTCATTTAGTCAGGAATAAGCTTCCCACATCTCCCTGCTCTGTTCATGTTCATTAGGTTTACTCTGGCATGACAGTGAAACCATGCTGCCCCTTCCAAGATCATGCCATCACTCGTTTCTGTTCCAGACCAGCGTTGTTTTGATCCTGAAAACCGGCTGAATTTCTGGGCAAGAACTAACGTTTTTGTGTTGGAATAGTTGGAACAGTTGTTGTTTGTGATTTAAAAAAAAAAAAAAAATCTTTCTCAGTCTGTCTGCTCAGTGTTTGTGATTTTTGGTCTGCGTTCGGCTGCTGTTTATTTTTGGATCATTTTCCACTCCTCTCAAGAGCCCCTTTAGCACTTTTCATCCCAATTCATAGATAGTCTTTAGCTTTAAAACCATTTCATCCACAAATGACTGTATCCCCCTAGCCCCCCGACCCCCCATTCCGTATAAGTTATGCTTAAATGATTTAGATCATCAAATAAATCGTAATATTACACAAAGAAATCCCATAAAAGATACAGAATGCAGTATATAACTGATTCAACAGGACTGGCAGTAACCAGGCCTGGGTGTGGCAAGTGAAATTTAACTTGAACAAATCACAGCTATTTCATAATTTAGCAAGGGGCAATTACTTTTTCATATAGGGCCAAGTAGGTTTGGACAGGTTTTTCCCTTACTAAATAAAATCATCATTTAAAAACTGCATTGTGTATTTACTCGAGTTATCTTTGTATAATATTACATTTAGTTTGATGATCTCTATCATTTAAGTGTGACAAATATGTACAAATAAAATTGAGGATTTTACGAATACTTTTTCACAGTACCACATTTGTACAAGGACATATATACTTAGTTCTTCGTTAGTGCATGTCTGCAATTAGACCCGTGTGTGTGTGTGTGTGTGTGTGATTGTGTGAGAGAGCGCGAGAGTGTGTTCAGAGGTCAGCTGGGCTTTATGATGAGGCTTGCGTGCTTTGTGTGTAATTCGCTGTGGTGCCTGGGCACAGAAGAATGTTGACTGTGTTATCAGTTATCAGTGGAACTGGAGCACATTAGTCCTTCTCGCCTCTCCTATTTCCCCCCCTCCACATTTCTCATAGGGTCATTGGTAACTGGTCACCATGGCAACTCTCATGGCCTTTCTAGGCAATGGCAGTGGGGCGTTGGGTGTTTGCGCCTTCATACCTTCATACTGTAAATGTCTATATAATGGCGGAATAGCAACAAATAGCAATAGCAAACCTAAAGACACAGTAGCTTTCCTAAACTCCAATGGCTTTAGGCAGGTTACATTTCCTTACTGTGCCAGCGTGTATCATCCATAGCTTCTTTGTTAGCGTATGTAACGTTATAGCATCAGTGGTTGTTCTCCTTCCAATGTCAAAGTCAAACCCCAACAGTCATTTCCAAAAGTACGGGAAAATATCCAGTGCGTTTATGTTTTTCCAAAATTCATTGCATTTTTAACAAGTATTCTAAAAACGCTCAACAACATTGTAAGGAACAAGACATTTGGCACGGTCTCAGATATCAGGCACTCTGAACTCTGTGGTTGTCTCCTTTTACAGCGATAAAACTTACTTTGTCAGCTTCACTGTTAAGTTCATGTTTTTATCTCCATTATTTGTTTGATTCTGGTCAGAGTGTAAAGAGTGAACACACCTTGTATAGGACACCGAGCCAAAGTGGAGCGTATGGAGGAACATGGGAAACATAAACAGTTTAAGCTCAAGACTCTACTGAGTTCATGACTCTGACTTGTGGTAACCTTAGTGTGCTATACCCTAAAACCCAGGTGTGTATGTGCGTGTGTGTGTGTGTGGGGGGGGGGGGGGGGGGGGGGGGGGGGGGGGATCACCTGAGATGAGATTTTCACCTCAAGGCAGTATATATAAATGCATTATGTGACTGTCAGAAAGAGAGAGAGAGAGAGAGAGAGAATTATTAGATTAGCTCTACACAGACATGGTTGGGGTATTGTGGGCAATAATATAACCTTATTATTATTGAGATTGTCTCAATAAAGTGGAAAAACATTCCTCTTTTAAATACAAGCGAGAATCGTTTTTTTAAGTTGTCTAACAAGTAGATGACCAGGCAGGATTTACTGCTGAATTGACACTATTTGTTCTAATTATGTGCACAATGCATTTACTTGTGATATTAAACTTGATCCAGACATCCCTGCAGAATTCATTGTAGCTGAAAAATCGACCACATTTTCTTTAACGTGTTGGAAGACAAGAAAATCAGTAGTTCACATACAGTATGTAGCATCTATAGCCAAAAAAAGTTCATTCCTTTATTCATTCATTTATTTATTTATTTATTTATTTATTTATTTATTATAAGTTGTGTGTGGTCTGTCACACAATCTGCCACACTGATAATATAAAAAGTGAGCAGGAGACAGACAGGTTAAATGATGTTTATATTACCAGCCAGTGTTTAATGTAAGCACTAAGTCTGATGCCATACTAGCCGTCTCATCTGCATGACGGACAGGTATAAGGTATAAGGTGGGGTTGGGGGAGGAGGTGGTGGTGGTGGTGGAGGATGCAGTTCTCTTAACACAAGGTAGATGTACTTTAGTTCTACCTGAATCATGGAGCCATGGCACCTTTACAACGCAGTTCTACAGAGTATCTGACAATAATGTAAAGGTCTTTCATCTTTTGTGACACAAATCAAGTACAGTACTGTGAGAAAGTTTTCAGCCATCCCTCATTTCTTCATATTAAATTAAATTTATTTATATAGATTAAATAAAGAAATGGAAACAAATGGTTAACTGTGACAGGCTGCCAAGTAGCTAAAGATATGATTTATAAATTGGTTGTATATGTAACGACCCCAGCAGCAACCTCATTTCCAGAATTCAGCATCACCAGTACACTAATCACCGGTCTGATCATCTGTCACCATCAGCACCTGCATGATTCATAGCTCACTGTGTAGCTTAAGCAACAATCAAATAATCCTCTGAAACCGATCAGATACTGAGACTTGCCAAAACTGAGAGCCAAAAAAGGGCTTCAGGAAGCCCGGAGAACTGTCTCTCAAAACTATACTAGAAAACATGAAAGTCTCACTCTTTGGATCCAAAATATGAAGAAATGAGGGGTGGCTCAGGACTTGCACAGTACTGTATGGCTTTATTATGCCTTTAAGTTATTCATGTACTAGTCAAGTACCTTCCTGTTATGCTTATATAAAACATTGTTAAGTGTATGCAATTTTGACACAATTACAATAAGAGTGTGTTTCTATCAGGTTTCTTACCTGTACTGTAAGGGGATACTTTCCTTCTCAGTCCCATCTTTTCAAAACAGTATCTTTTGTAGTTTTATTGCTATAGTTTTCACACTATATAATATTCAGTGTTTTTTTTTTATCCATACTATATAAAAACTTCTACTTAACTGGAATGCAGATAAGACATTAGTTTATAGCTATTTGTGTATAAAAGGGGTATAAAGCAGTTTTTTTTTGGCAACAGTAAGTGTATGTAACTTACAATACAAACACACAAGGAATTGTTATTCTATTACTGTCTTGTTTTATAAAGCGACTTAAAACTTTTCAGTGGATTTCTGACACCTGATGGATTTTAGGGGAAAAGCTAGTTTGAACTTTTGGTCCTGTAGAAGTGTTTGCCATAAAGATAAAGGGAATACTGGGCCTGAATAGACTAAAAATCATCCATGCTTTGGTGAACTGGGCCTTGATCAGCCATCGGCTTACAAATTGAGGATGAAGTTAGAGGGCATATGTGTTGAGTGAGCAATACCACATGAAAGGGAGTGCTGTTGTACCGAATATCAGCATGGCTGTGATGCTGTTGGTAATTAACCTGGGTGAAAGTGACCGTGAATAGTGGAATATTTAAACCATGCTGAGCAGCTCCTGAGTGAGATTTTGATCTGTTGGGTGAGATGTCAGGAAAAAAATCCTCATATTGTGAAAGCACAGCAGGATCCAACAGGTTAAGAATGCAGCCAGTGGAAATTACACACCAATGCAGCAATGAATATATCAGCATATGAATGCCTTTCTACGCGTACTCTCATTACCATTCAGCAGGACAGATCAGATCCCCCCAGTTCACCTGTGCCTCTTTTGTAAAATTATTTTATCTATCATTTCACAATTGACACTCCAAACTTACTGTCTCTGCAGAAATCAAGCTTAGAGTTTAGGTCTGTTTTGAGCGTCGAGATCGTAGTGTGATTTTTAGGCCCGCAGGCTCAGGCAGAGACTGACATGTTTGTGATTGAATGTGTGTCTCATCTGAGCTGCTCCCTCCTCCTTCCAGGTGTTCTGTAAAATGTTCAACTGCCTACAGGGGGCGTCAGTTGAGGTAGGTACAGCAACAGCATGGGTGGGACACAACAAAGTGTTCGTGCTCTTATGTACTAATATTACAGGAAGATCTGAGAGTGATTGCATCAGCCTGAGTTTGATTACACCTATTAGTTTAGTAATGTTCGAACCAGCCGCAGCTGATCAGTTTAATACTTACATTGCAAAAGTGTTATGGAACTGTTAACATTTTGTGTGTTGTGTTGATTACTAACTCAGTGTGTACACCACTGAATCCACTGTATCTTTTTTTCATATTCTTTGTGTTTCTTTGTCGGTCTCTCTCACTGTACTGACACATTTCTAATTGAGGGCATGGCTGTGATGAAACTCTTCCTCTAATACGAGCTGGTATTAGCAGCCCATCAGTAACAGCCTTTATAAAGTCATAAACTGCTTTTAGCTACGATACAGCCTTAAAAGCCTCTCACTCTGAATATGTTAGATATATAAAACGGTTTGTTGAAAGCAGGTATGCGTGTGAATGTGGGTTAATGCAGTAATCATTAAAATTTAGAGGCTGCTTGCTGACAGCTTTAAGGACTAGTTTCAGGCCATATCCCCACAAAAACCTGCAGATCCTGTGTAAACAGTACATTCATGAAAGGGTCAGAAGATAGAAGTGCCCCCTGCTGGCTGGTGTAAGCATGTCAGATTCTTCCAATTATCTCATGAGCTTCTTTATAAGCACCAGCGGAGCAGGTCGGATTGAACGAGAAAGGCCCTGTTAACCCCAGGCAGATGTGTTTGACCTCTTATATATACAGTATATATAAGTCACATTCATTTTCTACTTGATCTAAACTAAAAAAAAAACACTGATGACTTAATAGTTATTGATTCGACAGTCTTTTGAGTAACACATAAGACAACCAGTGGTGCTGACAGGGTGGGCTTGCCAGTGCTTAATAACATCACTGAGATAGATAGTGATCTGCTCATTAATGGCACTTACATGTATGCTCTCTCTCTCTCTCTCTGTCTCTCTCTTTCTCTCTTTTTGTCTCTTACACACGCACACAAAATACAAATATGTGTACTGCACACTGTTACAAAAGCAACTCCTGACTGCTGATGAGAACACTATTTGCCCTGCTGACCTCTCACCCTCCTGACATTATTGATGTCATGGACAGAGCTTTTGTGAAAAAGGGCATGACCTCATTCCTCTCTCTCTGTCTCTCTCGCTCTGTCATTTTCTGCCATTACTGGGTATTGAAGTCCTGCAGAAGAAGTTCCTCACCTGCATGCCATAATGTGCTCCATGTCTCTAAGATCTCCTTCTATCTGGGATCATTTGGCTGATCAGGGGCTTAAGCGGTGCCCCATGGTGAAACCTGGTGGTCACCTAATTCATTATCGATTCCTATATACTATGCCACTTTTACATTCATACACAAATACTTTTTAGTATTTTATTTTTTTGTGACATGGTAATGGTCATTAATGTGAATTCTGCTTCATTGATATCCTTGTAAATAAACTTGAGTTTCTTGGATAACATAACTGCACCTCTAAAAGTAGATGGGCTTCTTTAAAGGTATGTGACATCACTTTTCACAAAATGCTGATGATAAATCTAACAGCAACTAAATTGTATGATAATATGTGGTGTAGTAGTATGATGATTGTAACCTGTGTTTTTTTTTGTGTGTGTGTGTGACAACTCGTGAGGTTATAATGTTGCAACTCAATCCATATTTCCATTTTCAGTAGTCTTGGTAACCTGTCAAGACTGGAAACAAATTTCAGCACAGATATTAAGCTTTATATTTTCAGCATTAGTCATTTGGCAATGAACATTTCAGGAAAGTTATGCTTTTGTTATGGGAGCATGGTTTACACTGTCTAATGATAGTCTCAAGGTTATCTGTTCAGTTTTGTTACCTTTAATACAGAATATGAATGTGTGAATGGTCTTATTTAGCCAGATATCTAAATCACTTTCTATCTCTCTGCTTACTGAAGCACATATCAATTTGAATCTTGTCTCTGGGTCACTGGAATGAATCTTTTATAATAACCCTATTGTGTTCCATCTGGCACACTGGAGTGCAAAGTTCAAGATGGCTGTCCATGTATTTCCTGGCTTCAGAATTAATTGAGGTCTCAAATAATAATCTTTTGGTTTACATTTTTTGCCATTTATTTCACTTGTATTATTACTTGCAGGTGGTGTGTTGGAATAACACATGGTATTTTCCACATATTTGTCCTAATATGAGTTATACATGCGTGCCTCGATCCAGATATGGGGTATGCTTCCCAAAATATTCCACAATTATTAGTATTGTATTTGTTTTTTGTAAAAAAAATATTCTAGATTTGTGAGTGTAAGTAGGTCTGGTTTTATGGTAGCATATGCGGTACACAGATAAAGATTTGTCCTGTCACACTCTTCCCGGCGTAGCTAAGCTTTTGAATTTAGTGTCCTTTACTGCCTGACCTTCCCAGATCTTTTCTGCAGTGTCTCCATGTTCCCCGAAGTACAACCTCATTAACCATTCCAATCCCACCCTAAGTCATTATCCACAGAAGTGCACACCAACTATCTCCATGCACATCTGACTTCCTGCAGAGTTCAATTTCAACTTGAGTGTTGGGGGTCTGACACACTGAGGCCAGGGTTATTAAACTGCTTTATTTGTGAGTCTTGAGGGCATAGTGCTTGGGAGCTTTAAACTTGTATTTAACATGACTTTGCTCAGTTGGAATCAAAGAAGAATAGCATTAGGCACTGATATTGTGTATTGAAAGAGAGTATTTAAATGGTCTCTACTGTATATCCTTTAATTAGTGCCTTTTTTCTTTTTTTTTTTCTTTTAAATTACTTTATATTTCTTTCTAATGATCAGATTAACTACTTCTCTCTTTCCCCTATCTCACTGCTATCACAATGCTTTTTGCCCATTATATAAGAGTCAGATTAAAAAATAAAACGCATTTTATCAATTATATCAACCATAGGGTTTTTAAAACCCATGACTGAATGGTCATAATGTCTCATCATGACATTTTCATGTACATCTCCATGGCTGAACTAATCAGCATTCAGATAAGGCCTGTTTGATTCACAGAGCCATGGATTATCGGTCTCATGACATGCTGTGCACCACATTTACACTTTGAACACAGGAGTATAAACCTTAAAATGAGCAAAGTTTGGCTAAGCTAGTGCAAGCAAAACTGACTGTTAGCTTTGGAACAGAGAAGTAAAGCATGTAGAGGGAATGTGACCGCACTGGTGAACTTTGACCCCCGACCTCTTCTCTTAAAATATTTTTATTTTAGCTTCTTGTCATAGTTTCACACATCTATGGGCTAATTTACATGGTCATCCCATTTCCCCTACCCCATTTGTATACTATAAAAATATACATGTACGTTATAAACATTGATTATCAAATAATATACCAATAAAAGGATCATGGCGACCCAAGGCTCACCAATTTTCGCGAGAATTGGAGGCCAGCCCATCTAGTCCAATTCCACACAAAAGCCAATGCAGCACTACTTATTAAAACAGTCAATGTTGGCCATAATACTTGTAGAAAGGCACCAGAATCCCCAATGCATTACAGCCCGGCATGCACAGGGCCAGCGGACAGAGAGCCCAAAGCCGTGGATAAAGCCACCAAACTCCCCCAGATCCAAGTCTGATCCACACAGGCCCCACCCTGTAACCCACATCACCAAAAGGATCCACTGCCAACAATCTGATTCCGGACACCAGGGCACAGCTCAGAGGTCATGCAGAGTCATGTCACAAGGGAAACCTGCAGAATACTGGGCTTAACAGTTTGCATTGTATTGATATGGCTGATTGGTGTATATTGTAATATATATAGACATATAGACAGCTGCTTAGATATAAGAGGTTCTTCGTAGATATGTGATTGTAGTTTGTGCATGACCGCTTCTTATTAAACTGGTATTTTTTCCACCAATGTGAAATGTATTGCAACCCTGTTGTAAAAGTAGGAAACGGCTTCCCATCTTAATTAACCTGTCCAGTTGTAAAATGGCTATGCACGGGTGCACAATAGCATAGCTACAGCTAATGGCTGATGACTGCTTCTACACAATGAGCCAGACAGCTCGTTACCCTCCAGTAATGTTATTAGCTGTTATAGAGGTGACCCTGGTTTATGTACACACTCAGCACAGTTTCATTCACAAATGGGCTAGTCGGAACAATTCGGGCTCATAGGGATAAGAAAGGTCCCCTTCCTGGAAGCCATTGCCGGAATGTGGGGGTTTATGCTGGAGTTAGCATTCTGCATTCCAGCATTCCTGTGAGAGGGGGATGGGAAAATGTCGGAGGGCAGATTCTGTAGCATTGCTGCTGTTGTTTTCTTGCGTGGCGATTGACGTCAAATTACATGTACGTTTGTCTAATAGTGGTGAAGTTACTGAGGACAGCCATGCAATTTGTCAGTGTTGCTGTTTAAGCTAACATTCAGGTTTGTTGCTGATCTCATAAAATGTCCCTGGGTTAGTCCTGCCTGAGAGAGAGAGAGAGAGAGAGGGGAATTAGATTAGCTCTATACGGAGATACTTGACAATAAATAAATACAAATAAATAATTGTGAACAAAATAATTATAAACATACACACAAACACATTATATATATATATATATATATACACACACACACACACACACACACACACAGTATACTGTACATTCCTCTTTTAAATATTTCCTTTAATCTGCTGCATGCGCATTATTTATGCACATACTGTACGGTAGGTCACATATGTATCATCTATAGCATTTATTTAAATCTGGAAGGCCAGATGTTTCACAAAATACATAACCAAAAACGATTAAATAATAACCTAATATTGTTCCTAATAGCACAAAATAATTAGGTTTGTGTGTACTATTTTGTTCTTAAGAAAAAAAAAATAATGCTGAAATGGTACTCTTAAAAGTACTGTACAGCAAGGAAAGTTTTTTTTTTTTTTGTGTGTTGGAAGTAGAAATATGTGCAAGTGTGAGGATCTGAGTGATTCTGACATGAGCCATGTTATGATGGCTAGATGACTTGGTCAGAGCAACACCAAAACAAGGTCTTGTGGGATGTTCTGGTCTGCAGTGGTTAGTACCCACCAAAAGTGGCGTAGCCACAGACCGGTCAGGGTGCCCATGCTGTCCCGTGTCTACTGCCAAAAGCATTGTTGCACCCACAGTGGTTGTGTGAGCATCACAACTTGTCCAATGAAGAGAGAGCCTGGTGTGATCATGCTCAATCATGCTTTTTTTCATCATGTGGATGGCTGGATTCTTACCTGGGGAAGAGATGACACCAGGATGCACTATGGGAAGAAGGCATAGTGAAGACAGTGTGATGGTCTGCACAATGTTCTGCAGGGAAACCTTGCATCCTGCCACTTATGTGGATGTTACTTTGAGGTCTATCATCTCCCTTAACAATGTAACTGACCAAGTACACTCCGTCATGGCAAGAATGTTCCCTAATGACGTGCTTTGCTGCACTCCAAAAATTGTTTAGGGATTGTTTGAGGAGTAAAACAGAGACGTTGGAAGAAATTCCCAAGATCTCAATCTGATCAGAAATCTCTGTGATGAGCTGCACAAACAAATCCGATCCATGGAGTCCCCACCTCACAACTTACAGGGCTTAAGAGATCTGATGGCTACATCTCAGTGCCAGATACAGTCTTGACGAGGCAACAAGATGTTTTGATGACACAAGGGGAATGTATACAGTACATTATTAGGCAGATGTTTTTAAAGTTATAACTGGTGTAATATTTACACAGTATCTTTTATTATGGTCATTACTAAACACCTATATTATCATCCCTGCACTGGCTACCTGTTCAATTTAGAATTAATTACAAAATAGTACTACTTACATACAAGGCTTTAAATGGTTTAGCTCCCTCATACCTAACCAGTCTTTTGATACGCTATAATCCACCACGTCCCTTAAGATCACAAAACTCCGGACTTCTGGTAATTCCCAGAATTTTAAAATCTACAAAAGGGGGCAGGGCATTTTCATATTTGGCTCCAAAGCTTTGGAATAGCCTTCCAGACACTGTTCGGGGAGCAGACACGGTTTCCCAATTCAAAAGTAGGCTCAAGACGCATCTCTTTAATCTGGCATACGCGTAACTCATCCCATAACCTCATACTCCATTACACTTATCCTGAATGGCAACTACGCCAATTCTCTCCATCTTTTCTGTATTTTTCTACCCATCCTGAGACATCTGGAGATTGTGCCAGCTTCAGTAGACAAAGGCCAACCCTGCGAGGTTTCTAAGGCATCTTGAGAAGGACCAGCTCCAGCTGGATTCTGCTTTATGATGGCTGGAGCTACACATCCTGCTCCTGTGCTTCCAGTGATCCTGACCCCATCTGCCCTCTGCACCTACTGCTGAACTGAATCTACACAACTTCTGATATATTGAACTTTCACCTGCACAACACACTTGATGTTATTTCTATCTGTTATCACCCAGATGAGGATGGGTTCCCTGTTGAGTCTGGTTCCTCTCAAGGTTTCTTCCTATTGCCATCTCAGGGAGTTTTTCCTTGCCACTGTCGCCGTCACCCTTGGCTTGCTCATCAGAGACATTCCATTCATCATTCATTCATTTAATTATTATCTAGACACATTTTTCTCACACATACACACTTCCAAATATTTTCTTTTCTTAAAAAAAAAAAAAAAAAATCTTTAATTCTTTTTTTTGTGAAGCTGCTTTGGGACAATGACCATTGTTAAAAGCGCTATATAAATAAAATTGAATTGAATTGAATTGAATTTATTTAAAAAAAATCATTATTATTGTCATAATTATTTTTATATTTGTTTATTTTATTAATTCATTAAATCACATAATCATGAATGAATAAATACTATATATATATATATAATAGATATTTAACATATAATTTATTTCCTTATTTATTCATTAAACATTTAGTCATAAATTTCAGTAGCAGGTTTAAGAGCTCAGACTGTTATGAACACAGCTACTGGCCCGTGACACACAGTCGCGTGTGTAATGGCTACTCCGCCTTGGTTTCAGCATGCATTGTTTGATGCCGGTGCTTTTTTTTTTTTTTTTTTTTTTACAATGTTGAGGTACAGCTGCTTTGTCTACATTTGTAGTCTACTGATACACACAACATCAAAAATTTGCCAGTGATGCATTGATGAAACCTTAGTGTGTTTCTATAGCAACTGCTCTGCAGTGACTCATAAGCCTACATCATGTGAAACCTGATGCTAAATCATCATCATGTCTGGAGTACAAAGTCATGTCTATCTAGGCATTAGTGTACACTTACATTCTGAGCGTTCGGTTTGGAGTACGCTAGTTGATGTCCTGATATGGATCAGTGTAGCGAATAGAGTGATCCGGTGACATTTGTTATTGACATCCCATTATTATTATAAGAACATGTATGTATATATATATACACACATATATATATATATAGATATATATACACTATATTTTACAATATTATATATATATATAATATTAAATTAAAAAAGAAAGAGAGACAGACAGATAGACTGACCCAGCGTAAAGGACATAAATTTGGAAAGAATAAAAAAACAAAGAAATATGGGAGCTCGTAATAAAACATTTCTTATTTTGAAATAAATAAATTGCCTTTAGGAAAGGAAAGCAGTACTGATTTAGTAAGTTCCTTAATGCTTTATTTCTATGTTACATGCATTTATTTTCACATTATTTACATTTATTGATTTGTAGATTTAATCACTAAATTGTTCATATCTTATTTGTTTGTTTTTCGCTCAGCTTCTTCATTATAATGCAGATTGTAAGAATTAAAAAATCAACAGAATCTAGAGCAGCATCTCTTATTTTCATCTTTCTGGGGTTGGATGGAGGCCTTAGAGGTGTTCTACATTTCACAGTCTATCACTCATTATGAAAAGTATCACACACACACACACACACACACACACACACACACACACACACACACATATGCACTCATGCACGCACACACAGATGGTAATATCCCCAGAGCACCCTGGGTTTACTATGCAAACCCAATCAGCTTCCCAGTTCTTCTTAGCTGCAGATAATACCATTTACTTCCTGCCACATTAAAGCTAATCTTTTTATTGAAAAGAAGCAGGAGAAAATTACTGTGCTCCCTTATGTGTGTGTGTGTATGTGTGTGTGTGTGTGTGTGTAGTGTGTATGAGAGAATGAGAGAGAGAGAGACTTATTTTTGATTAAAGTGAAAAAAGAGACGATCCACTATTGCCGTATTTAATCATCCCAGAGTATTACTATGTCCTGTAGATAAGACATTTTTCTAAATCTGTATATAAACAAAATTGTGATTGGAAGAGCTGGTGTAAATAAGATCTGTATTATTATATAAAAGCCGGTTTAGGCTTTAGTTTTTTTCCTGTTTCTGAGTGGACAGAGAGGTCTATCTGCAGAAGGGAAGAGCCCCCTGAAGGGATTTGGGCGATCTGCCAGTGTGAAAAAGTCAGCCTGTCACTGTCTTTGATGCAAAACTCTTCAGGACAAATGGCTGTCCCACAACTGTTGCCGGAATGTGGGCTGGATGTGTGTGTACATGCTCTTGTGTGTGTGTGTGTCCATCCATTTGTGCGTTTGCATGTGAATTCAAAATGCTACTTTGATTTGTGAGTGTGCATTCATTTGTGTGCTTGTGCGAATGCTGCAGAGGATTCACTTCCTTTGTCATAAGCGGATGAAACGGCTCTAGATATGGACTTTGCAATGAGACTGACAGTTTCACCAAAGAAAGAGACCCTTTCTTGTTTTGTTCTTCAAAGCTGCATGAATATTGCTGTTGGCCAGGGGGCGGATGTCAGAAAACAAGGATGTGCATTGTTTCGCTCTGTCACTGGAGTCAAATCCGCATAGAAGAGAAGGTTTCTCTCCTTCAGGAGCCTGCTGCTGTCGTGCTCTGTGCTTCTGACAGTAATGTTACATGATCAGCATTTATGATCCAAACATGAAAGAAAGAGATTACTACGGCATCCACGAATCAGATGATCCTGCGAGTAATACACGGAGATAATATGTGAGCGTGTCAGCACAAATTCGCAAACAAGATAATAAACTCATTTATCAACAATAGCCTCCATTCTCTTGCATTTACTCATGACCGTTGTGAACTGCAAAGCATAGTAACTTGTACTCACCTACCAAGTCAAACATTAGCACCTTCACTCTATTAGTGGTTATGAGCTAGATAGTGTTTATTTACCCACACGTCATTTTCAGTTGCACACTGACTCTTTGTTCTGAACAAACACATAGTCTGTACACGTCAACCTCCACCAACCCTACTGACCTCCCTGAGATGCTCGTTGCAGACTGTGCTGGAATTCAGCGTCCCGGTGCGGAAACATCCAGAAGGAGGTGGATCGAGGGTAAGCGAGAGAAAATAGCAGTGTAACCTGGATTTGGAGGCAGATGGGATTTCCATATTCTTCCAGCATGACCCACATTATAGCTGTGAACGGTTCTGAAGGCTGGGTTCTGTGTGCAGGCGTGTGTCCTGGGCACAAGTGTTGTGGAAGCTGTGCCAGGCTGGGTAGAGGGCTGGATAGGGTCCGGGATTAAGGGGTGTGGGTGGGTGGGGGGTGTTTGAGAGTGAGTGTGTGTCTATGGAGCGAAGTAGTGTGTAGGTGTGAGGAATGCTCTGGCAACCCGACCTCACTGACACCGGGCCATGCAAACACAATGAGGCCACTGTCCCGTACACGCACGCACACACGCAGACACCGAGACAAGAACTCTCAGAACCACAGACAAAGAAGCAACCTCCTTGTCTAGTGTAGCAGGCATAAGTGTCTGAATGGGTGATGTTAATATTAAGCTTGTTTACATCTGTTTCACAGTTGATGTCAGTATTTTAGGGAGGTTAATCTGACTGACTAGTTAAGAGGTGTGGTGGGCAAGTCTCAGTGGAGTGGGTCTCATTAGCTGATGAAGGAAGACTGGAAAAGGGGAGTGCTAATTAAAACGGTGCCTGACATGACAGTGTAATCTCTGCACTGACACAGTACACACACACACATACCCACTCTCACACACACATGCACATGCACATTTAACTGACAGACAGCTCTGGTCACAGCTTAGATCTCTGTGAGATTCACAGAGAGCAAGGGACTATCACTAACATCCCCAGAGAAATTGTGCGTATGAAGTAGTCTGTCTTACTAACTGTCCACAGTAAGAGATGAAGTGTGGCTCCGTTGCCATGGAGCGGCTAAAGAGGCCCCCGCTATGTGAAGATAAGGCCTCTGGATTCCCTTAGCATGTTAAATGAGGGAGGGGGCTTCTATGTTTGATCAGCCAAATCCTTTAATTCAAGGCATTTTAATTTCTTGATTGAGTTCTCTTCCTGATTTATGACTATAGTCTATACCACCAGCAATTTGAAGATGTCACTTCCAGTTTCAGAGCAAGCTCCTCTTTGGCATTGTGTATCACCGGTGGTCTCACTTTCTCACGATTGGTGTCAAGGCCAGTTCATGGAGAGAACGTGGCAGTGTTAACAACATTATCATCAGCTCTGAACCTTTTATCTATCCATTCATCCAGCCACCCATGAACTGCCTGTTCAAGAAACAGTTGTCTGATATTTAATTGGGTTGACTTTAGCTTTGATTATGTCCTGCATTGCTGTCCAGAGTTGTGTAGATTTTGGGCTGAGACACATGGTGATCAATTTTTGTGATTTATTTTTTATGATGAAACATGATTAAGTGATCTCCGCTCATGATCATGTATGATTTTTGCCCACCACATTTCTTCCCCCGAAGTTGACAAGTCAGCACTATCCTTCCAGGTTTTAATAAGGCTTACTTTAATAACATCATTTTACCAATATTTTCAGTTTTTTATGCAAGCCAATGAGTTGCCCCTTTTGAATCATTGTAACATCTTTTCCAAAACCATGAGATACGTCTTCCAACATAAATGGCAATGTTTAGGGTTAAAAAAAACGTTGCCAGCTGAATCGTTTTCTGCTGCTGTGGGCCATCTGCTTCAAGGTTCTACTTTTTCAGAGATGCTCTTCAGCATTCCTTGGTTGTAATGAGATGTTATTTGAGTTACAGTTGCCTTTCTTTTAGTTCAAATCTGACCTCTTGCTAGATATTTTCTCTTTTTCGGACCATTCTTTGTAAACTGTAGAGATGTTTATGCTTGCAATTCCTAGTAGTTCAGCAGTTTCAGAACTTCAGAACAGATCAGCCTGTGTGGCACTGACAAATATGTCACATTTAAAGTCATTTAAATCACCTTTATTCCCCATTATGATGTTTGCTTTGAACCTCAGGTCTTAACCATGTCTACATGCTGCCAGGTAATATCTAATGCTGTTTAGATATTTGTATTAGGTATGGGCAGTTGAACAGGTGAGTGTGTGTAGGTATATATTTCTGCAGACCTGAGTATAAAGGAATCACATGGCAGTTCTTGAGTTTTTTCCAAGAAATATTGATTGTGAGAGAGGTGGACCCAGCTTGACCCCCTGACCTGGACCCTCCCTTTTCTGACAGTTGGACAATGATGTCATGCACGGATTACCACCTTTAGAAGATAACTTGACAGTTGACCACTGATCGTCTCAAAACACCTATACATGCATTACACATAACAACACTATGTATATATGTATATGTAACTGTCAAAAGAGAGGCAGAATTCTATATCAGAATCAGAAAGAGTTTTATTGCTAAGTACGCTTGCACGTACAAGGAATTTGTTTTAGTGACAGAGCTTCCAGAACAAAAAACAAATGACAAGACAAAACAGCACGACACGAAAAAAAAAGGTCGACATCAAATGGAGTAGGGTGTGAGATAATTTTAGATAAGTTACATAAATATCTGAAATCTGTGGTATTATACAGTATATTGCACTGTGGTACTGTACACAATATTGCACATATATTTATTGACAGTTAGAATAATGTTTAACTGTACATGTATGTATGTACATGTAACCATCAGAAGAGAGGCATACATTTTTTATGTTCAAGTGTGTATTGTATGGTCTTTTACCATTCCCGAGATATTAACAGTATGTCTTTATGTTAGAATTTTAGTTCTATTAATGTTCCCCACATATTTGCTGTAGTATTCATTTAGTTGTTTTGGATAGCTGCAGTAGAATGGAGAAGCCTTATGACAAACAGGGGAAGAAAGGAATGGTGAGAGCGTCTGGACAGTGGAGAAAAGACAGGAATTTTGTGAGGTTAAAGGAAAAGACACAGACAAAGTTGTAGTAGGGGGAGGTGTGTGTGTGTGTGTGTGTGTGTGTGTGAGGGACGAAAAAAAAGAATGTCTATTTCCCCTCATGGGTCTACATGGAAGTTCCTTAAACATTCCTTACAGGCTGGGAGGGCGTGCCGAATTAACATAAAAAGAGTTTCATCAGCCAATAGGATCCTGGAAAGGAAATGTCAGGATTGAGTCAGAACTGGGATGGTGTCATGTTACATTCTGCCCTCCCTCCTCAAGCCTGAGTGCAAGGGAAAGAGCAAGAGAAGGAGGGAAAAGGAGAGCTGAGGACAGACAGAAAGAGGGAGAAAGAGAGAACTATATGGGACCGTCTCATTCTTGGCCTCTGAGATCACGGAATAGGACGATGTGCTACAGTCTGCCCTGACTTTTTCTTTTAATCCAACAGACAAGAAGAAGAAAATTTGGACTGGAGGTGGTTAGTCCAAAGGAGTTTTTTTTTTTTTTTTTTTTTTTTTGGTGGGATAAATCTCAGGACTGTTAGACGGTGCCTAAAGTCCCAGCGACGCGCACAGCGGGACTAAAAATGAATTATCTGGTGAGTGAATGAGTGTGTCTGTTATACGTGTGTAAGTGATGCGCTCAGTGCTGTGTGACTGGTCTAAGTTGGCTTTACGAAATAATCCAGCTGTGGAAGAAGACAAGGAGTTAGCAGACCAAGGCGAGTGAAAAGACTCAAGAGAAAGGAACTCCGAATTCTTTCATTTTACCTCCCTTTGTCACAACTCGGTAGGGGTCTGATTGTATATTTTGTGTGTGTATTCTGCGTCTGTTTGAGGCTTTGAAAACAACCTTATTTGTCCTTACACATCCTGGTTTAAGTCACTTGTATATAACCTCATATAAACTTGTTATTAATAGGTATAACCTCACAGAAGTGAAGAAACATGCAGATGTTGTTCTGTCTGGTCATTTCCTAGCCCGGAAATCTCTGTGTTATTGTTTTTGCAGCAGTCTTTTCCTCAGGAGGACTTTGTTTAAGTGCTTATGAGACAGTGTTTTAAGCAGAGTGTACATATAGGAAAGAACTCGAGCCACTGAGGCATGACGCTGCCACTGATGTCTCCTCACACTGCTGACTCAGGAGAATGATGATAGATTAAGGTCTTATTATGGACGTCAAGCACATAGTGAGAAAAAGCAAAAGAGAGGAATGGAGAAATGCATTACATAGCCAGGCCTAAGTCTTGGCAAGCGGTATCCTTTCCTTGCTATTGTTTAAAAGTGCTGGCATGCACTCAGCTTGTAAGGGCAGGAATGACACAGGGCTTTGGTATTTAGAAAGCAGATCTAGTTCCATTGAAGGAGGACTTTGCTCCCTACGTGCCTACGCGACCCCCTGCATGGCATATGGTTATTTCTCATCCGGTAGAAAGGTTTTTGCTTGTAGACTTTCACAACAAAGTTGATCAAGTTCAAGCGTTGTTAGGACATCTAGAACCAACTCTTTTATTGACAGTTCAGTCCTAAAATGAGCTTTATCCAAATAAAGAGTTTTTCGGTTTACAATTGTGACTAGGCTTTTGTTCTTTCCGTTAGTAACACCAAGTCATGTTTATGCTATTAAGTCTTAGTCATTTCATGAGAAAAAAGGAGTTTTGAACAGCTCTCACAATCCGATTAACTAGTTAAAACCGCCTCAGCTGATGGAACTCGGCTCATTAGACTGATCCTGAATCAGCATCTAAAAAAAGAGTGCTGTACTATGGGGGACATGAGTGTAAGACTCAAAAAATGGAGAGAGAGAGAGAGAGAGAGAAGCACTTCTAACCTCCCAGCGCGGAGTGATTTCTCCCAGTGACTCAGACTTGACTCACGCCCAACCACTGGTGCTCAAGAGAGTAGAATCCCCCACCTCCACTGACTCCTCAGGGGGTCTGACTGTTCATTGTACATCATTAGCGCAGTGCTAAAAAAAAACGTTGGATCAGTACTGGGCTAGTCTAAAATCCATAGATGGTCCACATGCATAGGGAAGTGTGTTTGCTGACTCATAGAAAGAGGTTTTAGCCACTTCCTAGTATTCTAGTTATAATTTAACTAGATATTTTTGCTTTGAGTTGTGACTAAGGCTTGTACAGTAAAACTTTATTTTCAGGTGTAAAACTTCTTGGATAAAAATACATACTGGTACTTACTTAACCTTTCATACTGATGTCTACCTGGACAAATTTACAATCTAAATGTGTTATAGTCAGTGCTGCTTAAGAAAACTCTTGTATTTACTTCCTGGTATGAAGTTGGCAGGCGCTAGGTTTCATAGTTAGGACTAAAGTTGTAAATTGATAATGCTAAAGTTTAAGCTCATAAAGCCTTAGATCTCTCTCTATCCCTTTATCTTTCTCTTTTTATATCTCAGTCTTTGTTTTTCAGTTTACATCTATTTATGTGACCAAACACAACTCCAATCCGTTTGTCTTTTTTTTCTTCCCCAAGGTCGTATATAACAGTCTTGTTGCAAAGCAAATACATTTTGGAGTGTAAAAGATATGTGCCTAGGGCCTGTTCTTTTCGTGTGGATAGGCACTAGCTGTAGGGCTTTCCCTTTCATATGGGAATGTTCTATTATACGGACATGACTTGATTTTTAGAGAGAAACAAACAACACAAGCCTCATATTGCTGTTCACGTGATAGCCTGAAGCTACTCTGCTATAATGAAGCAATCAAACTCAGTCATAATTGAACGCAAAACGACGAGAGCGATTCGGCTTAGGACAGATCTAGCTACTTGCAATATGAAATGAAATAGTGTTGCAATATGAAAGCTGGCTGAATTACAAAAGCTTAGACAATTGCCTTTTTGTTATTTGATTTAGAAGTGTTTTTGCTGTGTGTTCTTATCCATTGAAATGCTAAGCCAAGGTCACAGTAATGTCCTGAGCAAGAGAGGAACTGCTGGCAACTTAGCACAGACATTTTTGCATTCATCATCAGGAACCGGTAAATTCTAGGCATGTTTATGCCATGATGTCTCTGAGTCAGGGTTAGGGAGAATAACACAACAATGCGCTTTGTCCTTGTTGTTTCTGTCTGTTTGTTTTTTTTTCCATGTCCTAGGCCAACACTAAACCATGAATGACTTGCATATTCATTCAATACACAAACACACAGTCATGTACATTTAAGAGGCCACTCAACACACAGTCTTGTGAATTTCAGTAGAGTCCAACATTGGCTGTGGTGTTTAGCAATTTAGTCTTTTCTTTCATTAACTTATTGGCTTATTCTTACTTTTAACTTAAGAGTTTCCTGCATGACCCACTCATTGACAGTGCTACAATTTAAGTATCTAAGGGGACTGAAGCCGCTCAAACACATAACGGTCCAGAGCTTCAGCTTTCATGCTAATACCATCATGAAAATCATTATGCTAATCATCTCATAGATTGCTTAAGAGCTCAGCCAAATCTGTACTATGTGGCTGCTTTGCATTGTAGAAGTTTTAAAAGTTCCATTAATTTGGTGTTGGATTTCCCATTAACATGGCATTAAACATTGTTGTAAAATAGTTAATCCCTGACGTGAGTGCAGTAGACAGTCGCTGCCTTCTTTGGGAATGACACAGGTACAGAACCCAACAACAAATTACCATAAAAAATAAAAAATAAAAAATATATATATATATATATAATAAAAATTTTTAACAGGATGCAGATATCCTCTTATAACTAATATCCAGCATGGACTCTCACTGTGTGTCAGTCAATGATGTTTAAAAGAAAATATAAAAAGTTATTCTATGTGAATAGTGCCAAATCCAGGCCTGTCCCTATAATCTAAACTGCAATGTGTTTTAAAGGCCTACAGCTATGTCTTTCACCCGCATATACTCACTGTTTTAGTCAGGTAAGATGAACGTGGGCAGCAAGCCAGGACTTGACTGTAGCCTGCAGCTACAAGAATGTGAGATGTTTTCTTACCAGTGACACACACACACACACACACACACACACACACGCAATAACACATACCTAGCAGGAAAGGAGGGTCCGGAGTGCTGCCTTTGTTTTTCTGTTGCCTCAAGGAAAGCAGGAAGGCCACGATAATTTACCCCTCACTATTGAGTGTTATTCTTTGGTTTAGTTTATAGGAATGTGTATGTGGAGATGCTAATGTTTGGAACAGACTGTTAAAGTGCTGTTTTTACGTTTTTATCTGCTTGTTTTTGGTTTCGTCTGGTGAGGAATGACTTATGCCTGTGGTCTTTGTGGAGACTGTGTGACACACCAGGTGTGTGTCTGTGTTTGTGTGAGTGTGTCGTAAGAGAGCTGTATGACAGAGCAGAATATGGGGTAGTTGTGGAATGCTGGTAGGACAGAGATGTGCCTAGACTTGCACAGGGACAAAAACATATACCAATTCATTTCTACAAGACTCTGTGCCTCTTTCTGTTTTTGACATTCTCTGTACTTCAGACATAAAAACAGTTCATTTTCACCTCCCACCCATTTTTTAGTTTCTCTTGTGACCCAGTGTGTTCTCAAGTTTAGTCTTGCCTTTAGCAATTGCAGCTAAGATATCTGCTGAAACTAGAGCAGGCTATCGCTATTGTTTTCTGCCTTAAGTAGATCCAGCCGTCTGAGGTGTAACGCCTCTTCAATTTTCTAGTACATGCTCTCTTTTTAAATATTAAATGCTTCCGTAAAGCCAAACTTCAAATCCCATAAATTACGAAACAGTCTCGGTAGAGAAGCTAAGCTGAGCAGTTAGCCGCTGGCATGGGCTGGCTCTGTTTTAAGGGTAGAAAAAAAGCTAATAGCCAACACTCTGTAGATTGCAGAACTGTTGTTACAAATTTCTTTACAAACTAAAGTCATTTGTCTTTCCATGTTGGGAATTTAAGAAGAAAGAGTAGTTTCTTGATTGACCTGTGATTACAGGGGGTTCTGTTTAAGGGTATGTTTGTGACAGGGCATTTATTGGAGCGGGTTTAAGTGTGCTTCCCATGCTGTTGGCATACACACACACACACAAACACACACGCGCGCACAGTTCTTGTAAGGACCAACCATTTACATATTTATTAATGCAACAAAATTCAATTTTGTTTTATTTATATAACGCTTTTAACAATAGTCAATGTCGCAAAGCAGCTTTCCAGAATCAAAAGAATATTAGGCAAATTAATATGAAATGTGTGAAAAATCTAAATGATTAGATTAGCCCTGATCTTTTTTATTCATACATATTTTTCACACATTTAAAAACAACGTTTATACAATAAATGTGTTAAGTAAATGTTATGCTATACCTCAACCTTTCCTTAATCTTGGTAACCACAAGAAAACTATTCAGGTCTTTTGTCTTTTTTTTTTCATTAAATCATTAATAAAATCCTATATAAAAAATTTTTAGTTTTTTTAATCAAATCATTAATAAAATCCTATATTAAAAAAAAATAGCTTTGAGACAGAGGATGAAGTCTGCAACCCCTCAGACCCTCCCACCACCACAACAACCACCTATGCACACGAACTCCCCCTGCTCTTTTGCCCAGGGCTTCCATTCACTGACCAGTCTGCACTGAGGATGCTTCACCAGCTGCTACATTATTTCCTGTTCACTTAACACTAAATGAAATCATGCAGCCCGTTTCCTTCCCTTCCTCCAAAACTTTGTATTCCCCCTGCCTACATCATGTGGAACTTTTACTTCTATACATTGCTTATCTGTGACACTCTCTCATGGCTCAGACTGTGCACTCTTGTTAATCTCGGGCCTTTATCCTGCTTGCGACGCTTTTAAATGCAAATGGATGAGCGTTTAGTCTCTTTGATGATGAATTTTCTTTTAGTCTCTTTTTTTTCTGTTTTCATTCATATTTCTTTTTATTATAGCCTTTGGTCAAGCTGTGTGCATTGTCTCATTATGTGTAAAATTTCATTAAATAACATTTCTGAAAAAAAAGAACAGTGTAAATCAAATCACTATAGAACATGCATGATTTATCTCGTTAGTGGGTCCATGTTCTGTTCCACACAGTCACTGCTGCACAACATTTTGATTAAGGTACATAATGAAATAGAGCGTTTAATATTTAATCCATATTTCAGTTAATGTATGTGCTGTCTGCTCTAAACGAGATTACACTTGGTCTTTGTGGCACAAAGTCAATCAGAAAGGCATATGAATCATTTCTCAAACACTTCCTGTGTTCAGAGAAGAGGAGCGAGACACAGTAAGGGAATTGTGGAGGAGTGTGAGAGAGTAGTAGACCGAATAGAAGTTTGGCAAACTTCAATAATGGAGACAAAGTTCAGCTCCTTGTGATGTCATGAACCCTCAGGAGGATTCCTCTTCCTGGCAGGAAGTTCCTCCAACAAAATGTCTCGTTTTATCAAAAGATGACAAATCATGGTTGGAGAGTAGATAGAGAATGTAGAAAGACAGAATAGATACTGTGACAGAGAAAGACAGACCATATAATCTCAGGGTGTCGTTTTCACACTGCACAGAGCGTGTCTCAGTTAGATCCCACCAGTGTCTCAGTATGTTCTTATTTCTGCAGCGTTCCAAAAATAAGCCCAAATTGGCACAGGAATGCACCTGAAATTCCTGTGCAAAAGCTTTAAACAGTCTCCATGGAGAAAGCCTGGCAAGTCAAAGAGCTCTTTCAACTAATCTTGAGAGCTTCTCATTATTTTGGCATTAGTGTGTTCGTGCATGTGCCAGGCCTGGACGGTGACGTCTCAGCCAGCTGCTAGCCAGCAGTAAGCCATTCTGGTTTATTAAACAGCACTCAGGCCTAAGGGAGATGCGGTAGTAAGTCTGGCAACACAAGCAGGGCATTCATCAGGGAGATATGGCCTACATGCACCTCTCCTCAGCTTCTCCAGCACAGCACACAGACCCAGCATTCATCACAGTCCTGCCACTCTCAGCACACATGTCTACGAAGACACATAGACACAAAGTAAGGAGGCTTGCATTCAATCCAGGAATTGAGATCACATTCATGAATAATGACTCACTTATTGCTACTCACTATTGTGCACAGAGACTAGTGTGTGTACGGGGAGAAGCAGGTTAATAAGAATATTGTGCCAGTGTGTGTGGTATGAATAAAAGTCAAAATGTGAGGAAGGCTTGATAAGGGAAAAAGAGATATTCCTCTTGCCCTTACCCATGCCAGTGGGGTAACAAGATGATCTGGAGCGCTGCAAGCTGCAAATGAATTAAACGCTAAATAGCCTGACTGCTAAATGAACTGGCTATCGCTGCAGAGACAGAGGCTTAGTGATTATATATGTCTCTTCTCTCTTCATAAAAATAAGACAATAGATTTTGCCACCAATTTGGACTTGGCCCAACTAATTGTCAAGCTATAGTTAATTAACCTGACATTAGGACATCCTCACAATTAGCCCATCACATGTTCATTTGGCTAGAGGACAGTGGTAGAGTGCCATTGGTCCTTGCTGGAGCTGGAGTGCCATTGGAGCTTGCTGGGAGGCATGTTACACGTGCCAGGCTATACCATTCCCTATTGCTAGTGACGGGTAAGGGTGGGGGCTGAAAACAAACATTTGTTTAGCATAAACGGCTGGCAGTGCTCATGGGTGGCTCCTAACACATGGGACAGATGGAGTCCTTGTTTTGGAAGCCAGAGACTCAAAGATGATCACAGTGTGCCACTGTGTATTTATGCATACACACACCTGTCTTCTTGTGTTCAAAGAAAACACCATCCAAAAATATTTAAGTTGCTAAGTTTTTTGCTATTTAAGTTGTAATGAACCACAGGCATGTATTTTATGCCCATTAATTTGAAACACATGCTACTCCTGGCTGTATTGGAGTATTGTTTGTTTTGTACCACTGTATTCGTCTTTGCTGTAGCACGTGTTACATTTTCTGTGCTTATTCCACTAGAATTGCCATAAACCATGACATGAAGAGATGAAATTAAGCGTGCAGCTTTAAATGGGAGGGGTTTTCTAGATGCTTTTTTGTTTTTACAAAATTAAGTTGTCACCCAAAGACGTTATGTCGGGCACCCATGACGTTAAATGTAATAAGAGATTAAAAGGGTACATTTTATGTATCCTTTTATATTGCAAATCAAAATATATAATAATGAAGAGTGTTGTTGATTGTCCTTTTTATCTTCTCTCTTTCTCAAGCAGAACGTGTTGGCCAAGGCTCTGTATGACAATGTGGCGGAGTCTCCAGACGAGCTATCCTTCCGGAAAGGTGACATTATGACAGTGCTTGAGAGGGACACGCAAGGCCTAGATGGCTGGTGGCTCTGTTCTCTGCATGGGCGCCAGGGCATTGTACCAGGTAACCGCCTAAAGATCCTGGTAGGCATGTATGACAAGCAGCAGCAGTCTTCCAGCTCCCCGTTATGCTCATCTCAGAGTCTCATCAGCATTCCACCTAGTGCCTACACCAAGCCTTCACCTGCCGCCCAGTACACAGCCATGCACCCTGCCTGTACTAGCCCTCCTAGCCTGTACCAAGTGCCCACTGGGCCACAGACTCCACAACTCCAGTCCAAGGCTCTACCCCTCAAACAGAAACAAAGTGCTGGTAAATATCACCCAGCTGGCCAGGAGATCTATCAGGTGCCACCCTCCATGGGAGCACCAGTCCAAGATATCTACCAGGTACCACCCACAAGTGGGGGACAGGATGTATACCAAGTGCCCCCCTCTTTGAACCTGAAACAAGAGGTCTACCAGATTCCCCCCTCCATGGACAAGCGTGGCTGGGACACCCCAAAGACCCTGGGAAAGGTAGGAACAATGCATATATAGTACAGACATCCCAGTGCAGGAAATGGGCTTCAATTCCAGTTTAACATGAGAAAAATTTTAAACTTGTCATCAAAGACAGATGTTCACTTCTGTTCATCCAACTTAAATCTGGAGCTGGATCTCTTATGTAATAATAATAATAATAATAATAATTATTATTATTATTATTATTATTATTATTATTATTATTAATATTAATATTATTATTAGTAGTAGTAAGACATAGCACACCAAGAACCAAACATAGAGCGCATAAATGTTCAAGACACAGTAGTCAGAATTCTCTCCTACTCTCCCAAAATTTTTGATCTTGGAGTGCAGCCAGCAAAAGGCTGAAGGAAAGAAAGAAAGAGAAGAGTTTAGAACAGCAAGAGAAGCAAAAGGCATTTAAGAGAGCGAATGGCTGAAATGAAAAATAATGTAATAAATAATGCAGTAGGATGTAGTAGCAAAGACTGCAAACATTGTAGGGTTGAGGGAGGTGAGTAGTTAATTTTCAGTGGGTATCTTCAGGTCTTCTGTAGTGGGTAGTGCCACGCCTCCTGGGACTGGCAGGAGCACAGAGCCATATGCCAGGGGCGTATTAGCAGTTGGAGTGAATGAAGTGAAGTGAAATATCCCAGCTGTTGCCCCAGTGTGTTCTCGAAATGTCTATGACATTGTTTTTATACATAACAGTTAAAATAATTACCCCATTACAGCCATAGTAAAATATACTGTAAGTGTAATAAACAGATACCGTACAACTCGGTGGTCAAACAGGTATGGTTCTAGTAGTATCAACCATACTAACCATAGCTCTGGCTGGGGACTTTATGGGATTATAGTGATGAACAGTGTGAGCGAAAGAATGTTAATGATCTAAATTATGTGCTGCATAAGACTATGCATGGATCTAAACATCTTCCAAAACACCCAATTGATTATAAAAAAAAAAACCAAAGAATGATGCACGTATGTGTCATTGCAAGGGTCAGGCAGTGAGATAAGAAGTGAGTGTAGTGTCACTGATCTGTAGTCAAGGCCAGGGTTGAGATAGCGGCTGAGATCAATGCTAGAGAGATCAATGCTAAGCTCCTCAGGGGTTTGGTGTCATACTAGAGCTCCTATATTAGTGATAAGACAATCATTGTGCCTGGATCAGTCCTATACATAACATAACTGCAAACATAACTGCTCAGTGAGATGCCCAGAATATTTCTTAGGTTCTTCTTGTAAACAGCCCATTTTAGACTGTGTTTTTTTATAAACAGCCGGTCAGTTCCATCCTGGTTATTTTTCATTTTGCTTTAGCCAGACCTAAAAAGTTAAGTTTAGCCAGACTGATAGTTACAGTATGATTACCTGGCATAGGGTTTTTTTGTCTTCATATGAGACACATTTTCTCCCGAAATATATTGTGTGTATATTCTTGTAAGATCGTCATCTGAGAATCGATGGCTACTACTTTTTGGGAAATCATCGTTGTACTTGACGAAATTCATGATGTTTAATGGTAATCAGGAGCTAGTAAACAGAAGCTGTAAGGAGAAGTTACAAGGCACACAACACCAAGAATTTGGGTTAAAGAAGGTTAGTGACCTCTGGTGTCCTTGTACCCCCTCCTTTTCCACCTGTCACTACCTTTTTATGATTAGATAAGGTGTTCACACTAGGAGAACGGATTGCGAACCACACCCACACACATACACCCAAATATAAGTGCAGGATCAGCCTTGTTCTCTCAGTCCGTCTTCATGAAAACAGGAAGCGGTACATACAGTACCCAGTACTAGGCCAAAAAGCACTTGAAAGATGATACTGGTTTATGTGTGTGTGTGTGTGTGTGTGTGTGTGTGTGTGTGTGTGATTATGTATATATAAATTGGGTAGGAAGGTCCCAAATTGAAGAGAAACAAGCTGATAATATTGGGGGACATATCCAGATCAGCTGCGCGCTCCCTGAGGGGTGAATGGCATGTTGGTGGCTGATGGTACTAAAGCAGCAAAAGCAGCTGGGATTGGTGTCACATCAAAGCACATTTCAGATGGGGAGTGTCGGCACACGGCCCTCAAAGCTCAAACATGCTCTTCTGTCAGCCTGAAATGCTTATGCTCTCTTCCCATTAGCTTTAGGGCCCTTTTTTAATCCTTGTTTTTCCTCTTTCTATGATATTTTTCGCATGACTGTGCCACAAAGGCAGCTCAAACTTTATGGTAGGAGTCGTATTTTCTATACCCAGGAAAATAAATACAGTCAGAATCTTCAGTTGGCCTAATAAACATAAGTATTCATTATTCATGGCTTAAATAAGTTTTGTACATAATATTTCTGTATTTCGGAGCAAGAATTTATCTCATGTACTTGTCTCACCTGTAAAGTCATGACACATAGAGTAAGACAATGAGCCGACTCTAATCCTTCTTCACCTTTGACTAAGATGCTGGTCGAATTTCCTAACCATATACCTTAATGACGCTAACACACTCCCTGGTTGCTTAGTTGCACATTAACCAGAAGGATGTGGCAATTCAGCTCTGTGTGCACATTGACCTCTTTAAGTAAACAGAATCATATGAAAGCTAAATTAAAAGAAAGAAAACATTGTGAGAAAGGACCAAATGGCCCACATATGCATGAATGACTTGATTTGCTAAAGTATAATCGCTGTGCATCCTGTTCCTAATTTAACTCCTTATATACTGTACTGGACATTTTTGCCCATGTGTAAAAAGAGTGAACATGTGTGTACATGACTTATATTATTAAGGAATATTACACTTGAGGTTGTGCTATTGTTCTGAATATTATTACCGCTGCGATGAGGTCGTAGGAACGAAGTTACGAAGATATCACAGCCGTGCTGATATTCAGTACAACACCATGACCTCAGGTGTAATATTGCATAACGGTTCCACAAACACAATTTATTACCAACAGATTATGATTTGGACCATATCATCCTACTTTCACTTTCCATGCGAGAGAACGATAGTCAGTGTAGTGTATAAACAGAGACGGGAATCAAGCCTGGCCGGGAATTGAACCCGGACCCTGGAGGTGCAAGGCGACAGTGCTAACCACTACACCAACGTGCCGCCCTTGGCTATTTCTGTCTTAACAAAATGCCCTCTTGTCCAACTTAATATGACTTGTCTTCACAAGGAGTTTCAAATTAAAGAAGGTTAATTTTAATATAGTGCTAACAATTCCTGCAATGGTAGCATTATTTCCTTGTGCACAAATCGGAAATTTACAAAGATTTGTGTGTGTGTGTGTGTGTGTGTGAGAGAGAGAGAGAAAGATGCCTGTGAGGAAAATGCCTGAACCAGTGCCAATGTGCTCCCATTATGCAGTAACCGGCAGGCAAATTTAAAGATGAGATGCCAACTCAAGATGGTCTTCTCAACTCCAAGTTCCTCCAATATCATAAAATGCCATCACATCAAAACAGCTACATGAGGCGTCAATAAAAGTAGAACATATTACTTTTAAATGAGTTCACTCATCACAGTTACTTGGCTAGAGATTTTGTTTCATATAATCCTCATGATAGATTTAATATGTACTTTTATTTGAGCATTGATATCAGACTAGTAGTACTAGGCCTGCTTTTGACATCTTGTTGCTTGTCACCCAACCTTTCTAGTTATATAACACAAATCACAACAGAGAAGATGCATTTAAGGCACAGGTAAAGGCCGGGTTTAAACAGCTCTGTGTTTTAGGTGAGCACTTGAGAGCTCATGTTAAGACCAGTCTAAAATTGCACTTGCAGTATTTGGGCTCAGTCAGATTTCCTGCTCAGAAAGCAAATTCATAATCACCATGTGTCGGTCCAGTGCACAGCGGAAAAGGCAAAGGAATTGAAAACGGAGGAGGAGATGGGAGAAAGAAGGATGTGTAAGCTTATCTCTAGCCCCAGCTCTTAGAAGGAATTGAGAGGTGGTGCAAAACACGTGCGGAGGAAGAATGCATGCGGATATAGCCTGTAGTGATACTGAAATCTCAGCAGTCTGCCGAAACTAGAATCATATTATAGTGTTAATCAACAGTAAAGAAGGAAGCAAAAAAACACCTACGTATGTCTTGTCTTTCAGTGTCACGACCTGCTTTAGAGTGATGTAACTGTCGGGATGTGGATGTCTTTATTGTGCTGAGTGGTATTGGTGCCTCACGTTATAAGTATTTTCTGGGAATATTTTCAGTGTTGGTCAACTATAACCGTCAAACACACACACACACAAAGAGGGCATGCAACACTCTCTTCCTCTTATTGTGTCTTGTGTACGTGTCTGACTTGTGGGCATTCCCCTGGCAGGGCTATAATCTCCTGTATGTCTCTTTCCGTATGTTTGTTTGTACTGGAGACTCGTCTCTCTGAGTGACGGAAGAACAGCTCGTGCTTAAGGAATGCTTTTAGCTTAGAGTAACAAGTGGCGCTAGGGGGAACGATATCGTTAGATAGGAGCTGTACGATATAATCTTTTAACCTCTGAATTAATTTTTTGTCACCTTACCGAATGAGAAATGAATCATTTATCTGCCAATAACCGGAAATTGAGGAAGAAAATAAAAAGTTGAGATTTTATATATTAACAAAAGAATTATAACTGAAACTATTTATTAAGTAAGACATAACACCCATCTATCCACTTTATGTACCGCTTCTCCAGTGTAGAGTTCCAGTGGGCACAACTTAACATAGGGCACAAGCTCTCCCTCTCAGAGTCTAGAGTCAGGATTCGAACCCCCAACCCTGGTGTGAGGCAACATCCAGTAATAACATTGGACTTGTTCTAGCCAAAAGAGTTCAGGAAGCTCCTCTGCTTCTGGGGTGGAGGTGACTGATTTGCTCATTTAGTTGTGTCCCCTGCTCCACCCACTGTTCTCTGCAGGCTGGCATGTCAAGTCACTAGAGAGTCTTCATCCGTGAACCCTATACACACACACACACACACACACACACTCCTGCACCACTCCCTGCAGGACATTAAAAGGTCAGTGAATGTGTGTCATTGTCTCTGAAGACAACGCTCTGCTTCTTAGTCAGACGGGATGGGGATGTCCTCTGTTACCTGCTGTGGACTCATTTTCTGCTCTGCTAGCTTGACACGGAAGAAGAAAAAAAAGAAAAGAGATGGGAGTTACAGGGAAACGAGACACCAGGCCCAGAGCTGTTGTGGTGGGCCGGCAGGTGGAGGATAAAGACGGGGAGGAAGGCTCTGGTTTCTCATGCAGAGCCACAGACTGTGGCCTTTCATTAGCTGGCCACAAAGGCAGTATGGGTTTGGGACAGAGCCGGAGGGATGATGAGCCCAGTGCTGCCCCTTACTATAAACACGAGGGCTTTTGCAACCTCTTTATTTGTGCTCCAGTGGCCCTCATCAAAGGCTTGAGATATTAGAACAGGGCACAGGGATGGCTTTGTACTGCACAGAGCACGGAGTCCATGGAGTGGAGGAATGGGGAGCCTGGCGTGCCACACACACACACGCACACACACATACAAACACACGTGCAGACACACACATTTATACACTAATGAGTCTAAGAGTGTGTTTTAGGTACTTGTATGTGTACATATCACATGTTTGCTTTAATAAAGAAACTTTATGCTTTAATAGGTTCCTCTTAGGCAGCTGCTGCAGGGGAAATCTACATGCTCGTCTCATTAGTGATGATGTTTTGCTGTCGTGAAGGGCACACATGAAAGGAGACTAGATCTGCTTTTAGTATTCTAATAAAAAACAAATATTACAGTCAGGGTGTCCACTTTATCTAATGGCTTCTCGTAATTCATAAGGATAGTATCCGGTGTCTAGTATCAGAAATCCAAAAATCTTTACAGCTGATGAGTGTGTTTTCTGCTTTACTAAAAAAATTGCTTTACACACAAGCACATTTTTACACACACTGGTCTCAGGCTCTGGCTAACCTTTGATCAGAGGCAGCAGGTCTGATGTGGTCTCCAAGGACACACACTCATCCCGCTCTTATTAATTGGTGTGGGAAACAAGCTTAACTGTTGTGTTGCCAAAAGCAAAGTTTTCTTTTTCGTGCGTGCGTGTGTGCGTGCGTGCGTGTGTGTGTGAAAGAGTATTCTGACACGTGTATTTATAGTCTACAGACAGGCTCACACTCCTATTTCCAGAATATGAACAAAACCATCAGTAAAAAGAGATAGAGGGCAAAAGTAACATGTTGTGGTTAAGCATAAGAACATTCATGTGTGCAGGAGATAAATTGGGTGGTGAGACTGAGAGGGTTAGAAAAGCAGATTGTAAATGAGAAGGCACCTCAGCAAGACCTGGGGGAAAAAGCAACATAATAATAATAATAATAATAATAATAATAATAATAAAAGGCATGCAGCTTCTACAGAGAAAGAAGAAGAAGCGGCCAACACAGGAAGCAACAGAACTTGGGGTTGTAGTTTATTCTCCACCAGTTTAGCAGATGAATGTCACGGGCACAAGCGAATGCATTGTCAATACTACAGTGATCCTAATCTATCGTTGACAAAACAATAAACGTAATTTAAGTACAAGATCTGCAGAGCCTTGTTAAAGTCATCAGCCTTCATTGTTGCAAATGAACCCTTTTTTTTTTGCTTTTGTTTTACAAGTTATTGTGCCAGGTAAATGATTTTAAGAGTCCAGATTGTTCATTAAGTTTGCAAAATTCCCAATATTAGCAATATATAAATATATTCCCAATATTACCAATATGCAATATTTAGGAGAAACATGTAAATTCAGTAAAATATGAAATAAATACACATTAAACCTCACTTAATCTTAATTTATGATTCCTTTGGCACTGGCTGGTTTAAAAACTAAAATTAATTTGGCTCCCTATCTTCTTGCTGCCCTCCTTGCCAATATTCATGGGACTCATGGTGCTATGTCTTTACTTAATTTTAGTCTTTTGTATGCTGAGCCAAATTTCTTGAAAAATTGTAGTTTTTTAAGGCAAAAATGTGTAAACAGGGACCTTTTTTATGTCGAGGTATATTATGGGTATTTTTAGACAGCATCTGGCATATAAGCCAGACACAAGACACAACGGTTCTCAGTCTTTATGAATTTATTTTATAAATGCTCCTGGTTTAAATTTCAGTGTTTGGTCTATGGTCCATGTTCGATTCCCGACCAGGCTCGGTTCCTGTCTTTGTATGCATGGAGTTTGCATGTTCTCCCCGTGCTTGGTGGGTTTCCTCCAGGTACTCCGGTTTCCTCCCACAGTCCTAGGACATGCAGATTAGGCTAAATGGCGTCCCCAAATTGCCTGTAGTGTAAGAGTATATGTGTGTGCCCTGCGATGGATTGGCACCCTGTCCAGGGTGTACCCCTCCTCGTGCCCTAAGCCCTCGTGGCACCATTACACAATTTTGTATGGTCGTTTGGTACAATAACCTTCGGCATAGGACTCACAGTGAATGGGGAAACAAAGTCCTAGTTCCAGGCAGATGAAAAAAGTCCTTGCAGTATGACAATGCGTGACTGTGTGTGTTTGTGTGAGGAGCAGCATGCTATCCCACCCAACACAGTCATGGCAGTAATTTGGAGAACATGTTTGAAGCTAGCATGGCTGTGTATGGATTAAGGATGGGGTCTCTCTGTCTCCACGAGCCCGGCAGGCCCCCTAAATCAGCACACATGGCACATGCCACGTGGCACTCATAAACTGACACATGCGCTCATACACACAAGTGCAGAATTAATTACCCACTTATTAATCCAACATTGGGTTTAGGACAGGAGAGGAGGATTATAAATCTCTCACTCTGTCTCCTTTACTGCTGCTGTTGGTTCTAAACCGGCTCATACGGCAGCTGTATTCTCTGCAGCCTCTTTAAATTAGGCTTTAACCATTCTTCTGGGGGGGAAGGGGTGTTTGCAGTCTCTCATGTCAACTGCACAGTAGAAGCGCCCACATTAAACCAGCCATGAAAATGGAGAAAGCTTGACTTCAATCAAGCTGCAATAAGAAAAAAGTAACTTCAGTGAAGCTGCAGTAAAACCTTGAACCCGAGAGTGAAAATCAAAGCGGGTTATAGTGGGCACTTTGAAAGCACAGCTGTTTGGATGCCCTAGAAAAGGCTACTCTATACGTAGGAGTATGTATATATATGTGTGTCTGATGAGGCAGCTGCTTTGGCACTCACATGACACCCTGCCACGCAGCCCAGCCAAGAACTCTTCAGATTATTGGCATTTTTATCCTATTCTGCCTACATACACACAAGCTAACACAAAGGAGGAATCTGTTGGCACACAGCTTCATCTTAGGTTATGCCACGTGAACCTCCGATCTATTCAGTTATGTTGGTTGAAGTTACTTAGTGGGATAGATTTTAAACAAATGCAGCCTTTCCTTTCATGTACTCTCCAAATCCAGGCCTCCAACACATGACTAAACAGATGTGATGTATCGAAATTGACAGTAGGTACCGACTTGAGGTCTATAAACTAGATTTTGTCCAGAGGAATATATTATATTGACATTTAAAGAGAAATGAACAAATAATAAAGTCTCCTGAATTAAAAGTCCCTGAAATGTACCTTTAATACCTTTTTAAAAAAATATAAAATATGTGTATAAACAGTAGTTGTTCAACATACAATAAATGTGCAAGTGATAGATTACACATTAAGAACTCAGAATTAGTAACTCCTAGTTTCCATGTAAGCCTTTCTCGGGTGGTAGAAATGATCTGGCCGCAACCTGCCCTCATGCTTATTCTTTCAACAAACATGTGCTGTGGATAGTGGAGGTAGTAAAAACTTTTCATCTCTGTCTGAACAATGGCAATGTGAATGCCACCCAGACACACACATACACACAGACACAGAGACCCCCTACCTGCACTTGGCAACCTAAAACAAAACCACAGAGGACAGCTTGCTCCACAGATGGCCAGTGTGTGAGTTCTTGGGGTTAACAGTGTATTGTCATGCATGGCCAGTCATATATCATCTTGTGTGTGTTGGGTTAACATATAAATGCGTGAGATAGAGGTAGAGATAGATCGAGCATTTTATATATATGAAAATATTGTGAAAGCGTGTTTGAAATATCATAACCTTTTTTGCACTCTCTTGCATTTATAAATCATATTTGTTACTTCCTCTAATACTTACATTAGAGTCAGAGAGTTTCCAAAGTGGCTTGAATACCAGGTTGGAGTGGTGGCATGTATCACTATTTCAGCTGGGGTCACAGCTTGGGTCATGGGGAGACCTCAGACTTTGGAGTGGTCCTTATGGGGCCTGATGGCATGCAATCTGTTCCTTACTTCAGGGGTGACCCTTATACTCAGTTGGATTTTGGGATTGTTACTTCTGATCAGCTGCCACGGTCACTGCTAAACCATTATCTCTCCATGTCCAGCACAGCACTGCGGAGGACTCTTCGTGACATCATCGTTAAGGCAACCAGCTCATGAATGTTGTGACAGCTGGTTCCCACCCACCCCGTGCACACACACTCACTTCTCATTCATTTACAAGCATTCGTTTAGTTACATTGATGAGAGGTTGGGTGATAGTCAGTGGACCATATGGCTCTCTGCCACACTCATTGATAATTCACATTATTGATTGCTATTTCTTTCGGGAAGCCCTTCAGTGGGTCTCGGTGGGCTACTGAAGAGGCTTAGGACGGAAGGCAAAAGTGAAAGGCGTTCAATGGGACTGGCACGTTTAGCTGTGCAAATGGTGGATAATGTGGCTTTTAATCTATTTAAATGCATGGGGGTTTGTTTTCATGTACAGCTCTAGGGGTCAAACGATTATCTGCATTTCTCTAGTTTATTTTAATCCTTTTGACACAACCCTTTAAGTGCTGACCTTTTTTAAATTATTTTTTGATTAATATTACAAACGGTGTTATTTAGGATAAACAAACTTCATGCATTACTAAGTAATCCTGGAAAGCCCCATGTGTGATACATTTTTAATTTTTCCAAAAGAAAAACGGTTAACATATATATATGTATATATATATACATCTATATAATATATAGATGTTTTTATATTTTATATTGTATTTTTGTATACACATGCGGTATATATATATATATATATATATATATATATATATATATATATATATATATATATATATGTGTGGAAATTAAGAACAATGTTTAAAACATGCAATTTAAATACTTGTATGCAATTTATCAATAGTCATGCATTGTATAACTATTACTGCATTATTTTAATAACTGTTATTGTAATTCCCAATAGACAAGATTTACAACATTTATTGTAAAATTATATGCTATTGCTTTTCTAACTGCATAATGCAAAGTCTATACACATCATTTCTCTTATCCACAGAAAAACACAATTAGTACATACTTCAAGGAAATATTTGTGAATTATCATGAATATTCCCATAAACTACAGTATATATTATAGTAAAGGAAATACTTGGGCAAGATGTAAAATGTAATTAATATTTTACATTTTGTAAAATAATAATTACTGTACATTTGTAATGTAAATATTAATGTAATAGATTACTGGATTAACTTGCGTTATATGCATGCATGTATAGTGTACAGTATATGCATACTCTGCATGATATCTTTACAATTTCCTCTTTTAAAAAAAGACTTTTCTAATGGCTTCTTCAGATGAAGCACATTATAAATAGAGTGAGGAGGTTGACCACGGACCATGAGGACACACGCAATCTGGTTTTCTTTAATATGTCAATCTTATCATAGACTTTGCAGAGCAGAAAAATAGGCCATATCTAGTGTGTGTGTGTGTGTGTGTGTGTGTGTGTGTGTGTGTAGTCACACACCTGCAGTGGCACCTAAATGTATGTGAAAGTGTGTAGAGCACTGTGGAGAATGTTTCCATTAGCTACAGGCATGACGGAGGAGCAGAGACGGAGACAGGCTGAATCGTGATGCGTTTGTCAAAAATAAGAAATAACGTGTCATTCTTAAGCCAAAGAGAGAGAGAGAGATGGGATGACACACTTGAGGAGTTTGAGTTGAATTAGCTGCAACACAGTGCCAGATTTGTTTAATGGCTAAGGACTTACACACAGTGACAGACCATCAGCAGGGGGAGAGAGCAAATATTATAACAGGATCTCAGAGACTTTTCTTATTTACACGCGAGGTTGAGGTTGGGTGACTAAGATAAGGGTCTGTTCTTAGACGAGCCATGTTTGTTTAAGTTCACTTGTGTGTGATGTGTAAAAAGATTACTTTTGCACAGAGAAACATAAAATGTATTCATATATCTAACTGCAAGGTTTGAGTAAAATGTTCTAATTGTCACCTCTCTGTGTACGGCTTTTAGTTCTGCCTGTCCTGATTACCATCATAAGAAGAAAGTTAAGAATGATCAGCGGATTATTTTGTATTTCTGCTGGTGATAGGTAAAAGTGGGAAAACAGCCTAAAGTTCACAACTTTTTGTCGTTTTTGTCGTTGCCTCAAAATTGCCTTTAGCCGACTTGAAGAGAGGAAAAAACACCCTCGATTACCCGATCAACTCCATAACCCTACTGCAAACACTCATGTATTAGTATTTACTTTGTATTAGAATGAGTATTTGTGTGAGCGCATGTGTGTACTGGTCCTGGGATATTTTTTGTGGTATAGTGAGATAAGGTGTGTTGTCTCCCTATAGAGAGAAAGGGGAATGAATGAAGGAATTGAATGGAGGTGGACTGGTCTGATTGAGGTACTGATATGTTGGAGTGAGTCCAGCACCCTCAAGGGATCAACATCATAGATAAATTAGACTCTGTCTCTCTCTCTCTCTCTCTCTCTCTCTCTCTCACACACACACACACACACACACACACACACACACACACACACACACACACACACAATTAACTTTCACGATTAGTTTAATGCACCTTAATATAACCCTGTGCTATAGTACAGTACATGTGCGATACACCTGCAGTCACGCTGATATGAGCGGTGTTGTGGACCATGTGTCTGTGAGCTTTACACATCTCAGCATTTTGAGGCTACTATTATGAGTCTGCATTGTAGTCAAAATAAAATGATGAGTGTGTTTTTCTTTCCCAGGCTGGGAAAGTTGACACAGTCCTGACACCATAAGAAAGAGCGGGAGAGTAAATAGGCAGACAATAGGACAGCTCTTGTTCCCATGGGGACCCTCTCAAAGACCCATGTTCAGACTGGAAATGATCAGGAACAACACGGCGTAAAGGTCACTGGAGCAGAATTTAGTGCCAGTTATAAAGTTTCAGAAAACAAATTCTTTAACAAAAGTGCAGAGGGAGAGATTCCTTGTCTTTGCCAGTTACTGTTAAGACGAGTGTAATCCAGGCAGAGAAGCTTAGCGTGTGCTGCTGACTCCCCCCCCCCCCCCCTTACATCAGAGCGTATAGTTAACCTTTTATCTATCTTTCTGTCTCTTTCTCAGGTGGTGGTGCCCACGCGGGTTGGCCAAATGTACGTGTATGACACGGGGAACGCAGAACAGGATGAGTATGATGTCCCCCGACACTTACCCACATCCCAGGACATCTATGACGTTCCACCTACCCGTGCCCAATACAACCAGCAGGTAACTTAACATTAGACATGCGTTAGCATAAAATGTACCAGATGAGGTATAATAAACAGTTTGGGTAAAATATTAAGAAGCATGGACATATCTTGGACATGTACATGTCTATGTGACCTAGCATACCGCCAGGTTAGACAGGACAGATGATGTTGTAGGAAAATCTGTGCTTTTATTTCCTTTCTTTCTGTTCAGTGAGAGGTTTTTGTGTCCTAAATATGATTTATGTGTGTGCATATGATCGATGGATAACTTTTTTTTCCCGTTAGCTCAGACATCCTACCAGACATCATGTGTGCATTAATGTTTGATGTGCTGAAACATCATGTTATCTCAATGTCTCTTTTGCTTTCATTTTCTTTTCTTTATCATCCCTCCCTTACTCTTTCACTCTTTTTCTCTCAGTCTGTTCTGTCAAATTCATTGGATTGCATTTAGGTTTTTTGAGGTCATACATTACTTGCAGGAGAAGCACATATTTTGGTGGCTAGAGGCTTTAAAATGTTTTGAGACTACAGTGTATGTTTGAGTGAATGTCTGTGTGAACACTCGTGAGCGTGAAATGGCTGTCAGCAAGATCTGTCCCTCAGTACATCACACTGTGTGACACACACACACACACACACACAAATGAGTAAAAGTGGCCCATGGCAAGGACCATGCGCACACACACAACCTCAGGACACAGCTAGAGACTGACGTAAAGAGTGGGGAGAGGACAGAGAGATAAAGAGAAGGGAAGAGTAAAAGGGGAAACAGATAAAGAATGAATTAGAGTATACAGATAAGGCATTGGTGTTGCATTTGGTTTGTACCAGGTTGTGGTCTGACACACTATAGAAGAGAAAGTGGGAGAAGAATAGTGGAAGTGGGTTTACATTATACTCTCAGCTCCATAGGTATTTATATAGACTTTTATCTTCAATCAAGTTTTTTTTTTTTACTATATATAGCAGGAACTTTAGGAGTAGCCACTGGGTCGTACATTTAGTTAAAAAAAAACACCTCAGCAACACCAAAAGAAATGGAAGACTACAGAAGACAACTGGATGAGCACAAGTGGATGATTACAGAATTCTTACTTGGTGAAGGCAAGCCCAGTTCGGGTACAATATCAGGAAGAGGAGAGTATAGAGAAGGCAAGGAAGACTTCATGGTCCAAAGTATACAACATAAGCTGTCAAACACGGTGGAGGCGGTATCATGACACGGGCATGTTAGGACTGCTAATGGAACTGCCTCACTGGTGTTTATTGAAGGTGTGACTGCTGATAGAAGTACAAGATGAATCCTGAAGTGTACAGTGCTACTGTATGTCCACATCTCAGATTCAGTCAGATGCTGCACAACCGATAGGATTGCGTTTACAATATAGCAACAATATCAGACAGAAGGCAGACGCATATAAATATTCAATTAGATGTATTTCAATTCAATTATTTTGTTATTATTTTATATCCTTTTATTTGTATGGTGCTTTTAGCAATGTCCACTGTGTCACAGAACAGCTTGGGTATGGAAATAATGCATATAATTATACGCATTATTATATATTCATTCATAGTACTGTAATATTTTCTCATAACATTGACAATTTGGCTTAAGCTTCTTTTTAGATATTAGTTTAAATTTCATATCATAAAAATCATATATCCTGTTTTTTTATGTTAATGACATTGAAACTTAATTTGTAGCATGTTCGTATCTACTGTACTGTAAGCATTTGGTGTTGCATGTTACTAAGGAGTGTATGTGTTGTTTGTGAGATACTTAATGGCAGTCATGAAATAAGTTGTTAAATAAGAAGTGAAAGTTTTTGCAACTAGATGACACCTTCCATAGTGCTCCGAAACCACTTCTTAGTTCTAGCACAAATGGGGAATGGGGTGCGCAAAAATGCTTTCAGACTAGTCACAGGCATCTTGTCAGGGTTGTATGACAGGTAACAGGGAGACTGCCATGAGGAATGCTGAGGGATTAAGTGTAGCAAACCTACCGATGGCTCCCATCAGGAACAGTTCTCTCACACATCACTGATTTCTCTTGTGCATGTGGGGGTGTGTAGGTGCGATATTTGTTTCTAAGTGCCTGTGGAGCCTTATCGTGTTTCTCGTGTCTGCTACCCTGATTCCTTTTCATCCAGCAACATCAATAATTTCTGTTCAACCGTGATATGGATGAGAATGGTGGGGGGAAAGGCATAGGACACAGACACTGAAACATGGGCAGGGGGTTGGAGGCTAGCAAGAGGGAGAGAAAAGATAATGTCCTTAAAACTGCTTCCTTATTTTCAGCATTTTTGTGCTTTTCCTTTATAATTACTGACTCTGTGATTGTTTTTTTACAGCTATGTGACATGGAAATGAAAGGACCAACTATCAGAGATGTGCAGGGAATCTACGACACACCCCCTAGTGTGGACAAGAACCAGATGCTGGCCCAGCAAATGGTGAGACGTTTATACATACACGGAGACATGTTACCCTGGATAAAACTAATGCAGGACACCTAACATCTCTGATCTGGAGAGATCATTTTTATATGAATTAATTTAAACCTATTTGAGCTTGTGAAGATGCATGAAGTAACATAAGCCTTATTTGTACTTTTCTCTGTACTCCCTCCCAGGTGTATGACTTCCCACCATCTGTGAGTAAAGACGTTCCAGACGCACTCATCAAGGAAGACACTTATGATGTTCCACCTCATTTTATCAAAATAAAGAGTCCAAGCTCGAATGCAGCCAATCCTGAGCCACCAATACCTGAAGATGTGTATGATGTGCCCCCCCCTCAGCTAGCTGGCAAATCACAGGCTGAGGCACAGGAGATCTACGACATCCCCAGCAGCCTGCACCAAGGTGACGTCTACGACTTCCCACGTGAGCGCCCACCAGTTTCTGAGGAATCAGGTGACTATATCTACGATGTACCACCACAGGTGGTACGTGATGCAGCGGGTGCTACCACAGAGGAACTGACAGTGAGCTTTAAGCGCCTATCTGCTTCCAGCACAGGAAGCACACGCAGTAATTTGTCCACTTCATCCCTGGACACAGTGCCAGTGCGGGACAGTGCGGTGCCAAACCGCCTACTTACCCTAGACCTTGAGCAGGCCATGGAGAGGCTGTCACGCTTGCAGCAGGCAGTGGACACCTCAGCTTCAATGCTCATGTCCTTTGTCAGTAGTGACTGGAGGAGCCCTACCCAGATGGAAGCGAATTTGCCCTCCATCCGACAAGCATCTGAATCCTTACGATCATCAGTCCGGGAGCTACTGGAGTTTTCTCGTGGTGCTGTGGCCAATGCTGCCCAGGCCACTGACCGAACACTGCAGGCCAAGCTTAGCAAGCAGGTGCAGAAGATGGACGAGGCCTTTCAAGGTCTGCTCAAGCACAGTCAGGCGCTGGACGCCCTGGGTTGGGCTTCTGCTGCTCTTCCCACACCAGCTCCCAACAGTGGTGGAGACGCCCTAGACCGGCTGGTCATGTGTGCTCGGGCTGTGCCAGATGACACCAAGCAGCTAGCATCCTTTCTGCACGGCAATGCGACATTGCTCTTCAGAAGGACAAACAGGCAGCAGCAGCAGACCTCAGAGGTGTTGGGCCAGCTGAGCAGCAGCAGCTCTAATGTCTCAGCCTATCAGACAGGCACACCCGACAGGACCAATATCCAGTCACGTCCCCTGCCTTCACCACCCAAATTCACACCAGAAGAGGAGCCTCCTGAGCGGCCTTATGAAACCACAGAGGAAGGCTGGATGGAGGACTACGACTATGTACATTTACAGGTACAGAACCCAAATCAAAGTAGAACCTGTAAACCAATTTAACAAGGAAAAACACATAGGCATATATGCAACATATTTAAACGTGTAGTGCAGCGACAAGCCATGCATGACCATGATCTTATGTTTTTAATAAACATATATAAGACTTAGGATTGTGCAACTATGTTGTTTGGCTTGTTTTCCCTCCTCCAATTTGATCATTCTTTAATACCACCTAACTTAACCTAACTTAATAAAGACGTTAATGTGTTACCTCTGACGAAAGGCTAGGGTAAAGACTAGCGCTGTGGGTTCTTTGGTCAAACATTCCTTAGGCTGTAATTATAACTGGCTTCACATTAAGGTGTAGACCCAGGATTGCAGGTGGCTTCTCACATGGCTGCACTGCCGTCAGAGTGAGAAATGGCCTCCATATCCTCCCTCATGTGGGCTCTACTCCAAGTCCCCTAGCATAATGCTTAAGGTGTCATCATTAATCACTTACGTTCTGGCCTGTTTTCTCTTTATAGCCCGAATACATCTCTTACTCTAGCTGCATGGATTTACTGTGTGATACGTTTTTTTGCAGACATCACTGTAGATAATGTTCAAAGATTCATTTCTTGATCGGTGTCAACCACAATGGTGGCAGACAAAAGGATTACATACATGCCATATAAAAACGACATTTTCTTCTTAATGCACACTGCCTCCTTGTGGCTATATTAGAAATGACAACTATGTAATCTAAATTCTGTGGGGTTTTTGAGATCTTTTACATGCATGGGTTTAACTGGGAATGGCAGGGTGGAAAAAAATGATGAAATTGCACTTAAGTAGATGTAACCAATTTTGTTCCTGGTGAAATATATTTATAATGTATTTGTTTTCTTTCAGGGTAAGGAGGAGTTTGAGAAGAACCAGCGACAGTTGCTGGAGAAAGGCAGCATCAATAGACACAATAAGACCCAGCTAGAGCAGCAGCAGGTCAGTCATTAACTACACGGCTTTGTAAATGATAATATACCCTCTTTGCAAATCTGAATACACATTTGAAACAATATATGAAAATAATGACAAGAGGTATAGACCCTGTGGCTCACATGGCTGCACTAAGAAAGTGTTGCGTGAAAGCTGTGAGTGCTGATAAAAATGCACTGTCATATAATCGGAATTCTGAAACGGAAAAATCAAAAAATAGAAACGGTGCATTTCAAGTAACCACAATGTTAACATATTAGTAGTGATGCATCATTTCATCATTAATCATTTGCTGGTAAACTATGTGAGGAGAAAATGTTCAGTACATAATTCCACTTTTAGTCAAACACCCACACATGACTTATATAAACAGGATGTAAAGTTCATAATGCAAATATTTTTAAATAAAAAACTTTTTCCCATCATTAGTTTTCACCTTGGCTGAAAACAAAAGCCAAATGTCTGACTTCTGCACAGTACTGTATCTTCAGCTGTGCAATGCAATTCATTATACTAAATGACACGACACAGGCCTTACATGTCAGAATGCTACAATCATGCCCTTGATGTTTTGTAGAACTTAGCACTCGAGTCGTTTCAAGAATGTCAATATTAAATTAGCACTTGGCAATTTAATAATAATTTTCTCTCTATTACATTCATTCCTGCAGCTCAAGCAGTTTGAAAGGTTGGAGCAGGAAGTCAGCCGGCCAATCAACAACGACATTTCAGGTTGGACCCCGCCCACACACTACCCACCGCCCTCGCGCAGCAAGCTGTGTGCAGGTGACAGGCAGCTGTTGCTCTTCTACTCGGAGCAGTGCGAGGCCAACATCACCACACTGACAAATGCAATTGATGCTTTCTATTCATCCATCAACAACAATCAGCCACCCAAGATCTTTGTCGCTCACAGCAAATTTGTCATTCTCAGTGCCCATAAGCTGGTCTTCATCGGCGATACAGTCTCACGCCAGGCCAAGTCACCCGAGGTTCGGAGCAGGGTGGCACAGCACAGCAACGCACTGTGTGAAAAACTGAAAGACATTGTAGTGAGCACCAAGACTGCAGCCCTGCAGTACCCCTCTCCAGGGGCAGCACGGGACATGACTGAGAGGGTCCGCGAGCTGTCTGGCTGCACCCAGCAATTCCGCATGGCCCTCAACCACCTACTTTCCATGTGAAAACAAACATGGGAGTATATGGAAACACTGAGATCACACACGCATGGAGTCCCACTGCGACTTACTTGTTCCCCATCCATGCTTTGTGTTCCCCTACCCCTTTAAAAAAGACTATAAACACTATCAGTGAATAGTGCTATGGGTTGTAAATTAATTTATGTAAATATATGAATTTCTGTAATACCATGGGTAAGTAGTGGGGCAAGAAGAAAGGATGAACTGTACCTTTTTCGACAACAGAGAAAAAACAACAACGGTAGTTTTTAGTCATTATTCACTATTATTATTGTTATAATGTAATTATTGCCCTGATTATGATAATTGTCATCATTCTTCTTATTACTGATGAGATGTTAAGGGTGTCTAGAGTTTTTAATGTGTATGTAGAAGTACTTAATGGCATTTTTCATCAATGATGAGGATTTTTAATTGATTTTTATGCTAGCATGAGGGTAATGATGGCAGCAGACATGCAGTGCTTTGTCCTTTTAATCACCAGGGCTGATTCAGGGTGGGAGCAAAGCTTTATTCAATCGGCTTTATGTGGTACAATAGTCTCATGAAAACAGAAGAAAACAAAACAGTCTCTCCACAAGTAAGATTGCAATTGGAAAAATGGTTATAAAACATGAGGAAAGAGTAACACTGTTAAGTATTTTCATTTAAACATACTGCTTATTCTTTTTAGTACGCTTGCTCACTTTTCTCCCACTCCAGTCATTCTAGATTCTGTGACTTGCTGTGCATTGTTCCAGATTCTGCTGTGTTCTAGATAAGGCTTTGTAGCTAGCAGCATGCCAAAGCTGCTCTCCGTTGCAGTGCTGCACCCTGCTGGACAGGGTCATATGGGCCAAGGGGTTCTGTTCAGTAACTGAAAAAGATTTTTCCTTTTGGCACATTCCTGAGCGTTAATGTCTGTTAATCATGAGGGCAGGTATGTTCCTATGAGTAGGCTCTTTTTCTTTTAATAGCTCTGTAAAATGTTTAACCTCCTCATAGTTAAACATGCCTAATGTATTCAAATAGTACATTTTTTTTGAACCCCGCCTCTTTCACTGTACTTCAATGTGGTAACAGCTATATTGTATTTTCACCTACCTTTTGCAGACTTTTTGTCACTGGAGGGCAACGTTGAGAACTGCCTCAAATGTTTCCTTGACTTTTTAACACCCTATTAGTTGTATTTTAAATATCAGACTATGTCAGCAAAAATAAGTTGGTGAATGTGGTTATACCTTTAAGTACTACATGTTGTGCATATAGTCAAAATCCCTATCCAGTTTTGAAAAAAAAGGAGCACAGTGAAAATAAATATTGACTTTGTATTTGTTGTAATGTTATTTCATCCTCGAATCTGTGTTTAAGGGTTTGGAATATGTTAAAAAACACATACTGTAAATTGCATAACTGGAAAATATATGTTTAATATATTTTCATTAAAAAAATTGATCAAGCCAGTCTGATCTCTGTTGAATTTAACTTGTATACAAAAAATAGGAATGGTGATACATCCCGAAATACCATAACCAAAAAAATTATAATTCAAAGAAAAAAAAGGCTTAGTTTGAAAATTAGATATTAAAATCTTGTATAACCATGTTGCTTTCTTTGTTTTCTTTCACTAATTTTATTTTTCAGAGTTGGGTTTATCCACAAGCCTCATAAAAGGAATATGCACAGCTGGTGGGCGTCACCCTGGACAACTAAGGTGTTCTCTCATATTATATCGACCGGTTAAATTTGCTATGCTTAATGAAATATGACCAAGCCTTAGAGCTCCTTGTAGCCCATAAAACTCTTTCTTTGTCTTTTTTGTTTTTTTAATAAACATATACATATAGGACTTAGGATTGCGCATCATAGAGTGACATATCCCTTTTTTCAGCACCGGATAGGCAATATGAAAAACCTGAATTTTATTTCACTTTAACCAACTATACACACATGACTTTTTAAATAAAAAAATTAAATAAAAGGGAAACTTTTTTGCCTTTTTTAAAGGGAAAATAGCACAGATACACTTGATCACATGATTTTATGTTTTTTTTTGGTTGTTTCTATGATCAAACTTATAATAATATTTTTATTTTGAGAATTCTGCATTTACACGTTATAAAGTATATAATGATAACTTTCGTTCTTCCTGATGTCTTTAAAGCCTCCTCATTAAAACACACCGGCAAGGCTTTCATATAAGCACATCTTTTTTATATCATCATTGACCTATGCTGTGTTGCCAGCACGTACTGTATCTCTGCTGCTTCGGTGTTAAGGGTAACTCTGAAATTAATGATTTCATTCCTAGTACTACTTGCACTACTGGAACACTTTAAGTCTACTTAAAGTTCATTTAATTAAGTAGACTTACATCAAGTTTTATTGAATTAAATTAACTTTAAGGTTTATTTCCCAAGTATACTACAGTATGTAGTAAGTACTATAATAATATCAGCCTTCTAGTAGTATACTTGCAGATGTTCGAGAGACTAATATTGAAAGGAGCCAGACTCAATAGAGAACCCTTCTTAATTTGTGTGATAACGAATAGCAGGGATTGATCTGCAGGCATGCTGTGTGTTAGGCAGCTGGAAGGTAAATATAACAGTTAACAGTTAATATGGAGTCTAGTTCGTTATTGGAGGCTCGGGTAGACTGTAGGAAACTCCAGTCCTGAACTGTCGAACAACTGAAGTCCTCAGAGAACAGCTGTGAGCATCAGTCGAGGCCATGACCGTCTTCGTGCTAGAGGGGAAACGTCCCCAGGCACCACAATCATCCCAAACAGACCACATGGTGTGACGAGATCTCCAAGCAGACATGGGGCACCAGGACAAATCAGACAGGTCCAGAGGGCAGAGAAGGTCTGAATCACTGGCAGCTTGACAGAGAGACAGAGAGAGGGAAAGAGGGAGACAGAGAGAGGAGAAGAGAAGGTGGGATAACAGTTACATGTAGGTAAAGTCACAGTCACGTAATGTATATGATTGTTGGCTCAGTGGTAGGTGTTTCACCTGCCATGCGGAAGGCCTGGGTTTGATTCCTAGCCAGTGCCCAAACCCCAGCCACTGGATGCAGTGCCGGTCCCAAGCCCGGATACAATGGGAGGGTTGCGTCAGGAAGGGCATCCGGCGTAAAACCTGTGCCAAGTTGTTGTGCGGACTGGGTATTCCGCTGTGGCGACCCCTTGCCGGGAGCAGCCGAAAGACCACCAACAACAACATGTATAGTAGTGCAAGCCAGTGCAGTGTGGATAGGATAGGGGTTATGTGCTCGTATCTTCTGGTTCTAGTGAGGACTGTTGCTGCTGCATTCTGGACTAACTATGCACCTAGTTGTACAACCAGACAATAAGGCGTTACAATAGTTTAACCTGGAGGTGATAAAAGTGTGAACTAATTTTTCTGCATTTAGTGACAATATATTTCAAGATATAAGTCAAGAATACTTAACAACACTTTCCTTAGTACACATTAAGCAAATGTTTAAGTACAGTACGAGTATAGACCAAAGTATCCCTTTTTAAGTAAAGCAAAAGTAAAAGTAAACATTTCTGTATACTTGGCAGTTTAAGCAAAGTATACTTCAGTATAGATTTGTTTAGTATATCTCTGATATTCACTATCAGGCAAAAGTTTAGACACACCCATTCTAATTCCATGGTCCTTTTTGATTTTTATCTCTTTCTACATTGTAAAACTGTGCTAAAGGCTTCCAAAATATGCAGTAATCTTTTTTGATCAGTTGATATATAGATATATCTGCTACGTACTGTATGCCCTATAAAGCCTTTATAATGGCTTTTTGAGATTTTCTAAATGAACTTCTCCTCTGCAGCAGAGGGACGGTTTGATGTTGCTTTCCTGTGATGGTCTTCATAAGAGCCAGTTTCATCATTTGATTGATGGGTTTTGCAAACAAACTTGACAAAACTGTTCTTCCATGAACTGCACCGGAACAGCTGACCTTCATGTCTTAAAGCAATAACTGACATTTGTTGGTACCTAATCACCTAACGCCATATGTGTTATTTCACTATTTAAAAAAAAAAATAAAAAATCCAGTATTGTTCAAGAATAAATCCAAAGTTGTAAAACCCTTTTACTGGAATTGTACATGCATAAAAGGTAAACTGAAACATTCAGGAATGTACAATTTCTAAATAAAAGAAGTGTGTATCAGCATTAAAAAAAAATCCTTCATTGTCCCCAGGAATTTTCCGGTATCAATCTATCTTATTTTTCTGGAATCATGGGTCCTATATAACATCATAGTAATGACTACTAATGTACCAGAAACATGCACAGCGTTCGCCTAGTGCCCCACCATTATAGAATCTCCTTTCAGAGTCCAACACGGAGTACAGAGTACTTTCTGTGTTGCTCATTTCTCGCTGTTTAATAATGAAATAAGCCAGTATATATTGCAGTGCCTGCAATACTACCTCTTCAATGCCCTGAAAACATGACTTCACTCTATCCTGTGGCTGATGGAGCGTTTAGAAAACCAACTGTGGCTGTCTATTGTGGCTTCCGCTGGAAAAAAAAAAAAGTGTTACTTCCATAAACAGCTCCAGACCAGTGTTTCGTTATGTCTGTTTAGTAAAATTGTTGTTTTTTATGAGAAACATGAAACAAGGAACTTAGCATCTTCCCCTAAACAGCATTGCACCTCAGTAGACTGGTGTGAGCAACTCTTGAGCAACCTTTACTAGACATTTACAGTAAGATGATCTCTTACTCTCATAATGATTAGACTTGCAGTTATGTCTTTAAACCCGTGTTTTTGTGGAACAGATTAATTATACATTATATACATTATCTTCAATAAGAGATAACCCCAAGAATTTGAAGCACTAGGTTTCTTAAATTTTTAAATTGTATTTTTTCATGTATTTGTTTATTTTGTGTGTCTAATACTATCTTTCAGAAAGTTCAAACAGAGTTTTCAATTCAGTTCAATTCAGTTTTATTTTTATAGCACTTTTAACAATATATGTTGTTGTGAAGAAGCTTTACAGAAGGAAAATTCAAGATATACAATGGCGTGAAAAAGTTTTTTTTTTTTACTACTTTATTTTAAAAAAATATTTTTCACACTTAAACCACTGAGACCATCAAACTAATTTTAAGAATACACAAAGATAACCAGAGTAAAAACAAAATACAGTATTTAAATTATGTTTTTATTTATTAATGAAAAAGTGATTGCATTCAAACCTAATAACTGCAATCCAACTTGTGATAACTGGCAATTAGGTATCAACGTCATTGCAACATTTAACTTTAAGTATACTCTTTTTTAACAGAACCCTGTAGTGCAAGTTTTCTAAGAATAAAATCGTTAATTTGACATAAAATTACTATGGAGAAATTTAAGCCCACTGTTCTTTGTAGAACTGTTTAAATTCAGGCATTTTTTAGGGTTTTTAAACAGGAACAGCCTGTTTAAGGTCATCTCAATTGGATTTTTTAAAATTAATTTTTTTCCGATTTTCTCCCTAATTTAGTCATGTCCAATTCCTCCCCGTCACTAGGGGCCTCCGACATTAAGGCTACTACTACCACTCAGTAGAGATGGCCGAAGACTATGACTCCAGCCGACCACATCTCTTCTAAATGCTCGCTCACGCACTGTTGGGGGGCGGCGTAACACACACTCGGAGGACAGCGTGCGCGGACCCCTGATTGGCTGTAGATTATTGTGGTTAACAGTAGATTATTGTGGGAGCACTAAGTACCTCTCATCCCTCTCCTCTGAGGGAGCTTGGCCAATCAGCTCTCCCTAGACCTCCGGCTGCGAGAGGTTACAGCATCACCCAGGAATCGAACTCACGATCTCCATATGCTGTACCACTATGGCGTTATATTCCTGCCACAATTCTGAGCGCCTGGTTTGACATTTTGAGAGCAGACAAAGCAACAGCTCGATTCTGCGCGTGCAGTTTCTCCCCTGCTCGCTCAACATGTTCTCCGCGCACGCGCGACTTCTCGATTCTGTGCGCGCTCGACTCTGTCTGCACGCGCGCGCAACATTTCTTTTCTGTGCGCGCTCGACTCTGCCTGTACGCTCGCTCAACTTTGTCCAGCGTTACAAAACTGCCACAAAACCAGCCAATCACAGGCTTCCACACACACACTTCGTCTGATTGGCTGTTCCTTCTCTATCAGCTGGCAAAATGTGCTTTTAAAATGGTCATTGTCTCAAAGCAGCTTTACAAAATCAAAAGAAAATAATAAGAAATTAAAATTATATTATTATATATAATTATTTACAAATGAAAAGAAATTATATAAGGGAAGCAATGTAAATAAATTTGCATTTATTTATAAATATTATAAACAAATATAATAGTATTTATTTTTATTTAATGAAGTAAACGAAATATTCCAATTTCGTTTGTCCATTGTGTGTTTTTATTTACTTATCTAATTATCCATATAGCTCATTGTTAGACCACATTGACTAAAATTCAAATCGGACAACTCGGTCGCTTTACTTATAAACCTTTATTTACAAGGCTTCCGTTAAGCGGTCGATAGTAGTGCCACTTGATTGGAGGAGAAACAACTAATCAGAAGTAGTGTGTGGAAGTCTGTGATTGGCTGGTTTTGTGGCAGTTTTGTTTTGTAACACTGGACAAAGTTGAGCGCGCACAGAATCGAGAAGTCGCGCGTGCGCGGAGAACATGTTGAGCGAGCAGGGGCGGAACTGCACGCGCAGAATCGAGCTGTTGCTTTGTCTGCTCTCAAAATGTCAAACCACGCGCTCAGAATTGTGGCAGGAATATAACGCCATATACCACTGCATTAATTATGGCAAGTCATAAGCTGCAAAGTCACACTTCCAATACCATGTTTGACTGCATTAGTTTTATGTCAGATTTAACTCAATGCACATCTTCCAAAAAACATAATCTTGTCTCATCAGTCCACAGAATACTCATCCCAAGACAAACCTTTGTGGGTTTTTTTTTTTCCGGTCAGCAGTGGCTTTTGGCTTGGAACTCCAATGGATGCTAGTTTTGCCTTTTGCTTATTGTTGAATCATGAACACTGGCCTTAACTGAGGCAAGTGATGCCTACACTCCTTTCAAAGTTGTGCGAGTCGTTGTTGTGCGTATGGAGTGATTTTGTAGGTTGCCCACTCCTAGGAAGGTTTATAAAACTTGTTGCAAGTTTTCTTTACTTGTACATGTACATATCACTATGGTTTGCTGGAGTCTCAAAGCCTTAAAATGGCTTGGTAAACCTTTCCTGACCGATGCATGTCAATTACTTTGCTTTGCATCTGTTATGGAATTTCTTTATATCATGTTGCTTTTTTAGATCTTTCAGTGTGCTTCACTTTGACAGTCAGGTTATGTTTAAATATTTTTATTTAATTCAACAGGTCTGGCATTAATCTGGCCTGCATGTGGAAAGTGAAATTTAATTGGCCACGGCACCAGAACTGACAAAAGCCTTGAAGCTGGGAAAGTGTGTTTAAGTGCAGCTAAATGAGCTTAGCAGAAAAAAAGAGAAGCTCTGTTTTTGTGGTTAAGAAATATTCTATTTCAAGTCCTCTTAAAAAAACATCCTGTGCTAAGCCTTCACAGTTTTCTTCAGAAGAAATATCACATGGTCCTGAGCTAACACTGGATACACATGCGTAAGCCCTAAATTTCCTGGCATAGCAAAACTATTAGGCAACAGAGTGGTGTAGTGATTAGCACTGTCGCCTTGCACCTCCAGGGTCCAGGTTCGATTTCCAAATATTAGGTATTTAATAAAATAGGTTGTCATAACTCTTATGTTTATAAAGGATTTTCTAATATATATTTTTTATTTATTCATTTATTGTATTTTTTTATTTGCAAAGTGCTGAAGGGGAGTTTGCATAGGGTATCACTGACATTAAACTGCCACTCAGAATAGGCAATGATATCATAGTACAGTACATTGATTTTTGGGTGACCACTACCCAAAATCAGGAGCAAAATTCAAAAGGAAATTACTGCAACAGTATGTAGATTGACTAAAACTTGCTTTTAGAGAAGGTTCAGCTGTACTTTTGTCATTGTAGGTAATCAAGATTACATATTTCTACTCCACAGCTTTTTACTTAGCATTTGCATAGACCTGTACAATGCAATCATTTGAAACAAAAATATTTAATTTAATTTTATTTATTTTTAACATTACCACAAAACAATTTTATATAATAAAATGGGTGTACATTAAAACAAAAGTATTACAATAGAAAATTTGTACTATAAATAAAAGAAATTCATATTTTATAAAATGTATATCTCAAGTTATTTCCAATAAGGAAGTAGGGACAATGGTGGCAAGGAAGTATCCAATGAGATTACATGAGCAAGGAACCTTAAGAGGAACCAGACTTAATTTCCAAACAGCATTTTACTTGGAGCCAATGTGGCGTTGAGATGTTAGGGGTGATGAGCTCATATCTTCTGTTTTTTTTTAGGACTGATGAATTCCACTAATAATAGTAGCTAATAAAAACTAATAATTTAGCAATGATAAAGTGGAGTAATCATTTCCTGTATGACTTTATCAGTCTTTCACATCACTTTGGTTCATTCCTCTTTACAACATTGCTTCAGTTCATTGAAGTATTGGGGCATTTGATTATGCATATCTCACTTGAGGTCCCACCGCAGCATTTCAAGTTGGTTTGAAATCTGCACTTTCCCAAAAATGGTAAATGATAGACAATTTTCTTTTCAAGACAGTTAATGTCAAAGTAATGCTAGTTTTTTAAATATGGTAAAATTCCCAGTTTAGATTAATTGAGATGGTTCTACAGAATAACACAGGGCTTGAACAAAGAAACAAGATATATTTCTTATACATAAAGTATATACAGTAGGTGTGAACAGTTGAAACATCAATAGGAGTCTTGGAGAAACCTGATTTCACCTGAGCCAGGTCTTCATAGATCTTGCATATTTATTGAAATAAATTTATATTCAGTGAACAGATGCTCCTGCTGAAAAAAGTTCAGCACATCAGTCACGTTACCCCAAATAAAATGCTTTTCTGAATGTTATAATACATCTGTTTTGCCATGGGCACCCACCCAAGTCTTTCACACACTCTGTTCACACAGTTCTGTGTTTTAAAAAAAAATCACCGTTTTTTTGCTTGTGTTCTAAATTGCATTTTTTAAATATAGTATGTGTACTTTGGAATACATTTAAGAGTGCACATGATTCTGACATACAATATGTTCATAAACGATATTATAAGAGACCAGTTTATCCAGTTTATTGAAATGTATTAGACAATACATTGGAAAATATTTAAAATTTACACGAATATAAGAAGATGGCTGAACCACTGGATGTCTGTAAAAAGCCCTCAGCCTTTGTGAGTTTTCAGGTGAGTTTTAGATTATTTACTTATTTAGTTGTCATGATGAGGCCTAAATCCTCATTAAATATGAGCATAGCTATTGTAGTTATATTATCATTTACTTAATTAATCAAATTATCTGCCTTAAAATTATTAATGGCTTTCATGTTATAGTTTAGCTCTGAGTAACATACAGTATATAAGGTGGAACCTTAATAGTCACTCAGGGTCTTATATAGAGTCTTATATAACCAGAGCTCTTTCAGGTTTCTCATTAGGTGCTTCAATGAGAAGAGTGCAATTGTTAGACAGGTTGGGCAGGCCTTACCATTAGCTTTGGCTGTACAGTAATTTCACTGAATGGTCACCTAATAGTAAGCATTTTTATTGTCATGACTTTTATTGTAATGCTTGAGGTGGGAGATTACTAAATCTGTCTTATTGCTGCAATCTTCTCCATCAAAGTGTGAACTCATGTACACTTGTAATAAATACAGTTAACGATATTATTAACAATGGAGGAAGCATGACAGAACATGATGCCCTACAGACTAAACAAACCAAATGTTTGCCATAATGTGTGTTTAATGTTCCTTAAGTGAAAATGTGTGGATATTACTTCAGACACATCTGGCAAGGATGCCATCTACTGCCTGTCTTTAGACATAAATGAAATGTGTTTTTATAAAAGAAGAAACAGATTAAAAATATAATAAAATATAGTGCAAAATTGTTTATGAAAACAGGGTCAACGCTATAGTTAAAGCATTGATATAAGCAACAAACTCACAGAAGATGATTAAAAAAAAATATTTTTTTTTTTAAACAAATCTATAATTCAGTTACAATTAATTCAGTTTAAATTAATTGTATTTGTATAGTGCTTTTACAACAGAAATCTTTGCAAAGCGGCTTTACAGGAATAAAAAATCTGGATATAAATAATAAAAAAGAGGTGGCAAGGGAAAAACTTGAAAACAACCAGACAAAATAGCAGCCATCCTTGTTTGGCAAACACCATAACATATATAATAAAATAATGGGACAATAAAAATGAATCCCTTTTATATGTGTGTGCTATGAGGTCAAAAGTACAATTGGTAAACAGGAAATGTGTGTTAGTTTATATAAAGCCCACTCTATAGAGATTGCCAGCTGTTCACTAATGGAAACGTTGGTTAAAAACAAACAAACTCACAGTTATGGTAGCACTTTGAGCAAGAAAATATCGGCTAACATTATGTCATCTTAAACAACACAATACTTATTATACCTTGTACTTGGTAATTGCTTCATTTTGAATTGCCTCTAAACTGTCCGTGTTGTGTTTCAATTTTTCATCACTGCTAATGTACATAAGTGTGAGTTTCTGCCAATGCACTGACAGGTTCATGACTCACCTGATGGCTAACATGAGATACAAAGCTTACAAGCTTACAAGAAAAAGGCTGAATCTCAAATCCCTCTCTACCCCTGAATAAGGACACTATTGGTATTTCTATACCCCAAAAAATGCACTAAATTTCCATTTTATAATATTTGTGATTTAACCCCAGAACATTTAGTTAACTGAGACTATTGTAAAGCAGGACAAGAGGAGACATTAAGAAAAACTCCACCACTGTGATTTATTCCCCTTTTGGCTACATATAACTGCCAAAAATATAAGTTCTCTTATTCCAATCATTATCTAATGTGCAGTTTATTAACAGGAAAGGCATGGATATATAGTCTTCTATCATATAAGGTTACAACAAGACTTAGGAAAAAGACAGAAGTGGATCACAGTCATATGTAGGAGGGTTTATCAAAACACATAAGACTGTGTAGTGCATCTTCTCTACAACATACATTTCTTTTATAATGTCTTATTAATTAGAAAGCTTGATGCATCAGTTACCTGCACATCATTTTATGACTTTTAAAGCCCATCATATTCCATATTCCATCTAATGTAATTACATTACGATAACAAATCTAACAAACTTTTGCAAATTAATACCCTCATCACATTCTTCATTTGTTTTCACATGCTGGTTTCTCTTCTCATTTCTCTTTTGGCACAGAAATATACATCATCATTTAACAAAAGAGTCATTAGAAGTCATTATTAACAATAATGCATGTCTCATGTTGGACGATGGTACTTCCACTGTCCACTGCTGGGACTGATGTTATAGTAGTCAAGTAACTGCATAAGGGGCTATAGCCACAGCTATCCTATAATAACCAAATTGTTGGTGGTGATGATGTAACATAAAGACTAAATAAATCTAAAAAAGACATGGTTTATTAAGTAAAGAATGAAGGCTCACCCATTTAATGATGGCTTTAATAGGACAAAAGTATTTTTTTGGGAAAAGAAAGCACTTTGTTTTAAGGAAGTAAACAGGTCTAAGGAAGTGAAAAATGTTTATTTAGTAGAAGCATAGTATTTTTTCTAGATTAATTAACAAACAGCTTCACAAATTAATGAAATACAATGAAAATATAATAAAAAAGAGGAATACTATATGTACTATATTATTACACTCAGTAACATAAAGAATAACCCCAACATGATAATAGACAAGAAGTTACATTGAATTATAAGCAGTAAGACAGTTATGCAACTGTACCTCCAAAGCTATAGACATTAAATTCCCAAAGAAGAAACAGCACTTATGGTTCATTATAACCGCACAATATCCTTTAATATTGTTTTAAGATTATTATGACAAGCATTTGTATGTACTCAGTTTTTTATATTTACTTCTATTGTATTTTTTTCTTCATGATGCCTCTTTTTCTTAAAAATCCCTGATGCAACTGCATAAAGAAATGGGTTCACACAGCAGTTAATTATAGTAACAGTTTTGCTCAGATCTCCTGTTGCTCTACGAAACATTTTCAGTTGATCATAGACAGCTGGAGACGATGTCTTAGTCAAAGTAGTAGCGATGTCAATCACGTTGATGATGTGTACAGGAGTCCAGAAAAGAAAAAAGGCTGTGACAATACTGATCACAAGCCTTCTCATTCTGTTCTTCCTTTCCTTAATATTTCTACATCCTTGTAGCTGTGTTCTGTAGATCCAGCAGTATGATGCAGCTATAATGGTTAAAGGTAGGACATATCCAAACTGGACCTCCAACACAAGAACTGCAACCTTTCCAGAGGGTGATGATATGTTTTTCTGGCACCTTAGAGATTCCCTCTTGAGCTGAACATCTTGAATAAAAAGTATGGGCAAGGCAAAAACCATGGCTAAACTCCAGAGCCCAATCAACAGTAAGTGTCTGCGAACCTTCCGCAGTCTTTCCAGTGCACCGACATCAGGAACTCTTGACTTAATTGTGTGGTAGTGATGTGCAGCCATCATAGTTACAGTCAACACACCACCATACATAGCACAGTATGTTAGATACACCAAAAACCTACATGACCAAAGGCCAAATGTCCATCCATTCAGCAGACCAGAAACTCCAAAAGGAGCCAAACTGAGAACCAAAGAATCTGCTATAGCTAGATTTAGCATAAGCTTTACGGTGAAGCTCATGCGCTTGTTCCACTGTCGAGCGATGGTTATTATAACTGCAATGTTGCTGGGTAATCCAACCAAACAGCACACGCTTAGAAATACTGCAGCGCCTACCTGTTTGGAGCCCACAGGACCAATGGTGCTGTCAAAATCAGACTTGTAAGTATGATTGGTGCCAATGTTGAGATGGTCCATGGTCAAGCAATTGCACAGCCAAGAATACACACTTTGTTTTAGAGTGGAGTTTAAAAGTGCAGTTGTTTCCCTAAAAGTTTTGTGTAACACTGCTGAGACAACTTGTCTTTCAATCCACAGCTTCCTTAAACACATGAAAAAGAAAGCAGGTTAAACTTGGACTCACTTCTCAGTTAAAACTATGAAACTGATCCACACTTTAAATTTGTTAGACTCATATATAATTTACATATTTTGTATCTAATGTTGATGAATTAATGCTATTATTTATTAGTAAAATTCTTTTAAACAAATTTGGTGACTGCCATGTACACTGCCTGGTCAAAAAGTTGCACACTCTAAGATGACCATTTCATGACCGTTAGTTTGACTACAGCACACATGATTCCTCATGCTTTAAGAACCAGTCTTTTAATCCTGGAATATGTCTGTGCCATCTGGGAAGAAAAACTCCATTGATGACCCTGGTCAATCAATACATTCAGATTATCAGCTAACTTTATTTCATTGCCACATAGCGTTGCGGAACCTAGACCTGACCAACTGAAGCAACCACAGGTCATAGTACTCTCTCCAGAGGCTTGTACAGAAAGTACAAAAGTCAATCTGAACTCTTCAGACCACATGACCTTTATTTCCTATCAATCTAATTTTTCTTTGTTTAATGTCACTAACGTGTTTTTTTTATGGCCACACAGCTGTTTAGTTCCAATTGTGTGAATTCTTGTCCTGTTATGTGCTAATGGAAATGCTTGTATTTTCACTATAAAACATAAGTATGTTTTCTTTACTGTTGATCTTTTAAGCATGCAACTTCATCAAGTAATTAAGTGAAAACCATTCATGATTTTTTTTCCCTTACAAAAAAAGGTAACTGCAGTTTCTGGAATAAAGTACATTTTGTAAAATATAATGCAGTACAATGCAGTTGGAGTGCAGTACAATGCAGTTTTATTGAAATATGTAACTTTGTAGTTATTGAACAGTTCATTGCTAAAATGGCCCTATATAAAGGTAGTTAACTGCCATAACTGTAACTGCAGTTATCCTGCACTTAAGTATTGCAGGGTTGTACTGTACTGCAGTAGCTGTTATCCTATCTAGGCTATTCTACAAAGTATTATTATTATTATTATTATTATTATTATATGTTAATTAACTTCCTTCTGTTTAATTCAGACAGGACAGACATTCTGGTAATTGAACCACATGCTTCTAGAAGCAAGCTTTTTGATCACACTGTAACTTTGGATGGCCTTTTTGTTCCATCAAGTGCAACAGTAAAATACCTTGGTGTGATTATAGATTCCAATCTTTCATTTTAAACTCATTTAAATAATATTACCAGGATAGCATTCTTTCACCTCAGAAATATAGCCGGGACAAGGAATATATATGTATGACTTGGCTTCCTGTCCAGGGCGTACCATGCCTTGTGCCCTAAGCCTCCTGGGATAGGCTCCAGGCCCCCGTGACCCTGAATACAGGATAAAGCGGTATAGACGATGAGTAAGTGAGTAAGTGAGTAACTGATTGAGTGAGTAAGGAATATATTGTCACTAAACAATGCAAAATAATTAGGTCATGCTTTTTTTGTGCAAAGCTTTAAATTAGTTTAGAGAGGTGTGGGGTTCTCAGAACACATTTATATTTTTGTTTAGTCAGTCTTAATCCTTTGTCTTTAGGTGTCTGAATGCCTTCAGGAGGTGGACATCACTCTATGGAACAAATAGGTGGTTGGATTTTACTTTATAACTATTACAGGTTTAAGTTAAAAATTCACACATCTCCCAAAAGTCAACTTTCTTTTTATGAATCCAATGGTGGTCATTTGGACAACAAAACACTTTTTTCTGAGTTTTTTTGCTTGATTTGCTTTATTTGTTGTCGTTTGTTAATAGAATCTGCAAAATCTCCACACATGACACTAAGGAGGCTCTCTCAGCTCAACCAGAAGAACCCCCCCCCCTCCCCCCCACACACACAGATTTCACTCACAAATAATAGTCTGAATCTCTATATCCAGCATAATTTTTCCTGCGTCTTTATTTGCCTCCACTAAAAACTTATTTTCAGCAGAAGCCCTGACTGAGCTAACACTCACATATTTGTCCACAACTGTGGTAAACACATTAGAAGAAATCTAACTTCTGCAAATTAATTCCCTTATTACTTTCTTCATCTGTTTTCACACGCTGGTTTCTCTTTTCATTTCTCTTTTGGCGCAAAAATATACCTTGAAAGTCATTATCAACAAAAATGCATGTCAAATGGCCGATGGTACTTCCGCTGTCCACTGCTGTGACTTATGTTACGAAACATCATGATGATTTTGCAAAAGGGGTTATAGACACAGTGACCCTATTATAACTAAATGGTTAGTGGTGATAGTTTAAGTTAAAGACCAAATAAATCCAAAAGGACATGGTTTCTCAAGAAAAAAAATGAAGGCTCTGGCTCTCCCATGTAATGATGGCTTTAATTGGACAATATATATATATATATATATATATATATATATATATATATATATATATATATATATATAGGAAAGAAAGAAAGTAAACAGATATAAGAAAGTGAAAAGTGTAAAAGAAAAAATACTAAACAAAGACAGTTTAGTATTTTCTTTCTATATTTATTCAGAAACTGCTCTACAAAGCAATGAAACAATATAATAAAAAACAATTAGAATAAATGAATATATGTACTATATTATTACACGTTGTAACATAAAGAATAACCCCAACATGATAACAGACAAAAAGATACAGTGGATAATAAACTGTAAGACAGTTATGCAACTGCAACTCAAAAGCTATGGACATTAAATCCCCAGAGTAGAAACAGACAGTGGCGGAGCCAGGAAATTTTCTGTGGGGTGGCCAGGATGATTATGTGATCATTTTGGGGGTGGCATAAATTAGAACTATATTTAGGTCACCTACTGTAAACCACACACCTCCTTAAGAAAGAACATACAGGAAACAGTTGTTTTATTATAACCATTAGTTGTTTTATTTTAGTTATAAAAAAAGTCTCCAAGTCAGGTGAGAGTCAAATCAAGTCAGTTACAATTACAAACTACTTTACAAAATGCATAAAAAACGTATTTACAATATGTAAACATATTTACATATAAAGCGTATTTACGAAAGTGAAATACTTGAGTGTAACTTTTTATTTTTAAAAAATTAATTATGTCTGATGCCTTTCTCTTCATGTCTGCTGCTCTGACATGATACAGTGCACATCACCATCATTACAACTAGTACTTGCAAAATTAACAAAAACAAACAATAAAATTGACAGCCCAAGTTAACAAACTATAACATTCTTTTAACAAACTAACACATTTTGTTTGATTTAACTTATTTGCAGGAGTTATATATCATCAATAGATGTGCTAGTCAATTATCATGTTACCAAAACTATCAACAAATTATTCAAAAAGTAGTCAGTCTTTAGTTGGAATGACAAATGTGACATCATTTTATTTTTTTCTCTTTTTTTGCCTTTTGTAGCTTACTAAACAGTTTAATTACGAATTCACCAAGGCATAAAGAAGTTAGAAAATGCTTATACTTTTACTATCTTTTCTTTTGTATTAGATTAATAGTGTTTAAACAAGATTGCCTGTAATTATTTGTTGTTCCGTCGCATTTTCAAATTCCCGCCAGTGGTACTGGACTCCTCTCCGCTCCGCTCCACTCCACTTCACTCATAGAAATATATCCGCTCCACCGGGCTCCACTCAATGACAGTAAAAGAACTTCACTCCACTGGCGGTACCAGGATGTGCGCACACAAAAGTGTCCGGCATTGCTGTGGCAGTACAAAAAAGGTTCCGCGTCGCGCGGGTGGTTGCATGGATGGCTGTGGTCAGACCAGGGGGGGCCAATAGGGTGGCCGGGGTTCGGCGGGGGGTGGCCTTGCCCCCCCCCGGCCACCCCCTGCCTCCGCGCCTGGAAACAGAACTCATGGTTCCCAACAGCACGATATCTTCCAATATTATTTTAAGATTATTATGACAAGCGTTTGTATGTTAGTTTGTTACATTTACTTTTGTTTTATATATTTTTTATTCAATTGGAATAGATACAAGAAAAAACCTGCATGACCAAAGCTTTGTGAAACATGAACTTATTTAATTTAATCACTTAAAACCTTTTTACATTTAATTTTTTAGTACTTCAATACATTTAGCAACATTTTACTCATACAGGCTGTAAATGATGTCTCCTCTGTGGTAAGAGGCATTCCTGCTGCAACACCATCATATACATTAGCCTGTTAGCTACAGCTACCCTGTATTAACTGAATGGCTGGTGGCGATAGTGAAGGGTAAAGGACCACACAAAAGAAATTGTTTCTCAAAAGTAGTGAAGTTTGTAACATTTATTTATCACTTTATGTAAATGAAAGCACTCTGTTTTAAGGAATTAAATAGTTCTGAGGAAGTGATAAATGTTCACCTAGCACAAACAACCACACAGTTTTCTATGGAATTGTATTGAGAAACAAGCTGCTTCACAAAGCAATGAGTACACAGGATAAAATTAAAAAAGAATAAATTAATACTATACATATGATATAATATCATTATTATTATACTTTAGTTCAGAATACACTTTGTTTTAAAGGGGAGTTTAAAAGCGCAGTTGTTTCAAATTCTCAGTGAAACTGTTGAGTCAACTTGCCTTTTAAATCCATAGCTTCTTTAAACACATGAAACAGGAAAAGAGGTTAAACAGACCCACTTCCCTCTTAAAACTTTAAAACCTATTTTCACTTTAAACTTGTTATAATTTCATATTTTGTATCTAATGTTGTTTATTTAATGTTATTAGTTATTAGTAAAATAATAATAATAATAAAAAAACTTGGTGACTGCTAAACACACTGCCTGGTCAAAAAAATCTCACACAGCACACATTGTGATGGCCGATTCATGTATAAAAATGATTCCTCATGCTCCAAGCATGACTCACAATTTGAATCCTGGAATATGAGAAAAACTCCATTGATGTAACACCCTGGTCATTTAGTACATTCAGATCCTTAGCTGACTTCAATGTATTGCCCAAGTTTGTGCATACATTAAAAATGACTTTTTTCATTGCTCCAATGTCCAAACTTTATGCTCCCTAGCAAATTTAAACCTCTTTTTTTATTTTTAGATTAGTCTCACTAATAAGAGGTTTTCTTACAGCCTTGCAACTGTTTATTCCCAATCCTGTCATCTTATTGTGTGCTAATGGAAATGCTCTTACTTTCACTAGGACACATAACTATAACTCTGTTCCTAGCTCTATCTGTCACTGGATCACCAGCTTTCTGACAGACAGGCAGCAGCTAGTAAGACTGGGGGAATTCATGTTCAACAGCCACACCACCAATACTGGAGCCCCTCAGGGATGCGTTCTCTCCCCACTGCTCTTCTCCCTCTACACCAATGACTGCACCTCTACAGACCCCAATGTCAAGCTCCTGAAATTTGCAAATGACACCACAATCATCGGCCTCATTCAGGACGGTGACGAGTCTGCTTACAGAAGTCGAGCAGCTGGCTGTCTGTCTGGTGCAGTCTCAACAACCTGGAGCTGAACACGCTCAAAACAGTGGAGATGATTGTGGACTTCAGGAGGAACCCACCTGCACTTCCCCTACTTACCATCATGAACAGCACTGTGACAGCAGTGGAGTCATTCCGGTTCCTGGGCGCGACCATCTCTCAGGACCTGAAGTGGGACATTCACATTGACTCCATTGTTAAAAAGGCCCACGAGAGGTTGTATTTTCTTCGCCAGCTAAAGAAATTTAACCTGCCACAGGAGCTGCTCACACAGTTCTACTCAGCCAGCATTGAATCCGTCCTGTGCACTTTAATAACTGTCTGGTTTGGCTCGGCTACGAAAACAGACATCAGAAGACTACAAAGGACAGTTCGGACTGCTGAAAGAATTATTGGCACTGCCCTGCCCACGCCGCAAGAACTGTATACATCCAGAGTAAGGAAAAGGGCTCGGAATATCACTTTGGACCCCTCACACCCAGGCAACCTTTTATTTGAACTTTTGCTGTCGGGTCGACGCTGTAGAGCACCTAACACTAGAACAGTCAGGCACAAAAACAGCTTTTTTCCCCAGGCAATCTCCCTCATGAACAGTTAAACATCAACATCGTGCTGTTTTGTCTTGTCATTTGTTTTCTCTTCTGGAAGCTCTGTCACTAAAACAAATTACTTGTACGTGCAAGCGTACTTGGCAATAAAACTCTTTCTGATTCTGATTCTTTTTCACTGTTTACTTTTTTTAACCATGCAACTTCACCAAGTATTTAAGTAATCTCCATTTACAGTAAGATTTCTTCCACAGTGTTGACAGTTTGGTACTATCCTTTTTGGTTTTGATAATGTGTTGAAGGGTTCTTAACTTAGTTTCAATCACTTGAATTGTGCTTAGTTGTTTTCTTTGCTTGATGTAGCACAATAATTTGACCCATCTGAAATTTTGGGTTAAATGGGTAATTGGGTCAAAGTGTGCTCCTTGTGATATAGATTTTGTATTTTTGACATGTTTATTTTAAGGTTTAAATAAGAAAGGGAAGGGTTGCCCCACAAAAAAAGGTAAAATGGCATTTTTATTATGGCACAAAAAATCTCTTATATCACATTTCTATAATTAGTTACATGAAACTCCTACACTGTCAGAAAAAAGGGTACGGTTGGGGTGCGTTTGTGACACTTAGGGTACAAATTGTGAAGTTGTACCCTCAATGGGTCAAAGTATCACTTGTGTGACAAAAGGAATAGGCCAAAGTGTATGAAAAAGTCACCTCAAATAGATTAAACAGAGAAGATAATCATTTTCATGAGTTGGTTCTTTGGAAGAGATGCATAAAATAACCAAATATATTTAAGATATATTTAATCTTCACACTGAAAAAAAGTGAAACTGCTGTGTCATTAATACAAAGTATGTTTCTACATTAATCTGATGGAAATTTTTGATTTCATATAAGAAACTGATATTTTTACGTTGCCTAAAAGCAAACATTGAAGCCCCTGTTTAAACTTAAATGTATCCGTTCACTCAAAGGACATTTCTGCTTCAAACCCAAAGTTTGCCGTGTCACGTGACCTCATGACGTAGTATTATCGCGGACTGAATCCCGTTCTAGTGGCGGCCATAGTTTTTCGAAGAAAACTGTCAAGAACTAACCTGAGGTGACCAGAAGACTTAGCTTTAGCGGTTAGCCCTTTGTAGCGTAAATGGTAAACCCAAACGCGGAAGAACACGAGTAGGCAGGATAATCACGCTCTTTAATCTAAGGACTCTCACGAATGGGGAGCAAGGGAAAGACACAATCTAACCCGCGTCCTATAAATGCACACTCAATCAGAAAGCAAGACCAATAAAGTGAGTACTCACGATTCGACGAACGATTCCGACGAGACATGGGCCAAAACTCAATGACTGAGCAAGATGCTATGGTTTGCTTACTTCTTTTATACTTCCTGGTTCGCGACCGCTTCACTTCCGGGTCCTAGTGCCGGTCGCGTTTCGAGTGTGCATGACAGTACCCCCCTGTCCAGGACCGGCTCCAGACGGTCCTGAGGTGGAGGATACCCTGTGACGGTAGTCCCGGATGAGCTCGGGGTCGAGGATGAACCGTGCTGGAACCCAAGATCGCTCCTCAGGGCCGTAGCCTTCCCAATCGACCAGGTATTGGGTGCCTCTGCCCCGAGGGCGCGAATCAAGGATTCGTCGCAAGGATTCCGTCAATGATGCGGGGAGGAAGAGCAGGGGGGGTGGGTGGAATCATCGGTGAAGTGGTGAAGGGTTTTAGTTGAGAAACGTGGAATGGAGGGCCACCAGAACGCCCGTTTTATAAAGAGCAAGGTCCTTCGTTTCCCGGGGTGTCCGGCGACGGGCGAGGAGTGCCCCCATTGTAGGACCTCCGATCTTGAGGTTTGTGGCACGTAGAGTCGTCCAGGCGGCACACCTGCCGGTTCGGTCTCCGCAGCCTGAGCCTGGCGTACCCTCGTTTCCAAGTCCCAATGGAGAGGTGCAATTACACGTGACGGGGGTATGACAGGCACGGGGTCCGCCCGGGGGGCGTCCTCCTCTTGTTGTCGGGAAAGGGCTTCGGCCTTGGTGTTTTTGGGCCCCGGGCGGTATGACAGATGGAAGTCGAATTGTTTAAAAAAATAGTGCCCACCGTACCTGCTGTGGGTTGAGTTGTTTGAGGTTTCTGATGGTGATGAGATTTTGGTGATCCATCCAGACAACCGCCCTGGAGCCAGTGACGCCATTCCTCCAAGGCCCACTTTATGCCCAACAGCTCGCGGTCCCCTACTCCGTATCGCTGCTGAGTGGGATTAAATTTCTTGGAGAAGAAGCCACAAGGATGTAGCTTCTGGTCTGGACCTCGCTGGGAGAGAACAGCGCCGGCGCCCACATCCGACGCGTCCACCTCCACAACGAACGGTTGGTTGGCATCTGGGTGAAGCAGAATAGGGGCGGTGGTGAAACGGTGGCAGAATTCTTTGAATGCAGAAATGGCGGCGGGAGTGAGGTGGAAAGGATGAGGTGAGGGCCTGGTCAGACTGGTCAGTGGTGCTGCAACTGTACTGTAGCCCTGGATAAAGTGACAGTAGAAGTTCGCAAACCCGAGGAACCGTTGAAGCTGTTTGAGAGTCTTGGGTAGGGGCCAATGACGAACAGCTTCGAGTTTCTGCGGGTCCATGGCCACACCCTGGGGCGAGATAACAAAACCCAGGAACGTGGTGGAGTGCTGGTGAAAAGCACATTTTTCCAACTTGCAGTACAGTTGGTGAGCGAGCAATCTCTTGAGAACAGCCCGGACGTGCTGGATGTGTTCTTCAGTGGTGTGCGAGTGTAGAGAATGTCGTCCAAGTAGACGAACACCCATCAGCCTAGCATGTCTCTCAGGACGTCATTGATGAATTGTTGAAAGGCCGAGGGTGCGTTACAGAGTCCAAATGGGATGACCAGGCTCTCATAATGTCCGGTGGGAGTGATGAAGGCCGTATTCCACTCATCACCCTCTCTGATGCGCACCAAGTTGTAGGCGCTCCGGAGGTCCAACTTCGTGAACACACTGGCACCAGAGAGGGCGTCCAGGGCTGAGTTGGTAAGCGGCAATGGGTGACGGTTTTTAATGGTGATCTTGTTTAGCCCCCGATAGTCGACGCATGGGCGAAGCTCGCCCCCTTTCTTCTTCACGAAGAAGAACCCCGCGGCTGCCGGCGACGAAGATGGCCGGATAGTCCCATTGCGAAGGGCGCTGGCGACATACTCCTCCATAGCCTGCGTCTCAGTGGCCGACAGCGAGTAGAGATGGCCGCGGGGAGGGACGGAACCTGGCTGAAGCTCTATCGCCAGGTCATAAGGGCGATGGGGTGGCAGATGGTTGGCTCTTCTCTTGCAAAAGGCTCCAGCCAGGTCACGATAGGGGGGAGGTATGGCGTTGATGTCGACGTCGGGGGCCTCGGACTCCGTGGAACACGTCCCAGCCTGAGCCCGTAGGCAAAGTTCAGTGCAGGTCGGTCCCCACTGGAGGATACGATTCTGATTCCAGGAAATGAGGGGGTCGTGCTGCAGCAGCCACGGGTAGCCGAGGATGATGGGAGGAGATGAGATGGAGGTGAGGTGAAGTTGGAGCTGTTCCTGGTGTTGATCGATTATGAAGGTGATGAGTTGGGTCTGGTAAGTGATAGGGCTGGATAAGAGGGGCCGACCGTCCACCGAAGTGATGTGAACCGGCTGGGATAACGCCTCGATCTTCATCCCCAATTCTTTGGCATAAGTTGAGTCAATGAAGTTACCAGCGGCACCGGAATCGATGAACGCAGTACTTCGAACTCGTTTGTGGCCAAATTGGAGAGTAACCTGGACCGTGAGACGTGAGATGGTGGCGTTGGTCGTGGTGGAGAGGTGGAGAGGGCCCGGTGAGTCTCTCCTCGTACTCATCGGGGCTGGGCGTTTCCCGGACGAAATGGACAGATCGCCCGGTGATGTGCCGCTGACCCACAATAGGCACATAACCCCTCTCTGTACCGTCGTTCGCGTTCCGCCACGGTCAGGGAGGCGCGTCCTAGTTGCATGGGTTCCCCGGCTCCGGTGTCAACCACGGCAGGAGGTGGAGATCCGACAGATCCAGTAGTTGGAGCGGTGAGAGCAGTAGGTAGTCGTGGTGTGGTGTAGGAGAAGGTGGGTGCAGGGGGCAGGGTCCTTGGGGCTGGCTTCGGGCGAGAGAGGATGCGCTGGTCAATACGAAGGGTGAGCTGGATCATTCCCTCCAGGGTGGCAGGAAGCTCTCGCCCGGCAAGCTCGTCTTTTATGCGCGGAGCCAGTCCCTCGTAGAAAGATGTCCGGAGCGCGGCATCTCCCCAGCCAGCGAGGGTCCGGAATTCAGCTGCATACCGGCTCACGGACAATCCTCCCTGCCGCAGATGGTAGAGCTTGGTGTCGGTCTCCACCTCGCGTGTTCGAAAGTGAGTCGGAGTTGGCGGGTGAACTCATTATATGAGTGCGCGGTGTCTGTATCCGCCCGGAGAACTGCCGTGGCCCACTCAGCTGCCTGCCCGGATAGCAACGAGACCAGAAGCGCGATGCGTAGCCGATCGGTGGAGTACCTGGTGGCATTAAACTCAAACACCAGATCAAGCGCTGTTAAAAACACATTACACTTCCCGTCCGTGCCATTCCATTTATCCGGAAGTGCCAAAAATACATCGGAAGGAAAGGGGGTTGGTTTGGTGCGGCGCCGCGGCGGGAGGCCCGCTAGCCGCGCGATCCACAGCCGCCCGGAGATCCGCGTTCTCTTTCCGGAGCTCCGCGACCTCGCGGCGCAAGGCCGCGATGTCTTGGAGGCCCAGGCGCAGATTAGCAATCTCCCCGGTTAGCTTGTTGATCAGCTCGGCGTGCTGATCTACCACGTCGCAGAGGCGCGCATGATCCGCTGGGTTCACCGCGGATGGCTCAGTCATTCTGTCAAGAACTAACCTGAGGTGACCAGAAGACTTAGCTTTAGCGGTTAGCCCTTTGTAGCGTGAATGGTAAACCCAAACGCGGAAGAACACGAGTAGGCAGGATAATCACGCTCTTTAATCTAAGGACTCTCACGAATGGGGAGCAAGGGAAAGACACAATCTAACCCGCGTCCTATAAATGCACACTCAATCAGAAAGCAAGACCAATAAAGTGAGTACTCACGATTCGACGAACGATTCCGACGAGACATGGGCCAAAACTCAATGACTGAGCAAGATGCTATGGTTTGTTTACTCCTTTTATACTTCCTGGTTCGCGACCGCTTCACTTCCGGGTCCTAGTGCCGGTCGCGTTTCGAGTGTGCATGACAAAAACAACAGATAAGAAAGCAAACTCATGTCATTTCTATGTTAAATGTATCTCTTCCATTTATGAATTTATGAAATTTATGATTTATGTCAGGAACAACTACTTTGTAGATTAAGTTTTGCGTCTGTGTTTGCTAGATTGCATTTTGTGTCTGTGTTTACTAGCCAAAAACACCTATATTACCTACAGTAGCATTAGCGAACTAACGCGGTTATTTTTAAAAACACCGGAGTTTCTACGCTAAGTCGGCTGTGCCGAATAACATGAAATTAATTATATTTAAGTACCGTAAAAAAAATTAATAGGAAAGTGACCTAAACACAGAACAAGCCAGTTTGGAGTGAGTGATGTTTGTAGTGTACTTGTAGTTATGTCTAAAACCTTCTGGACTTGCCAATGTGTAAGTAATGTAATATCGCTAAAACTATATTCCCTCGTATGAAACAGGGCATTAGCACATGTTCCTGACATACTGGTAACACTTTATCACACGTTTTTAACGTTATCAGTATATAAACACTGGCAGCAATTTTTGACACGTTGATTTAACGTTACAAGTACAACAGGCCAACCGATTAAATTAACCATGTAAATTAAATGTGAAATAAAACTCAAAACAGTTAATTATTTATATATACAATTATATAAAAACTTCCGATTTGCTTGGTAGTATTAGGTTGGAATAATGGGCGGAGCACTGTCCCACTTTCAGCTAGTGTTTACACAGACCAACAAGCTGAGGTTAGACATTACTGTGTCATGAAGTTTAAAAGTAAACATGAAATCTTTATTCACTTTTGTGTTTAAAGGTCTGATAGCTTTTCTGAAAGGGCATTACTTTACCCATACTGCAGACATTAAGTCCTAAAATGCACAAATAAAAACATTATGTGGATAAATTTTTAAATGGAAATGATACAATAGAATTGCAGTGAATTTAGTAAATGTCAGTGTAATCTAAATATCCTAAAATAAACTCCCTGAAAACGATGAAGCACTGAAAATTAGTAGTTGAATTATCTGATAATATCAGAGAATAATTTCAATTATCCTGCGAAACTGAATTATGTTCATGGGTTTATTGTATTATTAGTAGTGAGCACAAAGCAACAGAATGCAGTTATTTTAAAGGTGTGTGGGGGTGATTATTTCTATACATACTGTAATTGAGATTTACTAAGAATTTTCTTTTGTTCAGTTTTTTTTTTTTTTTTTTAGATCAGTAATGAGTTTCTGAGAATTATAACTGCTCCACTTCAAAGAAGATTGCTGGTTTCCTTGAACAAGCAACACTACAAACTCATCTTGATCATCAGAAACAAGGGAGGAATGGTCAGAGAGAAGACCAAAGATATAATCTTCAAGTTCTTGATCTGGTATGTACTTGCTCAAAAAAGCAAAAATTAGCTTGGTGTCAAATTATATATTAATATTGTAAATGGAAGCCACAGGAGCTGAGCAAGGCATCCAAATCAAGTTGGCTGTGACACACTAAATTATTAGCAGAATAAAACATTTTAGTTTAACTTGTTCACAGTTTAGTGTTTGCTGTCTGAATACAGGTTTCAATGTCTGCCATGTTCATTTTATCACGCTTCACAAGCCTAACATAACCAACAATACTATGTTTGTTTTTACATGCCTAGAGCCTGGAGGTGAATGTATGAAGAGATTATCTCCTGAAATGTCTTATGGTGTACGCACTGGTACTGTAAGTGTTTTTTCATAAGGCATTTCAATCTTAGAACTGAAAAATATTACTGAATTGATAAATTAGCCTTGCTCTAAGGTCCAGGTGGCAGCTTTGATGGTGCTCAGGTTTAAACCTGTGAGCTTCCAATCAGTTTACCAGCATCCAAAAACTATATAACTACCTCTGCCACTTCATATTGACAAATATGAGGTCACTGGCATTATCAGCTGCAGCACAACCTTTACACAGGGCCATTATTATTATTTTTTTAATCATAGTATGTATTAGCATTAGTTACATACATGCTCCTAAACCTTGTGAAAAGACTTCACAAAAGAGCTGAAGCTGTTATAGCTGCAAAAGACCAACATCATAAACCCTTTGGATTAAGAAGTGGATGTTACTCAGGTTTATACTGTATGCATGTGAAGGCAGGTGAGCCAATACTTTTGGCAATATAATGTAATATATAATGTGTGTGTGTATATGTATGCCAGTTGTTTTGGCCTATTCATTGACATAATTACATTTAACTTGATGCACCATAATCCTAGGTGTTTTTTTGTTTTTTTTGCACTTATATGGAGCATTAATTTATTTTTACATGCATACATCAGGCACTGTTTTGAAAGTAGAGCAACTTGCTTAACATAGTCCTTTCTTTTATTAGGTTGTTCAGAAAGATGATGATCAGGCAGAAATAACCCTGATTGTTCTCAGGGAGAAAGAAGACTGTCTTCAGCCACCACATGAAATCGGGATTGTGACTTATTGAGTTTCTATCAGTCGCACATGAATGTTCCATGTTGTTTGCCCTCATCTATGCGCTAAACTTGAGCTATCTTGGTAAACTCGAACACACTTTTGTAGCCCTGTAGAAAATATTTAGGGAACGTATAGCTTATTGACAGTAAAATAAAAAATTTTGGTCACTTCATTTGTTAAACAATTGTCAGATTTTTACATGGTTGGCAAATAGGTTTATACAGTTCTTAAGATTAAGTTATTAAAAATGCATTGTTTTCTTTATTTTATTTTTGTTTTCTTTCTTTTAATTGGAGAAATATTAGTTCAACAAAAAGAAAGAGTAATGTAATGTTTCAAGGATGGTAATAAATGTTTTTGGAGGAGAACTTGTGTGTTCATTATCTTTATTTTTAAACGTATTTTTTTTTTAAAAAGGTTGCTTACTTCATTTGGTTGCTTACTTCTCTACATAAATGAACTTTTTTGGTTTAGAGATAATTAATTTTTTTTATTTCGGAAAAAGACTATATATTGTATAATTCATAAAATTAAGTTTGTACGTAATCATACTTTTAACTTGAGAATAATGAAAAAGATTACTACTATAATTTATTCCTATTACTTTATACTACATGAATGTAAGTTGTTTCTTTCAAGGTAAACACTAAACTTAAATATAATGTTAAATTTTAGGTTTTTCTAAAGTGATATAATCAAGTTGTTAGAAAGTAGAAAAATAAGTTTGACTAGCCTAAAGCATTGTAATAACTTTTGTTTCTGATTTGGATGGATGAATTTCTTTTGCTTTGGGAAAACTTAAAAATCTATTTATATTTAATCAAAATTAAACCTTACGTTTTTAACGTTTGATTTGAGAGAAAGAAAAAAAATTGCTTGTAACAACTTGAATTTTTATTTAAGTTAATCCATCATTTTTTTCAGTGTACTTAAAATTTGAAATGTTGTTACAAAGTCGAAAAATTAGTTTTACTGGCCTAAGGCGTTGTAACAACTTTTGTTTTTGATTTGGATGGATGAATTTATTTTTGCTTTGGGTAAACTTAAAAAATATATTAATATCAAATAAAAATTAAACCTTAAATAAACTTGTCATTTGATTTGAGAGAAAGTAAAAAAATTGCTTGTAAGAAATTGAAGCAATTTTTAAAAGTTGATCCAAGGTGTCATTTTTTTCAGTAAACAGTACACAAGCACATGAGATTTTGATTATGCAGATCATCAAGATAACTTTTAAACATAAATCACATGCATTAAAGGCTGTCTTTTTAATTGTAATTTTTAACTGATATAAGAGCGGTTTTAAGTTTTGCTTTTAGAGTTAAACAAATACATGTACTAATCTTTTTTAGCAAAATCACAATGTATTTAACGCTTATTTAATATTACAGTACATGGTGAACTACTTTGCCTCAAAGCTCAAGTACGCATTTTCGCAGCCACTCTCCTTAAAATTTTTGTCATCCAATTGTACCCCGCACGGTGCATTTTATGCGCGCGAAGAAGTTGAGATTGTGCTCGACGGCTATTCGACATCATAGCTGACTCACTGCTGATGCTGTCGACGGAGGATCTTCTTCAAAAATTGAAAGAAGCTGGAGTGAACGTCACTGAAGACGAAGCAAAGAAATTCAGAGGTAAGTTTTGCTTTAAGTACTGTGAAAATTCGTTGATTCAAGTTCACTTGACATTGTGTCTGTAGGCTTAACGTTACCTGACGCGTGAGGGAAACCTTTCTTCAAAAACACTGTCTCCTAATCAGGATTAATATCAGTTTTATTTGCTATAGCGTTACGTTCTAAACATAAGAATCATTTGTCCTGTCACATCGAGGAGTTACGTCCCGTCAGCATTGAGCCCTTTCAAGAGCAACAAGTGAAATGTGTTTAACGTTACCGTTATTTATCAAAACTGGTAAACTCGTGAAATAAGTTCTATGAGCTGCTTAATTAAATAATTTTGCTTCTAATCAGTTACTCTCAGGGGAAAAAATGCATTTCTCTGTTAGTGCATTAAGTGTACATATTGGTACCTTTCAGCTTTTGTACCTTAGGGTACTACCCAAATGACAGTTTTGTACCTTTGTAACGTTATGCCAGAGGTTCTCAATTCTGGTTGGTGAGATGCATTTTCCTGCAGAGTTTAGCTCCTACCTTGATCAAGCTCACCTGCCTGTAACTTTCTAGTGATCCTAAAGACCTTAATTAACTTGTTCAGCTCCGTATCCATATAATAACTTTTAAATTAAATCACATAAATGCATTGGACACTAGAAGTCAACTTCTACTTTAAAAAAAAAATGTCTATAAAAAATACTAGTCTAATGTAGAGTAAAACATTTTCAAAACTAAAGTAGAAAATAATAATTGTAAATAATAATAATTATTATAAATTAATAATTTAAGACACTGCACTGTAACATGCAAGTGTATTGCAGTGGAGACAATAGAACATTTAATTAATAAGATACAGGCTATTTATAATATAAAATGTTTGAAAAGTACTTAATTTATTTATTTTTACAATAGATTCTGACTTTCGTGCAGCACTGATCCTGCTGCCCCACATCTTTAAAGAGAAAGCTGAGAGCTTAATCACATTGGGAGAGGTATGGAACTATTTGTTAAACTCTCACTTTGTAATAATCTGATACCGGTCTGGTTATGTAGTTGTGACAAATGTTGCGTTGTTTTACTAATAGATGTTTAATATTTTCTTTTCTTCTCACAGTGTGATGCTGATAATCCATACCAAACCATACAGTTGGTAGAAACTGACTGGAAAATGGCTTTCTCCAAGAGGGTTCAAGTCCTTGTCAAAGCAGATGGTGTGGAGGTGTACAGGGGAATAGGAGATGAAGAAGGGATACTTGCAGCCTTCAGTGCTCACTATGTTTTCAACTTGGCTTATCCACCCGACATGAAGAATACACTGACCTTCCTGCAGCATGCCATAGCAAAGATTACTGAGGTGGGTGGCAAGCCCCTTCCAATAACTTTCACCCGAGTACTTAATATCCTGTGCTAAATATGCCACAACCATATCGATGCACAAGGTGTAGAAAAAAAACCTTTACCTTAATGAAACTAGTTCAACATGTTGGTCTGGTTCACAACCATGATTAAATACATTTTAAATGTCAACACTGTATGGTTTCCTGTTCGGCAAGTGTTTAATACCAGTGTCGTATGATTCCCACTTTCATGCATGCACAGTTAAAGTTGACCTTGAATGGATTGTAATAAAACCAGGGCAAGAGATGGACTTTCAGGCCCTTGATACGTAATTTGCTGATGATAAATTGTTTGTGATCTTAATAATGTTTAAAAGATTCAAATTAAATGTGTAGTACTGTGTTTATGATCAAATGTTTTAGGGGTGTAAAGTTACAATTAATGTATAATGTGTACAAAAAATTGCTTTGTGATTCTTGATGTTCAAAATTGGTTTTAGAAAATTTATAATGTAGTAGAAAAATTTACTTAACATGAGATCTAGTGCTGTTTTGAAAAAGTTAAATTACTATTCTTAATGTTACATGTTTTAATACAGGTTTAAAAAAGTTAATGAAATGAAAATACAGATTTTTTCATTTATATCCAGAGTTTATAATGTTAAGCTTGATATTTTTGCTGTTTACAATTTTATAAAAGGTTTTACATGGTTAAAAAGAGTATTAAAAAATGTTCAGTATGCATCCTTTAGACACATTGTGATTGAGATTAAAACGTTAATCGTACGAAAAATGTGAGAATGTAAGTATTGAATGTTCAATAAATGTCATGAATAGCTACAAATATGTTGTATGGAGTGTAGATTTGCCATCACAAGGTAAAGAAGGCTTGCCACTGGGGCAGTACCCTAAAAGGACACATTTGCACTTTTTTTTAAAGGTACACTGTGGTACCATAGCACTATAAGGTACAATTTAGTCAGCAGGAGGTACATATTTGCCTTTCAAAAGTACATACTGCAAGGGTACAGATATGTACCCATGTGAAAGGGCACAACAGGTGTACCCCTGAAGGTACAAATTTTGCACATTTTGTCTGACAGTGTAAGTAAATGCTATATTCAAAAGTCATTAAAGTTATTTCTTACATGAAAACATTACCTTATTTAATTTAATAACTTTAACCTTTAAAATTTTATTTTTCAGTACTTGAATACATTTAGCAACATTTTACTCATACAGGCTGTAAATGATGTCTCCTCTGTAGTAAGAGGCATTCCTGCTGCAACACCATCATACATTAGCCTGTTAGCTACAGCTACCCTGTATTAACTGAATGGCTGGTGGCGATAGTGAAGGGTAAAGGACCACACAAATCTACAAAAGAAATTGTTTCTCAAAAGTAGTGAAGTTTGTAGCACTCATTTATCACTTTATGTAAATTAAAGCACTCTGCCTTAAGGAATTAAATAGTTCTGAGAAAGTAAAAAAAGGTACTATGTGGTAGCAAAAGCAACCACATGGTTTCCTATGGAATTTTATTGAGGAAGAAGCTGCTTCACAAAGCAATGAGTACATAGGACAATATTTTAAGAAAAGTAAATAAATATCATACATATGATATAAATATTATCATACTTTGCAAGATGGAAAGCAAGTCTCAGTAACATGATGGATAACCCTACCATGATAACAGACAAGAAGGTTATAGATTATACAGTGGATTATAAACAATAAGACAATTATTCAACTGTAACTCAAAAGCTATATGTAATAAATCCCTAAAGGAGAAATAGCACTTATGGTTCAAAATAACATCACAATATCCTCCAATAGTATGTTACAATTTTTATGACAAGCATCTATAGGTACTTAATTTGTTACAGTAATTTCTGTGCTGGTTTCCTTTTCTTGGCGAGTTCTCTTTTTCTTGAAAATTCCTGATGCAGCTGCATAAAGAAATGGGTTCACACAGCAGTTAATTATAGTAACAGTTTTGCTCAGATCTCCTGTTGCTCTACGAAACATTTTCAGTTGATCATAGACAGCTGGAGACGATGTCTTAGTCAAAGTAGTAGCGATGTCAATCACGTTGATGATGTGTACAGGAGTCCAGAAAAGAAAAAAGGCTGTGACAATACTGATCACAAGCCTTCTCATTCTGTTCTTCCTTTCCTTAATATTTCTACATCCTTGTAGCTGTGTTTTGTAGATCCAGCAGTATGATGCAGCTATAATGGTTAATGGGAGGACATATCCAAACAGGACCTCCAACACAAGAACTGCAACCTTTCCAGAGGGTGATGATATGGTCCTCTGGCACCTTAGAGATCCCCTCTTGAGCTGAACATCTTGAATAAAAAGGATGGGCAAGGCAAAAACTGTAGCTAAACTCCAGAGCCCAATCAACAGTAAGTTTCTGCGAACCTTCTGCAGTCTTTCCAGTGCACCGACATCAGGAACTCTTGACTTAATTGTGTGGTAGTGATGTGCAGCCATCATAGTTACAGTCAACACACCACCATACATAGCACAGTATATTAGATACATCAGAATCTTGCATGACCAAAGGCCAAATGTCCATCCATTCAGCAGACCAGAAACTCCAAAAGGAGCCAAACTGAGGACCAAAGTATCTGCTATAGCTAGATTTAGCATAAGCTTTACGGTGAAGCTCATGCGCTTGTTCCACTGTCGAGCGATGGTTATTATAACTGCAATGTTGCTGGGTAATCCAATCAAACAGCACATGCTAAGAAATACTGCAGCGCCTACCTGTTTGGAGCCCACAGGACCAATGGTGCTGTTAAAATCAGACTTGTAAGTTTGATTGTTGCCAATGTTGAGATGGTCCATGGTCAAGCAATTGCACAGCCAAGAATAAACACTTTGTTTCAAAAGCACAGTTGTTTCCTTTAAAGGTTGTGCATAAACTGGAAATCCAGGCAGCTATGTAGCTGGTGTAATACTGCTGAGTGACGGTTTTTTTCAAACCATAGCTTCCTTAAACACTGAGAAAAAAAAAAACTGCACCTGTGGTAGAACCCATTTCTCTTATTTACGAAACTGAAATTTACTATTTAATGTTATTATACTTACACAATTTACATGTTATATGTTTAAAGCTGATTATATAGTTCTATTATTTATTACTTAGAAATAACACAAATTTAAGTACAATTATTTAAAACAAACTTATATATACTGTATATCAGAATATTATACATTATATATAACACACTGCTCACATTTTTCTTATTTCTTAATGTCTATTGCCAAGATGACCTGCCAATAGTAAAAAGTTAGTCGAACGTTTTTAAACACATACTGTAATAATTAATGACATTTTTTTTTATTTAAAGATCATATACTGTATCTTCTATCATATCACATCAATCATATATCTTTTTATTTGGTGTTCTGAACATACACATTTTACCGCTGGGATGGAAAGTATATCAGTTTCAGTTACTGTTCCAGTAAAACATATTCTTGTAATTTTGTGTCATAAAGCTTAGCGGATTGTCCAAAGATGTTGTAAGCAGGAAATTTCAGATCACTCATATTAAGGAAGTGGCTAAAACCTTTGTTGTGTGGCATTTTGCACTTGTGCACACAAGTAAACATAAAAGGCCAGTAAAAAATGACATCTTAGTCAAAAAATACCAGTGTATACTAAAAGAAAAAATATATATCATAAAGGCATAGTAAAACTGTTCAGTAAACATTTAACTGCAAATGTATCCTTTTTATAACTGTTTGCTACTCCTAAAAAATAACATCTTAGCAAATGAAAATATCTCATATCTGATCAAATCTATCTAACTTTTTTACTATAAGATTACAGTAAACCAAATCTAAAATTATTCAATTTATTTTTAGACTTCTACAAATTTTTTAAGCTAACATTTTGTGGTCTATTGTCAGAAAATATGCTTATTTTTGAAAACAAAATCCTAAATTTAGCAAAATGATAAATAAAATGTACTTGATTTATGGCGTTTTTACTTGCCAAGTCATTTTTTTTCTATTTATGTAGTCACAATGTGTAATGTAATGGAATATCCATTTTCATTCTTTCCAACCCATGTCTTTTTGTTGGTCTTATGAGAATTAAACAACTGGTATATATATATATATATATATATATATATATATATATATATATATATCAACAGTCTATGCTGATTCAGTTTGAAGCATGTATGTTTTGAATTATTATATAATTTATATTATAATTTATTATATTGTTGATACAATATTATGGTTGTTTATATTCTTCTCCTTTGTGTGTGTGCAGGGGTGCTTCAACTATCTGACATAAAAAACAACAACAAAAAAAACAACTGCAACCCTGCCAGCTATGTTCAGGGGAACAGATAAGCACTAAGCATTGGTTAAACTTTCATCTCTCCAAGAACCTGTGGACAGAGATGGCTTTTGCAGGAGCGTCGCACCCGTAGGGGATGTGGGTGTTTTAACACCCACACTTTTCCCGGTGAGAGGGTTTAACACCCACACTTTTTCTACAGTTTTCCCGCAGTTTTGAACAAACACCTTCGCATTCGCTCCTCCGTTTCTCTGGCTGCTCTGTGTCTACGCTCGCTTCAGCTCTCCTCTTCCCTCCCTCTCAAACATGACACCGGCTGATGATTGGCTGTTCTACCTTAAGTCCCGCCTCTCTTGGTGTGTTAGATTTATCGGTCAGCTCGTGCAGAGGAGGCGGGAACTTATGGTTGTTATGATTATTTACATCTCCGTTTTCCAGGTACTTTAAATGTTTATGCTTTTGAGGTTTTTCTATAAGCTTGGAAGATGTTCTGTTTATGTTTTGTTGACATGTCGAATGTTTTCTGTATTATTATGGCGATTGCTAATTGGGATAGTGTAACTTAGCTAAATTCAGTTATGTGTGTGGCATGCAATGCATAAAGTAACTGTGATAAAGAAGGCAGGAAAAGGAGGGACAAATTGACAATGTTAAGCAATGTATTTATGGGTTTATTGCCAGTGCAATTGATTTTGATATTTTGAGAATTGTTTGTTCATTAGCTGACTTGCCTGTTGTGTTTGATTGGATCTGTTGAGGAGAAAAAAGTGAGAAATAATGTCAGTTTGCATACCTGTTGACTATGGAAGAATGTTTTAATGTGTATATTATTTTAATGTTTAAAAAAAGTAAATTGTTAAATTATTTATATAATACTTTTATTTATATTATTATTATTTAGAAAAAGCTTTTTGTGAGGATTTTTTTTTGTTTTATATCTGCATTTTATCTGCAAGTAAGCAAAATGTAGCAGTCCCAGTCCTGTCAGACCCATGCCACTATCAAGCTTACCACTGTCCTTTTGTCACACAGTATCATTAAGATGCAGAAAAGAAAGAGGCAGGAGAAGATTGACACCTTTTTCAAGAGAAATCCTGTAAGTGAAGTTAAGAGATGAAAGTTGAAAAATGTTGACATTAAACAACAGTAGCCTATTACCATTGGATGCTGTTTGCATTTATTTCATTGTATTACTTTTCAATATTCACTGACCCAAACTTGCCTCAACAGTGTTGCTATGTGCCATGTACTGTACAAAAAGACAAGCTGGACAGGGAAAACAGAAAAAAGGTTGCTGAGCAGTTTGTCTCTAGTAAGGAGAGCAGAAAGAGCACTTTGGGGTTTTTTAAATGAGAGATATAGTTGGTCATATATTATTTGGTCAGTTGTTGTTGTTGTTGGTTGCATTTATATATGTAAATAGTTGTTTATATTTTTGTTCTGAATATACAGTATGTTGTTTGTATGAAAAGTTGTCTGTATATTTGGAGGTACAAAATAATTTCTCCCTGAGATTATTAAAGAATTTCTGATTCTAAATCTTTTAAATTGAAAGCTTTTTATATCTTGTATGTTAATACCTTTTGTACCCTTCTGTCATTGTATTCATCATTTTTATTCTTAACAAACCACATTCATCCCCCACACTTTTGAAAAGCTTGCTACGCCGCTGGGCTTTTGCAATAACTCAGTGTCTCAAATACTGCATAATATCCCACATAAAACAAACACTATGATTGTAAAAAACTGTTTTTATGCGTGACAAGTAATTTATTATTTATGTATTTAATTTTTTTTTTTGTTCAGATGGACCTAGAAGGCTACCTGCACGAAGATTTTAAGTCACTGATAAACACCAAAATGGGCTCTTATTTTTCCGCGCATGCTAATTTGCTAGTTACTTTTATAACCACCTGACATAATAAAGAAATTGAGTTGTGCCAGCTTTAACACGCCCAGAATTACTAATTCAATGATGTATATAAATACTTATATTCAATAACAAACATTTAATCACATCATTAATGTTCTTCTGACTCGGGCGTTTGTTTCCATGGTTTTAACGTAAAACAGGGCACGATGTCGCGATCCAGGAAGTGATATACACACGCCGGATGTGGATTTACGGCAATTGTGGTGTTTTCGTTTTGCCTCCAATACAAACTACTTCGTTGTGGACGCCTAGTCGTTTTCTTCACTTTAACAGTTGATACCCGATAACGTAGATTTTTAAGGTACAAATTGTAATAATAATAAAAAAAAAACATGTCAGTTGTTCCTCCGAATCGCTCGTCTACCGGCTGGCCCCGCGGAGTTAATCAGTTTGGAAACAAATACATTAGCCCACCGGCTAAACCCCTAACACTGGAGAGGACCATTAACCTGTAAGCTGTTTTGCTTAAATGTATTTCATTTCAGTTGCAACTGTGCAGTATATTTAATTGTATAGTGTGTGTCAGGGCACGCTATTTTACAGAAGAAATGGAAATCTATAGATTATTTTACCATGCAAGCAGCATTACGGCTAAGCTATTAGCAGAACGGCTACAAAGCCGACAGTGCCTGTGGTCATTTTGAATGTTTCGGTGTCCCCCCCCTTTAGATATCCTCTGACCAATTACACGTTTGGCACAAAAGAGCCGCTGTATGAAAAGGACAGTTCGGTGGCCGCGCGGTTCCAGCGCATGCGCGAGGAGTTTGAGAAGATCGGGATGAGGCGCACGGTGGAGGGAGTGCTGATTGTACACGAGCACAGACTGCCTCATGTCCTGCTGCTGCAGCTGGGAACCACCTTCTTCAAACTGTAAGTGAGCGACTCACCTAGTGTCCCAACTTCTGTCCTTGTTTGTGCAGTATTTATTTATTTATTTGCCAATTAAAAAGCATTTGCATTCTCAAAAGTGTGTGTTAATTGACAAAGTTCAATTGAAAGATATTTATAACATATTAAAATTGTGTGAAATTTACCTTTACTTTTAGTCCTGGTGGAGAGTTAAATCCAGGAGAGGATGAAGTAGAGGGCTTAAAGCGACTGATGACGGAGGTATTTATTTATTGATTTATTTTTCATTTCAAACTTGTTGATGCAAAGAAACACAGAATTGCTAATTTCTCGCTCTGGATCTAGTGTTTTTGTTTTAGTTAGACATTATATATTTTGCTTCATCATTGGGGGCAGGCCTGTAAAGCCTGGTAATCAAAGATTACCAGGTAATCAAAGAAATGTAAAATCAGAAAGTACAGATTGGCCTTCCTTTTTTTTTCTTCTAATTTTATATTTTAAATGAGTGGTTATCAATGCGTTAAAAAATTGCATGTCACTGGAAACTCACACATAGTCAATGTAGTATGATGTCACCTATTTATGTCCTGTAAAAATATTTTTCTTGCATTAGGGTGTGCGTAGCAAAATAAACAGTAGTCTAATAGCACTTGCTGCTACAACAATGCACAGGCAATGTTTCGATAATTTAAGAAGCTGTACTGATAAGCACTAGTGCTGTGGGTAGATCTTGGGACGTCAGGATGGCGTGAAGCAAGACTGGGTGATTGATGACTGCATTGGAAACTGGTGGAGACCCAACTTTGAACCACCACAGGTTAGTATTCTGTCCTCCATATCCTTTTTATGTACCACACATACAGAGTGGAACACATACAAAGGTAATTTAATAAAAAATAAACACTCCAGATAAGAAAGTTCTTTATTATTAATTGTTTTTTGCTGGGTGTCTTCAGTACCCCTACATTCCAGCTCACATCACTAAGCCCAAGGAACATAAGAAGCTTTTTTTGGTACAGCTACAAGAGAAAGGTAAGATCTAGCATGAACAGCCTGTTTAACTTTGTGTATATGTATATATTGTGCTTAATATGCAATTGTATTCCAGCACTGTTTGCTGTGCCAAAAAATTACAAGTTGGTGGCAGCCCCCCTGTTTGAGCTCTATGACAATGCTCCTGGATACGGGCCCATTATATCCAGCCTCCCTCAGTTACTAAGCAGGTGAGAGACCATAGTTGTCCAAATGACTGTTATGTTGGATGTCAGTGTCATTCTGTGCATCAGTGCTCCGTATTTTAATAAATGGAGGTTGTATACTGTACGAAAACTGGACAATTATGTGTTCTAAGTAGATCAATAAAATTTAGTACACATTATTGAACACATTACAGGGGCAATCTGATCATTTTGATTTATACATATTTCTTCATACATTTTGAACTTATTTCCCCAAATTCTTTTAATACTGTAAAGCTTTTTAGCGACAGTGACGATTGCTAAAAGCACTTAATTTAACTGTATTTAATTTAAATTTTAACTGAATTATTGTCCATGAACCAGCCACCTAAAGCACCTTTTGAGATTCAGACAGAAAGTCTTTTATTGTATTCTTCAAAATAACATTTAAATAACTCCCCATTTATAAAAAACACTTGCAACAGCCAACTTTTTAGTAATCAATGGTACACTTGGGATGCAAACTGTTAGACTTTAGAGAAACAGATATGTAGACCTGCTGACCCTAAAAAGCTTATTGGAGTTCATACGTTGTTGTTTACTCTTGCTGTTTATCCTTTTTATTTCCTCATGCAAAGTGCATGTAGGTTAGAAAATGCATTGAGAAGCTGGTTCCTCAAACACAAATCATTTAAGGTTTTAAAAAAATTAAAATGCACATCACATGTACAATACACATCAAAATAGTATTATATACTGTTATGTTATTTTGCACTTGCACTCGACAAGTATTCTTGTGATCTGACTCTGAACTTGTTGTATCTTCTGGTCAATAGAACCTCAAAAAGCTCGGCAAGCAATAGCATGACAAATTTTAATTTTTGATAAGCCAATATTAAAAAGCATTAATCTGAAATAATATTTTATTAATTAATGACATGGTTACACAACATGGTTTTACCTCAGCACCAGTAGGCATCACCGCAACATTGGAAAAATTTTGCTTATACATGCAGTTTTTAGTATGAAGGAAACAGACATAAGTACTTTACTGGAGAATGAGCACTTGTGTAATCTCAGTTTTGGTCCATACTTGTCATAAAGTATATTCAGGTAGTCAGCTGACTTAATTTTATATGGAAATGGCAAACATGCATAGTCAGATCAAACACAGCATTGCTAATACCTGCAACTGATTTTCCTCCTAAACAGGTTTAACTTCATCTACAACTGAGGGGCACACAGACCGTATGGCTGTCTCTGTGAGTGCAGTCAGAACCTGAGAGAAAGTAAATGGACTGGAGAAGGTGACTGCTTTCTCTGACTTTGTAACCAGAGGAGAATTGGCAATAGTCCAATGCTGTTTTGAAATATCATGTACTTTTCATGTGTTTTTGTCCATTTAGGTTTTGTCTCCTTTACTGCATTGTAATTTTAGATTTTAGTGTGAAGTTATTCATAATTTTTTTTTTCTAAAGACTTTTGTTTTATGTTCAGTAATGAGCGCTTACAATGCCTTTAGTCAATAAAAATGTGATTTGTTTTTTTTTAACTGATTTTGTTAACCTTTTTTAAATAATAAACTGCCATCGTAAGATTGATGCATTTGATTGTTTGACATGTGACACAAAATTAGGGATTGTATTTTCTTTATATTTTTTGCTCCCTGCTGTGTGTAGCTTTGAAAAAAATCAACAGTTTCAAAAGCATGAACCATTACTTTTCCACATTTAAATACTGTTTTTAACAAGCCTTTCTCAACTTGTCATTGCCACCCACTTTGGGAGAAGCCCCAAAGGCATCTTATGGACTGTTAGATTATGCCCAGAACTCAAGAGTTTGTTAGATGACTCTTGGAGGGAACAAATAGCCACTGAAGTAGTAAAGTAGTAATTTGCGAATTTCAAAAAGATGGCGTTTAAGATATACACCATGGAAAAAAAAAAGATACTGTAATATTTTGTTTTACTGCCTTTAGTTTTTAGCTTTAGTATTTTAGTGGCAAATTCATTTATGAAAATAATTTCACATTCTTCCAGAATCATTCTGTTGATGTGAAAATATTCATGTAGTCAGCTGACTTAATTTTATTCTTACTCTATGTCAGACTAGACCTGACCAACTGAAACAAGCCTATTATAACTACAGAGGCTCTGATTAAGCAGTTTTTAAATCCTTATTCCTCGCTCTAGAAGTTTAAATGATTTCCTTCAAATTAATGATAATCATGTTAGTGAGAGTTTCTCTATTATCTCTTATCTCACTACTTTGACAGAGACACTGAATCTTTAAAAAGGAACATCTCTAATGACACTTGCTTTTACTTTAAACAGTAAAACAATAAATATAGACAGAGAGAAGAATACCTTATTACTTTGTATTAAATGCCGAAGTCTATAAAAAGGCAGCGAGGTAAGATTTAAAAATAAGAAGAGTATGGGCCTGTCTGATGTACAGGTGAAGCTCATTCCAAAGTTTAGGGGCTGCTACTGAAAACATGTGATCACCCTGATTCTTCAACCTAGATTTAGGAACACTAAGTAAAAGCTGCTCTCCAGGCCTGACGGACCCTGCTGGACTATATGCCTTTAAAAGTTCAGAAATATATTGAGGTTATAGATTATTCAGGATGTTGTAGGTTATTAACAATACTTTAAACTTGACCCTAAACTGCACAGGAAGCCAGTTTATGGATGACAAGACAGGAGTTGTGTTCCCTTTAAAAAACTCAGCAACATTTTGGACCAATTGGAACCGTGCAATCAAGGCCTCGCCAACACCATCGATCGAACCAACATGAAATAAAAGTGTGTATAAAATTTACAAGATCTTTTTTTGTTATGAACGGCTTAACCTTGGAGAAGAGCCTTAGGTAAAAAAAAAAAGTAACTTTACCAACAGGGTTAATTTGCTTATCTGGTTTAAAATTACTGTTCAATAAAACATCCAGGTTTCTAGCAGAGGTGTAGCAATAAGATTTCAGGGAACATGTTTCAGTAAAAGGGTCAATACATGCTTTACTGGGTCGAAATACCAGCACTCCAGTTTTAGTCTGTAAGACTGTAAGAAAATTCACAGCCATCCATGCTTTGACATCTACCAGGCATTCTAAAATTCTTGTTAAACTGTTTGTATCAGGTAAGATTTTGGATAATTTTAGCTCTTTCTTGGGATATAAAAGAGACTTGTGTGAGTGAATGCTTTACAACTTCAGAGTCTAAACTTTAATATCAAACATAACTGTTCTAGATCTAAATATCTGGGATTACCATGATTTGCTCTCTGTCTGCTCTTTCCCATGCCAACTTCTTCCCACCGTGTGTCTCTCTGGGATGCGTCTGGTGTCTGGGAATGATTCTCTCTACCTAGAAAATGGTTCTGGCCTTGACTGGTGTTGGCAACTGTTTCTCTGGGGACTTGACAGTTCGATAGTTCATGACTGGAACTTCTTACAAGTCTACCTGGGTCTTCAACAACTACCTGGACTCCATATTAACATCAATTAACATCAGCTATTATAGCTGAACTGCCTCCCACCCTACACACTGTATAAATGCAGATCATTTACTGCTTTCTGTTTCACCCAAATAAGGATGGGTTCCCTGTTGAGTCTGGTTCCTCTCAAGGTTTCTTCCTATTACCATCTCAGGGAGTTTTTCCTTGCCACTGTCGCCCTCGGCTTGCTCACCATGTACAAACTGACCATTTTGATTCATACAAATTCACATTTCATACAAACTTAAATAATTCTTTTGACTCTGTAAAGCTGCTTTGCGGCAATGAAAATTGCTAAAAGCGCTATACAAATAAAATTGAATTGAATTGAATTGAATTGAATTGCCCAGCCTTATGCACTAAATTTCCAGTTATTGAAGTTTGCCTTTTGATCTTCTGATTAACATTATACTAAAATGTATTCATTCAAATTATTGAGTGAAGTGAAGTGATAACACATTTACAAGATACTGTGCCAGAAATGTTTGATTTTAAGAACTAACATAACATTTGGAGCCATATGGTGGCATCATGTCTGTTTTTCATGTTTTATGTGTACTGTACATGGTTCAAATGCTTAACCACAACACACTTTTCTGAAAAAGTGCGTTGTGAAAATAAAGCAGTGTTAATTTTTAACAGCATTATGATATTATCTGGGAGAGCATATATGAAGTCAGTGAGATCAGAAAGCATGACATCAATTTAATCAATTCATTGCATTAGGAAACATTTAGCACAGTCACAAGTGCAATTCATCAGATGAAAAAGGAAAGAGAATGACAAAGAAATTGTGGGGAAATTCTTTCAGAGCAAAATTGAAACATCTTCAAAACTAATTATAAAAGCCTCTTACAGTAGTACAGCTGTAATGGACATGAAAACAATCCTTGCTAGTCCAGTAACCATTCTTAGTGCAATTATTATTATGCCAGCCATGTTATCAACAAGTGTTCTTTAAGTGTAATATAGCTGGACTAAAGTGTTTCTGTCATACATTCAAATGGTTACATGTGTATTGTGTCTTTGGGAAATAAACAAATCATTATTACAATATTGCACTTATCAGAAAACAATATGTATATAATTTATATTATTTTTTAAATAGAAAGGAAAAAAAGGTTGGGTATTTTCTCTAATTAATATGGCTGCCACAGAAAGATTTTTCTTTTTTTTGCAAATCAGCAAGCACAATGTAGGCCTATCCTGATGAGATTAGTTTCACAGGTTGATGTCTGCAAAACACATTTCTGCCAGATTGTTACTGCATCACTTATGGTTCTTTAATCATATATACTGTACAGGCAGCTGTCATTATTATGTTCCCTTTAACCACCATGTGGGATTGCATTGCTCTTCAGCTCCCCTGACTGATTATATTTTTTTTCTCCTTTTAAGACAGTATGGTAAAGTACCAAAGTAGATGTTAAGAGCATTAATTACTACAAAGCATGGATTTGTGTGCTAGGCAACTACTGTAAATACAATGAGTTTGTGTAAACTTGAATGTTGTACAAATTGGAATTTACATCAGATTTAAAACAAGAGGGATGCTTTAAGATTAGGAGGCATTGCTGTGTATGATATACTGTGCAACAGTGCATGTCCCCAACATTCCCAAAAATGAGGTCCACACTGAAAGTCCCTAAACATCCCACACTAATAAAGACAGAAAGATTTTTGTGATTTCAGGTGTAATTTTATAAATATATAATTCAATACAAATATACTGTGCTCCATCAAAATGAAAATAAATAATTTTATATTTACAGGTAAATATTATTTGGGAAGAAAAGCCAGTTTCACAAGCAAACTCCAACACATAGTAAGGTGCTTTCAATTTTGGACCACATTCTTTACAATAATACCCACACTGGCAGAAATGTGATTATCCCAGCAGAGAAATATGCCTGATATAGACTTTCAAGATGTGTCTTATATTATACATTATTTGGGCCAACTTGGCATTTAACACCAATTAATTAATCTTGATCTGGTCTTTCCTCCATGTAAATTACTGCATTGTAACTCCATAAACAGTGGGGGAGGGGGGTATTTAATATATTATTTGTGAATATATATCCAGTTCAAATGTACACACAGTTTGTATTTAGAGGCATGAATATAAATGTATGTGCTTATAAACATACACAAAGATATGTTTAAAACTGAAATTGACAGGGTAAAAATGAATCTGACAGTTACTAAAAGCTTCCTTAGGGGAAAACAACCCTTATATAGAAAAACTACAGAGCCATAGCAAAATATCTTAAACATCCCTGTCAATACAGCTGATTCAATAATATGCAGATCAAAAATTTATAAAACCAGAACTAATCACCGCTGGATAGATGTGCCATGCAAGATTTCACATCTCGCTCTCACACTTTGTTAGAAAAGGTGCTAAAAAAGAAGCCAGCAGTCACTTGGAAAGATTTGCAGGATGACCTGAAAGCAGCAGAAGCAACAGTTACAACAGTAAGCAATGAACAGCACCACAGTCCTCTCCATTTCTAAACCTCTGCTTAAAATATTCACAGTGATGTGCATCTCAAATTGAATTAAGAATTTAATCCCAACACCCAAGAAACTGAATTTGGACAAATGAGGGAAATTTTAAAAGAAAACTTTAAACCTTTAGTGTGTAAAAAAGCTTATATGGGGTAGACTATACTTTCTTGTTGGACATTGTGAAATCACTGGTCCATCAGTGAAACCATCATGAAATTTAAAAGGAGTGAGCGCATGCTGAATTTAGTGTTGGCTACACATCCAGAATTTGGAGCACTCTCCTAACATGGCTGCAACATACTGTACACCCAAAAGGTACAGAGACGTTCATAGAGCGACTTACTCATTATACATCTGAGCAGTTGAGGGTTAAGGATATTACTTGCTCAAGGGCCCAACAACAGCAACTTGGTGATCATGGGGGGGGGGGGGAACCGTAGTCCAGTGCCTTAGCCACTGAGCTACCCCTGTCCCTGTAAACTCAGACCAGAGGCTCAACAGTGCTAACTACTAAGCTATTACTAAGTTACTAATCAAGGTCATATCAAAGGATATATACACTAGCACAATGAGGAGGTCCAAAATACAGCTCCAAGTCACTGCATCTGCATAGATACAACCTCTGTCTCAACCAGCCACTTCCCTTATTGCCACATCCCAGGAAAGTATTTTAGAGAGCCAGAGAAGTGAAAAGGTTTCTTGTTCCAGTCCTCACTTTATTTATCTCAGTATGAGGGAATCCTTAAACAGAAGAATTCTCAGTTTATCAACCCTTTTACAGTACTGGTCATGTTGAGTGAATGGACATCAGACACAACTATTTTTTTATTTAGAGATTCAAGTTGGTCGCTGATCATCCTCCCGAGAGCAAAGAAGTAAAGGAACAGCTTCTCATGCTAAAGTGTGACACTTACTGTAAGCTACACTTGACTTGTTGATTGATGTGTTTATCTACCTTGATGCACCATTGCAGAACTGGTAATCCACATTCAACAATCCTTCAGTAAATCCCATGGTGTCAGGACCTAGGCCCTTGCAGCTGGATTCAGTCAGGTGAATGAATGAAAGAGGCAATGGTGACAGTGAGAACATCTATGATATTGTTGTAGCAGTGATCAACATAGAGTGGCTCACTAAACCATAAAACCAACATCCAGTAAAGCCACCTCCTTCAAAGAGCAGGTAAGTTCCATTTAAACTTCCATATCTGGTCATGTGGTCAGGGAAGTTTCATGTATACAAGCTTTGAATTACTTCAGAGACCAAAGAGATCTTCATTGCTTTTTGTAAAAGTTGAACTTGACCCTGAAGCCTTTGTCTCAACCTGTACAGGTTTGGATAGTGAGCTCTTAGAAGAAGGGTTCGTTTCTCATTGCATGGAACCCATTAACATCAAAGTGAATGCTCTTCATGTTAAAAATATCTCCCCTCTCATTACCAGAATCTCCAAGTATCCCCATTTTTGAAAAGCAAAGGACCTTACATGTTGGTAAACTCACATTTAGTGTCACCAACTGCTTCCATGACAACTAAAAGCCCTGAAACATGGGTCAGAGGTGCTGAACATAGCCCTAGAGTATCAAGAGTTTAAGGACATGCTCAACAAAAAAGCCAAGTGGGCTCCTCCACAATTGTCCACATGATTGTGCTGTTGAGTAGCTGGAAAGAGCTTTATTCTGGTGGGGCCTTAGTGGAGCAGACTTCTTTGTCTGGCACATCTCATGAATGTTTGATTGGATTGGGATCTGTGGAATTTAGAGACCAGGTTAGTGGCCTTGGGTTCTTTGCCTGCCAGGCTCTGTGTGTGGTACACTGGGTGTTATAGTGCCTTTACACTTTACACTGGGTCAGCATCAACTTTTTTCAAAAAGTCTATCTGGACAGACTGACCTTCATTTGTTTACTTGTATAAAATTCATTCATTTATTCGTTTACTGGTATAAAATTAATAAGCATATTAATGTGTTATTGTTATGGCTGATCTGTGTATTCCCAAGATCACTCTTCACATGTTAGATATGTGAAGATCTTCACGTCTTAAATGCTGATGGATAAAGAGAAGGCAGTGACTAATAGACCAGACCCGAAGGAAGTCAACATTTTCTGGGATTCATCAATTTCTAATGATATTTAATTTGTGGATTCAGGATGATTGCTGCAAGACTAAGGATAAAGCCAATGATTTTTAGATCTTTTAGAAAGCCTTCACTACAGCTCACACCTTAAAACACCCTGATCCTTTTATGTCCTTTATAAGATCCTTAGAACCTTGACTAGGTTGCTGAACCTAGACTTGACCAACAGAAGCAATCCCAAATCATAACACGCTTGTATGGAAGGCACTAGGCATGATGGGTGCGTCACTTCATCCACCTCTCTTATTACCCTGATGCACTTAACCAGAAAAAGAAAAATCCTTGTTGTTTTTTTACCAAGCCTTTAAGTGAACTCCCATCACACTCACTTAGGATGTTTTTCCAGCCACATTTTTTCCTAGATAATGGTTCACCACTATCCTTTCACGTTTTAATAATGTGTTTTTTTTGATAGTGTGTAAAACAATTTTCTTGATACTCACTGCATCATTTAGAGTTAAATAATTAGTTGCCAGCTGAAAAATTAATACAAATTTCTAAAAAAAATAATAATCTAATCACTGCAGTAATTATCATAACACACACTCACAATAATGTGCAAAAGTTTTGGCAAGTATGAAGACATGCTGTAAAGTAAAAATGCTTTCACAAATGCAGTATAATTTTTTCTTTTTACATTTTTTTAATCAATTAGAAAATGCAATGAGAGCAAACGGAGAAAAATCTAGATCAAATGAATTTGTGGTGTGACCACCAGTTGGCTCCAAAACCAGCATCAAATCTTGCACTTGCACGAAGTCAAAAACTTTTTAGAATCAGAGTGCTAATTATCAATTTTATATGTAGGTTGAAAGAGTCATTAACTGAAAAGCTGTGTAGGAGCCTTAAAATGGCATGTAACAGCCAAACTGTGCTAATAAGGTGCGGTTGTGCGAAAAACGGGCAATGTTGAGTATCGCAGACGCAGTGGTTAGCTAAGGGAATATATTGCTGCAGATGAAAGACAAATCATACTTAATTCCTTTCGACAACAGAAGATGTTTATCAGTGCTATCAGCAAAGAACTGGTGAAAACCACTGGGACCCAGGTACGCCCGTCTACTGTCTGGAGATGTCTGGCCAATAAAGACTGTCTGCAGGCAACAGTCAAGTGTCGTGGAGGTCAGGATCAATTGTGTCTTCAATGCTGAGAAATCTGAGAAATTCTGAGAGATTGTTATCCATCATGCAATATTATCAGGGAGGTGTCTGTTGTCTGTTTTTTTTTTCTTCAGTTTTTTCATGGAGGAAATTTATTCTGAAGAACAAGGCATCCAGGAAGTGATGGTTTGGCCCCCACAGAGCCCTGATTTCAACACTATTGGGTCTGTCTACATGGAGCGACAGAAAGGTTTGAGAGAGCTTGCATCCTCAAAAGATTTGTAGTTAGTCCTTCAAGATGTTTGGAACAATCAACCTGCCAAGATTCGTCAAAAACTGTGTGCCTAAAAGAAATTCTACTACTGTTTTGGATTTCTCTCCTGTTCGTTAGATGCTCTGACACAGACATATTATTTTTAGTCTTTTGACTGCTTCCGCCTAGGGGGCGCCACACAAATTGGCACAGGTTTTTTGCCAGTTGCCCTTTTACTGTAAATTCCAAGCATCTCAGTCAAGTTTAGTACATTCCACCACAATCATGCGGCTGATAATCATGCTGATTAGCAACACCCCCCACAAGGAGGGTAAGCCACAGATGAAACATACTTTAATTACTCCAATAAATGTCACTTTTGTTATGTCATTCGTGAGATAAAAAGGATTGCATTACATTTTCCTCCCTTCCCCAAACCAGAGCAGCCTATTTTAGCTCAGTGTTGCAGCATACCCAGACAATAGTGTCAGCTAGAAATAAAGCTATCCAAAATAAAATGGTTTGAATAGCAGGTGATACCTGATGGTCTGGGAAAAAGAACTTGTTCCAGATGCAACGTCACAATCTTATTGTTCCTCACAGTCATTTGCTTTGCACACTTCACTTTCCTGACACTGGAACATGTATTGAGACACAGCAGCAGGGACAAGGATGTTGGCCAGCTCCTATACATACAATAGATAGACATGATGGTAGAACTAAATAGCTACATCAATCTATTAGGAACAGATTATTAATGACATAATGACATAAACAAGAATACTTTATCCTCAAGTGGTAAAGACTTGTATCCAAGATAATTTCAAGCAGTGTGTTACTCACTGATTTGAGATTTGGGTCCAGCTCTGGGAAGTTCCACTCATTCATTGGCATGCTTAAAGTGAATGCCTAAAAAGCAATGGCAGTTCATAATTAAGACATTTACAGTAGTTAGATTTTACTAAATGTAAAAAAAGGAATAATTGTGATGTACAAACAGAAAATAAGATGTAGTGTAACTACTGCATAGTTGCAAGTAAAGTTCTGACACATTAGACTTTCTTGCGCCAGACCAATTGCAGCTATACGCAAGTAATTTAGTTTTTGCAATTTTCTGCAACAAACTGAATACCTTTGGATTTAAGCTCAAACAATGACCATTATACATCGGAAATGTAGCTTTAATTTCTGGATATTTACAGTAAGATGTGTTAAACAACTTAGCACTGGTACCTTTTGTTTAACACACCTGTTTTGAAGTGATCAAAAAGATCACAAAAGCCATGTTTTTCCAAAATATTCCTTTTCAACATTCTTTTTCTCCCACTTTTCTTTTTATAAAAGATTTGTTAATCCAGTTATAGCAAGCAAGCGATATAGAAGCAAATATAAGAAATAATTATATAATAATAATATACATACTGTAATAATAATATAATATACTATAATATATAATATAATATGATATAATATAATAATTATTATTATTTACGTAGTATCTGGTTATATGTTGTACCTACATCCACACTGACAGAGCTGGAGTCCACGCTCTGCTGGTGGTTTCTCAGGAGCAGCTGTAGTTCCTCAAAGCTCATGTCTACATTTTCAACAGCTTCAGACGTTTCTGGCCTAACACACATACACAACATTAAATTATTATTAAGAATCTAAAATTATTCAAATCAAACATTTTATCCAGTACACTAACCTGTCCATTGCCCTTTTAGCCCTCCTGTCTCCAGAGCCTGTTCCTCGGCCCTCTAGGACGGATTGTACCATGGCCAAGGGGAGAACGGGGGGTTCAGGACACACACCACAAGAAACCTCCTCACTCCACCTGTGCACACTTGGACTCACTGGCTCTTCCTTAATAATCATTGGACATCTTTCCCTATATAAAGATGCCATATTGCAATGTATTAAAACAAACTATTCAATCAATACAAAATGAAAAGTCAAGTAAGTAAATACATAGGTTAGCTACATAAATGAAAACAAAAACAATTAAAGAATGTTTATATCCAATTTATTCACTTTAAATAAAAATTTTAAATTGACTTTAAAAGTGCAACTATGCATACCTTACTTCCTCTATTTGAATAGCCATTGCACTAGGCTGTGACATGTCAGTAATATCGGAGATGATTGGCCCTACTGTCATTGTGTTGCTAGTCGAACAGGAGGCGACCTCTGTGGATGGCTGAGAAAAAAAAGGAATGAGATGCTTGTAGAAGAAATGACACTTGCTACTTATAATATGTGGCAAATTATATTTTATTCTGTCATTCAGTGGTGATAGGATACTGCACTTAAAAGCCTTAAAAATAATATAAAAAATTACTTATAAAATAGACATAGATTCATTTCATTTGATATACACATCAGAGTTTTCAATTAATTATTATAATATTCTCTATTGCTCATACTTGTATTCTATATTACCGATTGGATGTAAAAGGCTTCTTGTATGGACTCCACGGAGTGGCTGTGATTAAGTTTGGAGGTAGGAGGAGTGCTGGAGCTGTCATCTAACATCAGGGGCCTGAGGAATAAGGGAGGAGTCAGGAACAACACACAACGAGCAAACTGTAATTCAAGTAATAATTACAGAATATAAAGTATGGTCAAATGCTTTTTTTCCCCCTTGGTATGTTTAGGTTTAGGTTTCCTAAATGCTTTTATGTCAGCTTGAATTTACTTGTATATGCTGAACAAAAGTCGTATTATGGTGCCGTAGATTACTAGACCTTGTCCTCCCTCTCACCTGATTCACCCTAGCTGACAGTGCATTCTACATAGAGGATAGAGGGTCATGCGCTGTGGTTCACTGGGTTGGTTTGTGTGATTGTGTGTGTGGGGGTGTATGTGTGTGCCTGTGTGTTTATATGTATCTGTGTGAGTATGTGTGTGTTGTTGGAGAGTCATAGAGCTTGTAGATCTGATTCAGCATTCAGCTCCATTCAGGGCAGTCAAACCAGTGAATTGTGTCACCTGACCAAATCCAGCTGAGTTGGCCATTTGCACAGCTGTGTTTATTATGCCTGTGTATGTTGATTTGTGTGACTTGAATATGTGTGGGTGAGATAATCCAAGCATGGCTGGATCATCCTAGTGTGGGCAAAGGATCATTCTGTAGCGAGTAGGAGTACTTACAGTTTTCTCTTCATTCCGACCGTGCTGGAAGTGCTCGTCTGCATTTGGCTGAACAGGAACTGAATCAGCTAATAACAAAGCCAGAGATGGATTCATCATTAGACTAAACACCAAAATGTAAACATGCTTCATATGAGCTGTTTCTTTTTTTTTTTTTTACATTTTTTTATACCTTGTTCATAACTTTCTGATGCTGTGTGTGGTTTTGTCTCAGTGACACCAGCTCCCTCCACAATACTTCATTCTGCCTACACAAATAAAGAGATATCCTGTCATGCCTTAAATACGTTCAATTTTATTACAGCTTTATCACATTCTTCTGTCACTGCTGACATACAGAACCATTGATCTACATGGGGGTCCAGGACATGATCAATGCACACGACCTTCACTGCATCCCACTAAAAGGTCAAGCGAGTTCTATTCAAACAGCAGGCACAAAGCACAGGCTTAATGAATAGAGACTAAAACTAGGTGAGGAATGAGGGTAAATGTAGGTAAAGGGTCACATCCTTTTTGGGTGACAATGCTACTTGTTTGTTATTACAGAGGGAAGCACAAACACTAACTCATTTCACCTACAGAAGCCATCATACAATACAGTACAATCATATAAAATCTTTCTTGGGTCAAAATTAATTGCTACAAAATTGGTAATATTATTAAAAAAAAAAAAAAAAAGAACAGACAAATTGGATGAAGAATACAAGGACACATTCTCACTTCTCCTGCTAGGGGGCACAGTTGCAGCAAGCGAGGAAGCTGAGACACTCTTCCTGGGGGATTTACAGAGTTTCCAGTGCAGCAGCACTACTCTGAGGTTCTCCTACGTTGCCAAGCTCCTCACACTATCACACAGATTAAGCACAGCAAAGTGCAAAGGAACCTAATTTTTGCTGCCTGTACTTACATTTGTTTAAAATCAATTCCCACATCTCATGACCAATGGTTAAGCCAGGGATGTTGATGGACCAACGAAAAGGGGAGTTTATGCAATCAAATCACCTGCTTTATCATCAAATAGTGCAAATAATAGCAAATTGTAATCACATACTGTACATTATGTAACTCACTGTTTCATATCTTGCAGCTGGCACTCCATGTTCTCTTGCTGGCTGCGAAGCACCTGTACTTCATACAGAAGCTTGCTAAAGTCCTCCTGTCTAAATTTAGTCTCCTCACTTTTTACTATAGACACCTGATAAAAAACACATACACAAAGAATCAGACTGAAGAAGCAATATGTGATGCATGTCAATAAAACCAATGTTATTATGCGTAACAATAAATTGTGCAAGTGTATAGCCGTACATTAGTCATACCTTGCGCTTGATGTGTTCTAGCAGATGCTCATGGCCTTGGAGGAAAAAAAGATGCTGAAACTCTGTATCATCTCTTTCTGGCTTCACCAGTCCACTCTGTTCAATATTCACTACCTTTCTGAAGCCATCTGAAACAATTATGAGATGATACATACATACATACATACATACATACATACATACATACATACATACATACATACATACATAAATATGGACATACATACATGTTGGTATTATTAGTTTAGTTTTAGGTTTGAGAAGCATATACTGTATGCTACAGTCCAAAAATACTGTAATATTTATTATTATTGTAACCACATTAAAGAGATATTATGATTATTCTGACAGTCCAATTAATGATGCAATACTTTGCTTAAAATCATTAAAAGCTGCTCTTTAACATTCATAGCAAATTCTTGAAAATGTCTTACATTTGATAATATAAGAAGGCTTTAGATTTTGCAGCTGCTATAATTTTTTGTTTTAGAATTAATAACTAAATGAAACTTAACCTATAAAGTGACAAATAACTTGATTTCTACTATGTTGTGTAAAAGTACATACACATGTTGAGTTGTCGGACAAAACTGGCCATGTTGTTGTGCTTGAAGTATTTGGGCAGAACCTCTTTGGCAAATCTTCCTTGGTCAAAGACATGAAAGCTGGTACCAGTCTAGAAAGAAAAAAATACAGTATATACATTAAAGCAGTATCTAATAGTCTAATAAATATCTAATAGAGAAACGTCAGGTTATTAATTTTTTTCTTCTTCAACCAAACCTAGTTAAGATGGTGATTCAGCATCACCAGTATATTCATCACCGGCCTGATCACCTGTCATAATTTGTACCTGTTTCGCATTGGTTCAAGCTTTTTTTAGGCTTGAATGGTTTATAGGTCACTTTGTGTCTTACATTGGCTACAGGCTAGCCTGAAACTCGTCAGGTACAGGCACTGGACTAAAAATGAGAGCCAAAACTTATTTTAAAGGAAAAAGCTTGAAGAACTATTTCTCAAGACTACATTAAAATATTTATATAAACTACCAGTTAAAGGTGTGAACACAGCTAATTTAAATTTTATCATCTTTTTTCATATTTAAACAAAGCTGAAGGCATCCAAAATATGCGAAAATGTCCTTTAAACAGCTGATGTTGAGATGTGTCTGCTACTTATGCTCAGTAAAGTCATCATAATGACACTAATCTGAGGTGCTGTTAACTGGTGATTTCAGCTGACATTTCTGTCTTAAAATAACAACTGACTGTTAATTACCTGATGCCATACAGTATGTGCTATTTCATAGTTTTGAAAAAAAACAAAAAAACAGTATTGTTATAGAATGTAGAAAATAAATCCAAACTTGTGTTTAAATATTTGACAGGTACTACTATACAATTTAAATACAATTTAAATGAAACTCTTAAAACAGAATAATTTTAAAAGGTTTTATATCGTGTTTGGGTGGCAAACAGAAAGAACACACAGTGAGCTGTGCAAAAAAAAATCTCACCTGTTACAAAGACACACTGCAGCATTTTTTTTCTTTTAAGGATGCTGACAAGCAGTTTCCTTTGATTTACTTATGAATTATGTATAAAGTATATAAGTTTTAGAAAGTACTGTATAAGTGTCAAGTATTTCCAAAAGAGTAAACTTCCAAGTTTTTAATTCTGCTTGTCAGTTGATGCTGGGAATAATTAGACCAAAAACATACAGTATGTAAAACAATGAGCACAGGATACAGGAATGCACAGTATAAGACTAGAGCAGGAACTCTGACAATAAAAGTGAACCATGAAAAAAATTAAATCATCATTGTTCCAGTTCGCTTCAACCTGTTCTGATAACTTTTCCTCTATTCCTGGTTTTATCATAAACCCAGATAATGGAAGAGATGTGTGATGTTCAGGCCAGTAAGCAGTAATCATGTACTCTCCACTTTTCTTTAAGAGACTTTTTTCTCATAAAAACATAAATTATCATACTGTATATAATATCATATTAATTTGCATATCATCTAAATTAACCTACATTGGAACCCCAGATTGCGAGTGACATGGAAAGATTTTTAATGAATTTTGACTTAAAAACCAATAAGTCTTGGTTTATGAGAACTGAGAATGTATGTATCATGCATGCGCTTCTTGTTTTGACGCAGAGTGTCATGTGATCACAAAAGAGCAAACGGTTTTCTCTCTCTTGCGCTGCGGAATTGTCGGTGATCATCTCCCCAGCTGGGTCTCTTACTGGTATAATCAACATCACATCTGTACTGTTTACTATAACACTGTGACCACGTGTCCGTGTAAAAAATATTTTATTTTGTGTTTGTATGCGTGTGTGTACATTGGACACCATGCCCCTTTGCACACAAACCTCTCACACACACACACACACACACACACACACACACTCTGCTCTACTCAGAAACACTGCTCTGTCGCTATTCTTTTTAAAGGTAAAGTGCAGATTAATTAGTTTGTTTGTTCTTCCTTTCAGCAGTGATTCTGTTAGCGTGCGCTCATGCAAGACTTATTAGTGTTGTTCCTTGCAAATTTTTCTGATAAAACAGTCTTTCTGTTAATGTGTGTGTGTGTGTGTGTGTGTGTGAGAGAGAGAGAAACTCAAATAAGAGAGGAGGAAGGTTTACTGTGTAAGATGAAAAGAGGGAAAGGGGAGGATCTGATTTCTTCTCTCCTCTTACTTTAGCTTCACACACATACACAACACACACACACACACACACACACACACACACACACACACACACACACAGAGCGCCTGTGCGCATAAACGGAAACACTTATCTGTCGGGATTTCTTTTTTGGGCTCTGTAACGAATAATTTGAGTTTCCATTATTTCTTATTTGAAAATCCACTTTGATTTATGAGTGTTTTTAAATACAAGCTCGCTTCTGGAACGAATTAAGCTCGTAATCCATGGTTCCACTGTATTTGGTGTAAATATCTATTTTTTACCGCGTATCAGTATAAAAGATGATTTCAAGTCCCGGTCCCAAGATTACCTTAAAATGTGCTGTCTCTTAGGTTTCTAAGGCTGAATACTTATTTGTTATAGATATAATACAGATTTTAACTAAGTGGATTTAACTTTTCCTTTAAAAATGTATATCATAGATATTTAGGACCATACAAATTTATATGTATATAAATATAGGGTAATAATGGTCAAGGATGTGATTGGATTTTGAACTTTGTTTCCAATGCAGAAACTGTGCGTAAATGCCTGTACCAAATTTGTAATGAGATTTTTACACAGTCACACAGAAATAATAATAATAATAATAATAATAATAATAATAATAATGTGACGGTACAAACACTAAGATGATTTCTCTCAGTATGGGACCAAAAATGTCATGACTAAACCTGTTAAACCCAATATTAACATTTCCAAGGAAAATAAATATTTTATATGACACAGTTTTATGTATATGACATGATAAGACAATATCATTTTTTCTTGACCTTAAAAAAGATCTGTCTTTTGTAAAAAAAAAAAAAAAAAATACATTTATACAAATTTTAGCCTTGTTTTCAGAACACATTACTTAAATAAATTGTGAACAACAACCCCTTAGCAATATTTTTTGCTGTAGGTGATTTAATACTTTATTTACTCAGTAATTAATTTAATGTAAGAATTTAGCTGTTTAAAACGTTGGGAGCAGACCCTTGTATCTCAATAGTGATATCAGCATGTATGGCCATAAAGACCAAGAATTTTGCAAGCAATTTTATGTTAGCAGCTTCTCTTTAATTATCACATGTAAAACCAACATTCAACTCCATTCAATGCATGTAGCAGGTGTTCATTCTCTAAATAATAAGCTGAACTATAGAATGTGTTATAATTCCTAAAGATTGATTTGTCATAATTAAATTTACTACTAGATCAATAGACGACATAAGAGCTGACTCACGGTGCTCCAACAGATGAGATGATTAGTCTCTGGGTCTTCCACCAGTGTCCACAGCTTGGTCAGGAATGCTGGCACATTGTTGGTGAAGGCTCCATCCACACCTGTGGAACCTGGTGACTCCTGCATATCTGCACTCAGACCTGGGCTTGGGTTCCTGTACTTGGGCAGTGCTAACACAATACATTTGCTTCCTAAGACTTCTTAGTCCATCTCCTTTTTTCTGCTCTCTGCCCTCCTGCGCTCCTAGTCGTGTTCCTCTCCGTTTTCTGTATCTCCTGCTTGCTCCCTCTCTCTGGCTCAGTCATCTGGCCATATCAGGGTTGTGTCGTTCATGCAGGCTTGTGTCAGCATAAAGAGAGGATGCAGCCTCATCACCACTACTCCAACAAAAGAGGCCATAGGAACAATACATGGTCGTACTAAGCCTAGAATAATACTGCACTGTTACACCAAACACAATGCTCCAACAAAACTTGTGCATGAGTGTGTTGTGTGAATCATTTGTGTGTGAATTACGTGTTTAGAATGTTGATTGCAGATCGTTTAACTTTATAATAAAGTCTTGGAAACATATAATAGAATACCAGTCTACCCACAAATGTATATTTTTTGCTTTATACATATTTACAGTGTAGAAAATTAAGCTAGAAAAACATTTAGCAAAATTGTAATTCTATATAGACAAGATAAAAAGCCCTATACAATAGATGCGTTGAATAATACATGCATCCTAGAATTAGCAACATGGATAATCTATTGAATATGTTCAAGTGTCCTTATATTAATATGGATTGTGTATAGTTTTAAATGCACTTTTTTGAATATTGTATAGGTATAACAGCTCTGTCCTTACAGAAAGACAGCTGTTCCCTTGCTAAAAGGATACCTTAATAGCTCAAATAAAGAAAAATTCAATTCTTTTCTTTGTTCAATTGTTTTAATTAAATGTAAGATTATTAAGATTATCAAGAGAATTATTTTATTTGAAGCAGCCTTATTTTCTCAGCAGATAAATGTCCTTATTTTAAACATTAATTCCCAGAAACATGCTAAAGAAGAAGAAGAAAATTTTAAAATGAAGTTTTTGAGAAAAACTGTATTAGAAATAAACTTGATTGTCTATAATTGGCTAATTTTTTTTAATTATATTAGATATCTCTTTAAAATAACTTCACTTGCTAATACCACATTTATACCACATTTTTGCTTTGTAGTCTTCAATTGAATAAGGCACTGTACATGACAATCAGCAGAGGGAGACATCCTCATAGTTATTATTAAACAGTCTCCTTGTGAAAGAGAAGTAAAGCTTTCTCAATGACGCAAATTCTTGTCACAGTAATAATAATAGAGTCCACCAGTTAACTATTTTCCTTTTCTATTCCATTATATGCCTATTCCCTGCTCTACAGGGGAACTGGGATCTCATCTCCTTTGCTTGATTATTAAGTACACATAAATTCTACCAATCATAATTGCACATTTTATCAGGTGACATGCAAAGATGTATGCATACTATAAATAGTTTCTTTTGTGGGTACAGAGGACATTGTAATAGCTTTTCGGCTAGCTTGGGACATATGCATGATAGAAGAGTCTCTCCACAGTGTGCTGACAGTCTCTTCAACATGGTTTTTTTCACATGGCATCAAGGATGACACATTCAGCACTATACAGATGTGAGCCATGTACACTTCCTGGTCAAAAAAGTCACACACTCTAATGTTTTGCTGGATTGCCTTTGCTTTGATTACAGCATGCATTCACCATGGCATTGTTTCGACAATCTTATGGCAACAACAATACCATAATTTTTTATTTATTTTACACATACAGTAATTTTAATACAGTCTTGTACTGACGATGGAAGAGTCAAACCACTACATGAAGTCTTCTTGAAAAGATCCCAAAGACTTTCAGTAGGTTTAACATCAGCATTTTGTGGTTGCCAGTTCAGGTATGAAATGATTCCTTGTAATCACATAACTGCTCTGGCAATTTGAGGTTGATTAATTTTCGCGGTGCCATTAGGAAAAAAAATCCATTCTGTAACACCCTGGTCATTCAGTACATTCAGGTCATCAGCTGACTTCATTTTATTGCCACATAATCCTGCTGAGCCTAGATGTGATGCAACTTCAGATCATAACTCTGCCTCCAGAGGCTTACCTTCTTTGCTTGATGCAGGCCAATATTTTCACCATTACATAAGATATTTTGCTCAAGCATGAGATATGAGTTCTGAAATGTATGTGTAAGGGAATGAAAAGCTACTGAATCAGTTAAGATAAAATATTTTTTGCTAGCTGACACATATAAATCTCTGCAGTAATTATCCAATTTATTTCAAGCGACCTTTTTCAGGATTACCTAATAGGCTAACAAGTGTTTAGATTGAGTGAGCCAAAAGTTGACAGTGTAGTTACCAGTATCTAGCACGGTACCATTATCTACTATTTACATGTGAACAAAAGCATATGGAATAAAGTCAGCAATTTAAATTTAAGTTGAGTTGAGACCACAGTTCCACATAATACACAAAATACATCCCAAGTAAATTTTGTAAGTAATGTCAAACAAATTATCTTTTTTATTTGCATATGATGTCATTAAAAAAACCTAAAGAGACAGTTTTTTTTAGGTCCCAATTACGATATCTGATTGGATAAACATACTGTACCATAAGTACTTTAAGCCACATTGCCTCTTAAATGCTTGAACTGAAATCAAACTTTTGCAGCAGCTGTCCATAATCTTCTCATAATACTTTGCTGGATTTATTTATTTATTTTACTTTTCTTTATTAGTTTTTTTTTTTACTTTTTCTTATTATTTATTTATTTTTCTACTTAAAAAATAAAAATTTTCTTCTAACAGAACTAGAATAACTCAGCCACACCATTTGTGGACCTCCTTGCTCAGTATTGCTTCAGTATTTCTAAATAATCTTCCTTCATAATGATGACATCTATATTCTAAAGTGCATCAGACCATTTCCCAGAAAGAAAGCACCACAACATAATGCTGCCTTCCCTTTGCTTTATACTTGGGATTGCATTCTTTAGATTAAAACCCTCAGTTTTTATCTCCTTACATAACACTGACCATTATAGCTAAACAGTTACATTTTTGTTACACTTGACTAGCGAATACTCCAAAAGTTGATAATCACCTGCGACCTTTACTCTATTTTTCATACAAGTTTGGAACGATGGTAATATATGTCTTTCTTAATATCATTGTACATACTATGATACCTGAATTCATCCTCACCCATTACTAAATCAATTTTTTTTGTTTCAATTGAACCTTTCAGACTAAAGTTTGTATTGTATCTGTTTCCCGACCAAAGGTTTTATCTATGCGACCCCAAGGTTTTTATGTTTGCAAAAAGTTTGTCCAATTGTTCATGGTTGTTTAATTTGTTTGGAAAATGATATGAGGAAATAGCAGACTTGTGGAGTTCTTGGCTAAGTTGTTGGATTTTACCATGGTATCAAGGGCAAAATGCATTGATTCTTAAAACATAGGTTAATTCCCTATTAATTCCCAACTGGTCAACCAGAAGCATCTAAAGTTCATTACTCCAATTTCCATTTGATTTTAAATGACCATTAATTGACAAGACTATTTAAAGAGATGATTTTGTGTATTTAAACTCCAGTTTTAACCCACTGGAAATCTGATGTAGTAAATTGTAATGTATTGTGACATTAAATATGTGAATATGGGAAAACATGAATGATAGGTCTTTAGCTTAGGTGGATGTGAAATTTTGGCCTCAACTCTAAAATTAATTAATAAATAACACATCTATAATACATTTTAAATAGTATTTTCTTAAGTAGTGTAAAAAGATTTGGCAATAAGTAAAATAATTATTAAAATGCATTGCAAGCATGAAAAAACTAATATGAACATAGAATAATTAAACAAATTAAATGACTTGAGCTATGGTTGTGGCTTCAAATTTTTTTGTCCATTTAAAAAATATATATATAATGCAGGTAGCCATTGAAAGGAAGTGAGGGAACTTTAGCACTGAGAACACTGAATAGTCCTCAGGATGACTAGATTGTTTCAGTTTGTGGCATTTATAAACAGAAATGGACAAATACTCCTAATTTGTGAGACAAACTATATGACCAAGTCAGATTAACAACATTAGCAGAGAATACCAGGTGATTGTTCAGAATGCATTAAATACTATGATTGGAGAATTCACCAAAAACACAAGATCTTAATATGGAAATTTACCATCAGGAAAATACAGCACCTTAGTCTTGCTAAGAAGTGGCACTACAAATTAGGTGGTTATTTAACACCTATGATTAGATCACTGGCAAACATGCTGAGATACTGTACATGTCTATTAGTAACAGAGAAAATGGAAGGAGAGGAACACTATAATATAAACTTCTATTCAAATGGGTCAATAACCCACAGCATACGGGACTAGTTTTCTGTGTTTGTATGGATGAACAGGTATATATTGTTGGCTAACCAAAGTTTGTTAAGGACATTGGGAAAAATTACGACTAATGAGAGTTTGGCTGATATAGCAGTGCTACAGTGATAGCAGTGATATTGCTACAATGCTGACCACAACTAAACAAGAATAAAGTGCTTTGGAACTGAACAAGCCCAGTTATCTGGTCAAAAAAAAGCCCACTATGTTAGTCCTGAATCATGCTTCATAGACCATTTGTACTACAATTTAACAGCATTAGTATTACTACAGCACAGAGCACATACTAATGTTCAATGGTCTTGGCCTTACATCATCAGTAAGGATGTACTGTATTCATCATGCAGTTGTTAGGGTAGTTTAATGCATCTGTCACTTTAAGTTTAACTGATATACATATTAATTAACTTATAATCACTATTCTGTGTTACTTTTTTTAACATAAACCTTATGCAATATCGATATTTATCTTCCCTGATAAACAAAGATTTAGTAATCTACTTTTGTCTAATTTAAATGAGCTTTTTCCTTCTTATGATAATTTCTTTCCCACGAAGCAATTACTTTACCCAGCAATTACTTTTCTCAACTTACAGTACTCCCAAGTACTTTGCCTAAAAACAGTTTGTTTTAAACATGTTATTAGCACTATTAATATTTTCAAAAACTTTACCTATCAAAAACTTTATTCAAAAAACTATTTACAGAACTCTAGTCATAAAGTAAGTTTAAAATTTTACAAGGCCTTTTTCCTTAACATAGCCACAAGTTAACCTTTAGGGCCTTTTGCTTTCAGCTTTGTGCTATTGCATGAAGCAATTTGTTATTTTATTGTTACAATAATAGATAAATAAAAGGCAAGTGCTTGGGGTTCCAGGTCAGTAGGGGCCCCTGAGGGCTGACAAGATTATTTATTATTTATAAGATAATGGTAATGACTGGTGGCAGGAAAGGTCCCCTGAAAATTTTTGCCTAGGGCCCAAACAGACTACAGAGTATCTAAGCCAAATTCAGATGCTATTCCAGTGGGTGTGTCACTGTAAACCAGAAAGTCACAGCTGAACTGTCTCAACTGTCCCTGGAATGCTGCAGTTACACCATGACAAAGTGACAGTCTGTGATGGGACTGTCACTCATTACTGCTGAACTAAAGTGTACCAGGTATCTGTTTTTAGCCACAGTCTGATGGGCAATCTTCTGTTTGCGATGTGGTAAGTAAACAAGAAAGAAAGGGAGAAAGAGTGTTTGTAAAGGATGAGGACAAATAGAGAGAGAGAGAGAGAGAGAGAGAGAGAGAGAATAATTTGTGTTTCTTCACTTCATTTCTTTAGCTTTATAAAGATTGTGCCATCAGAACCACAAAAGGAACAAACAGTACCTTAAATACTGTACAGAACAGTATAGGAAATTACACAATCATTGAACTCGGTAAAGTTACACCATAAAAAAATGACAGTAGAAATGACGGCTATGTTAATTATTGATGTAAATGTGACAAGAACTCACAGAAAAATGCTGTGTAGCCATAAGAAAACTATTTGTTATTGAATCTTTAGGGGGAAAAATCTTTCATTTGCTAGTAAGCATGGAAATTGTGCTCAAAAGGTTCTGTGGTATGATGACTTTAGATTGACCCTATTTCAGAGCAATGTGTGCATCAGGGTAAGGAGGAAGCACATGAAGCAATGAACACAGGTCTAGGCTCAGCAACGTTATGTGGAAATAAATAAAGTCAACTGATAACCTGAATGTTCTGAATGACCAGGTTATTACATTAATGAAGTTTTTCTTGGAACAAAAATGGCTCAAATTGTAAAAGAGTGGCTCTAGGAGCATGAGAAATCATTTCACAGGAATCTTGAACTCAACCAATTAAAAGTCTTTGCAATTTTGCTGGTGCAGACTTTATAGAATGGTTCGAATCTTCCTTTATTAATAAAAGACCTCAAGTAAAAACATTTATGCAACTCTGGATGAAAATGTTGCAAAAGGTTTCGAAACATTGCCATGGTAAAAGTGTGCCGTAATCAAATCTAAATGGGGTCCAGGAAATTGGGCTAGACAGTGTTTGCAGCAAGAGAATTTCAAGCATATAGATAAGTGTTTTATGTATTTTTTAAGTGTTAATGAGAATTCTACAGTTCAAGAAAAACAAATTCTTTGACCCCAGTGATAGCATAAAGTTACCAGAAAATGTCTTGTCAGTGTATAAGTTATGAGATCCATTGGAAAAGTGGAGCATATGATCGAGCAACTTACCCTTTACACTGTGTTTGTTTTTAGGGTTCATTCTCCTGACTAAACATACGTCAGTAATAGGCGTGCTTTGCAGGTGGTTATAATCATTTACGTGTGGACTGGACAGTGCTCATGGCAGGGATCAGAAAGTCTGGTATAATGGCAGTCGGGTGTGTTTGCCTCAAGAATGATGTTTGTCTGATCTGGGGTTTTAGGAATGGTCAGCAAAAAACATTCAATTGCATTGCAGTGGCTGAGGTTGGCAATAATAGGTGCTTATTCATTATAGGTTGCCCTCATGTCACACACTTTTAACTGAAAGGCTGGATTTACCCTGGCTAATCTGGATCTCACTAAATTATTTTTGTGTGCCTGATAAATAGTGTAGTGCTTCAGCATGATCAACACTGCCATCCACTGCTGTACAGTATGTTGCTGGACCAAATTAGCTGCTCACTGTCCTGATACTATATCAGAGTCAGACATTCTAATTAAGTACAAAATAAAAATGTTTGATATATTAGCCTGAATGGACAAATCTCGCACAAAATACTTATTATCTCCAGCAAAAAGCAAAAGGCATTAGCTCATCAACTTGCTGCAAGAGTGCAGACCCAGGTTGTTTTTACAAATTCATCAAATCATACAGTATGAAGACAGAAGAGCTGATACCACTTCTTTCATAAGGGCTTTAATGTTTAATGTCGTTAATGTTTAAATCATAATAACTCAATCAAAATAACAATGTGCAGGATGCAGGGACTAAAGGCAAGACTTTAACCATACAGAGTTTATTTACAGACATACTGTTGCAGCTGATGATTCAATCAATCAATTAATCAATCAATCAATAAATCGATCTGTCTGCCTAACTTTATTAAAATGTAAATTGATTTTGGAATTTCTTTCTTTCTTTACTTGCTTACTTACTGACTTATTTAAAAGGTTTAAGAAGTGCTGATGTTAATTGTGAGTCGTAATCACAGGAATTCTGGTTATTGAGAGCAGCCTCATGCAGAGTAATTGTAGCTCTGGAATCTATCCGCGATAAAATTACCATTAAACGTTAAGAACAGACATCGTTTTCAGCTAAACTAGTCATGATAGACAAATTCTTTTTTATGCTAAAGGTGACCTATTAAACTACAATTAAATTTTAGTCATTTTTAGACATTAGTACAAACCATTTCTATTTTTTTGTTGTTGTTGTTGTCTGTTTTCTATTTTTGTATTCAAGGGAGGTTTGAACATGCCAATCAGAGTTTCTCCTTAATGTAATCTCATATAAGACGATACCCGCTTGTTGCTCAGCTCCTCCCACCTTCACTCAGTCCTGTCGGTCTCTGATGGGGCGTGACTTGTCAGTAGCTCAGTTATAACTCAGTTAGGTCTGGTATGAAGAAATTGACTGAAGTTGACTGAAGTATTTTGTCAGTTTTTTTGTAAGACCACAGATGTCTTTGCTAACTTCTTAACAGGAATAGTAAAATATAGGACATATACAAAACATATTTAAAAATCCAATTTAAATTTTTAAGAAAAATATGAATGGCACATTGTTATTTGATTAAACTGTACATCTTTGCTAGTTTACCACATTTCATATTTTCCCAGTGTAACCCGGTTTATCCTCTAATAAACATTTATTTTTCAGGTATCTATATTGTGTTTGCCATACATTGAAACTAAGCAACATTTTAAGAATCATAAAAAGACATGCAGCACATACACTATGCCAGACGTCACAATAGTGCTGGGAATGTGATAATGAAATGTTTTTGTGAGTGAATTTGATCATCCCTTCTTCTTCTATCATCATCATCACCATCATTAGTAGTAGTAGTATGACAATAAGTAGCAATAAAATGCAACAGAATCTTAAGATTAGACTAAACCTGGTGTTTCTGCCCATACCTGTCTAGTCCTACCTCCTGGTCACTGCACGACTGTGGTTTAAATTTCTTTTCCTATGATTCTATCCCCTCCCACTTTCCTCTTCATTTCCTGCTGCCCACTTAAATGGGGCTGCATTTGTTTTATTCACGAGAATGCAGTCAAAGCCTTTTTGCAGTGCTTTTTGTGTCTTTCCTGCCCCGCTCTTTGCATTATTCAGGTGCCAATGCTGTTAAAAGCCAGATCTCCAAAGTGGCTTTTCTTCTGCTTCACAGAGCTTTTCCAGACCCCCTGCAACCACCATATGACTGCTCCCTATGCTTTGCAATGAAAAATGTGCTCGCAAAAAAACAACATCTCCCCCTGGATCAATTTCCATGCAAAAATGTGTTTTTATTGTTCTTTGCTCTTTTATTCATATTGCAGAAAGCATTTGGAGGCCTGCTGAACCAAGATATTTGGACAACCTTATATACTGACTGTTTTATATATCTGGTAGATAATAGTCATTTTAATCTGTTTTTTTAGTGACTATGTTTAAGTAGTGTGACTCGAAACAAGTTTCATATGAATTACTTGGAAGTGAAGTAGGCTCTTCCACATGTACATTTTACTACAAGAATTTGGTTTTCAATTTTCAATTATTTTGTTGTTTCTTATGACACTCAATATTAGGTTGAATGTCTGTTAACATGGTTTACCTTCAGCAGATGGTAGGCATCAGCAAGCTTATGGAAGAGTTTTCAGTTAGACCACTTTTGCTAGTACAATTGGAAGTATTCAATTAAATTTGAGGGTTTCCTGACACAGACCTGACTTTTGAGTGCACATTTGCCACAATTTTTCTATATAGTGAGGCTCCAAAAGCTTAAAGTTAGCCTGCTCTATCCTGCTATCCTCAACCTGCTTTGATGTGTGTTTGGATCAGGGTCCTGTTGGAATACTCAAGTGTATCCACTTTGTCTAATAATTTTAGGTTATGCTGAAGAATTTTGAGGTAGTCTTTTCCCCTCATTCTTACATCCACTTTGTACAATAAACCAGTTTTACTGGCAGCAATACAGCTCCAAACCATAATGCTACCACCACCTTGCTTAACAGTGAATACAGTCTTCTTGTGGTTGAATGTCTTACCTTTACTCCTCTAAACATACCTCTAGTCAGACGTTTCCAACAGAAGGCTTTTTTTTTTTATCAATGTGACCTTGCTTTGTTCAAGACAGTGACTTTTGTGTTCTAGCAGCTTACAGATCATGGCAGAAACATGGCTTGGTGGTTCTCGGGGGAACCACTGTTCTGGACCATCCAAACCAATTTTCTCTTAGTCGACAGTTTAAACTTGTTCCAGACCTTACTGTAAGTGGGTACACCTCCCAAACATTTTGTACTTTTATTTATGGTAATGATAATTGCATGAAATAGCATTTAAACAAGTTTATATCTAATGCTTTTATTCTTATATAATAAGATACCACAGTTATGACCATTATTTTATATCATACTCACATTTTAATGGCTTTAAAAGTGTTTTGGACACAGGGGAAAAGCAAGGGACAAATGATATTAATCTGTGCTGTGAGTTTCAGCGTTAGTGGGGAAAATGATAAAGAGGAGAGAAATGAGAGCAATGCGTGAGAGAGTTGAGCAACACAGAGATGAGTGCATGCATGGGTGTGTATTTTTAGATGTGAACAGTCAAATAAAATCTGAAAACCGAAAGTGGTGAGGGAAATTTAAAAAACTTGTAGAGTTGTCACAATGTGTTAAATCAATAATCCCACATCAAATAGAAGATTCTTCTATAAAATGATTAAACATTTTATTTAACTTAAATTTTAATATCATAAAATTAATATAAAATTTATTTTAATACCATATTTTATATGAGGATACAACATTAGCATTATATTTAGGTCTGTTGTTTAGATTACTCTTGCACTGATATGTCCTTTGACAACAAATCATTAATCACAAACCCAGATACATTCTATTTGTATGCTTCTTATCTGGAAGTAGTCACTACCAAGTAGTTATAAATGCTTGGGTACTGCAAGTCCAACACATAAATACCAGCTGTAAATTAATTTATTCATTCATTCTCCTTCTATACCACTTATCATGTGCTGCAGGGGCCCTGGAGTCTATACCAGGGCACGAGGCAGGGTACACACTGGACAGAGGACAGAGTGCCAATTTATTACAGGACACACACACACACACACACACACACACACACACAATATAGGCAATTTTTTAAAATGCCAATTAATTAATCTGGATGTCTTTGGACTGTGGAAGGAAAGCAATATACCCAGCATGGGGAGAGCATGCAAACTTGTAAACATAGACCCAAGGAGGGAATCATTAAAATGTGTAGTCATCATTTTAACTGTTGACCGAAATTTTGACCTTGACCACCTGTAGAGTATTTGTGTATCTGGATCCGTGCAGGTCATTTGACAGTGAAACTGACTGTTGAGAAGATATAGCACTACTTCTTGTTTGGGGGCTTCAGTGCCATGTTTGTTGTCATGCCACAGACAAATAAATTGTTAAATTAAAAAAACAACAACTAAGTAATAACTTTTTTGATGGGTTTGGTCCAGTGATGCTACCTATGAAATCTGTTTTTTCTTGGAAAATGAGGATAAAGAGATGCAAAAATATATAAATAAAAAGGAACAAACAAATAGCTGAAACTCCACACAACTACAAAAAGTAAAAATGACCACTGGCAAAGTTGTGAAGCATGCACTACTTCATCAGCCAAAACTTATTTAGTGTCTTTAGAAACTTTAAAAACCAAAACAATCCCAAGTTCTTATTTAGTACAGTAGCCTGCCTAACAAAACCTAAGATGCCTGCAGAGAGTACTCCACAACATTTTAGTAGTGAAGATTTTATGGACTTCTTTAATGAAAAAATCGATAGCATAAGGAAGAAAATAACAGAGGTTCAACCTCTAATAGCATCTCATGATCTAGTTCAGCCTAGAGCTTCACATTTAGATTTTCAGTGCTTTACAGGTATAGGACAGGAAGAGCTGTATAAACTTATCACCTCAGCTAAATCAACAACGTGCCTGTTAGACCCAATACCAACCAGATTTTTAAAAGAAGTGATGCTTACAGTTGGAGAGCCACTTCTAAACATTATTAATTCTTCATTATATCTAGGTCACGTCCCTAAACCTTTGAAGCTGGCAGTTATTAAGCCGCTTCTTAAAAAATCTAATTTGGACGCGAATGAAATAACAAATTATAGACCGATTTCAAACCTTCCGTTCATATCAAAAATATTAGAAAAAGTAGTATCAGCTCAAATATGCACATTCTTGCAGGAAAACAACATCCTAGAAGAATTTCAGTCAGGTTTCAGGCCCCATCATAGTACAGAAACTGCACTAGTTAAGATTGCAAACGACTTGTTTTTAGCTTCAGACCAAGGCTGCATCTCAATACTAGTCTTACTTGATCTAAGTGCTGCATTCGACACCATAGATCATAATATTCTCATAGACCGCCTACAAAATCATATAGGTATTTAGGGACCGGCATTAAAATGGTTTAGATCATACCTGTCTGATCGATACCATTTTGTAGATCTAAATGGAGTACCGTCTGATGTAATGCCAGTGAAATATGGGGTCCCACAAGGGTCAGTTTTAGGACCTCTCCTGTTCTCAATTTACATGCTTCCCCTGGGAAACATCATTAGAAGGCATGGGATTAGTTTCCATTGTTATGCTGATGATACCCAATTATACATCTCAACAAAACCAGATGAAATACCCAAGTTGTCTAGATTAACAGAGTGTGTCCAGGACATAAAAGATTGGATGACCAATAACTTTATTTTACTAAATTCAGATAAGACAGAGATATTGCTCATCGGCCCAAAAACCAGCACACAACAGCTTTCACAATTCAGCCTGCGTTTAGAAGGATGTACTGTTACTACTAGCTCAACAGTAAAAGACCTGGGCGTGATATTAGACAGTAACTTGTCTTTTGAAAATTATATTTCCAATATCACAAAAACAGCCTTTTTCCATCTTAGAAATATTGCCAAACTTAGGAGTATCCTATCCGTATCTGATGCAGAAAAGCTAGTTCATGCATTCATGACCTCCAGACTGGACTATTGTAATGCATTACTAGGTGGTTGTCCTGCATCCTCAATAAACAAGCTACAGTTAGTCCAAAATGCAGCCGCCAGGGTTCTCACTAGATCCAGAAAATATGATCATATAACTCCTATATTATCATCCCTGCACTGGCTACCTGTTCAATTTAGAATTAATTACAAAATAGTACTACTTACATACAAGGCTTTAAATGGTTTAGCTCCCTCATACCTAACCAGTCTTTTGATACGCTATAATCCACCACGTCCCTTAAGATCACAAAACTCCGGACTTCTGGTAATTCCCAGAATTTTAAAATCTACAAAAGGGGGCAGGGCATTTTCATATTTGGCTCCAAAGCTTTGGAATAGCCTTCCAGACACTGTTCGGGGAGCAGACACGGTTTCCCAATTCAAAAGTAGGCTCAAGACGCATCTCTTTAATCTGGCATACGCGTAACTCATCCCATAACCTCATACTCCAGTACACCTATCCTGAATGGCAACTACGCCAATTCTCTCCATCTTTTCTGTATTTTTCTACCCATCCTGAGACATCTGGAGATTGTGCCAGCTTCAGTAGACAAAGGCCAACCCTGCGAGGTTTCTAAGGCATCTTGAGAAGGACCTGCTCCAGCTAGATTTTGCTTTATGATGGCTGGAGCTACACATCCTGCTCCTGTGCTTCCAGTGATCCTGACCCCATCTGCCCTCTGCACCTACTGCTGAACTGAATCTACACAACTTCTGATATATTGAACTTTCACCTGCACAACACACTTGATGTTATTTCTATCTGTTATCACCCAGATGAGGATGGGTTCCCTGTTGAGTCTGGTTCCTCTCAAGGTTTCTTCCTATTGCCATCTCAGGGAGTTTTTCCTTGCCACTGTCGCCGTCACCCTTGGCTTGCTCAACAGAGACATTTCATTCATCTTTTATTCATTTCATTATTATCTAGACACATTTTTCTCACACATACACACTTCCAAATATTTTCTTTTCTTTTCTTTTCTAAAAAAAAAAAAAAAAAATCTTTAATTTTTTTTTTTTTTGTGAAGCTGCTTTGGGACAATGACCATTTATAAAAGCGCTATATAAATAAAATTGAATTGAATTGAATTTATGACCATAGGTGTACTGTAGCACATTGTACAACTGTAGTTCTCCAAGTGAGAAGTAGCATATTGACATAATCTGGTTGAAATTCACGTTTAATTTGTACAATCTTAAAGATCCAACTATCACTAAAACATGTCATCCACGAGAACCAATAAAAAATAGAACTGTCTAATTAAAATTAGACGGTTCCACACAGTTAGACAGGGGTAGCTCAGTGGTTAAGGCTTGGACTATGGTTCGGAAGATCCCAGGTTCAAACCCCACAACCACCAAGTTGCCACTGTTGGGCCCTTGAGCAAGGCCCTTAACCATCAACTGCTCAGATGCATAATGGTGTGAGAGAAGAGGATGCAGAGGATAGGGTTAGATGGAGGCAAATGATTCGCTTTGGCGACCCCTGAAAGGGAACAGCCGAAAGACAAAGAAGAAGAAGCTCAGATGTATAATGAGATAAAAATGTAAGTCGCTCTGGATAAGAGCGTCTGCCAAATGCCTAAATGTAAATGTAAAATTAAATGAATTGATAGAAAATGTAAAGTGTTAATTAAATCACAATATCAATCATGTGCAGAGTAACATGCATGTCTACATTCCTCCTTATTGGTTAACCTTTAAGCAACATAATAAATATAGCTGTCCTGCTAACTACAGCCATGGTCAAAATTTTTGAGAATGACACAAATATTAATCTGACACCAAGTCTGATTCAGTGTTCTTAGATCTTTTGATACAAATGGAACAAAAACATCCTTGGGGAGCAACTTCTCCCAACCATCTAAGAATAATTTGGTGATAAACAATACCTTTTTCAGCATGATCGAAAACCTCGCCATAAGGCAAAAGTGATAACCAAGTGGCTCGGGAACAAATTATTGAAATTTTGGGTCCAGGGTCAGGAAACTCCCCAGACCTTAATCTAATTGAGAACATATGTTCAAACTTCAAGCATTGATTGTGGGCAAGAATGGGCTTCCATCACTCAGGATTTGGCCCAGACATTGATTAAGAGAATGCCAGGAGAAATTGCAGAGGTCTTGAAAAAGACGATATTGACTATTTGCATAAACTTAAAGCCTTTGACACTTATTAAATGCTTGATTTAAAAAAAAAAGCAGCAGGCTATGGGAAAATTAATATTTGTGTCATTCTCAAAACTTTTGACCATGGCTGTGATGTTGATTAATAAAAATTAAAAGGCAGCAAAACATTATTTTATTTTGCAAAAGAATGACTAGCTAAGCATGATGTCTACCAGCACTGCACCTTTTTCTTGGAATAAAGGTTTCCAATTAAACATCTGGGTTCTAAGCCTGGAGCACAGCTGGGGGAGACTTAAACTTTTGTATATCTGGGACCAGTATAGTCTGCTAAGCAATTGGCAGGTTTTGTGAAACCCTGGGTGACCTGTTGGTGGGGAAGAATGTGCTCGAACCACTTTCTAGGTCTTTCAATTCGCTCATGAACACAAAGACATATTGAGTACTGAAGTATAGGGAGCATTATCTTCAAGAAAATCTCCTCATAAGGCTGCAATAATTGCTTATATGGGGAATATTTCCTCTAGTTCTTCTAGCTTTCTGTTCAGTGTGCACGCTGGCAAAGGATGCACTGTCTGCATGCAGCCCCTGGCTCTGTAAATGGGAAATAAACATTGCTGTTCTACTCAAACAGCAAAACACTGCTCTAGCCAATTAACACTAGGGTAGTTGGAGTTCTTGTGCTACTGCACAGAATGGCAGGAGCGGAGAAATGTTTCCTGTTGAGCTTCATTCCAAGAAAGAGCCAAAGAGGAGAAAATCAGAAGAGCAAAAAATGAGGAATAAGCTAAAAGAAAAGACAAAAGGAAAGAACAATGTCAATGTAGTATATTGGGCTTGTGGCCTGTATATAAGGTCTGTGTAAAGTTCCGGCGCCATTACCATTTAAACATGTAGCCCCTGCGATAATTAGATTTTTACTCTGGGGTGGTGAATTCCAGTACTGCCCCCACACGCTAGCCGATCGAGGTGACTGACCGAATAGCATTCTCAGTTAGCCTGTTTTCACCAGTTCGCCCCGGGACTGGAAGGTGGCTGGCCAGAGAGCGTCAGAGACAAAGTTTTGTTTTCACTCTGCAGTGGCAAGTTCCAGGTTTCACATTTGGTCTAGCAGCTTGAGGCAGCTGGCCAGAGAGCACTCTCGGTTGTCCTCTTTTCCCCAGTTTGCATTTCAACACTGGAGAGACTTCCGTGAGGCATGAAAATGGATGTTCCTGCTTAATAAAGGTGGTCAACAATAACATTTTTCTTTTGTTTTTGTATAGCCAATATATCTGTATTATTTTTATATTTATAAAATTGTCCCAGTTTGTTAGGTAACCTGCAACACAACTAACGTTGGCTAACATTACTGGCTATATTGTGGCTCAGTATTATGTTAAGGTCATTTGCCTGTATGACGTTTGCGAAGGGTTTTACAGTCACAAAGACCCCAAACAAATGTTAAAATGGGTTTATTTGGATTGATGCATAATAGGAAATGAAATGCTAGGTAATAGGCCTCGAGATCTCAGCATCGCCTGGTGCTGGAAACTGGTTCAAGAAAGCGGAAGTGCAGCAAGTGTAAGTCTAGATACTGCTGCGACTTTGTTGTCACTGAGTTGTGGCTTAGGACGCTGCCCTTCAGCTAGACAGGCTTCAAAAATGACCAATCTACATGGGTTCCAAGTAGTGGAGCACTTCCTCTCCTATATCAGGCTGTTTAAATTAATATTATATCATGTTGTGGTGTTTGTTGTCTGTTTATATAAGTTGTTTATGACTACACAGTTATTATTTCGGCCCTGATAAATGACCTATTAATAATAATAAAAAAGAACATAAAATTAAAGGAGGATGTGCCATCTTTTTCTCATGAATGTACATACCTTGGCGCAGCCACTCACCCAGAATCAGAATGCTAGGCTCAGAAAAACAAGTTCATTTTGTATCGTTTGTGTTTGGATGTTCCAGTTGTTGCATATACCAGATATACCAGGTCAGATCCAGAATCATCAGCACCTTAAAGCTACTGCAGAAGCTCGACTACTTTAAACGAATGGATCCATGGTTATATCCTGAATCTCCCTTGAGCAGCCTTAAGTAATTTGCCTGTAAAGTAAAAAGCCTAGTAATGTGTTGAATCAGGTGAGGTAGAATCTGTAGTTTATAAGTTGCTTGATGACAACTCAGTCATGATCAGACAGATGCAAAAAACACAGAGATGGCAGTCTACCTTATAGGAAAGCCCCATTAGTGAACACACGAGTTTGCTTCATTAAATCACGCAGGTCTGGTGCAGCAGACACACTGCTGAGGCAGCACATATGCTCAGAGAATAGAGTTCCAAATCCAGAGTTTTGTGCCAAACCAAGAGGACTGCTTGACCTTGGATGTCAACTTGTACCTCTGCAAATTTTAATATTTATAAAAAATGTGATACTCGTAGAATCGCAATACAAATCAAATAGGCATCTAGTATTGTAATAATATCAAATCAGCTGGTCCATGGTGAATCCCATCCCTAATGTACATACTCAACCTGTACTCCTGACACTAATAATAATCCAATAATGTGATTATATTGTATAAATGCTTATTTTTAATACTTTAATTTTATATTTTATTATAGCCTTCTTCATTTCTACATAATATAACTATTCATGGTCAAACCTTAAATAAATAAAGTCTACCACGTGAATTTAAAATACATTCAGTGTGTATTTTGGGTCTAAGCAGTCTTGAGTCACAGTGCATATACTCACCACATACTGTATGACTTGTGAATAGAATAACTGCATCATGTGGTGCAAGGCATGCTGAGGGATTAATGATTACTCATCTAGTAAAGGAGCTACCAGTATGTTTACGAGTCTTTGTAATCCTAGCTTAATCATAAAACATCAAATTTCTTCTACCTGTGAATGTGAAGCTCCTGTAAACTCGCTCTAAGGACAGAGACATTTTTTTCTCATTAGTCTGTATTCTAGTCAGTCCAGAATGATTTGTGTGCTCAATTAGTCCTTGCTTGAATGGATTGATCCCAGGCCCAAGTATATTTCTGTATGCATATAAACAAACACCATACATGGGTGCATGTATAATTTGGTGTCTGTCTCGGGTTGGTTTTTACATTTCCTTGCATGCAGCCAAACTCACACTATTACCTGTGGACTGGAAAAAAATGGACAGCCGTGTGAAAGCCTGTTAATGTAGCCTGTGACTTGGGAACATAGCAGAGGAGTGTGAATTCCACTGCCACTTCTCCCACTGAGTTGCTGTATGCACCTGTCTTTCCACATCCATTTTCTGCTTGTTTGTCCATCACTCTCATGTCACATTCTTACTGCATTGATGAATGTAACAGAATGCTGGAAACAAGGAAGAAGGAGACAAACAATTTTCTGTATAGCCCTACAGAAAACATTAGGAAAATTATAAATTAGAAATGAGGTGGCATGGTGGGGTTGTGGTCAGCACTGTAGTCTTGCACCTCCAGTTCTGACTGTGGGTCTGTATTGGGTGGGTTTCCACCGGGTTCTCTGGTTTCTTCCTACAGTTTAAAGACATTTAGGGCAATTTAGGCTAAATGTAGTGTGTGTTTGTGAGTGTGTGCGTGTTTGTGCCTTGGATAGATTGGCACCCTGTCTAGGCTGTTCCCCGCCTTGTGCCCTGAGTACCTTTGGGATAGGCTTCAGGAATCTTATGACCCAGTGCAGGATAAGTGATATTGACAATAAAAACGTATGAATTGGAAACTCTGGACAAAATTTGAAAAAAAAAAATAGAAATTGGTTTCCTAAACAAATCAGTACGATTAACCACCTAAATATGATATCAAATGCAATGATGATCAATAATAATTAAGGAATGGCTTGAGATTACTGTCAATTTTCTCACAAAGAACAGTGGAGCATGAAAAGTATAGCTTATAAAAAACCTGTGAGTGTGTGAATCTCAGCCAAAAACAGCCTATGGATTTCATTCAAGCAAGAAAGATAATTGAATGTTGCGAGAGCAGGGAGTGTAGGACAATAAAATAATTTAATAAATGAAATCTACAGTATCATTTATTTTGCCGGCACACCTGCATTGCCTTGTTTAAGATACCCTATTGGGCCAAGTGTTGAAAACAGAGGAAGTCACCATGAGATCATGGAAATGTTTTGGATATCCTCTTCGGTTTTGTTATTACTGTAAGCTAACCACATGATGTGGCAACTACCTGGGTCTAAAATAACATTGAACAACTGTTCATGGATTCAAAAAGCTGAGTGACTAGGTCTCTAAAGTCTAATGTCAGGAACAGTAATAATGAGCATTCTGGAGTTGACACTGACAGCTGAGTAGAATGATAGTAATGCAGTGGTGATCCTGATGAGAGTGGTGTTCATAGATGATCTTCCTGTCTATCTTTCTGCCATCTCAATGTGTACACTCCACTCTCTTAGCGACCACTCCCTGGCAGTCATTATGGCCAGATCACTGCAAGCATGACATTACAGCTAATCGCTTGCATCACTAGTGAACTAAAAGGAATTAGAGAGGAGACTGAGATAGTTATTGCTATCCGGGTCAACAACAGAAGCTTGAGCAATCTAGTTTCCCTGTTTTCTGATCAGCTTCTGCCAGTCTCTAGGCTTGATGTCAGTGTTTAACTGGTAAAAGTCTTTTTCTTATTTTTTGTTTTCAATTATACTTTTACACAAATTACCCATAACATTAAAACCCAAAACATTAAGCCTAATATAGTGTCGGTTACCCCTATGCCACCTGGGCAGCTCTTGCCCCTCGAGACATGACTCAACAAGACCTCTGGGTTGTGCTGTGGCGTCTGGCCCATGGGGTCAGTTGGCGGCAATGGGTTGCGTGATGAAACCTCCATGGATTGGACTTTTGTCTGGCACACGCCAAGGATACTTGGCTGGATTGAGATCTGGAGGCTGAATCAATAACCTTGAACTTTTGCCTGCTAAGCCCCACACATGGCAGACCACATTGGGGGTTCTGATACCTTTCTATAAACATTGAGTTTTAACAGAAATTAGTGGTCTATTGGCTTGTTCTGTGAGATTGGATCAGATGGGCTGGCCTTTGGACCTCACAGACATAGATAAGCCCATGATCTTGTCATTAGATTACTGAAATATCATTAAAAAAAAACAATTTGATTTAATTCGGTTGTGTTAGTGCTATGGCTGATTGGTGTATACGCTGGATGGGCCATTTAATCTTTAATAAATATATGTTTGCAATGCCCTGCTACTTTTGATGCTGAAATAAATACACCATAATTAAACATATTTATTGAACTGTCCAATGCATTATTAAAAGCTAGAAGGTTAGAGCTGAACTGTAACTTTGTGGGGAAAAAAAATCACATAAATTGTTGATAAAGTTGCATTGGAAAAAAACAACCAGTTGGTGAGGCTAATTAGCTAAAAAGGCCAAAATTTTCTAGGCAGCATAAAAACTCACCTTTGGAGCAATGGAGGAAGGTTCTGGTCTGATGGTTCCATATTTACCCTATCTCAGAGCGATGGGTTTGTCAAGGTAAAAAGAGAAGCAGATGAAGCGATGCACCCATCATGCAGGTGTAGACCCAGCAATGTTATGGGTCAATAAAAGGAAGTCAGCTGACTACCTGACTGTACAGAATGAGCAGGTTACTACGTCAATGGATTTTCCTTCCCTGAACACATGGGCACAATCCAGAGATTAAATGACAATGAGTGGTTCTGAGGACATAAGAATGAGTTTATTTATCACACATTAATTGGCCACCACATTGCACCGTCATCAAAGTTGTGGCCAAGTATGCTTATTTTTTTAGCAGGCCAATGTACAAAACTACAATGTGTATTGGCTAATAAATATCATGTTAGTAGGTGCATAACACCACAAACAAAACTAACCAACATGATCTTTTAACTGCTATCTTTGTTTCTTATGTGTGAAATCACAAAAAAAAAAAATACATAGTTGCCTGTGTAAACATGCTTTATATGTTAAATCATACATTTTCGTTAGTATTTGTCACTTCACCGTTTAGGCTAAAGAGACTCAATTATTTAATGAGTGCTCAGGGACAAAAAAATTAAGATAATAAAGGATAATACTCCTGCATGAGTTATATGCTGCCAGTTTTTACTTACTACTGAAGAATGTGTTGGCTCACATGCTTTTATTTTGATATAAAGTAAAAAAGCCCTATATTTAATCTATAGCAAAAGTGACATGAACATTAACGTATTTGAATGAACGCAAAGTCTGCAAAGTAAAAAATACTATTTTCATTTTCAGCTTTGGAAGGCAACCCATTTGAAGTCTAGCACATGCTGTAGATAAACCTAGTAACCTTTATAATCCAGATACTTTGAATTTTATTTGACTTACAGTAATGTGCAAGTCTTGTGCCACCCCTAAGTGTTTCATACTAAATTAATGTAGATTCAATGGGAAGAAATGTTTTCCTCAGGTATACAAGATACAGCTGTAAAATAAGTGTCAGTTCACAATTAACTAACTTATGCATTTTATTTAAATAATGCTCTGTGTAAAATAGATTAAGGAAATCCTGAGAATGCATACTCTAAGCCCCACAACAAAGTTGGATATGGATTTGTGTAAGTAATATAGCAAAGACGTAAATTTCTTGAATCTTTAAATCATGTAGACACGTAAAGTGGACGTTCCTTTTCCATTTTTTTATTTGAGCATTTTTTTTTATTTGAGCAAAAAGAAAATGAAAAGCAAACCGTTATGTTTTTTTCCTATTTGTTTTGGATGCGAGTATAAAAAACAACAACTATTTTTTTTTATTTATTTTTTATTAGATAATGCATCTCCAGAGTCCGGGTTCGATTCCCGACCAGGCTCAATTCCCGTCTCTGTGTGCATGGAGTTTGGATGTTCTCCCCATGCTTGGTGGGTTTCCTCCCACAGTCCAAAGACCTGCAGATTGTCATAACTGGCAATGAATGACACTGAACTGTGAATAAATGTGTGTGCCCTGTACCCCTCTCCAGGGTGTACCCCGCCTCATGCCCTAAACCTCCTGGGATAGGCTCCAGGCCCCTCGCGACCCTGAATACAGGATAAAGCGGTATAGATGATGAGTGAGTGAGTAATTGTAGATTTTATTTGTTACTTATTTGTGGGTCTTTTTGTCTTAAGTTAGTAAAAGCAAACTGAGGTCAGATGACTGTCTTTTATTTCTTTGCGTTTAGAAACATTTGGGTTGCTATTACAATAAGTATTGGGTAGAGACTGACATCAAGTAGAGACACTGATTGGAATTTGGCTGATTTCTGTTTTTTTTTTTTTAATCTGCATATTCCAATGTTTTCCAAAATTATAAGTTAAATTGAATTATTACATATTTTAATTAAATAATCTATACTATCTTCATAATAAACTATTATTAATTTAAAAAAAATTCTTTAAAACTGCACCAAAAAGTGCATCAGGTCCCCTCAATTTTGCACACTCAAAGAAGTGTCAAAATGAAAAAAGTGCTACTGCAAAGAGATTTTCTGTACAGATAAAATGCAACTGAAAATGAGGCAACAGCTAAAAACATGTAATGTCAGCTGACCACAATTTTTTTTCAAGCCTCTGCTCGAGTACTGTTAGGGGTGGGAACAAAGTGCTATCCACATGTGTTTGTAGACACCCATAATTGTCTAGTGTTGGTATGACTGAAGTAAAAGTTTGACATCACTCCACCCTGACAGCACAGCCAAATCTGCTCCCCTAACTCCTTACTTCATAAATCTGTAGCAGAATTCAAATTTGAACAATTTTCTGTTCCCCCACTCAGGAGCTTGTGCAAACTGACACATAATTAGTTTTATTTGGTTATTGGTTATATCTAAGGGTGATCAATCTGAACTTTAGATTCCAATCACCACCTAACCGATCAGTGCATCTTTAGTTTTGGGTCATTACCTAGCTGAAATGTAAATCACTATCTTATCAGTTTTGCATTTACTAAATCTGAACAAAAATTTACCTTGCAACTTCACATCATCACTAAACACCAGTGACCCAGTTCCATTAGTAGTCATATATGCCCATGCCATAACACTGCCTCCACCATGTCTGATGATTATTTGGTGTTATTTGGAACATGAGCCTTTCCTTTTCTTCTTCATGCAGCTTTTCTTCCTGTCATTCTGTTACTCTTAGTTTCATCTGTCTACAGAATCTTGTTTCAGAACCCAAAAGGCGTTGCTTGATTGTAGACTATTGCCTACTTCCTCAAGAGTGTTCTTGTCTCAGCAAGATATTGTTTCTTTCCAGGATTCCTTTCTTGATGAAGAAAAAAACTATTCATTATTGTTTGTCTTCTGGGACTTTTGGTGTTACTGAGCTCAGCTAGTGCATTCCTTCTTTTTACGAATGCACCAAATTGTTTATTTGGCCACTTTTAATGTTCCTGATATGTCTCTTAAATGTCTGTTTAGTTTTTTCCCCTGCCTAATGTTGGCCTATTTAACTTTCACCTGTGTAACACCTTCCCCACAAACTGTTATCAAATGAAAATTGAACACTTGAAATCAGATTCAAAAACTGGCCCAAACTGGTCATGCATAGCAATAATTTACTGGTAGATGGGAGGGTTGTAACCCCCAATAATCAAAACGAGCAGCTGTTATAAAACATGATAGAGTGGTTGGCTTCCTAGATTCAGCGTAATTGGTAAGCAAATAATAACATCCCCTCACCCATGTGTGAGACTTGGTTGCATGCAACCCATCCTCCACCGCAGCTTTATATGCAAGTGCAAAAACAATGAAAAGAGGAAGAATAAAAGACCAACCGACAATTTTAAGTTGCTGGTTTGTCAGCAGAAACAGAGAGAAAAATCTCTTCACAAAAGGAGGTTTATGAAGATTGTGTGCTTTGGGTGGTTTATCCTCTGACACTCCTGCATGGGTTGACATCTCAACTCCCCAATACTGAACCCCATGTTACGCCCTTGTGGCTATTGCTTATCTGTCATTTTTTTCAAACACTTCTGAGACTTTACAAATGGAGGATTTTGTAAAAAATGCTTTATCTGCTACTTTTAATGCAAAAGTTCAACTCTTAAGCTCTTCAACTTAAAACTGAAAGTCTTCACTTCAAGAGGTAAAATAATGAAAATGGCTATAATGTCCAAATACTTATGGTCCCAACTATTTAGCAGCTGATTTATTTTAATAGTCATTATAAAAAGTCAAATGCTTTCACATACACAGCAAAAAAGCTTAAGCAATTGCATTTAATTCCATAACTACCTGTAGCTTTACTTTCAAAATACTTCTGCAGCAAAGTGTTTATTAAGCAGATGTTGTGGTTATTCCCATATAAGCCACTTTGGTTTCAGCTGCTGTTTTACTGTGAGTGAGAGTGGATATTTGTACTGAGTTTTCCCAGCCTATCTGTGACAGCATGACAAATTCCCAAAATTTGTATCAACATGGCGAGATGCACTTCAGGCTAAAAATCAATACCCGCTATAGACTGTTGCTCCCTTTTTAGCCTCAGTTTAGACCTGGAGGTATAAACATAATCTATTTAACTAGTATTGTAACATTGCGAGGTAATATGTGAGAAATACTCAAATGTGCACAATATGTGTTAAAACAGTCCCCCCCAAAATGGTTTCAATCCATAATGGTGGGTATTATCTCTAAAAGCACAAGCTCAGACTGACTGGTGTAATGGAGTGTGGGTGTATTCAATCAGCTCTTTCCAGTCTCACTGTGCTCTCTGGCTTTTCCATATCTAACACTCCCACCAGGATTGTGAGATGGGTCTTTTAAGCTGCTTAACTTTATGCTAGAACTATCGTTTTTCATGACATCTGCTTTTAGACAGTCAAGACCTGACCCTACGGCCTAGCAAAATAGCTTTTTTCTCAGAGTAAACAAAACCTTCCGGTTAGCATTTCTTTTAATATAATTATGGAGTATTTCAATTGTTTATCATGCATAGTCACAAGGTTATTTTAGTTTACATATTAACATAAAAATATGACCACCACTTCGTGATTGCTTTTCAAGGGATTATTTTACATGCCTCTCAGTGTTCCTTCCTGTGCTCATATTACTCAGCCCTTATTTATTTTGTTTACATACTCCTACAAAATCTAGAATTTAAATAGTCTGTGTTTTGATTAACCGTGTCATACAGACATTAAGTGTCTCGCTTGAGAAAACATGAAAATCTAGTAAGACAATTAAGTGTTTTCATTTGGGTTTTAGGGTCAGGATACTGTTGAAGGTCCAGTTTGGCGGTGAAGATGTAATTTCCTTGCATTCTCAGTAATTGCACTAATAGACTGTGCAACAGGAAGTCCCTTCCTCCAGTGCTTTGAGGTGCTAAATGCGTGTCTGCATCACGTGAAATGTGTTACATTCTACAGCCTCCTAGTGATGAAACAAACGTTGTCGACATCTTAGAAACACACCATACTTGATTTTGTCCATACGAGATGACTTGAGGAAGATGGCCAGCTGTCGAATTTAGGCTGACGATTTTGTCATTTCAGCTCTTTGCACATTGATGTTGTGCAAAGAGCGGTGATACACGCCAGGCTAGCGACCACACCTAACTCTTTTTCTGTGAACCAGCGGCCTTCACTGACCACACTTGTTATTTTTGCTCTATGGCGTTTGCAAGTCCACCATAATACAGCGGCTTACTCATTTGCATTAGGAAAACAGGATTCCGTTTGCATGTCCTCCGTGTCATAAATCCATTTTGTAGGCGGCTTAACGCCGCGCGCGCGACTACACCAGCCAGCACGCTCGCTCGCTCGCGCCCTCCGGCGCATGACGTCAGCGCGCTCGCGCGAGAGTGGAGAGCCCGGCGACGCGCGCGCTCTCTCCGACGCCGAACCTCCATTTGTGAGCAAGCCGAACGATGCGAGCTCTCGTTCCTGTTGCCGCCGCCCAGTAACGAAAAACGCTAAGAATCCAGAGAGTTCCCCGTTTATCTGACAAACCCAGGAACGTACCGAAATTTCGAAGACAAACCTCAGAGAGACGGACACAAGCTCTCATTTCCGATTCGTTATCTTACACCGTTGCTAGTGGGATTTAATGCTCTAGCTGTAGTCGCCGAGAGAGAGAGAGAGAGAGAGAGAAAGAGTGAGTGAGAGAGAAAGAGAAAGAGAGAGAGACAGCCTAGGAGAGGGACAGGGAAGAAGAGGTAGCCTTTCGAAGGGGGGAACACGGCTTGCTCGCTATTTCCGCCGCACCTTTTCACTGTTTTGGAGCAGACGAAGAGCCGAGGTTGGTCTAGTCATGGGATGTACACTGAGCGCCGAGGAGAGAGCGGCTTTGGACAGGAGCAAAGCGATCGAGAAGAACCTGAAGGAGGACGGAATCACTGCGGCCAAGGATGTGAAACTGCTCCTGCTAGGTAATGAAAGCACCGCTTCCCAGGGAGTGGACATTATCACTAACCACCAGATAGATAGGAGATGGGTAGATAATAGACAAGCAGCCTAGAAAATGTTGATGTCTTGTTTTAAATTTCTAAAGCAAAAAATCGTGCTGGATTTCCATGACAGCAGACGATCTCATTCCCTTGTGTCTTTTGTGTCTGCAGGGGCTGGCGAGTCCGGGAAAAGCACCATCGTCAAACAGATGAAGTAAGTGCCTCGGTTTCTAAACGCGACGGTTTCTTGGTTAATGTTTAGTGAACACTCGCGCTCACACTTGGTGCCCGATGGCGAATCCTCAGCTCCGCCATTTTTTTTTTTCATGTAGCTAAGGGGATGATGCTACAGGGTAGCTGTGCCATGATCCATTTTAACTCGAACGCCCGAGCGTTGCGGTTTTAATGACCGTGGACGTGCTGTTCACGGATATGGTGCTGAAAGCCCGGTTCATTGAGAGTGATCGTGCAGCCATCTTGATGGCGGTTTGGCCAGAATGTATTCTTTCTCTATGCTAATGAATCTCGATGGCAATTAATTTTCCTTACCTATCCGCTCGCCCTGTTCTCGGGCTTGGTGAAATGGAGCCAGTAAGCGGCGCCTTGTAGCGCTGCGACTTTCAGTGCGGCATTATAGATGCATGTCGCGTTTCTTGATTTTATTTTCCCTAATAAAGCTGGATATAGGTGTAACATCTGGCAGTTACAGGTCCCAGTGACCCCCTGTGATTTTTATTCGGTCTATCATGGCGCATCAGTCCTCGACATAATGCTGCAGGCTCAGGCCCTGTCTCAGCGGGGTAGAATGAGCATGTTTTGGGTGTGGGGGGCTGGGGTGGTGGCAACACCCGAATTTGTTTCTTTAACCGTTTCTGTTTTCGAGCGGACATTTAAAAAAGGAGAAACGGTTAAATAAACAAGCCGACCGTTAAATTATAAACGCTGCGGAGACTTTGAGGTTATGTTATCGCATTTTCCCCCAGTCCGTCTCCATCCCTCTATTTCTCTCGTCTCCATCTCACTATGTCCATCTCTCCTGTCTCCATCACCCTCCCCACCTCAACGCTGTCAACACGTTTTAGTAGACTGCTGCAATAAACTGATTATGGGCTCGCAAAATGTATCATTGTCCATGTTTATGGGCCAGAGTAAAGCGTTTTTAGTAGGCTATTGTTGAAATACAAGGAATAAGGCAACTATAGTGTTCCCTTTTTTAATCTGGATTGTCAAGGTTCGCGCGAAGCTGCCATTTCCCAGTGATAGCCTACACCGGGGGAAATAGCCTGTGGGCTTTGCCTACTCTTTTTACATGATTGTGCTTTCACGACACGACTGTATTTAGTGGAGGGTCATTTAGGGGAGTTCACATGATCATTTTTGTTGGCGTGTGAAAAAGGGCGGCTTTAGTGAATAGGCGAATTTCAGGCGCTTTGGCTGGTGGACAGCGCCCAGTAGCGCCTCGTCGTTTTCGTGCTCCTTCGACTCTCTTCGGCTGTGTTCGGCTTGTCGGGTCTTTCCGTGTTCGGAATTGTGGGAAAGAACGAGAGGAGAGTAAATGTCCTCATCGCTGCGTGTCGAGCACGGTCATGGCGTCAGGGAGGGGTTTCACTCCGAGACTGAGATTTTTAACAAGATTCTAATAAAAAATGATGTCTTTTAAAAAATAATAAGGCGTCTAACATGCAGCATAAGATCCTCGCATTCGTTGCAAATAATGAGCAATAATGTTTTTTTTTTTTTTTTTCAAAAGAAAATTTTTTTGAAAAACATATTTGGAACTCATTCTTTAAACATCACTGATCAAAACCAACATGGATAAAAGAGAGAGAGATTAAGTGAAAAAAAAAAATACCCCGTCATGTTAAGATTGAATTCATGATTTTTCATGTGGGTGACTGTGTTTTAACAGTAAAATAATAGACAAAATGGTTGTACAATACTGTATGGTTACTGCAATATAAGAGAAAATCATTATAGTGTAAATATTGTGAGTATGTCAGTGCAGTGTCAGTGCTTTGGTAAGTCTGTTGTTACTGGGGAAATTATTTCTCTATTTTAAATGCTATAAGAAATTTCTGACTTTTTCATAAAAGCACCAGAAAATTAAATGCTATATATACTTTTCTTATAAATGTTTCAATAATTAGGTGAAATGCATTATAAATCCAAAGGAGGCTCGTGAGTCTGGCTGATGTGAAAATGACAGTGATGTGGAATGAGAATTGTAATGTAATATCTCTGAGGATATGCTGTCTAGGGCATGTGATTGAACATGCAGTCAATTTTTGCATACTAGTTTGGATGTAAGTGACAAGTCGAGAAAAGAGATGTGGTGATGTGCAACCTGGTTGTTTCAGTAGGGAGGACCATTGTTCATGTGACGTGCGTGCGCGTATGCCACAGCGAGGCAGTCATGTTTTTAAAACCCTGTGATTATGGTGCATTTCTTCAGGCAGCATGGCATCCATTTGCTTTATTAGCCCAGCATGGGTCATGGGTGTTTAACTTGTAACTTGGTGTTTCTCTCTCTCTCTCTCTCTCTCTCTCTCTCTCTCTCTCTCTCTCACACACACACACACACACACACACAAAATCACATACTTAGACACACACACACACACTTTTCGCTGTCTGTACGTTTCTACATAATTATTATTTCCACATTCCATACATCAATCCTTGGGGGTTTAAAACTCATTATTATACACAGTATATTCCTTGTATTATTACCACTGCCTCCATGGGAAAATCAAATGTCAAATCATCATATTCCAGAATCGAACGCTATCTAATATGCAATTAAGGCTTTTTCTGCTTTGTCATCTATGTCTCCTTTGCTGGTAAGGTAGACCTTATAGATGTTCTGCCTTTTGAAAGCTGAACTGTGTTGCCCATTCACAAGAGTGGACTAGAATTTCAAGTGTTTATTTTCATAAAGCAGCTTGTACATTATGTGTGTGTGTTTTAAACACCCGGCCTGTTGTGCTTTGGGTTAATTGAAGCAGCTCAGGCTCTGAGGAGGACCCAGGTGTTCGTCTAGCATTCATTTGCACGCCATTGGATATAAGTGGAGTGGACGTCATGGGTCATGTGCTAGAAATATAATATAATAAAATATAATATAATAAACAAAATATAAAAAACATAAATCTAAAAAAACATGCACATAAAATGTTGGAGTGAAATGGGGGGGGGGCAAAAATGGTAAAGTATAGTGAACACAAAACTAAGTTACTGTAGGTAGAGTCCATGAATATAATGTATAAAACCATAATAAGTCTGTGTAAAAAATTTTATTAATCTTGGATTCTTGTCCATTTCTTCAGTAGGAAAGCTTCTATTAATCTTAAAGAAACCACTGTCAAACATTACACAATTCAAAATCTAAACACAGTGTTTGTACTTGCTTGTGCAGTGTCACAAGGCATTGTTAGCTTAAATGCAGATGCCTGCCACTTGAATGACAGCTGGGCAGACTGAGGCTTTTGGGATAATTAAATTGGCTTTGGAGGTCAATAGCATGACAGTCTTGGGGATATGTTATGTGAAAGCACTTCTACTTGAAGCCTATTCTTAAATAAAAGGCATTGAGGACAGAAAGCCTGCATTGAAAAGCTTTGGTGTTCCTCTATAATAAAATGGGCTAAGTATTGTAACCCGGTTATCTGGCAACAGCCATGGCCCTGGATGCTAATGATTTTGGGTGGTAAAATTTGTCCAAATGCCTGGTACTGTATATTGTCAGCAAGATATAGGTTAGGTTATGGCTCTGTCTTTAAGGCTAAAATTAGTCTGGGTAATGTTTGTACTGGAATGAACTTTTAAGTTTATCTGCTCACATACTAGAGCACACAAGTATTTATAACAATCTTTATTGGTCATTGTTTTTTTTTTTTTTTGATGGTTCATGTCATGAAGAGCTCTGTACAGTTTTAACATACATGCGAGCATGTATTGCAATACTTTTATTTGCATACAGAGTGCTGGTTAATAAATGTAACACTACCTTGGTTATGTATTGAAATGAATATCTTAATATTAAAAAAAAAAAGTTATGGCTTAATATTTATTTCTCTTCCCTGTCCTTGGTTTAGGTGACTCTGTTGACTGACTAACTCATATGCTAACTGCAGGTAACCTAATTAGCTAGTAGATCTCAATAGCACATTGTAATGACGTACTGTTGTCTAGTTTCTGTTCTCCTTTCTTATTTTATGTTTTTGATTACACAACGTGTTTTCAATTGATAAGATTATAGACTCCACACTATTTTCTGTCAGAAGGATGATTATAACTGTGGGATTAAGGAATGACTAAAGAATGTCTAGAGTCATGTGGGGAAATGGTGATTTGTCTAAGACATAGTAATTTCTCATTTCCCCTATCTCAGTTTCTTCAGGGAAATCTGTGAACGGTGAACAAACAGAAAATGCCTGCACATGTAAAGGCTGTTTATATTTACGCAGATGGTCATCGTAGATGGTTACCATTACTCTTTCTGTTTCTCCTCTATAAGGAAGTGTTTTTTTCCCAGAAGTCAGCATGTCAGTAACCGCAGCCATGATAACGGAGAAAGTAGCACAGTAGCATGTTGCTGCAGTAAGTGCACTTCAGTGACTGGTTTCTGTGTCTGATCATGGGTGTGTAAGAGGAGAAGAAATTGTGAGTCATTGTGCAGAAACAGAGAAGGAAGCAGTTGCCTCATAAAACATCCAGTTGTTGTGAAAGACTGGAGTGCTGTCCAAAAAAGCCTTGGTGAACTTTAGCATGTTATGTCTTTGTTTCACTCCTTTTTCCACCCAACCTCTAAATCAGGGGGTTTCATGTACACCCCAGTTGACATAATTGGAATAAATTAATCTAAAGAAGAACAAATGCCTCTGATGTGTTTGGTTCCCAGAGCCTTGTTGCGATATCCTTAAACTTGCGAGACCTTTTTTCGCATGACATTCATTCCCTCTTTCTTTCTCTTTGCCCTCACTCTGGAATGCGGATTAACACCAGTAACTCACTGCTGATTGAACTTTTAAAAACACATACTCCTGATGGTTTGCATTTGTTTGTCTGTTATGTACAGTACAGCATGTTGGGAGGGATTCTCATTCACTAATATAACTACAAAGAGGTGTGTGTTTATGTGCGTGTACACGTGTGCGTGTATGTATTGTCAGATCTACCTGGTCTTTTGCATTTACTTTGCATGAAGAACAGTTTTACCCAGGGATGCAAAACATGTACAGTTACGGTGCTTCCTCAACAGCAGAGTGATGTGTGATTAATATAGATAAACGTGGATATTTACGTAGCTGTGCCAGCAGTAAAAATAGCTTCCATGATCTGTAAAAATATTTGAATAAAATTTTTTTTTATTCTAGCAGATTATTAAAGCTTTTGGTGAGAATTTTTTTGCTGCTGCTTTGTAGAATCGTAGCTATTAATGTCTTGTTGTACGTTATTTATTGATCGCTATAGCTGTGCAATAAAATTAATTGTAAAATATATTCAGTCTTTTGGTGGTAAATTCAATGAATTGATTCACATTTTTAAAATTATTTAGGTAATCTTGCAAATGTTAAACTGTCTAAACAAGTTTCCTAAAAATATACTACAGCTTTTAAAGAAAATACAACCTGCTTTCATCTTTCATAAATTCTTGTGTTTTGATTTTAGAGCGGAAGATGGTTGCGAAAAAGGATTATCGCATTGTATGTATGAGGCATGACATTTAAACAATCGACAGCACACGTTACACAGAATTTTAATATTTTAAAACCTGAAAGAAATATAGCTGCTCGAGCCAACAATAAATATTAGTGCTAGCGAACTGATTCGAATCAGAAATTACAATACCCAACATGAAATCAAATTGATTCGACAACCTAGCTATGATTCACAGCTCTAGTAATCACCAATGATTACAATTAGTATATAAATTTATCCTTATATACTCGTTCCTCAAATCAAATTAGACTACTTGTCAATCATGGGCTGTAAGTTTATTTGCGAGGAAAATGTTCCTGGCCTTCTCACTCTTTTAGATGAAGGGTCCGTTTACCATGTGCTTTCTCTCTGTTGGTCCACATTCTTTTGGCAATACAAGGCTCCTTTGTTTTATTGAAGTGTTTGTGTTGGGCGGCATAAGCAGATCTCAAACCAATCCCACACAAAGTGCTTTCTTTATTGAGGAGGCCGTCTGTCCATCGCTCCTGCTCAGATTTACATCTGCGATATGTGACTTGTGTGGTGTCTGATCAACCTCGAGACAAATAAATCTTTTTTTTTTTGAGAGCTGTGGAAATTTATCTTTATATTAGGTAATTTTTGGGTTATAAGGCTTTTTGAGAGTGTCAAAATAGCCCAAGATAATGTAAGTACACCCTTTGTAGTGCTCGTGTGCCACACAGTGAAGTGTAAATAACAGGTTTGCATGTGGGTGTTGACGGCACCTGTTAGCTGGTGTTATATGTGCGCTGCTGTAGATGTGCTGCATGGGGGTGTTTGAAGGGCGTTAATTGCAGCCAGTTGTGATTGTGTTTTGTTACGTGTGTGTCGGTTACATTTACCTGGAGAGCGTGTGTGTGGTGGTAATTTAGACCTTGTGTCAGCTGGCTCCCAGTGGCTCTTAACCCCAGGGAAGCTTGCCTGTGTACACATACAGTACACACACACACACACACACACACACACACACACACACAGAGTAAATTACGCATAATTAAGTTAAATTTACTCAGGCTACTTAACATTATATTAAAATGGATATGCACGCATCCTGGGTTTTAGACTGACATAAACTAAGACTAATTGAAGCCTAATTACTTGACTAAAAACTATGTGTGTATAAGTATGTATAACTAATGCCTACTCTAAGCCATTGTTCTGTTTGAAAACCACAAAGATGGCCAAGATGGAGCATTTCTGCTTTCTGCCTCTTCACTTCTTTATTTTTGCATGTTAAAAACCAGTCCGCTCCACAAAGGGTGTTTTCACATTTGATTGCATTCAGCCCTCAAAGTGAACACGGAGTGATAAGTCAGCATTTTTTGGACATGTGAACACTCCAGATAAACTCCGTCCCCTCAGAAATCATCCAAACTGAGACCACTTTGGAAGGTCTCACTAAAAGACTAAAAGTCTGTGTTGTGGTTTGCTTAACATGTGCTTCAGCCACTATAAGCAAATACACAGAACCTTGGCCTCTGGCCCATAATGCAAATGAGTAAAGGTGTGTGTGAAGAGTATGAACGGAAAAAGGACATAGTACCTTTTTTGTTGGTCTACTATTTTATCCGCACTGAGTTTGGGTTATTTTGAAAATATTTATATCTAAAAACACCAGTAAAAGTAATCAGAATTGCCCCAGCAGAAGAAAAAGGTGTGCACTTTACAGAAAATGGCGGACAGTAGATGAATAAAAGTAGACAGTACCTGCTGCTCAAGCAGCTTGCTCAGGCTTTGGGATAGTGCTGAGGGTGTGCCATCTCAGCCTATTTATCTTTTTTCCTACTTGCACTGTATATCCAATCTCTGCTTCCAGCTTTACTACCCCCAGGCTCTTATCTGTTGTCATGGAAATGAGAATGGCTGCTGTATAGCTGGGGGATGACATGCATGCAAAATGTGTATGGGGGAGCAGTAGAGGTGGTCTAATGTCAATAATGGATGATTTATACCTCCTTCTGAAAAAGCTAGTAAAGCATTTAGTAGGTGGGAAATGCAGTTTGTGGGTTGTAGGGGATGTGGCTGGCCAGCTGTGAGTTAGCTAGTAAAGATATTCAATAAACTACATTACCAAAGAGAGGTGTTAGTTTGACTCTTTTTAATTATTTTTTAAACTTATACTCTCCATTGTATTCTGATTGTAACTGCCAGTTATTTGGAGGAACTTTTCAACACAGTGGAATAGTTCCTCTTTGGTTTAGGGGCAACTTGTGAAAATTTATTTGCACGTTAAGTAATAAAAATATTGTGAGAGAACTGCTTTTTAATTCTTGTTTATACTTTGTATAGCTGTAACAACCGTAATGGAGTATTCAACCAAAAATTTAACCAAGTAATCAGATAAAATGTACTTTTGCTTAATTCAAATTCAAATTCAAATTTTATTTGTCACATACTTAAACAGAAATATATAAGAGAAACAAAGATAAATTGTTTTTCTTTTTAGAAAAATCTACTTTTATTTTTTTAAATGCATACAGCATTTTATCAAAAATAAACATTGTCATTATTCGCAATACAAGGAAAGGCTTAAAGTTGACTGAGAATAATTAAGTGCATTACAGTGCCAAACATTCTTTATTTTAAAGCCTTTTCTCAGATGCAAAAAATTAAAAAGAGGTTAAAAGATTAAAAAGAGGTATTTTAAATGACTTTAAGTATCAAAAAAACTAAGGCACACATTAAAATAAATAATTATACAAAAACACTAGGTTGTGCAACTTAACTTTCAGAGCTAAAAGTTTCTAAATTTACAGCTCATGCATAACATAAGCCTTTACTGACAATTTCTATCGTTTTCTCTTGCTGGTTTCTTTTTCTCTTGGCTCGCTGAAATTTTTATAACTCCCTTCCATTTTGCATCCCGCAACAGAGCGCTCCCTTAAATCAATACACAGCTAACTGTTTGCGTCTCCTTCCGCTTTGTGGGTGACGTAATCGCTTCTTCTTCTTCGGTGTGTACAGGCGGCTTGCATCCGGAAGCGCAGTGTCAAAAGCGCGCTGTCAACAAATAATTGCGCAAACACATAAAGCAAGCTTTTAAAACTAATTAAAAGAAGCTTCGAGGCAGAAGATTTTGCCTCGATCATTTTTGTAATTGAATTACTTGAGTTTCTCGAGGAATCATTTTAGCCCTAGATGCAACCTTTGCTGTCAAAGTTGCATTGCAGGTAGTAAAATGTATGATTATTCATCATTGTCATATGAAATACTACCAACATACCAATGGGGACTATGTGAACAGGAAACTTGTTTTGATAGACAGCCTACAAATAGCTAATATCTTATCCTACACAGACTACTGTGTAAAAACAATAAGAACGTTCCAGGTTATTAAGAGCTTATTTTGGGTAATTATCCAATACCAGAGCATAACCAGGGTTAAGCGTTTAAAGTGGACTTGGCGGTTTTAATGTGCCACAAGCTGAACATGACACATACTGCCACTCAGGTTTGTTTACTATCCAGTATGTGATATCTGGCACATTGGGCAGCACTTTCTTTCTAAGGAATTTGGAAGATTATTAAGCAAACAATACACAGCAATGTGGTAAGACCAATAAAGGAGTGAAGGTCAGCTCCTGATTGAAAAGTAATTTCATGCTTTTGTTACAGGTTACCAGTCTTGGTATTCTTAGTGACAGCACTGTAGGTGATTGGAAAAAGGACATAGTACCTTTTTTGTTGGTCTACTTTATCCGCACTGAGTTTGGTTCATTTAAAAAATATGTATATCTAAAAACACCAGTAAAAGTAATCAGAATTGCACCAGCAGAAGAAAAGGGTGTGCACTTTACAGGAAATGGCGGACAGTAGATGAATAAAAGTAGACCGTAAGGAAAGTCGTAAAAGGAAAGGAAAAATCCCATTTTTGGATTGAGAGTGGGGTAGGGAGGGGGCAGAAAGTACAGTGAGGAATAATTCACAGAACTGGCAGCAGCATATAGGCTTGCAGTATTTCACCATTACATAACTGGTACCCATTCCATCAGTGCAGACCTCATCTTTCTCTTTAACAAAGAAAAAACTGTCTGTAGCTAAGTTAGCACATGGATCTGTTTAATCAACTGATTTCTACATAGCTTAATACAGTATATTCTAAATTTGTGTTTGTGGGTGTGAGGGACATGATGGGATTAGCACAGTGATTCCCTTATTAGCAAGTTGATCACACAGTCCTACAGTCAATATGTAGATTAAAATGAGCTTTTTTAGACAAGGGCAATACACACTGTCCATTTTAGGGTCTGTTAAACACCACACCCAGTCTAACACAGGATTATAGGAGAAGGGGAGATGAAATACTGCAGTGTGCTGATGGGGCAGTATATCCAGCAAATTGCACACGTTCCAGCATTGCAGCATAAAAATGATATATTTTCCACACAGTGTACTATTTATATACAATATAATTTACACATATGAGTAAGGATACTGTGTTTGTACAGTGTTTAAATTGAAATGGTTATACATACCCACACTGTGGACAGATTTATAGCGTTTCCCCATAAGGGCTGTATAACTAGCTTGCCCACTCTCCTGCCTCATGGTGTTAACACTCAGTGGTCTGTTTAACATCATTTTTTCCTCTCACACAGGATGAGGGGATGTGGGGGGGGGGGGGGATGAGTGAAAAGTACACTGGTGTAAATCTTTCATCAAGACTTAATGTGCGTATCCATACTTAGTGGCTGCTCTATTAACACAGCTTTTGATGTTTCAGCTCATGTTGTAAATATAAATAAAGTCCATCATAAGGAATTCACAAAGTAAACCAGACAGGATTTGTTGATATTCTTAAATTATTGATCAACCAGTTACCTAACCTCTGTACCAAGAGGTGCAGACACATCAATGTCCTTTTTCTATTTCATATAAGAACTGTCTCTTAACTCAATTGATGTTCTCTGTTAACAGTAGATGTGCTGTTAATCAAGGCAGTGTATTTTGATTTGATATCAATACAGTTGTGGACACTGGGCTGATGAAGTGCACAATGGGAATATTTTCTCAGAGATTGAGACATACTTATAAATAGAAGCACTGCCCTTATGTTCGGGTGGAGCAGAAGACAAGATAAGTAGCTGTGTTTTGTGGGAGTGATGACAGGAGTGCTGCTCAAACAGCCACTCAGGACAAAGGGGGTTCTTACCAATGGCACATACCAATAGGAGAGAGAGAGAGAGACAGAGGCGAGAGAGAGTGTTTGAGAGAGAGGGTGATATGTTTCTTCCATAGACTACATATCTGTCAAGCATCACTTTTCGAATTACCTCGTGTACATGCTTAATAAAGTGTTTCTATTTGGAAATGGTTCATGTAAAATTTCCCCCTCTTATGTGAAACTATTTTTGTAACTATTTAAAAAAAATCTACTTCTGTTGCCGTTGTTGTTGCTAGGTGTCCACACAGATAGGCTGGGATATGTAGATCACTTGGTTTGAGGTTCACGCCCTTTGTCTCTCAGTGGTGTGTGGGAATGAGAGTATACAGTATGTGTGACTTCAAGAGTGTATATCTGCATGTGCTGGCACAGACAGCAGGTCACATAGCACTGTGTGTCACAGAAATAACCATATATGTGTTTCTATAATAACTGTCAGCAGGACATCTTTCGGGTCAGCTTCTTTTCCGCGTGGGTTATAGAAAGGTTAGGGAAGAAGAATATGAAAGTCTTCAGGATTGAACAGGAGAGGCTCTTTAAATTATCAGAGAGAAATAAGATTTATCTTGCACCCTTTCAATCTCTCTCTCTCTCTCTCTCTCTCTCTCTCCTTTTTTAAAGATCTGCTCTGTAATAAGCTCCTTTGAACTGGAGGTAGCGCTAATGATGTCTCTCATCCACCCACATGTCACCGTATTGAGGTGGCACTTCCTCTGCTCTCTCTTTAAAGAGAGGGAGAGAGAGACAACAAGAGTGATAGAAAGAAGATAAGTGCTTGCCTTTCACCAAATCCCTATGGTCCCATAAGAGCTCCTTTGGGCCTTGGGTGTGAAACTTGTGGGCCGATGAATGAGCCTAGCTCAGTTGCCTATCTGCATTTGCACAATTAATTTTCTGTGAATCATATTCATGATATTTGTTCTCTGGTAATGGAGAATACGTCTGAATGATCATAGCACAGCATATATATGAATAAACAATCTTTGAATGTTGTTTAATGCTAACTGAGCGAATGAGTTTGTGAATCACAGGATAGTGAGACAAGAATGCACCTGACCTGATGGGTGTTGCTGTAGTATAAATTTCAGTTCTTTGTGCTTTTATTTTTACGTGCTGTACTACATTATTAGCATGAATGGGATTTCATATAATATATCTCCAATCCATTATAATTTTAAAAAAGCAGTATAATATAATCATGCTTGATTACATTATGTGGTCTAACTTTATTATAATTTTTTTGTCTTTGTTGTTTTTTGTTTTTCCTTACTTCCTTATGGATGGTGATTTAGATATTTAGTTAGCACCCAGCTTTGTCTGTGTAGAAGGTAAATGGTGCGGAGAAAAGAAGTCCCAGCCTACAGAAAACATGTACAGGCTTGATTGAGTGCCCCAAGATTAATTTAGGGAAGAAGGAGCCGAAAGCAGCCACAGACATTTCTTTGTCACCAGTCCTTTTATACCACTTTGGTCATGTCAATTTAGCAAGAAGTACATTTCAAGGGTGAGCATGACTTTAGGCTCAGTCTTCTTCAGTTTATGTAGTAAAAGTTTGCTTGTTGTGTTTGTGCCTACTACTAGAAATGGGAATAGCTTTAGGATTTATTTCTCTTAAAAAAGAAAGAGCATTTTTTGTCGCAGCCAGCTGAAAAATGGGACACTTGACCAGATGTCTGTTTTAATGATGTCCACTGGAATAGTGACTTTCTGATTTGAATACTTCTTCGATAAAAGACAGTAACAGGCTAAATATCCTAAAATCACATGACATTAACTATAATGGACGTATTAGTGTCCTTCGTCCCTCTCCACGACTCTCTAAGCAGAGCATTTCTCCAGACTCGGGCTCATGTAGAGAGAATAAGGGCCTGAATGTCAACTGTAAACAAATGATCGTGTTCTCAGGAAGTAGGGCTGTAAATATAGAGGAGTGTGTTGTGGCCCTCATGGGGAGCTCCCACACACAATTGCCTAGTCATTAAAACGTGCATGGTGTGTCCTCCAGCAGTAGCTGAGTGACTAAATATGTGAGAGGACAGGCTCAAAAACAAACCTGTTGGTGAAGCTTTTCTTTCAGTCTCATATTCAAAACAGATCGATTTTTCTCCACTCTTCTCATAGGACTGAAATGAGACCAGTGGCTTTATTTATATTGTGACTTTCAAAAAGTCTTTAATATGCATTATTTTTATCTCCTGAATAATAGAAGAGTTACCTGAGAAAGCTAGCACTGCCATGCTCAGTGAGTTCACATCAGAGAAATGGAGACGCTGGCAGCTGAAACTCATGCCGCCATCTTGGCTCTGAGCTTTTCTCTGCTGCTTTGATTGATAGCTTGGCCTGAATATATTATGTTTGGGTGATTAAATTACAATGTCCGATTGGGAATGTAACTGTATACACTCACAAGCCACTTCATTAGGTGCACCATTGACCCCCTGTTACCTTCAGAACTGCCTTAATTCTTCATGGCATTGATTCAACAGGGTGCTGCATTTAATGGTACTAAAGGTCCCAAAGTAAAGCAAGAAAATATCCCTCGCATGATTACACCACCTCCACCAATGTGAATTGTTGATACAAGGCAAGATGAATCCATGCCTTCATGTTTTTTAAACCAAATTCTGGAATTCGATCTGAATCCTTTTTTTTTTTTTTTTTTTAAGTTTTTCCAATTCTCTGTTTTTCAAGTATGGTGAGTCTATGTGAATTGTAGCTGAGTTTTCTGTTATTAGCTGACAGAAGTAGTACCTGGTGTAGCTCTCTTCTGTCACAGCTCCTCTGCTTCAAGGTTCATCGGGTTCTATTAGCTTGAATCATTCTGGCCATTCTGCTCTGACCTTTGGCATTAACGAGGCATTTTCGCCCCGAGAACTGCCGTGTTTACTGGCTGTTTTTTCTTTTTTTTTTTTCAGACGCTAGAGATCTGTGAAAATCCCACCAAATCAGCACTTTTGGAAATACCTAGATCAGAACGCAAGCCATCATCAATTTCATGTTCATTTTTTTTTTTTTTTTCTAAAATCAAAAGGCTTCACACGATGATTTTGTCCAAAAGGTCAAAACTATTTAAACTTATTTTTTCCCTGAAACATGCTCTGAAACATGGAAAGCTACATTTTGTGATCTGAATGTCAAACTTAGCATCGTATAGTACAGCATGGGAACTAGAAGATTTTGACTGATTTTGACTAAAAGTACTACATACACTTGTTCATCCTAGTAGATGGAAGACTCTTACTAATATGATCAGGCTCAAACCTACTGGAGACTTATTGTAATGTTCTTAATAGTGTGATTTTTTTTTTTTTTTTTAGTAATGGTATTATTGTCTACTGCTCTAACACATTCGCATGTGTGTGAAGTCCGGGAAATGTTTAACAACCAAATATACAGCTGCTGTGTACAGCCACATCGATGTGTTCACCGTGGATCTGGTTCGCTCTTTGGAACTTGCTTTTGTCTTTTCCATGAAAGTTAGCCAGTGTGTCATGAAAGTGTGGCATTACGGGCTTTTGTGCATTTTTCCACAGTGATCAGTAAAGTGGACATAGAATCTTGCCATTTACAACACGTCAGAGCTTAAAGCAGGGAATGCCAATTATTGTGCCAGACGATCTTTAAAAATCATTTCAAATGATTTTTACACAGTTAAATGAGATGAAGTAATGATCTTGCAGCTGTTTAAGGCCATCCTTTACTGAGAGAATCAAAAATCATCCTTAACTCAACGATTCCCCTCGAGCGATACATCCTATACTTACTGCCTACTTTCTATATGTAAAGGAAGAAGGTTAGGGAAGAGTGGAAACCCACCCTTCCTAGTAACAAAGCCTCTGGTACACTTTTCTGCATACCCCAGTTGGTTTAGATGAGAGGTACAGTAGGAAATCCTCTTCATTATAGACAGCTTAAATTATTATTGGATAATAGAACAATATTTAAATCAGACAGGAAGCAATAGAAGAAGAGCATGAGGGAGAACACACTTCAGCCGTATTCATGTTAGGTCTCCAGAGTGATGTTTCCTGAATGCTGTAAATGTAAGCAGCTTTCTAAACAAACACGCTTGGTGACTTGGTGCTTGCCAGAGGTCGCACAAGAGAGTGACATCCTCTGAACCTCATAATAGCTTTTCTTTTGTATTATTGACAATGTTTTTTGGATATTGTCTAAACAGCAAAAAGGATTTGGTGTTTGAGACCTCTGAACCTTCCCTTGGATCATCGGATTGCTTCACAGTACACACATGCATGAACACACACAATATCTGACTCAGGAAGAATTTTTGGACTTGTAAAAGGTTAATGCATTAGGTTTCTTTTTTTAGTGAACACCAATTTTGCCCCATTAGCACAAACCAACGCTCTACCTTGTCTTTGGTCTGGAATTCCAGTTTTTCATTATTAAGTGAAATTCTGGCATATAAATGTAATGCATGCCTGTCTTCTCGTGGTGTCATTTTAATAAAACGTATCATATTTTCATTTCGTCATTGAGCAACACGCTCAGATAAAAGGTAAAACTAGCTTTAATATTCAGGAGGAATATAAGAATCCCATTAGCACTACAGAGAGATGGAGTGCCAACACAAATAAGCTCCACTTTGAACAGCTGAGAGTGGGAGTGTAATTGTGGTGACTTCTTTCATTCAGTGAAAGCTAAAAGTGAACTAACATGACATGTCTGTGCACATTAAGCAGAAGCTATTCAAGCTACAGTGTTGTATAAACGTAGTGATGCACTGGTCTTACGTTTCCAAAAATCTCAGTATCTGATGATACTTAGCAATCGAGATGGATCTCTGCAAGATTCTGTCATTATACAGGAGAAATCAGACCTTCATTAAGATCATTTGTGTCCTGGGTTCACATGCCAGATCCGTGTTGTCAGTCATCGCCAGTCATGCTATAAAATGTGTTGGTGGAGTAGATTTAAGAGCATTATCTTTTCAAAAATGCTTCATAAATGGATTATGTATAAATTGTGATGGGTTTGTTCATGCACACCAAGCCTAATTTTACTGCAAAAAAGTTTTTATTTTATATTTTGATCCTCATTTTCATATATTTGTACTTGGAGTACAAGACTTTCAGATGTCTCAGATTTTGCATGACATGGCAACCTAGCAATATTGAGCATTTCTGTGTGGGTCGTGCTTTTAAAATGTCTACTTTCTCTAATGTGTTTGTGTGTATGTGTTTGTGCAGGATTATTCATGAGGATGGATTCTCTGGAGATGATGTGAAGCAGTATAAGCCTGTGGTGTATAGCAACACCATCCAGTCCTTGGCTGCCATTGTCCGTGCCATGGACACCCTCGGACTGGAGTATGGGGACAAGGAGCGCAAAGTAAGTGTCCTGAAGTTAATGCTTACACACACACACACACACACACACACACACACACACACACATGCGCATGTGTATAATGCCTGGCCAAAAAAAAAAAAAGTTGCACATAATAAGATTTCAACCACTCACCTTTACCTTTGATTACAGCACACAGTGAAAATATTTCCTCATGCACTAAATAACATTGCTGAGCCTAGACCTGACATCAGATCATAACACTGTCTCCAGAGGTTTGTACAGTGTGAACAGTTTGTACTATACATGATGGGTGCATCGCTTCAAATGTCTCCCTTCTTTGCACTATCCTTCCTGGTTTTGCTAATGTGATGAAGGGTTCTTATTCCAGGTGCAGCCATTTGGAATCTTCTTAGTTTTTTTCTTTACTTGATGCAGCCCAGTAATTCGACCATTCAGAACTGTTTTCCTGGCCAGGCATTTTGAGAGTGCGCGTGAGAGTGCGCGTGAGAGTAGTACCAGTCAAAAGTTTGGATACAAGTGTATTTATTTTCTACATTATAGAACAATACTGCATTTTTTTAAATTTGGAAATACCACCTATGGAATTAGGTAATTAAGTTAACAACATAAACAGTTGGTATTTTAAGACGCAAAGATCAGTTGTTCTCTAATAGTTTTTGCAAGAACAGTATTGTCAAGTGAATTTGCGAAAACCATGAAGCACCATGATGAAACTGGCTCTCATGAAGTCAGAAATCACCAAATAACAGCACCTCAGTTTATAGCATTCATGAAGTATTTACAGAGCATAAGCATCAGACACATTTCAATGTCAATTGTATAAAAATTATTACAGTTTGTGGATTCATTCAGCATTGTTTACAATGTAGAAAAAAACTCGAGAAAGACCATGTAATAATACGGTGTGTCCAAACTTATGATCTATATATACACAGTCTATTCAAAAAGTTTTTATCCCCCGTTCACTTTTTTGCAATTTTATGTTGCAACCTGATACTACAGTCGTTTAATTTAATTTCTTTTTAATCTACACTCAGTACTTCCAATTAACAAAGTAAAAACAGGATTTTAGAAATGCCTGTAAATTGATTAATAAAATAAATATACTTATGTACTTATGCATTAAGACCATTTGCAACAACACTTGAAATTTAGATCAGGTGCCTGCCATTTTCCTTGATTATTCCTGAGATGTTTCTACACCTTGATTAGAGTCCTATGGTAGATTCAATAACATGATTTGGAAAGGCACACACCTATGTATAGAAGACCTTACAGCTAACAATGCATACTGTGACATAGCAAAAGGTCAAGGGAACTGCCTGCAGACCTTAGATACAGGATTATTGCAAGGCCCAGTTCTGAGGAAGGCTACAAAAAGTTGTGCAGTTTCCAAGAGCACAGTGGCCTCCATGATTTCTAAATGGAAGAATTTTGGCACAACCAGGACTGGTCTCCTGACCAAACTGACACAATCGGGGAGAACAGCCATAGTAAAGGAGGTGATCAAGAATCCTATGGTCACTCTGACTGAGCTGCACAGAGATCCTGGTTTTGAACAAAGTTGTAGAAGGACAACCATCACTGCAGCCCTCCACTACTCCACTAATCTGGGATCTATGGTAAAGTGGATAGACGGAGACCTGTCTTTAGTGCAAAACACACAAAGCCTTCTTGAAGTTTGCAAAAAAGCACCAGAAAGACTCTCAGACTGTGTGGAACTCTGGTCTAACCAAACCAAGATTAAACTGTTAAGTGTTTTATCTGGAGGAAACCTGGCTCCGCTCATCCCCTGCCAAATCTAATTCCATTCCAGCAGTGAACCATGGTGGTGGCAGCATCATTCTGTGGGAGGTGTTTTTTTCACAAGAGGGACTAAGTGGTTGGTCAGGGATCAGATATATACTCAAGGAAACCCTGTTCCACAGCGCTCAGAATCTCCAACTCTACAACGAGAACAATGATTTTAAGCACACAGGAGCAGCTTGGAGACAACTCTGTGAATTTCCTAGAGGTCTAGCTAGAGACCTGACTTGAATTCCATTGAACAACTCTGATGAGAGCTGAAAATGGCTATTTACCAACGGAGCTTGAGAGGATTTGGCAGAAAATGTCCCAATCCAGATGTGCAAAGCTTGACGCAATGTACGCAAAAAGACTGTCAAAACTGCTGCCAAAGGCGCTTCAGCAAAGTGCTGAGTGTATACTAATGGGAAAAATGATTTAAACAACTGTTGCATCAGGCTAAAACAAAACTAAATTGAAAAAGTAAAAGGTGTGTGTGTGTGTGTGTGTGTGTATATATATATATATATATATATATATATATATATATATATAATGTTTATGAATATATGTTTATGGAAATGAAGGGCAACACCAACTCAAATAATCTTGTTGCAACCGAGGTAATGTACCTTTTATTTGTCAAATCAGTTCTTTGTATTCCTTTATTTATTAACTTCCTTATTTTTCACTGTTCTTAGCAGTTACTCGGAAGCTTTTCAGTAGAATCAATGAATGTTTGATTGCATTGTAACGTTTAGATAATAGAGAAAGAAGAAGAATCCATTTGTGGACTGAAGACACTTCAAACCATGCTGTCACCAAGTCATGCACACTCCTTCCACACCTACCCAACTCTTAACGCCTTCCAAAAGATAACACCTCTGTCTTCTGTTAATATATTTACCGTACTTCTTAAGTCAGTTCAATGTCTATATTTTTATCTTTAAAATGAGAAGTGCTAGGAATGACAATGTTCAGACATATCCTGTCTCTCCCAGAAGGAATGAATCACAGAAGACCTGCTTAGTTAACATGTAGCGCACTGCTCAGGGAATATTACATGATTTGATGCATTGTATTGCACTTATACAAGCGGTATTGTGCCGTTTGGGATTCAACCTAAATATAGATTAAATGAGGACAAAGCTAGCCTACACTGGCCTATAATATGCTACAGTACCGCGCTGGCAGTGTGCCTGCATGCTCTCTCAACTTTCGACCGTCTTGTAGTGAGAATTTATTTATTCTATTGTATTAATTTTATTAATTATATTTAAAATTCATCTTGACAGTTGCTTTTTTACTGACTAAATTCAGCTGAAAGTAAATAATTTTTAGTCAACTCTCACACATTAAAGCAAGTAAGTTATTCATATAATATGAAAATGTATGATGTTTACCAATGAGCATGTCATTTAAGACACATTGACAGTTTTATTCAGGAAAATCTCAGAGTTTTCTCATAATTTCTAGCAGGCCAGCTTTCTTCTCTTCATGATCATCTCTTTTTCTTACTCTCTCTGTCTCTCTCTCTCTAAAAAAAAAAATTGCAGATGCCCATGGAGCAAATTAAGATAAAGATTTGTTATAAAATATTATCAAAGCCATGCTATTACAAAAATCAGATTCAAGAGTTCAACAGCTTTGTGTTATAACAGTCACAAATACTTTTACATTCTTTTTTGCGCTCATAAATCATATAACACGCACACATACATTTTTGATAACTGATAACTGTTGGAACATTTCAACTGTAAATACATAATAACCACAGTTTCTTAACTCCATTAGAAGATGGGAGTGAAAAGAGAGTGTAGTGCTCTTGTTTATAGGCAACAACGGACCACGCTTTTGGCTCTGCCATACAGTACCTCTGTAATGCGCTTGTTTTTAACACAAAATAGTGACTTCTGAGTGAGGAGATTCTTTAACAGTTTACCACGTTTCCCGTCACAAATAATAAAAACATTATAACCAACCAATCTAATAAATGTTATAAAGAAAAGATATGCACATTTGACTTTTTATTTAATTTATTTATTTTTTTGGGAACACCCTAGAGATCCATGTTAATTTTCAGAAAGTAAATTTGGTGACCTTTAGGAAATCATGACTATAAAAGTCTCAAGTCTGCCTGTTGGTCAGCAAACTCCTGTACTAATTTGTACAATTTTAAAAAACTAGTTCTCTGTTAATGTATAATATGATGAACAGCATCATGGTGGCTAATTCAGATAAAAGTCAGATCTCTTTTTCTTGTTGTCATATGGTGGGAAGTGTATAACTGGTAGACAAAATGACAAACAGGATGACACTCCATGATTATCTAGCTGAATGCTGAGGTAAAGCAATCACACCCTATAGGCACTGTCTGCTGACTTAATGCCTAGTGCCCATTAGAAAGTTCGAAGGTCCTGAGCCAGGCTGTGGCACATTGTCTCCAACATTGATTAAACCGGTCACTGGCAGGACACTTAATCCCATAATTCCATTTTTGGAGAAGTATGCTGCTATTTGAGTGTAGTGGCAAAGCCCTTGTCTGACCTGTGCAGGAAGCAGTAATTTATTTTAATCGAAAGACGTATCTAAAATTTCTTGCGGTTATTGATCAGAGATATTTTCTCTCAGGAAAGACTAAAAGTAGAGGTTCCTTTATTCCGGATTATTTTACCATGTTACAGTAAAGCTATGAAGGACTCTGCTAGCAGTGTCATTATAGTTTTGTGTGCGTTTGTGTTATCATCAGGTCAGGTAGCAGAATGCACAGCCATGAGCAACTGAAAATCTCTTCGCACCATTGTTACCGAAGTAGAACGAATGTCATAGAATTGTAGCCACATAGTTCCTCTTGTGAGACACTGCCTAATCCTGGCTTATTAAAACAAAAGTGAACATTACATTTCTATCAGCAGAAGATTGCTGGTTTGTGTGCATTGTTAATTCAGACAAATTTAGCCGTCCAGACTAAAGAGAACAAACACAAATGGACACGGAAAGAACAGTTAAAATTCTGCACAGACTCTATCTGAGCTCAGGATCAAAACCGATCCAAACCCCGGACCTACCCGCATGCACAGCTGTGATTGCTGTTGAAGAATAACTTGTTCATTCACCTTCAATAACGCTTGTGATTAAGAATGTTGACTATCCACAGTGGCTGGTGAACTGCTGTGTTCATTTCACGCCATGCATTTAACTCTGTATCACCTGACAGTGGGAGTAATTGTGCTGAAGAAGAGTTTTACTCTATTTGCGTTTAAGCAGTAGCCATTATTCAAAATCTTTCAACATCATGGGGCAGTCGCAATATTTGTGATGATGATGGTGAAACGTCTAACCTTCTGCCCTCATTACTCTACAATTTAAGTAGATTTCTCCCAATTTACTAAAGAGTCATTGTGGTTAAGGTTAATGCAGGGTGAAAAAATGAAGTAGCTTGTTGGATGCATCAAGTGACTCTTCACTAGTGTTCCAAGTTTGATGTCCTACTCAAATGTACAATGCTTGAGAAAGCTGCGGCCTTAACTGTGAGGTAGCAGTGTCTGTTGGCATAAAACATGCTCATGCACACAGCTTTCGGGGCTAATGTCCTCTGGCTGTGGTGGCCAGCTGGCTTACACCTCTTTAATCAGGTGTGAAACTTTCACTGGCTTTCAACATTCCTGTATTCACCCCCCCCCCTCTCTCCCATTCCATTTCCTCTTTTATGCTTATTTCTGTCTAGTTTCATGTTGAGTTATACCTTTTGACACATTTTCTTCCATATGGAAGTTGATGTTGTATAGCAAAATTAACCTTACACCTACCATCCCTCTCTCTTGCAAATTTTTCACTTATTATTTTTTTCCCCATCTATATCCGCTCTAGCCTCTTGCCATGGTAATTACTTGTTTTGCCCTGCTTTTACCACATGTGAGGCCAAGACCTAATTGAACCTCTTCATTGTGGAAGCTGTATGTAAATATGTGCAAGAAAATGATTTCTCCAGTAAGCAATCTGTGCAATCTGTGTAAAGAAGGAAAGGGCAGTGAGTTAGAGGCTTGGTCGAACTGATTTATTTAAATATGAATTTCTATATTATGTACACGAGCACTACACATACTATGTCATGGCAAATAGTGCATTTTATGTAGATATACAACGCTTTCATACTCAAGTGGCTGTAAGTGGACGTACCAGGCTGCCGTAGGTGGAGGGCTCAGTGCCCAGCGCCTGGCAAGCAGATCACTCCAGATGGGTTTCGCCACACAAGCCCTCAAGTCCTACTAAAGCACGGTGCCAGCGGACGACTCCAAATCCTCCTCAGTGTCCCATCTGGGAATAACTGCGGTGCTTATTAGCTCAGTGCAATTGTGATACAAACATTTCCTAAAATAGAAGGGAGAAATGATAAGGAAGAAATGTTTCTGTGTGGAGATTTTTAATTAGTGTGCGTGCGTGTGCGTCTGCGTGTGTGTGCGTGTGTGTGTGAAATAAAAAAAAAAGGATCAAGAAGAAGGCAGGTGTGTGATAAACTCCAAAGCTTGATTCTGTGTGTGCCAATTTGCATCTCGCAGCAACCAAGGTGGGAAATGATAAAGTGCAGTTTTTAATTCTGTTTCACACATACTACACCATCAAGGTGCTTTATAGCACTGTGAAATATACGAAACAATTATGGGCATGTTACATTCTACAAATATACAAATTTCTTTGCCTTGGTTTAGTGATTTATTTTCTATATTCTATGACAGTACTGGAGATTTCAAAACTGTGAAATAACACATATGGAATTATGTAACAACAAAAACAACAGTCAGTTGTTTTAAGACATGGAGGTCAGCCTTTCTGGAAAAGTTCTTGTAAAAACAGTATTGTCAAGGTGCAAAACACATTAAGCACCATGATGAAACTGGCTCTTATGAAGGCCATCCCAGGAAGGCGAGGCCAAAACTTACTTCTGCTGCAGAGATGTTCATTTAGAGTCACCAGCCTCAGAAATCACCAATTAACAGCACCTCAGATTAGAGCCGTTATGAAGGATTTACAGATCATGAGTGGCAGACACTGTACATCTCAACATTCACTGATCAAATGAGATTATTGCATATTTTGAATGCCTTCAGCATTGCTTTGCAATGTAGGAAGAAATAAAAATCATGAGCGATCATGGAGTTACAATGTGATCCTAAGCGAGAGTGTAGATAAAGTTTACTTTTGCCAAAGTCAATAAGATTTTTTTTTTTTTATCATTCTGTTGGTGGTTAAATGAAGTACTTGTGCATGTACTCATGCAATTAGCACAGGCTGCCTAGCATGTACTCCAACATGCTTAAGCAACATGGTTTAATCAAATAGCAATGGCCTCCCTTCTGGAGAGTGGGCTTTTTAGTTTTGTTACTGAGGCATGTGGTAGTGATGGAATTAGAAATAATACTGTCACAGATATATACAGTATAAATGTATATATATAGTTTTTTTTTTTTGCCCTGTTACCACATGTGCTTTTTTTGGAGAGGCATGAAAGCCACCATTGTGCATCACTGGTTTGTGTATGAGTGATTATGTGCATATGTGTCACTTGTCCCCTGAGCGGCAGCACACAGTATATGTGTGTTTGGTGTGATTTTTGATTTGCTGCTGTATGTTTGTGTCTGTGTGTTCATGTGTGTCTGCCTGTTGCTTTCTGCATGATACGTTGGCTTAAGTAGTGGAGTGAGAGCAGTCAGTGTATTGATTAAAGTGTATTGGTGCCAGAATATTTCTGCAGTCCTGGCAACACCCCCTTCTGTACACACTCCTGCTTATCAGAACAAGGAGCTTCCACTTCTTCCCAAGCTGTTCGTCTCTTCTTTGCATAAGAAACAAACAAACTCCTTTTGCTATTTTTAAATGCAATCCCTGATGAGAAAAAGTCCGTTCTTAATGTATTGAAAAGAGGTTGTAGGTTCTTGCAGGAAACCGTTTTTTTTTTCTTATTTTCTTTCTCAATTGCCTGTCACTGTCTTATCTAGGTATACATCTGGGTGTGTGGTAAATTCCCCACATGTAAAATGAACACCTCATGTAGGGCATGTGCCCACATGTCTGAAACCTATTGATGAGAGCACACAATGCTTTGAAGCGGGTGTTTTTTCCACCTGTAATGGCCTTCATATGCATGTAAGAGGAAACTTCAAAATGACTTGCAAGTGAGGACCCGATCAAAACATTAAAATACCTGATTGAGATGATGCTCAAAATGGCAACACTTTTTGTTTAATAAGATGTGAAGATGTAAAAATGATGATGCACTAATGTCAGAGATTCACAAAATTGATTGTGTATTTGTGATTTTTAAAATTTAATCTAGTGTCTCATTCACATGACTTCTTTTCACCACATTTGAGAAATTTATTCGTTTAAATGATGGGTTAATCAGATTAAACTGTGACTTTTAAAATAAATGTAAACTTGCTAGTCTAACTAAAATTATACTTAATTGAACTTCTCAAAGTTGGGCTAGCTCCCCCACATAATGCGGTTAGAAGTCGAGCTACTCTTATGTGTGACTCAATGAGGCTCAGAAATCGTCCTAGGCGCTCCACAGTTCCCACCCCGGGCTTTAACCCAGAAGTCTAGCAAAATGGGTAACAATACAGCGGTGTTATCCGCCCTCGGATAACACCATAAAAACAAGGGATAGTGTAGAAAACGTAAAGTTTGAGATGTGCAGAGCTGTAAATTTGACACATTTTCCACTCAACATGCTGCTCACTTCTAGCTACCTTATTTGGCAATTATTTGCTGTAATGTAATTGGTCAACCAGGAAAAAGGCCAAAACTAAAAAACTAAAAGTGGCTTAATGACACCTATCATAAAGTCGTACATTATTCAGTCAATATATTGATTTCCTTTTTTGTGCTAGTATAATGGGACAAGGACGGTGGTCTAATTAAATGGACTAGGTGAACTATAACTGTAGCTCATCTTAGGTGACAACATTCTGATTCTTTATGATGAGAATAGTTGTTTGGAGATGTGACCACGAGGGATTTTAGACTTTACATAGAATGTGGAATAATCTCATCTCATATCATGAGTGACAAGTCACAAACAAAACAGCGTTTGCATTAATGAAAACATTTGTAGAAATAATCAGAAATGTTTAGATTGTCTAGGCATTTCGGCCATTTAGGGAACAAATAAAAAAAACAACAGCTTGCCTGCACGTTTCTTACTGCACTTTACAGTATATTAATTCGGTAAGCCTTAATGCAAGATAAGTGCCCTGGTAAATGTCTGTACAACGGTTCTGATCCAATAAAACTGAAAATAAAATTTGTAATAAGTTACTTAAAATACTTAAAGATTTGATTGTACAGAATCAATTGCCAACAATTGATTGGAGGAACTCAATGAGAACTTGTGTGTTCTCATTTTACACTCACAGATGTGGTAATTTAACGCCAGTGTAGCTTACATGAACGAGGCCTAAAAAACATTGTGCTCGAATAACCTTGCTTAACCTGCCTTTATTATTTATTAGGAATATATATGAAATCTATTCTTAGTAGTGAACACCTTTTTTGTCACTGGATTGTACTATTCCCTAAAATGTGAGCACCTAGGGCTTTATCACTTTTCTAAATTAATATCAATGGAGAAAGAAAATCCTACAGGAGTATTAAAAGGCTTCTGTAAATTAATATCTCTAACAATCTGGCTCAGCAAAATGACAATTGGGGCCTCTTTGTATAATCACAACCATTTTCAATCATCCCTACACAGATAATTATTCTTGCTAGCTCATAATCAAACATTATGTTAATGCAAATCAAATACACTTTATTTTTAATACATTTGGGATTCTGCCAGTGCATTTAGATTTTGTGCATTGCTGCGGGTATTTTTTTTTTTTACTGAGTTTTAATTCTGTTTATATTTTTTTCTATTCATTGAGGGTACTGTGCCACCTACATGATTCCTTGTTTGTCAGAAGAGAAGGAGAAAGCTAGGTCATACGAATGATCAGTGATGCATTGTGTAATGAGTCAGATCTGGACAAAACTGCACCACTGCTGCTTTCACTCTCCCTTAGATCCAAGTGTCACGTGCTATTAATTAAACGGCCAAAAATAAAGCGATCAGACTAACAAACAGCACCTCAGCCAGATGGTACCCTGTTATTCGACTGTTCCCTTCATTCCCAACTCAGACTTGTTACACCAGGAATGTCATTATCTGTGTGTCTGTGTGTGTGTGGTGAGAGAGAGAGAGAGGTTGACATGGAAGGGCAGTGTGAAGTGCCATCATCCAGCTGACAGGTGTTTGATACTGTAAAAGCAGGAGAAAGCATGCAGGACTAAGGAAAGTGACCGATTTCCCCCATATAAACGTTGGACTAAAGCTTGTCAGATGTTTCCACTGGTCAGGTCGAGGCAGTGGTCTGGAATGCAGTGCAGCAAATATAAGGCAAACAATAATTAACTAAAATCAGTGCAAAATTAGAGGTCAAAGGATGTATTTGAGGTTTTGTGGCTGGCAACATTTGTATAGGGACCCACTATTCAGAACATTTTAAGGTTTTTCGTATTCTTAGACTTGTATCTGTATCCTGCCCTTTATATACTGTATAACATGCAGCTATTCAAATTGCCCTGTGTCTAGCATGTTCTAGATGTTTAATTCAAATCATTTAAAAGCTGTAACCCATTTTGTGCATAATTCTTAGTGTTTGTGCTCCATAATAAAATCTTACATAAACCAGTGGGGTCATTGGTGGCTCAGTGGTAGGTTTCCCGCTTGCAATGTGGAAGGCCCAGGTTCAATTCCGACCCAACGCTCAAACCCCAGCTACTGTCCCAAGCCTGGTGAAGTTGGGAGGGGTTGCGTCAGAAAAGGCATCTGGCGTAAAACCTGTGCAAGTCTTTTGCGGATCAGATGGTCCGCTCTGGCCACCCCTCGATGGGAGCAGTTGAAAAACCAGCAACTTGTAGTACACCTGTAGTGACTTGACTTAGAGCCAATCAGAAGGTTATGTGTTTCTTTTTGCATTGTGATTGTGTTGGGCCTTTAGCTGCAAAAGCTATATCATTCACAGGTTTTCAATCAAAGAAGAAATTATTTTTATCGTTCCACTCCTAAGCCAGGTGGTTTCTCCAATCAGTCAGTGAATTACAAAATAAACATAAAAAAATTTGTTCCCCTGTTTAAGCTCACAGCACTCATGTATTAATAAGTGTTATTAGGCATATTTGTGTGCATAAGATGAGGGCAACATCTGTGCGGTGTCATTGTTGTGAAAAACCTTGTTCTGAACTAAATAGATTTGATTTGAATATTTGAATATTTGGACTATGATTAAAATTTGAACACTTTTGTGTATGGTGATTGTGTGACAACACAGTCATCACGAAGTGTGTAGTGTAAAGTGTGAAGTGTGTGTTCCTTCTCAGTAGTAGCTTACTGATTGGGAAGCACAATGCAAGAAAAGGCTCTGTGTTCTGTTTGTCCAGATTCAAACTCGTGCTGCAATGGTTGGCTCTGTCCTCACTTTTAATCCTTAAATATAAAATGTTTTGGGGACAGCTTTTTTTTATTTAAATAAGGTTTGACTTGTTTTTGAAAGTTCCTTCTTAACTGCTCCCTCCAAGCTGTCTTTGTCTTGACTGCCCCTTGGCGTCATATGATCCATTGTGTGAAAGTCAGAGCTACTGTCCGAAATGGACGTTCTGGCTAAAAACAGGTTCATCACACCCTGTTCTTGTCTCATCTTGTTTGTCAGAGCCTGTCTCCAGTGGCAGGGTTTAAAAGTAGTGTGTGTGTGTGTGTGTGTGTGTGTGTGTGTGACGGGAGGGGTTTCCTAACAAAAATTGACATATTGCATAAATGCGAATAGCTGCAGGGTCATTAATAAGTAGAATAGGTGGACGTGTAATTCACTGTGGTCATGAAAAAAATGTGCTGTTATTTGGAAAAGTGTAAATGATTTCTTGGACAGGTTTGCCACTCTCTTGAAGTGTAATTTTTGCTAAAAGAGATATCTAAACTGTAGACCATTGAAAAATAATTCCATTTTATCTGACATAATGAAGAAGGGCCATTACATAAGCTGGGTGGATTTAGATTCTTTGTTGTATTTTATTTTGTTCTATTGGTATTTTGTTTGCTGTTAAATGTTGAATGGACTGTTCTTGTTTGTATATGAAATTGTTCAAAAAAACGTAATAATGACTTGTCCGGTGTATTTGTGCCAGATGGCAGATGCTGAGATGCACTTGGAAACCTCCTTTGCATTTCTGTCATCTTGCTGTGTTTCTGTCTCGTTGGCACTGCTCTGACATCAGAGGAGCAGAGGCTGGAGCCATAGAGATGACCGAAGGGAGGCTACAGTATGCTCATGACGCCTAACAGATAACTATCAGATCTGCTGTTCAGCAACCTATCTGAATAGCGGTGTTTGTTGTGTGAATGCTGATGAATGTGCTTTAATAGGGTCTAATAATGACATGTGCTTTCTGTACTTCCACCTCCAATATCTGAGGAAATATCTTTTATAAATGTGACTTTTATTAAACCAGTGTCATGGGTGATCCTTGTATTTGCATTTTTTCCTCAGTGAGGCATCTTGGTTTAAATTTTTTTTTTAAGATGTGTGATTTTATTAGTTTAGACAGTGCCTCTCCTTTCTTCTTTCCCAAGATCAAAGGCTCTGGCGGCAGCCTTCACTATCTTTACTTTGGTGCTTGATCATTCACCAACTATTTCTACCTTTACAAAGACGGGTAGGAATGGGGGCAGCGAGCTCAGTGGTTAAGGCATTGGACTACAGTTCGGAAGCTCCCAGGCTCAAACCTAAGTTCCCAAAGTTACCACTGTTGGGCCCTTGAGCAAGGCCCTTAACCCTCAACTGCTCAGATGTATAATAAGATAGAAATGTAAGTCGGTCTGGATAAGGGTGTCTGGCAACTGCATAAAATTTAGCCAGGGGTCGCTAAGTGGGTAAGCTGTTGAACTATGGTTTGGAAGGTCACAGGTTCAAACCCCACAACCACCAAGTAGGACGTTATGGGTAACTAATAGTGACAGTGAGTGTATGAATGTGTGTGCTTAATTGAGTCTGTATTTGTACAAAGGTAAGAACTATTTGCAAGAAAATATGTACTTTCCACCTCATTGGGGGTTACAGAAAATTTTGTACTTTTCTTTCCATCTTATAAAACACTCATGTTTGTAGCAGACAAAATATCCTGGTTTAATACTTTGATTAAAAGCATGGTCCATCTCTCTCTCTCTCTCTCTCTCTCTCTCTCGCTGTCTCACTCCCCCCCCTCTCTCTCTCCTCTGTCTATCAGTGCGTTTCTTTTTTCCTATGTCTCAATTGGAGCCAAAATTGGCAGGTCAGTGGAAGAGCAGTGTGTGTGGTGAACTAGACTAATCCCTCAAGAAAACAGCTGAGGCTCAGCCGTGCTTCTTCACCAGAGCCGACAGGACAAGGGAGCCACAGTGCTCTCTTAATGGACATGCCACGCACACACACTGAGACTGCAGCAAAGACTCTGCTTCTGATTATGGGAGTAAAATGGGAACCAAAGGATAAAGAGAGTTAAGGGACAAAGATACGGGACATGAAAGAGGAACAGAGAGTAAGTAAAGCTCATAAAGAGGAAGGAAAGAGAGGTGGAAGAAAAGAAGTAAAGAGAACATGGGTGACGTGGCTGTGAGTATACTATACTCCTGCTGAAGGAAAGAAGCACTGACTGGACATGCTCATGTGGATCATGGTATTCCTGTGTGTGTGTGTGTGTGTGTGTGTGTGTGTGTGTGTGTGTGTGTGTGTGTGCGCGTGCGCACATGTGTGTTTGCTGTACTTTTGTCAAGACATGTAACATTCCTGTATGCATACTAGGTTTTTTACTGCTTCCACTCTTCCTGCCAAAGCGGTGAATGAGTGAAAACTGTCACAGATCATAAAAGCTGAGTGTGTGCTGCGTGGAAGAATATATCCGCCCCTAGCTAAGTTGCATGTTCTAAATATAAAAAGTGGCATGTCTTTATTTACAAGCCCTAATGATAACTCTCAGGGTCTCTTTACCTCCCTCTCTATCTCTCCCTCTCCTCTCTCTCTCTCTCTCTCTCTCTCTCTCTCTGCACGCATTTGGAGTGTAGAGATAACATGCCATGCTGGACACATAAAAGTATAAAAGCTTTAGAAAGTGCTGTGCTTATCTTGCTCCAGGCCCAGCATAGAGGAGAAATGAGGGAGTGGCATCCCTCTCTCCCTCCTCCATCTCTTCCTCGGTGAGTGTTTCGTACGGCCAGAACGGACCAGAAGGAAGCGGCGGGAAACTTTTTCATACAGCTTCTGTGGGCTGCCCTACTTTCCGTGTCATTTCTGCCTTCTCTCCAATGTTTGTTTCCTTAACCAACTGTCAGAGGAAGAGCATTTTGAGTGTAGCTCTGAATAATACAAAGAGATTCCATTTATAATTGATGCGACACTGCAGGATGTGGCTAAAACTTTGGGAGGGGCTGAGAGAAGGGTGCGGGGAGGGGACAGACAGGGTTGGTAGGTTCGGAGGGATGATAAGGGATCAGCTTAAGGGATTTTGATTTGATGAATTTTAGCAGGTTCAGTGGCCTTATGATTTTTAATTATCAGACAAATAGGAGTAAATTCATATAGTGCGCATTTTGACTTAACATTCTACAGGCTTGTATGTTTGTGCGCACATTTCAGCCCACCGTGTCCTTAACTAAGCAATAAATGACAGTTGTGGCACTAGGGGACATTTTCACTTCATGTGAATAAAAAAATCTAATTAAAAAGTATGTGAAAAACTAAGATTTCCATATAGAGAAGATGTAACTACAGTAGTAGACAAACAAATTAAAATATTTGACAAAAATAGTAAAACCATGATGGGAGTGGAATGATGAGCATAGCTCGAATAGCATTCATGTTAACCAAAGTTGGACCTCTGAGATGACTTCTGATAGGATGCTGCTTGTTAAAACACTGGTTCTTATTTAAACAACGATATTTTCTTTAGTCTAACTAAATCTTTAGTTCTTCGCAAGGAGAAACTTAACATGATTTTAATATGTCACAGCATAACCTTAATTATTTTAACATCATGGTGGTTTAAGCTTTCCCAGTACCTTTTAAAATGGTACCTTTTAGTATTTTGTTAAATATTGATATGCCAGTTAGAGCCATTACGCTCATCCCTTTGCCCTGATAATCAGATTAATTGTTGGGGTCAGTAGATTTTGAGTCAGAACATGTTTCCCAGAAAAATCAGTTTAGAGGAAATTCTCTAGTTTCTGTTGTGGTTATTAAAAAACTAAAAATCCCCTTTTCCAATTGTGCTTGACTGATGGCACTTGGTTAGTAACCTAGTAACCCAGTGTAAATGTCTATCCAATGACGGAAACGTCAAGGCACTTTTGATAAACGCTCTGGATAAGAGCATCTGCCAAATGTAAGTGTAAAAAAAACTAAATACATGCCACCCAGCCATAGTCCTATCCGATCTTTTCACATAGGCAGTGTCTGTGCTTTTTAAATGGGGCGACAGGGGTTGTATATTAATTATAATTTTTTAAATCCTAAATCACTGGGTTGTGGTGAACTATACATCCTTTCTTCCTCTGAGGCTCTCTTTAGTTCACAGCAGGACACAACAACTCAGCAACACTTGCACAGTATCGATGTGATATTTGTCACGCAGAAATGACTTTACAGATCACTTATTAGCAGGCCTAAAGAGGAAACTGATTGACTAGATGATTAGATGGCATGTTGAGATTTTACCGTACAGTAGCTGTTGAGATTGCAGCTGTCTTTGGGCTAGTAAGATATAAAAAATTAATCTTATAAGGTCTGTTATTTTAAATTGGTCATACAAGTGCAATAATTTATCAAATAAAGTACAGTATGTTGAGTGCCATGATGAGTCCACTTCTGGATGTAGAGATCCAAGAAGTCATTTAGTCCACTTATGTGTAGGGCCGGTTCTGAGCAGGAGGTGAGGTCTTTCTCCTGGCTGTAGCTACACACCAAACTTTATGCATTATAAGATAATCCACAATCTACAAATGATTTTCCAGCAGGATTATGAGTGTTGGCAGGTTGGCACAGAATCAATGAATACCCCACCAACATTTAGAATAATGTCCCTTGTATGCTGTAAATGCCAAAAACCCATCTCTCTCTCTCTCTTTCTCTCTCTCTCTTTCTCTCTCTCTCTCTCTCTTTCTCTCTCTCTCTCTCTCTTTCTCTCTCTCTCTCTCTCTCTCTCTCTCTCTCTCTTTCTCTCTCTCCACTTCCTCTCTCCTCCCTCTATTCAAGTCCCTTGAGCTGTAGCCTTTAAACTTCTCTGAGCTAAATTTAGCCTTGACTGCTGTCAGAAGCAAGATATTTGACATAATGCAGAAAAAATAAGATAAAAGAATTATTTATTAAGACACAACTCTGAACTTCATTAATTTATGCCTTGTGTGACAGTGTGTAAGACAGATGTGTTAGCAGTATATATAAAAAGAAGTAAGGAAGTGGAAGGATCGACTTTCATTTCAGATGTCCATGTGCATAAGTATGTGCATGTGTGCCTACATGCATATGTGTGTGTGTCAGTCAGTAAGATTCATTTGGTGAGGTTTAGTGGACCATAGTCGCTGCCATTAATAATAAAAAAAAAAATCCAACACAGTCTTTGTAGGGACAAGCTCGTGCTCTTTTCTTTCTCCATCTTTGGTATGTGGTGAGATATAGTCCAGGACATCTTAAATTTTCCAGCCTTGTCTGCAAGCAAAGAGAAAGCTCCAGGACCAGAGTGAGAGCATAGCAGACTCTAGATAGCTTATCTGAGATTCTGCATTTGAGCAACACATTGCACTCTAATCTTGGCTAATCCCAACAACTTCATTAGGTTTATTTATATATATATATATAAAATACACACACACACACACACACACCATATTGGCAAAAGTATTTGCAGTCATATGAACTTAAGTAACATCCAATTCTTAATCCATAGAGTTGAATTTAATGTTGGTCCACCCATTGCAACTATAACAGCGTCACCTTGCTTTCCACAAGGTTTAGGGGTGTATTTATGGAAGTTTTTTGACCATTCTTCCAGAAGCGCATTTGTGACGTCAGACACTGGTGTTGGACAAGAAGGCCTGGCTCGCGGTCTCCGCTCTTTATCCCAAAGTTGCTCTATCTGGTTGAGGTCTGAAGCTCTTTCAGACCAAACTCACTCATCCTTGTCTTTATGGACCTTGCTTTGTGCACTGTTTGCCGTCATGTTGAAACAGGAAGGGGCCGTCTCCAAACTGTTCCAACAAAATTGAGAGCATGAAAATGTCCAAAATGTCTTGGTATGCTGAAGCATTAGGAGTTTCTTTTACTGGATCTAAGGGGCTGAGCCCAGATCCTGAAAAACAATCAGAATCTCATCATAATAGTCCCTCCACTAAACTTTACACTTGGCACAATGCAGTAAGACAAGTACCATTCTCCTGGCGACCGAATCGTATTGCCAGACAGAGAAGCGTGACTCGTCACTCTAGCGTCTAGTGGTGGCGTGCTTTACACCACTGGACCTTATGCTTTGCATTGGACTTGATGTACAGTTTGGAAGCAGCTGCTTGGCCATGGAAACCCATGCACTGTTCCTGAGCTAATCTGAAGGCCATATAAAGTTTGGAGGTCTATAGTTATTGACTCTGCAGAATGTCGGTGACCTCTGTGCACTGTGTGTCTCAGTACCCACTGATCCACTTTGTGATTTTTTTTGTGGCCCAGCACTTCTGTCGTTCCCAATTGCTTTTACTTTGTTATAATCCCACTAACAGTTGACTGTGTAACCAGGAAATTTCATGACTGGACTTATTGCATTGGTGGGATCTTATCACTGAGGTCCTGAGAGCGACCCATTCTTTCACAAATGTTTGCAGATGCGGTCTGCATGCCTATGTGCTTGATTTTATACACCTGTAACCATGGAAGTGATTTGGAAAACCTGAAATTAATGATTTGGATGTGTGTGTGTGTGTGTGTGTGTGTGTGTGTATACAGTGAGCTCAATAAGTATTTGATCACCCTGTGATTTTGCAAGTACTTTTACTTAGAAATCATGGAGGGGTCCACAATTCTCAGCATAGGTGCATTTCCACTGTGAGAGAGAACATAAAAAGAATAACCCGCAAATGGCGTTGTATGATTTTTTTAACAATTTATTTGTGAATTACTGTGTAAAATAAGTATTTGATCACTTGAGGAAAAAAAAATTAATATTTGGTACAGAAGCCTTAGTTAACAATTACAGAGGTCAAACGGTTCCTGTAGTTCTTTACCAGGTTTGCACACACTGCAGGAGGGATTTTTACATACAGATTTTCTCTAGATCTGTCAGGGTTCAGGGCTGCTGCTGAGCAACACGGTGTTTCAGCTCCCTCCAAAGAGTTTTTTATTGGATTTAGGTCTGGAGACTGGCTAGGCCACTCTATAACCTTGATATGCTTCTTACGGAGCAACTCCTTGGTTTTCCTGCCTATGTGCTTTGGGTCATTGTCATGTTGGAAACCCAGCCACAACCTATCTTTAATGCTCTGACTGAGGGAAGGAGGTTTTTGCCCAATATGTCACAATACCCTTTTAACCTCTCCTTAATACAGTGCAGTCGTCCTGTCCCCTGTGCAGAAAAACACCCCCGGAGCATGATGCTTCCAGCCCCATGCTTCACTGTAAGTATGGTATTATTGGGATGATACTCATCATTCTTCTTCCTCCAAACACGGCGAATGGAGTTAGGACCAAAAAGTTCTACTCTCATCTGACCACAGGACTTTCTCCCATGACTCCTCTGGATCAGATGGTCCCTGGCAAACTTCAGATGGGCATGGACATGGGCTGACTTAAGCAGGGGAACCTTCAGTGCGATGCAAGATTTTAAACCATGACGTCTTAGTGTATTACTGATAGTAGCCTTGGAAACAATGGTCCTAGCTCTCTTCACGGCATTGACCAGCTCCTCCCGTGTAGTTCTGGGCTGATTCTTCACCATTCTTAGCATCATTGATACCCCATGAGGAGAGATCTTTCGTGGGGCTCCAGACATTTTAATCATGAGCAGAGTGTAGCTGGACTATTTAAAAGCAAAATAACTGGTCTTTGAGGGTCAGAAATCTGGCTAATAAGCAAGTGATCAAATATGTATTTGACACAGTAATTCACAAATAAATTGTTAAAATATCATACAATGTGATTTCCTGATTTTTCTTTCTTCTGTCTCTCACAGTGGAAATGCACCTATGCTGAAAATTGTAGACCCTCCATGATTTCTAAGTAAGAGAACTTGCAAAATCACAGGGTGATCAAATACTTATTGACCTCACTATATATATATATATATATATATATATATATATATATATATATATATATATATATACACACACACACATACATTATGTGTGTGTATGTGTGTGTATATAAGTTTATTCATTTATTTATTTATTTTTGGGTGCCGCGTGTGTGCCTTTTCCAGATGTGTGTGGGTGTTCCTTCCCTGCTGTCTGTGAGCTCCTCTCACTGTAATTAGCCTGGCTCGCTTCAATAATGCATGACCTGACGATGAGGTAGCATAGTGTGCCTGTGTGTATGTGTGTGTGTGTGCATATGCCGTGTGCAGTGTTGGCATTTAGCGTTTAATCAGTGCCCAGCGCTGACAGTGGCCACTAATTGAAGGTTACGGGCAAACGGCAGCACTGACAGAGCAGCGGGCCATGCCTCTTCCCTCACCGCCTGCTCTGTAATCCTCGTCTGAAATCAATACCCACCCAACACTAAACAGACATCTACCAACATCACTGCTTGAGGAACTGAAGTTCAACTAGCAGTGTCTAATAAAAACATTAATCATACACCAGCACCATAGAGATGTCGTACTACTCCATGAAACATTATCATGGAATTAGCACCTCATAAACTAGAAACTACCTAGAAAGGTAGCTATTAGTATTATGCAAAACCTGCACACCCAGTGTAGGAATAAATGGATTTCCATATACAGTTTTACAGTTACAGTTATAGAGTTCAATGCTGCAACCCTGTGGTCTTAAAAAAGAAAAAAACACTTGCTATAAGACAAGTCTGCTCATTGCTGGTTATTATGGATTGGTAAGACAGTTCCCAGTATGTATAAAAGATCATTCATCTATTTTTTTTTTTTTAGCTTTTTTTATTATTTAATCGTAGGCATGTAATTGAAGCCGCTTCATTTAAAATGGTTGCTGTGATATATTTAATAGGCGGTCTCATATTATGTGTACAGCAAATGAGAGTATATAGATAGGGGAGAGAAAGCGAGAGAGACAGAAAAGAGATGCGTGACCTTCATGGACTTTATCCCATTTTATTTCGTCTTCTTCATAAAATTAATATTTTAAGTACATTCTTTTGCGTTCCATATCCATTCCGGAATCAAGCTGTAATTTGAATTCCAGGTCAGGGGTAGTTAATACAAAGTAAATAAAACCAGTCCTGAAGCAAAAGACAATCAACTGCAATTTGATGAACTAGATCAGGCTGCCACTCATACAGTACACCCTATTAATATTCTCTTCATCTGGGGAAAAGCACAAGATGTGCATACTTGTAACGCTGTGCTGTGTTACTTTGACTCCGGCCCTGAAGAAAACTCTGCTCTTTTCTCTTTCTATAAATGTCTGCTAACAAGTGCAGTTTTATGAAAAATGCCAGTGTTAATAGTATGCATACCATTTTGGCTTCCAGTGCCTGTAAGACAAACACTGGAGGCGAAGATGAAATTTATGATGCTAAGATGTGTGTGGTCTCTCTGAGCATCATGGGAAATGCGGTCTTTTGTCAGTGACGAAGTGAGTTTGTAGAAACTGCTGTTTATGCATGTTTCTGTGTTTGTGATAGGCGTGGGCGAAAGAGAGAGATAGAGAGAGACTGAATTATTTGAGTGTGGGTGTATCGCTCTTGAGTGCACAGTTTTGTTTCTACACACACATTTGCATGCTCATACACACTTGTATGTACACTCATCATAGTGACTCACAACACAAAGCCCTCAAGCTTACTTGCTTGAATCAGCAGAGTTTGACAAGGAAACACTTTGCGCATGAAATGTTGTGCAGTTTCACAATGTAGAAATCTCTCAGTTTTAATCAGGAATCAGTATTTATCCTCTGCGAAAGCTGATTTGCTTCACTCGACAAGGTGGAGCTCATAAGAGCCCTAGGGAAGGTCAATAACCTTTGGTTTCTCTCATGTATTTCTTAGTAAGGTGACCTCGTTGCTCTAACAAACCCAGATCCTGCTTTCAATTATTTACTTAATAAAAAGCTGCATCTGCATGCAAATGAATTATTTAACCTTAAAATACGTCTCTTCCAAGGAGAAGAGGGGAACAAATGAAGCATTCTCTGTTCCACTGGGACCGACCCCAAATGCATCTAAGATGTTAGGCTTGTCAACATGCAAAAGCTGTGAAATGCGTTTCCCCTCTTAGTGTTCAGGAAATTCACTCTGGGAACTGTGCACACAATTGTTTTGCAATTATATCTCCTGTGTAGACATATGTTCCAACCAACAGTGGGTAAGCATGGTCACATGATTACTGTCTACATTCACGTCCTTCTGTGTTTTAATTTTAAATGTGTGTGTTTTCTGTGTTGGATTTGGAGCAGTGTGTGAATGCAGCAGCAGCATGCTGGGCGAGATGCAGAGTGCTCCCTTCGCTAGGCCCATTACAGGCCCTAATGAGCAGGCCTTTGCTCACCCCCCCCTTAAGTGCTTCTCTATTGATTAGAAAGACAGAGCGTGAGAAGGGAGGGGTAGCATGAGATGACATAAGTAGACGGCCCCAATGTGTCTGGACTCTTAATGGACTGCTCCATAATCTCCCTCTCATTCTCTCATGCTCTCATTTGCTTTCTTGCGCTTTAGGTATCTCAACCCTTTCGAAACTTCTCTCATACACACATCTTGTGGTTTATCTCTCTCTCTCTCTCTCTCTCTCTCTCTCTCTCTCTGTTTTTTACACTGGAATATTTGGTTTGCTTTTAGTTTGATGTTACTCTCTTTTCTCAGATTATCTGTTTTTAACAGTCTTTCCTATTTGATTAAAGCATGACCACAGCATCATGCATATAAAAGAAAAAACTCAAGGTCTGAGGGATGACTTGTATGAATTAATTCGTACCATGCCCACTGCCCCACTAACCAGCCTATATATTGGAAATATTGCTTTGTACCAGTGTGTACATATTGACTCTCCAGTACAGTAGGTTGCAGCATGCACCTAGTGAGCTGCCAATAAACACACATAGAAGAAGGAAGTCAACCTTTGTGCTATGCCTAATCTTACTAATATTTTAAAAGAAATGTAAAAGGACTGCATCATGACTTTCTAATTTATCAGCTTTGGCTGTGTAGTTTGAAATATAGGGTCCCGTTCACATTAGGGCCCCGAGATCTTTTCCAGGAACATTTGAGCCCAAAGTCCGATTCATTTTGATCAGTGAAAATACAATTGTTCTGCGGTTGGGAACCGCTCCCGAGTCTCGAGAATGATATAGCATACTCGGGCGTGACTCGAATTCAGTGTGGAAGCAACTGCACCTGAGAACAGACGTTTATCACTGTTTAGACGTGACGTCATCAATACCAACATTTTCCGAAATCTTCATGTGTGCATAGAATGCAACAATCTCATCCTCCTACCTACAAATCCATAGCCGATTAAGTAGAAGGCAAATGATAGCTTAACACCTTTTCAAAATTAATAATGAGCATAGTGGGAAAGTTAACTTCTTTGTTCTCTTCTTCTTTTGTGTTTTACTGCGGCTTACAGACCAAGTAGGTGCATACTGCCACCTGCTGTATGGGAGCGAGTAAATGCGCAAGCGTGGCCGAGAATGAAGACCAAAAAGCAATGTGATTCAACCATTTATAGTAAGACTGTCACATGTTGCGTGCACACAAAGATTTCAGGGGAGAAAGATGCATCGATGACATCACATTCCTAACAGTGATCCATTTCTGTGTTCCGCTTACGTATTTAATTCGAGCGGTGTTCACCTTTTCATGCTGATCCATACCCAGTCATGACATAGGGTGTTTACATGTATGGAAACATACCGAACTTTCGGAACCCGTACACGGCCTGTAGTTTGAAAGCATCCTTAGACATAAATGGACAAGAAAAGTACCACAGTTGCATTTAGTTGCAAAAACAAAAGTGTTCTTCTGTAATTGGGGAATAGTACATATAATTATAATTAAAACTATATGGTTGCCAAAACTTTTTATATAAAATGCTGTTTATTGCTGAATATTGCACTTACAACACATTGGTCCGTTTGCGTTGTGTGTGGGTCTTATTTCCTCCCATGCAAGGCGCTATTGTGTGTATGCACGTCTGAGACTCAATCACCACAGGGGGTGTCTGAGCTACATTGCATACAGTATGTATAGGACCCTTGCTAGTGGCTGTAAGTTGGTGCATTTTTTTCTTCTTTGTCTACCGTGCACTGTATAGGATTGAATAGAGTGGACCTAAATACTGTTAATGGTTCAGGGGTGGGGATGTGTGAAGTAGGGGATAGTGGAGAAGGATAAAAAGATGAAGTAGGAAGATGTGGTTGGAAAGTGCCTTTATCCAGCAACTAGTACATCACTGCTTTCGATCTGCTTACAGCACAGAGAGTGAAGTCTGCAGCTGTTGTTCAGAGTATACCCACTCTACATCTTTTTTTCCCTCTTAATACAAACATTTAAAATCCACCTCATCTCACAATGGTATGTCTATAAACAGCATTGTATTTATGGAGCTGTATCATTTGTTGATGTCATTATTCTAAACGATCAAATCCTCATCATTCCCAGAAGAACAATTACATGCAGACATCAGGGGAAAATAAGTGAAGCAGTCCTGGTTGGTATCACAGCAACCAAAGATCCTCCCACAGCAGCTAAATCAGTTTGTAAAGCGGGAAAATGCTCTAATCCTGCATTCCAGAATCCTATTGATTCCATGGGTGAGTGCAGCAGTGCTACTTCATCTGGACCTACACTGATTTTGTATAATAGCTTATAATTTATTGAGTTAGATTTTCCAGTTTAAACTTAGCAGTGCAAGCTCAGCATGTGTACTGAGTGCATAGAGGTGTCGCTTCACTGACTCGTAGGTTTGCACGTTTGTTTTAATGGAAAAATGAAGTGTGCGTGTGTCCATGTCCGTGTGTGTGTCTACAGTACTCATTTACCAAGTGGTTGAGCACATGTACTTTCTGCTGCTGCACTGCTAAACACAAATACACACAGGGTGGAAAACTACATTTGTATATAGGCAAGCTGTACTTATGGATCCTAAAAAACATATTAGACATATTTTGACCATAATTTGTTGTGTCAGTTCATTATACTGTATTTTTCTTTATTGTGATTAGCTGGGCTTTTTATACTTTTTTTCTCAATTCAAATGTAAAATTCAATGATCTTATATTGGAATTCAATGGTCCAAGACAAACAACTGTTTAGAGTTGGTTTTGTATTAAGTGTATCTGTGGAAAAGGCTGCTTCTCCCAAGTTTACATGAAGTGTGTGTGTGTGAGCGGGTGTGTGAGCGGGTGTGTGAGCGGGTGTGTGTGAGAAATAATTGACATGATTGTGTCCAATAATTTTCTATTATTCTTTTCTTTTTCTTTTTTTCAGACTGTGTGTGTGCGTCCATATGTGTGTTGCAGGCTCATCTGTACTCCATTAGTCTCTAAATGTAGTCTGTATCCTCCTTGGCAAAAAGTCTGTCATTCTTTTGCTCATTTGTTTCAGTTCTCCAATCCATCTCTAACTGGGTTTTCATTTAAATGTTTCTCAATTTTAAAACATCTTTATTTTCAGAACCTTTTTTTCTGATCAAGGTTTGAATCCTTTTTGTTTAAATAATAAAAATAAATAAGTAAATAGTAGTAGTAATAATACAGTAATAATAATAATGAATTATTTAATCTGTTTAAACAGTGCACAAAGGTCCCCTGTGGTCATTTGCACGTTTACATATGAGATGTGATTTGATGCAACTCAGTTTTTCCAAAAAAAAAAAAATTCTATCAGGCTTCTTCACATCTCATCATCATGTCATTGACCTTGATAATAAAAACACTTTTTATTTTAGATTACAAGATTTACTTCTTCTTTTTCTTCTTCTTTTTTTGGCAAAACGCATTAAATAAAAAAGTCCATTAAATTAAAATCCACATTGGTATCTCTGACATCATCAGCACGTCAAGCGCCCACTGCATCAGTTCACTGCAAAGTTTACTAGCACTATTACAATTTCTGTTCAGTTGAGGTCTTGTGTACAATGCAGATCTTGTAGTCTAGGTGACATGAAGTGAACTGGCACTTGATGGGATGAGTGTGATCTTACTGCGAAAGTCTATAGAGTGTCTTCCTGGCCTTTATAGAGACACCTTCTCTAAATAAGTTTAGTGTTTTTATGTTTATTAACTTCGTCCTATGTTGAAATACATCAGAAATCGAGCAGTTGATGAGGTTGTGCTGGCTTCCACATAAAATAACTTTTGCGATATTAAGGTCTGCATTAAGCTGCATCACCCTGTCCCCCTTCACCTCCAGTGTCCTTACACACTCATCTCCTGCACTTTTCCCCACAAGTGCACATTGTTCTTCAGGAGATAGAGATGACTTCATACTACCAATTACTGTGCTTGAGTTAAATTGAGCTTATTACATACTTGAGAAACTCTTTCTTTTTTTTCTTGCTTCTGCTTGCTCACTTACTTCTCTCTTTCTCTTTCCTGCATCTCTGCTTCTATCCCTTCATTCCTTCCCTTGTCCTTCAAATGTATACTAAATGTATAGTTTCTATTATACATGCTATAGGTTTGGAATGGAATCTTCACATAGAGAAGAATGCAGTTTTATTAAAGGTTTCCCCAATGAAGTGAATCATGGGAGTTCTAGCTCAATTAACTGTAAAATATTTTTACAACAATGTTTTCTTGCCACATTTAAGTTTTTTCTTTAGTGGTTACATTATAGTTTTTTTTTTAATTATTGCGAGAGCAAATAAATAGACACTTTCTGTGAAATATCTTCTTTTGTAGTGTACCGCCAGCTTAAAGCATTTGCTTTCATGGTTCTTTCCCATATGACACGGAAGTGACACATTCAGTTTCTCTGAATAATAGCTCTAGGTTTTCTCAGGGTTCCCTGGTTTTATCCTACCCTCCAGTGGCTAAAGCATAACATTGGCTGAAGCTTAGCTGGTGATGTTAAATTCGGGTGCATGGCTGGTAGGAGCCCCTGTGACCCATACCAGGATAAAGCATTTATCTAGTGTTTATCTAAAGATGAATAAATGACTAACAGCACTGTTAGATATATTACATTTATTGCAACATTTAACACCAGTACTTTTTGGTAGTTGGAAGTATACTGTATGAGGAAAAAAATGTGTGAGGGAGCGTAGACACGATAGAACAATAGTACTGACAGGCACAAAAAAATTTTATTCAGTTTGGCTGAGGGGGTTTGGTTTGGTTTTTATGAGCAGGATGATGAATAGTTAAATATACAACATCTGGTCCATTGTTATATAAATAAGACAGTTTGCTTTGGTAATGAACTTCAGCTTCCATATGTCAGGTACATCAAGTTTAACCATGGTCTAATTAATGTAGTAAATGTTGAACTAAAAATCTGATATTGTTTTATGGAAATATTGCCAATACTTATACAGGCAGCACATAAACATATACTCCTAGTTGGAGAGATGCAGGATGGCCTTAATCTCACCAGAAAAGCAAGCACAGCACTGCACATGAAAATAAATGGCAGGCCTCAGCATACGCAACAGAACTCGCATACCACAGTGGAGTGTTGCTGATATGGACAGACGCATCTGCTCTCTCAGCTTATAAATTGTCTATTTAATTCATCATGCAGGGGGAAAAGAAAGCAAGAAAAAAAAGCACCTTTTTCTGTTCCCTGATTATGTTTAACATGAAAAAACAGCAACCATGAAGTGAAGCCCTTTTTGGTTTTCTTCTTTCTTAAGAAATGTCTTGTCAGGATATAACATTTGTTCTCTATTAAACATTACAACAACCGTTTTGTCTCTGTGAGCTTTCGAGTAGGTTTTTTAATAGCCTTACAGACATTGGTGACCTTAAAATCTGCATCTTGATTAGGCCAAGTCCATTTTTAATGTCGTCCTATTAACGTGTATACAATGCAGGGAAAGGCTATGCTATGCCTCCAGAAGCATGGAGGGAAGTGAAAGTTAAAAGCATTGTGCCGCACACTGCAATAAATACGTTAGTATAAGCAGAGGTCTTAATATCAGCACTGCACCATGTGTCACAGGAATATTATGTTGGTTGCTCATGGTGGGCGTGGTCCCCTGATGATCGGCACTTTGGAGGGGGTGATTGAGGTAGCACAGACGCCTGGTGTACCCTCTGGGTTTCAGGGCCTGCCATTAGACCACAACCGGAGTGCTCAGCGGTCTAGCAGAATAACAGCTAAATATTTCATCAAATCAATAATTCAGCAGCTGCCATGGGAGGCAAAGAGCAAACGAGTGGAGAAGATGATGGTTAGAGTGAAAGAGAGAGAGATGTACAGAGATGGAACGACAAAAGAGAGTTGAGGAAACTGGGGTAAAGTGAAAGAAGTGTAAGATGAGAGAATGAGATAATGTAAAAAAGAAGGCTGGAAGATGAAAAGAGAATGTGACAGAGAGGTAAAAGATAAGACAAAATGAGGAAGGAATGAAATGAAAGATATTGAGAAGGGAGAGCATCAAACCCGCAATCGCATTTCCCAGGAAAGTCACGGTAACCATAGGAACTGGAGCTGACTGTCACATGATGCGGAGGAGTGGTGAGCTAGCGGGGGAGGGAGGCTAGTTGTGCGAGAGCGAGTGACAAAGCGAAAGAGAGCAAAAGAGGGATGATCATCCAGATAGGCAAAGACAAGACTTTGGTTTCTTTAATCCGGTTTCCCTTGAAAGGATATGTGAAGCCTTTCTATCAATTGTCACATCTGATTCCAGTGTGTGACATGAAAAAAACGTGTCCAGTGTGTGACATGGGGGGAAACGAGGACCTGGTTAAACATGAGTAGGAGATCTGCTGTAATGAGATTTTGTGGAAACAGAGGTCTGGCCTTTTCCTCTGAACATGTGCAGTATTGACTGTGTACACTAGCCAACACAAAACCATCTCTTGTTTCAAGAAATATTAATAATGTCTATAGTGTACAACAATCTATTCTATTGTATTTAGATCACTGAATCGATCTTCTGCCATCCCTTTGGAATATGATGTACTGCATCATATTACTTTGCATCCTTTTATATAAAAAGCAACACTGGGTTTGTTCCATTCAAATTTTGCTATAAGTTTTTTTTCTTTTTATTTGTGAATTTTTCTGATGCAGGTTCTTTTTTTTTTGGAAAAGATAGAAATAGGGAATTGGAAATAAAGGATTTAAAAAGCAGCAAAAATGCACAACCTATAACAATTATCAACCATAATAATAGAAATAAATAGTTATCTACCATTGATGTAACCCTGAGTTAAAATTTATATACTTTTGATGTAATCTGAGGTCATGTTTAACATGGAAGCAGTGGTAAACTTGGGGAAAGCACAAAAGAATGATGCCACATTTAGTTTATATAAGCAGCAGGCAGAGATAAGCTCCAGTACTTAATTTAATGGAAATGTAAATCATACCCCATGGCATAATGAAGATGAATCTCTTTCATTTTAGAATTGTAATATGTATTCCTTGAATCAAATCATATTGCTGAGTGTTTACAAAGGCAATAGAAACTGTTTAATCTGAAATGCACTCACTAGACACTTTATTAGGAACACCTTTGTAGTACTACATAGGACCGCCTTTGCTTTCTAAAACAGCTTTGGTTTTTTATAGTACAGTATGCACTCTACTTAAGTAATGGAAGCATTCCTCTGAAATTCTATTCCATGCCTTTAATCTCTTGCATTTTTCCCCAAGGTACTAAATTTAGATCTGCTGATTAAGTAATTTGATCCCATTGTCGTGTTCATTAACTTGCTGGAAGTTGCCATTATAGGATGGGTAAATTGTGGCTGTAAAGTGATGCACGTGGTCAGCAACAATACTCAGTCAGGCTGTGGCATTTAATCAATACTGGATTAAGGAGGCCCAATGTGTGCCAAGAGAGTATTTCATGTGCCATTTAACCATCACTACCCATACTTGACTAAACTGTTAAAACAAGGTTGGGTCTACGGTGTCATGTATGTTGAAAGTAAGGAAAACCCGACATCATCTGCTTTTAGAACATATTCTACCTCAAGGCTCACCTTGTTCTTTATTCAGTGATGCTGTCCAACTTGCCAAATTTGCTTATTTGTTACTGTAGACCTCCTGTCAGTTAGAACCATTTTTTTCCATTCTTTAATCTCTATAATTACATAATTAAGAACTGCTGCTAAATAGATATTTTTTTGCTTTTTAAATTTGAACTATAGACTTTTGCTGAATATCTCAGTTTTCGAAATATTCAAGAAACCTATTTAACACAAACAACCATTTCACAGTTAAAATTACTGCTGTAAAATTCTTTTTCCATTCTAATCTTCTTTGTCTTTTGGCTGTTCCCTTTCAGGGGTCACCACAGCGAATCATCTGCCTCCATCTAACCCTATCCTCTGCATCCTCTTCTCTCACACATACTAACTTCATGTCCTCTCTTACTGCATCCATAAATCCCCTATTTGGTCTTCCTCTAGACCTCCTGCCTGGAAGTTCAAACCTCAGCATCCTTCTACTGATATATTCCCAATCTCTCCTCTGAACATGTCACTCCCAAAGAGAACCTCAACGTCCAACTCTGCCGCCAGTCCTCCTGTCTTCTGCAGCTAACCTTTTTCCATTCTAATATTTGATGTAATCTTTAACTGAAGCTGATTGTCTGATTTAATAATTGCACAAATGAGCAGGTTTACAGGTGCTTTGAATATAGAGACCAGTGTTATTTAAATGCCTGGAAACACTGGACGTTTAAGCTAATTTGATGTTGTAGAACAGATACGGATGTGTCCAAAATTTGTTGGAATTGATCTGTATTTTTTTCCAAATTATTGATCCTAAAAAAGAGCTAAGGCTCCCACCTCCCAATAAAACCCATGCCTAAAAGAATGTCCTAGTAGAGTAATAAAAATCATTGCACCAAAATATGTAGATGGTAAAATCTGTAGAATATGTTCTTCACATAACTGGATTTAAAAGATGTCCAACAATGTAGTATATGTCTAAAACTGTAACTAGTTGGTTTCTATTCATGCTGACATTGGTATTGTTGAAAATTCTAAATGATCATCTTTCAGAAGGATCTTGGTCAATAACATTCTGCTGGTACTCAAGGTTGTTTAAAAATATTCTGACTGTAAAATTAGTCTATTTCAAAATGTATCATCATATTTGCCATTCGGTATGTGACATGTACTATGGTTTGCTATTTTTTAAGTTTGGATTTTAAATTTGGCAAAATAAATTTAGTCAGATAACCGTGTTTAAGAAAAACATGGTTGGATAGTATTTGCCATGTTTACAGTCAGAAAGCACGCAAATAAATCTCCACACTTAAGGAACTTCTGTCAATTAGACATGCTATGGAAATACAAATTGTACAGCTAACAATATACTGTAGGTACTGTTATCTTTCTAAAAAAGGATGATGGGGTATGCAGTTATAGAAAAGGCATCAGCAACAAGGTGGTATAATTTGGGCCTCTGCAGAGCTGAAGTTTAAGAAAATGTCCTATATTTTATTATTTTGCACTATTGTTTATTTTGTGAAAGGTTTGCTAAAAAAGTTGATTACTGTTATCATGTACAGTTATTAACACACATTCCCTCACTAGCCTCATTGTTTCCTCTTCTGTCCGATCAGTTTTGAATAATTAAGCAGCAATGTGTTGTGTAATTGACAGTATATTTAAGTTTATAGCCCTGTACATGCAGTCACTCACTATAATAGTTTTTTTCATTTGTGTATTGTATTAATTGAAAGTATATGAATTGTACATAGATGGGTAAATGCTGCAGAGAATGCCACATACACAGATGATGGTATGAAACTTGCTCTTGTCAATAAGGTTGGATTTGAAATGACTCGAGCTGTTATGGCCAGACCTGGCAACCATGGTGCTGACGAAATGTGGTCTGTGGTAATGCTTTAGATACATGAATGTGTCTTGATTGACTATTTGTGCTTGCCCAAGGTAGATGTCAGAACTAAGCCTGAGCAGGTCCACCGTGTACAATACTGACATTTGTGATACTCTCACACATGTTTATGGTCCAGTAGCTAATTATATGATTTGTGGTGAGGCGGTCAGTTAGGGGCCATCATTTACATTTAGGCATTTGGCAGATGCTCTTATCCAGAGCGACTTTCAAAAGTCTCTCTCTCTCATCAAGCTCTCTAACTATAATCACTGCAAATTCATTCTGGCTAACATATGAGTAAAGTCACCTCTAGTGCTTTTGTTCTCTACCCTCCCAAGCCAGCCATTTTCTTTTTGATTTCCAGTTCCTTTAAAACTACATCAGAACATGTTTCTGTAGAGAATGGGCATACTATACTGCCTTATTCATTTTCTAAGTGCTTGACCTGTATCAGCACCCTTAATTAGCTTGTCCCTCATGTGGGACTAGATCTTAGGATCCTCTGTAGCTTTATTGAGAGGGCAGCATCAACTGTGACAGAGCAGACTTGTTGATGAGGATTAGTGGTGTAACACTGAATAGATTCTGTAATCATTGACTGAAGAGTTTTGGTGCAGTGATTACATTGTTCATGGACTTAAGCATCTTTTTAAGTGGAGGATTTTAAGGTTTTGTTAGAAACAAATCACTATGAACTAGGGCTCAGCAGATAATATACATTGGTGACAAAAATCAATAATCAAAACTGCTCTCTCAGCCTCTCAGAGCATCAAAAACTGTCAACGAATTAAATTATCAATTAGTTGAGGACATCATCATGCTCGATTGTCATGCGAACTATGAACATTCTGATATGTAGTTGTTAGACTTACTTTAGTGAAGTGACACTGCATCCACGCATTGAGATCCAGTATGAGAACCTGGATTTCATTTTATTATGAATGCACAATTCTGTAATGACCAGTATGACCTCTGATGCTGATCTGGTGTTACAGACTTTACTGATGTCTCTGTGGAACTAAATTTCTGTCCTAGCTTAGAACCGATACATATGAATACAGAAGGAAAATGATAGCCATGAAGACTGAACTGAAATCTCTGCTGGCCTGTAAGTGCAGTCAGCCTCAGATTGGTTTTCATTGGAGACATGTGCTTCCAGGAAACTGAGAGTAATATCAGTTCCATAGTGCAGCAGTAAAAGTAGCAACTGATTTTGTGACAATATTGAGTTTTTCAGCACATAACAGAATCTAAATAGGGAGTATATCAAAGATCATGGGATAGGTTGTTGTAAAAGCTCTCACGCCTGAGGCCTGAAACCTCTCACGCCTTGAATAAATGAATGCTGATGTAGGACAGGCCCCATTCTGTTTGGCCTACGCTTGGCTCTTAAAGAGCTGCTACATGTTTCATTAGGGCCTGATCACAAATTCAGCAGACAATCACATGCCTGATTCTTCTGTTCCTTCAATGGCATGCTGAAGAAAGAGGTGCAGCAAGTGTCGTGACAACCTTCCTGCAAACCAGGACATTCCATTTCCTTGAAAAAAGGCATAGTAGTCACAAGGTTTCATAGACAAACAAAAAACAAATCTGTTAAGATCACTCCTTAGTGAAATGGAAAAGTAGTTATTTGTTCTACACTGGTTAGGAGGACAAATAACCTAAATTATTCCATGTTGTTGGCCAGAATTTCACAGTAACAACACTGTTAAGTTTTAATCACTCAGTTACAGCCTACACGGTTACTATTTATAGATGTTAAAAGCACCTTTATCGCACCTTCGTGTTTTTGTTAAATTATGTTTGCTGACCCTGTGAGTGTATTACAGTAATTACACCTTTACAGTTGCAGCTGTTACCGTTACTGTAGTTCATAGAACATGCTAGTAATGTGTGTGTGTGTGTGTGTGTGTGTGTGTAAGAGAGAGAGAGAGAGAGAGAGAGAGAGAGATAGGAGTTCTAGAAGGTTTAGTCCTGCTGAGTTCAGAGGACCTCCTCCCAAAGGTCACTCTCACCAGGGGAGGAGGAAAGGGAGCCTCACCTCAGCCAATCACGCGGGCTCCTGCTGACCATGCTCACCGCCTGTGGCCTTGCTGTGGAGATGGCTGCTTTATCAGAAGCTGCTGACGAGTCAAACGATGGACTCCATTTTGGTCCCTATAAAAGAGATTAGAGCAATGGAATTGTCATATTAGAACGATGTATCGATCACGTCAAGATTAATGATCATTTATTCAGTAAGAATTGTATGATTCCACGCCCTTCCTGTCATCCAGTCCTTTCTTTTAGTGTTTTGATGGTCCAGTTTTTCTCACACGGAACAATGGATGAAGCAGAGTCTCCCGACTCCCCATCCTCTCTCTTTTCTTGCCTTGTATTGTGAGGCACTCAACCCAATCCCTTTTCCACTCTCTCTTTTCTTTGGTGTGTTTCTCACACTCCTTGCATTGGTCTCTGAATTCATAGTTGGATTTGTGTAGGGAGGCTCAACCCCTTGATAGCAACCCCTTGAGGGCTGTTCTCATCTTTGCATCACAGAGAAGCTAAAAGCTAAATGCTTCCTTCATAGAAAGAAGGTTTAGGGCTGTACTAAAGTGGAACAGCAGAAACAAAAGAAAGCGTTGCTATAAAGCTGAAAGTGTTATTGACTGAGACCCCGGAAATGTGAGTGGTAGTTACTGGAAGAAGGAAGTTAGGCAAAGGTTTAAGAGGTGATTAGGAAAAATATATTATTATTATTTTCCTTAAATGGTGTATACACACACAGTTAGCATTGACTATATGAGCTAAGAACATGTGTGGATTTTATTCTTCTCCTGTCCAAGCCCTTCGAGCTGTGTACTGCAGTAACTTGGAACCTGGGATTTGGTTGGCAGAGATATCCAGCATTAAATCTAGCAAAGCGTGTAAATAAAATAAATAACATAATTTAGCAAAAAAAAAAAAAAAAAAGGAACCGAATTCCTGTTTGTTTCCTTTCTGTGGACTTTATAATACATATCAGACCAGAAATAGTTTAAGACCTTTTTGTAAATGTATGTTCATTTATGTGTTGGGTTTATAGCACAGTATGGGCTGACAGGAAGCATGTGAAATTAGTGCACTAGAAAAGTAGTGCCAGGGATCTCTCTCTCTCTCTCTCTCTCTCTCTCTCTCTCTCTACACATGCACAGCACGTTCTTGGCTTTAATTGCCTTAATTCCTGGTGCTACCTCTTCCTTCTAGTGGGACTCGACACAGAGCATTACCGTTCCCAGCAGCCGTGCTAAAAGGGCAAATGTGTAATGATGTTTGCTAAAAATCTGTTCTAAGCTCAGCTGTCCCTGTTCTTCTACTGCAGTAATCTTGATGAGCAAAAGGCCACACCAGATCCAGCGTCAGTGGATCACTATGTGCTGTACAGTGTTAAAACCTTGCCCTCTTTACTGTCTGAAATAGAACAAGATGTGTGACGTGGTGCCCAGTGCTGAGACTGCTGTTCATTGTAACTCAGTCAGTGCTGCCTGATAAGATCAGTGTGACATCCAAACAGGAATGGAAATGTTGTACTACTTCTTCCAGTGATAGGGGTCTTTGTTTGAAGTAATCACTGTTTTGGCTCGTGTGCTTGATGTGCAAAATAGGCCATGTAATGTCTTGTTTGTTTAATCCAATCAATTTCTTTGTGTGTGTGCGTGTAAGACATTAATCATTTCCTTTTCCTAGATACTGTATAATGGGGTTATTAATCCGATTTTAACTAGGTTGGTCCATTACAGTGATCACAAGATTAAATGTTAAATGTGTGTGCTTATGTGTTCTTTGCAGGCTGATGCGAAGATGGTTTGTGATGTTGTGAGTCGCATGGAGGACACCGAGCCCTATTCTCCTGAGCTCCTGACCGCCATGATGCGCCTGTGGGCTGATTCGGGCATTCAGGAGTGCTTCAGCCGTGCCCGTGAGTACCAGCTCAACGACTCAGCCCAATAGTGAGTATTTCCCCTTACGATCTTCTAATTAAAGATTAATATGCTAATAATACATCATCTCCGATGAAAATGAGCAATATAAAATGCTTTGAATGTTTTATGGAGTTCAGATTTCTCAGAGCATGTCATACATGCATATCACATTACAAGTCCGTTTCTGTATTAAAACTCTATTCAGGATGCTCCCACAGTCAGTTCCTGAGTCACTATTGGTTATTGGATCCATGCACAGTGAATGGAGAATTTCACATGGGCTAATTGTGATCTTTGCCATCGCCTGGCATTAAACAGCTCCACAGAGAGAGATTTTTTGCATTTTAATGTCAAAACAACAGATACAATTACAGGCTGTGCTGAAGAAACATGACTTGGTGTGCATGTGGACTTGTTTGGGGCAAAGCAATTGAATGGAATAATACCGAAATATGTGAGTCAGCAGTCATTTTTGATTAAGCGCTATGGTTTGCTTTAATGGCATGGGAAACTAGTGCTTATGGAATGCAATATTTAGAAGTTGACAAATTACTTCTTTAAAAGATGAAAATGTGCCGATAAGCTGGAAATAGCTGGAAATGTTGTTTAATTGATGATCAGTGTGCACTTTTAGTTGATCATAAACTATATGGTATTACACTATAATTATGTACAAAACAGCAGCTTGTGTGCCCTTGACAGATCTGTAGTGGTGCAGTGGGAATTAGCAGCAAAAAAATCTGAAAATGTTCCTGTCTAAATTAGGAACACTAATATCTCCCAATTCAGCAAATTTCTTACACATTTGCACAAGGAAATGTGTCAGAAGGTTACGGTTAATTTATCTGGTTACGGTTAATTTATCCAATGATTTTTATTCCAAAGTCAAGTTTTTATTCACTTTAGGCAAGGTTGTAAATTAGAAAGATCTTCATTACTTTATAAAGGTGGAATTTCACAGTCTGGCAATATATATTCACTGAACTTGCAGATTGCAACCAGGTTTTTGATTTGGACAAGTGACCTGACACTTACCTACTTCCCGTTTGCTTTTTTGATTAGGTGGAAAATAGAGCTCTGTGAAATCAATGACAAGAACATAATAGGGCAGTACATTTTTTTTAATGCAGCCCATTTTAGAGGTAACAGCTATCCCATCGATTGCTTCCATTACAGTTGGAATTCTTTTCATTCTAGTCATTGAACAGGGACTTGCTTCTTAGAGGTAGCAGAGCATTAATGCTGTCGTAACAGAGAGAGGACATATTTAAATAATAAGGTTTTAAGGATCATATCACTGTCAAGACACACCCTAAGCATGCTCAGTTCTTTTAGGATCTGCAGGATCTTTAAAAAAGTTAGTTTCTAGTTGCTTTTTAATCACTAATCATTAAATCATTATCACTCTCTGATGATTTCTGAGTTCAGGTTAAAATGCATTAGAAGGTATGCTCTATTCAGTATAGAGCACAAGATTGTATGGTCTACTATTTTGTAGTGTTTAAAAACATACTGTAGTAGAGAATTGTGTTGTTTTTTTTTTTTTTTTTTTAATCCTATGGTGCACCACAATAGATAGCCACTCATAATTTTCACATAAGCCTTAACTGATGGATAAAGTAGAGCAAATATGGCAACTCATTTTAAAGGAGTGATTCTCCAACAAATTTGAGGTGCATATAAGGTACCCTAGGTCTTGGTTACTATAAATCTTGCTGCTCTTCACACTGACCGTGTAGGCGTCACCTAAAATGAGAATCATATGTAAGTTGACAGGGGTTGAATTCCATGATGTATGTAGTACAAATTTAACTTGTTTTTTTCCACAGAAATAGCTGTATGTCTAACTGAATCTAGCCATATGGGGAAAGAAAAGACTATTGAAATGCATTTTTTTATGGAATGACGGTTGGAAAATTTGACCTCGAATGCTTCCATTGTACTCGTTTTGGGTGATAAATTTCACGGTTGGTGTACACAGCAGGAAAACTTACAATGACCCAGACCTCTGTAATGTTCTTATATGCACCTCAATTTGGACGTAAGACAGGCTTGACAAATGCCAAACTGTTTTTTGATTTTTATGGTAGCTCACACTCCGCCTATAGTTACTTTAGTGACTATTCTAGTGATTGTTCTTATGTGTAATTATGAGAAACATCATTACTGTTACAGACTCCTGAGCAAACCTGAGGTGATCTGTCCAAAATTGTTTAAATCACTCACCAAATCTGGTTCCCATGATCATGTATTGCTAAGTGCTCCTGAAATGTTAAGTGTAGGAAATAGTGGGTCGGAAACAGCTGTTATGGCACAATCTCAGATCTTTATCATTGCCAACAGCTATATCATAAACACATTGTTTGTGCTTTTAAATTTGATCATTTGATCCATAATGAACAGTCATAATAAGTGTAAGCCTGAAAAAAAGGCATACCTGTTTAGTTCAATATTAACAATTCTGTTGTGGGTTTGTATATAACCTGTGACTGGTGTTGCCAGCTTTCTAAAACTAATTATTTAATTCATCACTTTTAAGTAGATGCTTAACCCAAGTCATGGCAAGGGTGAACTCATAGTCTGTCCTGGGAACACTGCGTAGAAAAAAAAGCCTGTGCTGGGAACACTGTGTAGGGGAAAAAAGCCTGTCCTGGGAACACTGAGTGGTAGAAATGCACCCTATCACTGGGCAGCATTCACACATTGTATTCATTCCTAAAACTGTTTATCATAGCCAATCCATCTATCTGTTTTTTTGGAGTGGGCAGGAAACCCAGAGGAAACCCATATTCATTCAACTGATTTATAGGCACTAGAACAAGGTTATGCAAAGTTTTGCATATTCAGAGTTTTATGCTCATCCGCTGCATGTATTTGTAGCTAAGACACCGAACATAAAAATAAAATAAAAGAAATAAAAGCATAAAAGCCTCATTCTGTCCTTTTTAATAAAATAATACCTAGTCAGGTCATGAAGTATTATATAAAATGCTTATGCTTGCACAATATTAAAATTAATGCTTCATCCATTTGACTTTTAAGTGTGGCAATAGAAGAGACAGCAGCTATATCATAAACACAATCTACAGCTAGATTTTGGCTCATAAAACGTATTCATGCACAGATAAATTTGCAGTGCAAACTTGCTGATTAGGGGGAATTTCACTGAAATTAATTACATTTACATTTCACTCGCTGAAAAATTATTACTGAGCCTTTGTGTTAAGCAGCACATCTATAGGTGCTAAAAAAAAAAAGCTACAAACGGAAGATTAACGAATGGATAATGTGTACATTATAGAGAAATGTGTACACAAAAATTTTTCTTAAGTGAAGAGAGCATAACATATTCCTCCTGATGGTCCATTTCGTCACAGTGGTAAGGTTTCACTTTCGTGCATGTTTGCATGTGTGGGGTGGTTTTTAGGACACGGTCGGCTGAATCTTTATTACATCCACGGGATGGCCAGTGTGATTGTGACAACCATTGTACATCAATGACCTTTGTCTGACCCCAGTCTGTGGGTCTCTGTATAAAGGTGTGCCTCCTCGCTCAATGGTGAGGCCCTACGCCTCTGCTCTGACATCAGGAATTTTGAAATGCAGTTTAATATAATCAGTAGATGACCTGGGCATGCAGCTGGTTTTCCCGCTTCCCACAGGATGTACTAGAGAGTTATAACAAGATGTCTCTGGCTTGATGCCCTATTATCGTTTATCCTCCACAGTAACTTTCCATTGTTATCGGCAGGAGCTCATCTCCAGCTCAGTACTTCACTTTCCATTTGCACCTTGTGGCTCTGCTTTCTCTTTTTGTCCCATGCTTTTCTAATTTTTTTTTCCTTTCATGGCTGTGATCCATTATCTGTTCATCACAGGGAAACATTGATACGGTAAATCTGGACTAATGACAATATCTGATGTTTAACGTGTACATTCAGCACTGTGCAGAAGTCTTATGCACCCTATAATTTATATACAATTTGTTCTACATGTTTATTTTTTGACTTCTGCATTATTGAGTCAGTACAAAAATTTCCTTTTTTCCCCAATCAATTTTCAGATTTTTTTCCTTACAGTACTGTTAAGTCCTAGGATGATTATGTATTAAACATGGAACCTGAAATAGACTAAAACAGTGCCACATCTTGCTTGCTAATTTGTGCAGCCAATTTGCTTAAATATTAACCCTTTCAATTCTAACACTTTCTGGTAATATTTATTTTATAATTAATTTGTCAATGTTTTTGTTTTGCCCTGTTTTATTTCAGCATCTATCCAACTCTCATCTGTTCCTAATCTCTTACTCTCTGATTCAATAATCTGTTATTTCTCCAATCTCAGGGAGTGCTCTCTCTCTCTTTCTCTCTCTTCTTTTTTCTCTTCCTCTCTATCTTGCTCTCTCTCTCTCTCTCTGTGCTGATGGGATGCAGCAGACAGCAGGCTGGCTGCTGAGAGGTGTTGCCAGGCAGAGCACTCAAGAGGCAATAGAGGGAGGGAGGAGGTAGAACAGAGAGAGACTGAGAGGAAGAGAAGTGTGTATGTGCGGTTTGTACGAGGGGGAGGGGGAGAGCTGGCAGGCAGCCTGACTAGAGAGCCATACAAGCTTCCCATATTAAAAAGAGAGGGGTCACATAATAAGCACTGCACCCAGCCCCTTCTCTAATCCACATCCCTTCTACATCCTTTCAAATCCTACTGTTTACACCTCAGATTCGTCCAGCAGCTTTATACTCTACCCAGGGTTTCTCACAGCCAGATAAAGAAGACTAAAATCATGATACAGTAATCTTTAATGGGTGTTTATTGCTGAAGAACCTATTAGTTTGGAAGAGGTCATGCATAGAAGGCTATTGGTAAGTGATGTCTTGAGAGCCCCCCAAAAAGATGACATGTTGGAAAGTTAAATACAAATATATTATTGGTTATAATGATTAACTGTAGTGTATGTCAGTATAAAGTACATTCCTGTCTTGAATCAACAAAAAAGTCTGTCTCTCAACTGGGTCTGTCAACGGGTAAAGCTTCTTGAATGTTTTTTTCTTTAAACTGTTAAAGGTTCTTGGGAAGTAATTATAATAGAAGTAATAATAATAATAATCATTTCAGGGTCGTGTAATATATATGTGTGTGTGTGTGTGTGTGTGTGTGTGTGTGTGTGTGTGTGTGTGTGTGTGTAAACACAGTAAGAGATTAACTGCCTGTTGTTGACTTGACATGGGTAAAAAATATAAGCATCTACGACCCCAAGCCAGCCTTTCTCTATTGCTGCATCATTAGTTAAACCACAGTAATAATCGTTCCTTTTACTTTTTTTTTTTTTTTTTTTAAGAGAACAGTTGTAAAGCAGGTCCACAAAAAAATACACAAATGACATAGATGTATACAAAACCGTCAACACTGAAAGACATGGTGCTAGAAACAGGTCTTTGATGCATGTGTGGGTGTCATTGTAACTGGTCCATTAGTTTTAACTTGTTATCCAGATAGAAACACTAGCAACAGTACAGTATTTACAGAAGCATCTAAATTACTATGAGCTTCATCATTTCACCTTGCTTCTGGTCACTGACCTGAAACATACTGTTAAGTTTTTCGAGACCAAATAAAATTCTAAATCACTTGACCTGAACACCACCAACTGTGTGTTTCACTGAAAATAGTTGAAAAACATCACAAAAGAACAAAAAGTTCATCACAAAATACATACATGTGCACATATCTGACAATGATGGTTTTTGCCTGCCAGATTATGATTAAGATTATTATAAAGATATGATGACAGTATTTAATAATAATGTCTGATTAAATTTTTTATGCCTCACCTACACCTCAGTTAAACACACATGGGTTTTATATATGCTTGTCAAATGCTGTGTGAAAATATGTACATCTGACCCTCACTGTATTTAACTCCCTTCCTGGTCAGCAAAGTCTCACAAAAAAAGTGAGAATTTGCACTAAAGCCTATAAAACATTTTACATAAAAAACAGCTTAACGTCTATAGTGAAAAGTAAGCTGAATATGACCATGTCTTATAAACAATGGCTGTCCACTTTAATTGGAACACATTTATGTGTCATGTGGCAGCAACACAATGTATGAAATCATGCGGATACAGGTCAAGAGCTATAGTTATAATGTTCCCATCAACCGACAGAGTGAGGGAAATGTGATTGCTATGGCTTTAACTGGGGCATGGTTGTTGGTGCCAGGGCTGATTTTCATAAACTGCTGAGCTCTTGGATTTTTCATGCACACACCTTCTATCTAATGTTCACAGAGGATGGTGAGGAAAAACAAAAACAATGCTTTTGTTTAAATGTCCAAAAGAGGTCAGAGGAAAATTGCTAAATGTTCAAGGTCAGAAAGGTTATAGTAACTGAAATAAAGATTTGTAGAAACTGGACAGTTGAAGCAGAAAGCAATCACCTGGCCCTTTTTTCATGGCCTCAGAGTTTTGTTCATGACTGACATGAGTGAAACTGGATGTGGTCTTCTGCTTTTGTAGTCCATCCACTTCAAGGTTTGATGGGTTGATTTTTGGAGATTCTTTTCTGTTCACCATGGTTGTAAAGAGTGATAGACTTTTTGTTAGCCAAGTCTAGTGTGGACATTTTTGTCTGTTCTCTCTCATCCGTAAGGTGTTTCTTCCTGCAGACTCTCGGCTTACATTTTTTACCACACCCGAAGATCAGCAATATCTGAAATAAACCACCCAGCCCATCTCATACTAATAAGCAAGCCATGGTTAATGTCTCAGACATCACACCATGGCCTTATTTGAATCTCCTGATTCAGGAATGGCAAAAAAAATCACCGGATTCAGAAATTTATTCCTCCTCTATATGCTTATGCGACCTGAATGTTCCAGAAGCACACCGAGAGAGAGAGAGAGAGAGAGAGAGAGAGATATACAGACTTTACAATGACTTTAGGATATAGTAAGCTAATACAAGCTCATTGTTGTTCATGCTTAACTTTATTTGAAGACAGGCACTAGAGCAAAAAGAAAAAATATAGAATTTAAATTTATGATTTTATTTCTACTGGAGAAATATTTTACACAGGGTAGCTCTACTTTCACTTAAGTAAAGGTTTTGTGTGGTTCCATCACCACTGCTCATTGGATAGCTGCACACAACCAGGTACTGTAAACATGTTTTAGTTAAAGTGGCCACTGAATGTATATATAAACCCCTTTTTTCACAGAATCAGTGGCACTCTGAAAATAACTCTATTCATGAAAATTCTGTACTAGTTAAAGGGGTAATATCCATGACCAAATAAGATCAAAAATAGCAGAATCAGAACAAAGGATTTTCTATAGTGTGTACACTACTGTTTAAAAGCTTGGGGTCACTTGCAAATTTCTTTGGTTTAGTTTACTGATTTATTTTCTACATTCTAAAACAATACTGGGGATTTCATGAAATAACACATATGGGATTAGGTAATTACGTAACAACAAGAAAAACAACAGTTAGTTGTTATTTTAAGACACAGAGGTCAGCCTTTCTGTAATAGTTCTTGCAAGAACAGTATTGTCAAGCATTTGCAAAATCTGTCAAGCACCATAATGAAACTGGCTCTCATGAAGACCATCCCAGGAGGGCGAGACCAAAACCTACCTCTACCGCAGATGAGAGAAGTTCATTTAGAGTTATCAGCCTGAAAAATTACCAATTAACAGCACCCCAGATTAAAGGCGTTATGAAGTCTATACAGAGCATAAGTAGCAGACACATCTGACTATTAACTGTTCAAAGGAGATTAATGCATTTTTTGGGCACCTTCAGCATTCCTTTACAATGTAGAAAGAAATAAAAATCAAGAACGATCATGGAGTTAGAAAGTGACCTCAAACTTTTGAACGGTAGGGTGAATTTTCCTTTGGATGCCTTATTTGTTAAAACCAACATTGCTAAATAACATCAACTTCAAGAAGCCTTGTTATTAATAAAGTAACAAGAATGCAAAGTGAAAAGGATCAGTAATCACAGTGATAAGGAAAATGGAACAGTGAAAAGAACAAAGAAAGTAGAAACAGGATAACTAAGTAAAACATACAGTGCAAAAGTGTTAACCCTGCAATTTTTTTGACTTCTAAATTATCAAGTTTTTGAACTACATTTTAAAGAAATGAGCAGAACTGTTAATAAACTAATGCAGAAAAATGTTGACATGTAGCATAAAGTTATAGATGGATTACGTGCAAACATAGAAGCAAATCACAGCCTTCAGAAGAAATTACAGAGTTGCCCTAAATGCTGTCCAAAATGTTTGGTTTATTAATTCAATTTTATTTGTACAGATCTTTTACCAATTTTCATTGTCGCAAAGCAGCTTTTTACAATTAAAAGAAAATTATGGAAATTTGTATGAAATGGGAAAAATATGTATGAATCTAAATGCTTAGATAGTCCTTGATCTGCAAGCCAAGGGCAGAGGAAGAAACTTTGAGAGGAACCAAACCCAGCAGGGAACGCATCCTCATTTGGGTAATAACGGATAGGAGGAATTTTTTTGCAGCCATACTGTGTTTTCTGCTCTTTATAGCAACCTTTTTATGTAAAAAGAAAAAAAAAGAAAATTGAACTTAATTGCATTATGGAATCTTCCTACATATGTATAAGACTTTTGCACTGTACTATATGTGATCTGACAGGTGATCTTCATAGTGTGAAATGCCATGTGTTGTGGGCATCCAGCTTCTGTCATATGAGCAAACTTCATGCAGCAGTTCTCAGGTATACATGAAAGAGCCTGTGCCCTTATGCAGCTCTATAGGACACAAGCTTTCAGATTAAACATTAATGATTTTAGTTTCGCCCAGTCTCATGTACAGTGACCTCTGTGGTTGTTGAAATGCATAGCAGCGCTTATGTCTGTTGCTTAATGGAAGGCACTTGTTTGGGAAATTCCATTTACCAGAACATTTTTTTCTACTCAAGGCCTAGGGCATGAAAAAAGCTCTGTCAGCCATTTCACTCTTTTCCTGCTGCTTATTCCCTCCCACATTTCCATCAATCTACTTGTCCACTTTTTTCTATGTAGGCAGGCCAAGTCTTCAGGGGCTGAAACTAATGAGCTGCAGTGGGGTTACGGTTGCACAGTGCAGCTGCAACTGTGGCAGCTTGGGCACAGTCCCATGTCATATTTCCATAACGGTGTTATTAAACAGTGATCACTCATTTATTAATGAGTGATACAAACAAACAGTCCTAGAAGCAGCATTAGTTGATGTTAAGATGTGCTACACATTTGCAGGGCATTTTTAGGGTGGGGTGCAGGTGGATAAAGTGTCATTTTAAGTCAACCGTGCTGGTGGAATGTTAGCACAGGCCTGCCAAATTCTTCATCTCCTCAAGTGTGCATGGCTTTTAGACAGAGAACGACACCAACACGGTAAAGGAAAAGAATTAATGTGTCTGTAGTGCTTGGTGTACATTACTTGGTGTTTAATACCGTCCATTTTGTTTGGTTTGTTTGGTTTAAGCCTCACAGTAACTAATCATTCATCCATAAACACACCTAACTGAAGGCATGATCCAGTGAGAAACTGGTGCAGATTAAGACAGATGATTAGTCGGGTGATTAGGTTACTGGTAATGCTGAATGCTGAGTGGTTGGAACAGATCAGAGGGGAAATAAGGTTGCTGTTAATTTTATTAAATAAACAAAAAATTTAAACCAATAATAAGTTGTGTAAAATTGTTTAAATTTTCATGAATGTTTAAAAACATGTTCATTTTATCACTTTGTAAATATTCTCTTTGTATCACTTTGTAATAGATTTGACACTTTTTAAGCCTATTTAATATTCTAGGGTCAAAATTTTCAGCCTTTTTTCTGGTTTTGAACAAAACTCAAAAGATCCCTTCTCAGCACACACTATTTGGTGGCATCTCCAAAAAAATTTATTTTACATCTGTTAAGTATAAAGTTGAAAATTCATTTGAGTCAAAAGCAAATGTGAATGTGGGAAGGGGTGCAAGCTTCCAGCAAGTGTTGGCTAATATCAGAGAGTTTAAAACACCTGCACAAATCATTCCAGGGTTATGTGTGTGACTCATATCCTGTTTTATCAAGGAGAAGAAGCTCTTTGGTGTGTTTTTGAGTGATAACCTGTATTCGTGTACTCCGAGGTTGGCAGGTCTGGTAATATAATATAATTGGCATGAATGTCACTTGTATTCATGTCAGGGTAATATCATGTAGGGATAATAATATTATTATATACAAACCTGGTGCTTCACAGGTACAACACTTTCTTGACAATCATTCTTGAACTATGTAAATTGATATTAGCATGCTTTTTATACAGTAAAATTTGTCAATTACTTTTTTTTTTTGCAATTACTTCCAAAAGCAGTGCCTCTTTCTTAATTTGTAAAATAATATTTTTTTTATTGTTTTCTCATTCATGTTTTTGTGTTTTGTGTGCAACAAGGATGCATTGGCTATAAATAAGAGTTTGCAATTTGTATAAGACTATATGTCTAGCCTTTTAGGGTAAGTCAAAAAGAGTGTTATAAGCATTGAAGTGAGAATTTTTATTTATTTATTTATTTATTTATTTATTTATTCAGTTTTTTTTAGACCTTCCTCTTTGTCTGTCTGTTCACAGTTACCTAGATAGTTTAGATAGGATTGGTGCGGCAGACTACCAGCCCACGGAACAGGACATTCTAAGAACCCGAGTGAAGACAACTGGTATCGTCGAGACCCACTTCACCTTCAAGAACCTGCACTTCAGGTGTGTTTCTCTGTCTGTCTGTTTGAATAGTCTAGATCTGTTAAAAATACCATAAAATTTAGCGGTTAAACTATTAAATGCTGACAATGTCCTATTTACACACTCCTAAACCTCTGGTGAGCAGGCTAATTTGTATAATGCCATTTTTCTGTTTTTCCTGAGGGAAAACCAATAATGAAAGCATGTGAGAGTAACAATCTGGAAACTACACACTTGTGTTTAGAGGATCTTGTTACACTTGAACTGATTCAATCCTGGGTTTCCTTATATAGTTCATTATATAATCTCTCAACACAGCACTATAAGTAAGGTACATCACTACAAAGCCAGCTGTCTATGTCTAAGTCTTAATCTTGGGCCTGAGACAAAATTATATTTGGTCCAAAATATTTTGGTATGGTAATTGGATAAATTCATAAGCTTCTAAAGCGGTGGCATAAAGGCCCCAAAACACTGTTAAGAGTGCTCATGAGTATTTTTATGTAAATTATAATTAAGTTAATTTAAATGTTTAACACTACATGGCAGAAAAATATTATTAATTAAGATTGACACTTTTTTAGTCTTTAAGGGTTTCCTATAGTTTTGCCTTGGCTTTGAGGGAAATCATTACAACACTGTTGTATGTAAGCATGCTTTCCACAGTTGTTTAAGTGTATAGGAAGTCGTCATTCATAGTAACACAGGAATCATTTCAACTTACACTGTCCATAGCAATGTATGAAAACAGGTTACATATATGTATTACTTTTCAGAGAAATAGAGTGTGTTGGTTCTCTGTAAGACATGCAAGTGCTTATTCAGTTTATATATATATATATATATATATATATATATATATATATATATATATATATATATATATATGTGTGTGTGTGTGTGTGTATGTATAACAGATCACTCTAATGTTAATTGACATTTAGACCTCAGTCTTATAGCAGTGTTGTTAAACTTTATTACCTCTTGTTCCCCTTTACTTAAAACAGGCCATTAACCTGAGCACTCAAATAGATATATTATTGTACACATATAACTGTTTTGGAGGTTTGTATGCGTTTAATATAGAATTACATATCTATATATACGAATCAGTCTTAAGATTAAAATCAACTGCCCATTATAGAGTAGGTTTGCCTGTGCTGCCAAAGATTAAAGTTGCAAAGTGGCACCTGCATGGATTTGAATGAATTGTCCTGCACATCAAAAGATGCTTGATCAGAATTAGATCTGGGAAATTTGGAGGCCAAATCAGCAACTAAACGTCTTCAAAAATTTCTCAAACTATTCCTGAACAATTTTTTAAGTGTTTTTGAAAGAGGCCCATTGTCCATTGTCATAAATGGATGTACTTGGTCTGCACCAGTGTTTAGGTAGGTGTTCAAAGTAATATCTACTTTAATGCCAAGATCCAAGGTTTTCCAGCAAAACATTGTCCAAAGCATCACATTCCCTAAGTCCGTTTGCTTTCTTCATGTAGTGAAATCTTTAGTGCGCCATCTCTTTCTCGGGTAAGCGATGTGCACACAACTGTCCATCAGCATAGTGTAAAAACAATTGATTTTTCACACCAGACTTTCACAATGGACCTTCTACCATTGCTCAGTGGTCCAGTTTTGATGTCAGCACCATGCACAGCAATGTGTGTTCTGACACCTTTTTATCATAGCCAGCAGTAACGTTTTCAGCACCTTTTTTAGTTTGTGCTACTTTTCACTCCTCATACACATTGGGTGTCCATGCCTCTGTTACAAATTGACTTGTTGACCTTGATTAAAACACTTTTGGTAGGTACTAACCATTGCATACCAGGAACACCACACAAAGACCTGTCAAACTTGGGCCTGGTCAGTTATTCCATCTGGTCTGCATATGAACAGAAAAAGGATATGGAGGTTACTTTTTGTAACCTTGAAGGCCACCCATTCCAAGATGTGAATTCCATTCCACAGTGGTGACCACATTAACATTTTGTTGACAGCATTTTTGCCTGGTTAAGTTTTAGAGTGGTTTGTTCTAATAGGTGTTCTAGACTTTTTTTTATAAAGGAAAGAACAAGTTTTAATTTGAATCAAAGCATGAGTTTGCAACCACTTTTGAAACTAGTATATTGTTGATACTTAATTGTACATTTATATCACCACATACACAACTGCAGGTTAAATTATCAGTTTTTACCATGAGGAAATTATGGAGGATTATGGATTATAAAGTTATTACATTTTGGAAAATCCAACCAAAACAGTTTGGACATTTGATAATATATAGGCACTCTTGTGTTTTAAAGAAAGCATGCACAAAAATATTCTCTGTCAGTTTGTTATACTTTTTGCAACTATTGAACATTATGTTTGGTTATATTATTTTATACTATAAGAACATGCCATCATATTAAATATAATTGAGACTATAGGTTGGTCCCAACCATGATATTTTGGTGGTGTTTGGAGTTGAACACATGCCTGTTCTGTAACTCAAAGTCTTAACCACTGTGCCACCACACCTAGCGCTACTAACCCACAATGATTGAACTACTTAAACCACCAAATTAACTCCACTAAACAATTGTATTGAATCAATGCAAGCTAGTTTGCTTTATTTGTTGTGAATTTGTGGTTAAGTTTCAGTTGCAGTTTGGTAGGTTGTGTGTTCAAATTCTCATTTGTATCCTACATCAGCAAAATAAGTAAATGTACCACATCATGTTATTTTGTACCATGTAAGATGTTACAGTACTTTTTATTACAGTAATGCAGTCTTAATATATTTTATTGATTTGTATTTAACTTTGACTGCCTGATTTTACACGTGCGATCATCTCTATGAACTGTAGATTGTATGAACTGTAGAATTTGAGAATTACTAAATATTAATATAACATTTGTATTAGATAGATATTAAGTAATATTTTACTAAAATGGTGTGGAAATTATTTTATTTAGATCCACCAGCTGAAAAAATGTACCAAAGCAAACTGAGCATACAGTAAGCCACGGTATTCACAATATTAGTTTGTAATCAGATACTGACTGTCAAAATGCTTACGAATCTTTTACACCATCACATCATCAAACATATGAGCGTGCGGGGTAAACACTGTAGAGATTTCACCAGACAAATTTCAAAACATGTATACGATCTAATAATAAAGAGACATTTCTAGTGAAATGTAGTAAACCGAAACAAAACAAGTCAGTTGAGTGATGAGAGGATGTTGTGAGTGCTGATGAGAGAAGAGACTGATGTGGATAATTCCTTAATGTTCAGGAGTAATAATGTTTGATTAATACTGTTTGGGCATCTTTCAGTGCAGTTGGAATAAAATCTTTAAATGCTATACCTTTACCAAAGAGCAACACATTTTGCTTTAGGAATTCATGAGAGCTTTATATGGTTCCTTCAGGCTGCAGCACATGTATAAAGTAAAGGATAGTGAATTATAAATAGTTTATAAGTAATCCCAAAACAGAGGCAACACTGCTCGGTTCAGCAGAAGTTCACTAAAACTAAAATCAATTTAAATCATCCAATAGTTACTGATGAAGTGTGGCAGCTTGCAGAGCACATAAAATTTGCCTTATGACTACCCATATTTGGCGCGTCCACACAAACACACTCACAAAGCTTTTTAATGCCATGCTTAAGTACATGGAATTAGATGATAATTCTTTTTTAATTTTGATTTGTGGTGCAGTCGCTGAGATTATCATCCATATAGATACTTGCATTAAGATATTTGCAACAGATGACATTCTTAACCTTTGCTAGAGTGTACCTTCATCTGCTTTGCTCTCCATGCTCTTGTCTGTTTCTTCACACACACACACACACACACACACACACTGTTTTTAGCTCTCTCTCTCTCTCTCTCTCTCTCTCTCTCACTCACTTTTTCCCTCTCTCATCTAGTTAATGAACCTTTAAAAATGGACTAGGCTGAAATAAATCTGTAAATTTATGCAAAGGCTGTTGCATGTCACAAAAGGCTCAATGCATCTCTAAAATGTTGAAATTTAACCCTGCATTTGGTGCAGAGCTCTGCTTATTGTACAGTATGGGCTCCACTCAGATACAGGAGTTCATAAGTTTGTAACATTTATTAGTATGATATTGATAATGTTATAAAAAGCTGTTATTGGAAACAAAATCTGTTACGATCTAATTACACAAAACTCAATTTGACATCTCTAATAAATGTCTGTTAAACAGTGTCTTATTAGAAGTGTAAAACACATTTCAGAATTGCATTCTTATTCTGCTGGTTGAAACTTGAGTTAGATACCCAATTAGATACAGAATTAGATTAATGAACATCATATAATTATGAAACTCTTGATAAATGAGTCACATTTATGTGGCAGATGCGATATCCCTGCAATTGTTTATTATAAGATGATATATTTACAGATGCAGTATGTACAGTAGTTGTTGTAAGTGGATGTGAAATTATGTTGTGTCCTATCCTCACAGGCTGTTTGATGTGGGAGGTCAAAGATCAGAAAGGAAGAAGTGGATCCACTGCTTTGAGGATGTGACTGCCATCATCTTCTGCGTGGCTTTAAGTGGTTATGACCAGGTGCTGCATGAAGATGAGACCACGGTGAGAGATATTCCTTGTCCACAGACTCCACTAGACACATGGCTACAGATACAAATTCTGCTCTTCCTACTTACTGTACCTGTTTTACAAAAAAGACTACACAATAAACAAACACACACACACACACACACCATAAAATTTGCAATAAAATACATACAAAACACAAAGAAAAGCATGAATCAGCTACAATTACATTCAGCTAACAGATTAAGAATATACACAAGTACAGGAATATGATGGATGATACTTACAGATCCTACTAGTTTCAACATGAATAGGATATCACAGATGTATATAAAAAAAATACTACTTACCTTGTGATGTGAACATTCTAAAGTTTAAAATTCCTTGCTATTACATGCCATGGTGCCATTCCAATGCATTCAATTGAATACAGAAGTCAGAAATGACCATATGGAAACATGCAGTAAACTTACAACACACATACAAAAACTCTGTCACTCCACCTCAATCTCTTGAGTATGTTCAGAAAATTCATAGTCCATCCCAACCAGGTGCAGATCCTTACAGGTCACCCAGATGTGCCCTGGTAAGCCACAATACAACACACTTTGTGAATTCTGATATCCTGATAGTGCTGCAAAATCTCATTTACATAAATATTTCTCCCCAGATTTTATGTGAAATTATTTTTTGTTTTTGAAAACTCGAGCAATATGGCCTTTATGATATTTGTTTGCACATGCAAATTGCAAATTATTATTTATAGCGCCTGATAAGAATCTGACAATATGCAAACATTCGCAGATATTTGAATAATTAAAAGTTAATTAAGCACACTTAAAGAAATAAGCACATTTGCTATATTATTCTAAATCACAAACACAACTAAAACTTTTTCTGTTAGTTTCACACTGCATATAGAGAAATGGACAAACCAAAAAGCAAACATAATTACACAAGTGGTGTGTAGGTGAGGATAGCACTGCAGTGCTACAGTGGTACATAAATGATAAATATGAATATACATAACCAGGTTAAACCTTACTTTGTAAATATGAGATATCCAGCATTTATTGTATTCTTTTGTTCTTTAGTCCACATATCTAAAACAAACCGTGTTTGTTCAGCATTTCAGCACGTCCTTTGACCTGGTTTGTGTCTCACAAATCAAAATACACACCAGTGTTCAGGTCACTTCCTGCAGTTGGGTCAAATCAGAGTGTAACCATGTGCTCAATGTGCTTGTAGCACACAAGATTTCAGTACACAGGACCTCTCTCAAGTGATCTTAGAAATGTTATATTAGTCACGCACTAAGGTTTAAAATTTAACTAATCAAATTCTGTATATATGGAAACACTTAATTATATACTGCCTTGACTGAATCTGTACAGAATCATCTTAAGATTTTAAAATAGGCAAAAAGGCGGGGGGGGGGGGGGCGGGGGAACAACACCCAGGTTTTAATAATTGAATAATAAAATGAAAATTTAAAAAAATCTGTCATTATCACTGAGCTTTTTCTCTCCAGTGAAGGCATTAAGTATACATGGAGTTTAAAATTCAGTCAGTTTTTCTGTAGTCTGGAAACTCAATTTATATTTATTGCCATCTATTTCAGAAAGAAAACAGATTGATTGTGTCAAAGCTGCACAAGTCTTAAACTCATTCAGGCACACATTTTACTGACAGAACATCATAATAATTTAATGACTTCTGCTGCTTAAGGGGGGGGACACACCTGAATTTATGGCCTGATGGATCATAGCATAGATCTGTCCATTAGTCCTAATGCAGGCTGCATTAATGCAGTGGATAGAAGCAAAGACGTTGCATGAGATGGAAGCATTCATTATAAATCATGGTTATTTATGCAGAGATGAAAAAGGGTGTGGACAAACATCACACATACTTACCTGCTCACATTTTGCTATTATGTTTTATTTTACTTTCTGTATCTATGTGTCCCCTGGCTGCCTTCACAATCTTGTTCTTTTTCAGTATTTCCTCTTGCTTTAGAACACAAACGTATGCACTCAGATACACAGCTCCTTGTACTAACGCTGTATTCCATTCTGTATACGAAGTGCACGAGACTGTGTGACTTTTGCGCTGTCTCTCTCCGGAACTGTGCTGTTCCTCACACTTTGGTGATTGGATCTGCTTACGCTGTTTTTCAACCCAGCCATGCGGAGTGTGTGTATAGCTGTGAGTGTGTATGCGTAGGTGTGAATGGGTGGGTCAGGGCTGTTGTGAAATGACGCCTGTCTGGTTGCGCTGATCTTCCTAAGTGTCCTCGTGCCACCTCCTCTGCGTGTGCGTGTCTTCCTCCGACCATCCCAGCTCCTCTTCTGCCGTCTCTCACCGCGGCTCTGCTATCTAACCAATCGTCAAACGCTAAAAAGCAAAACTGGCTCTTCAGATGGCCCATCCACAAGAACATAAGTGCAGGTATGAACCCCACCCCCATTCTCCCCACCCCCAACTGCCACTGGCAAAGAGCAATGTAAAGACTGAAAGCAGCACTTTTTTTTTTTTTTGCCTTGTGTGCATATCCTGTTTGTGTTGGGGAATTCTGTTAAAATGGAAAAAGGAAATGATTAATGTTTTATCCATAGATGATTGATTACTGCTGCTGCTTTAAATCAAATGTTAGCTGGATATAAGTTATGTCCTCACTAATTTCCCCATGCTGCTGAAATTTTGGCCATTTTCTAGCAATCATTTACAGTATCTAATAATTGTACAATTTAGGAACATATACTTAACATAGACACACATGCTGGAGAAATAATTACTGTAAATGCTCCCACTCTGTCTTCATTATGCTAACATTATAACGCATCACTTTTCCTGGGGATGGGGCTTTCTCCTTAATTAATTCACATGCAAACTGTAACAGGTCCTAATTTCTCTGATTTCCTTCCTTTTCTTTCTCTGCTTATACTGCTTGCGAAGAGTGTACAAATAATACCATTTTTGATGGTTTCTATTAATAATAATCTCATGTGATTTTTTTCGTGAGTGTGTGTGTATGAATGCATGACTCTGAGCAGACAGTCTGACGCCTTGTTTTTTTATTCCACAGAATCGCATGCACGAGTCTTTGAAGCTGTTTGACAGCATCTGCAACAACAAATGGTTTACAAACACCTCCATCATTCTTTTCCTTAACAAGAAGGACATATTTGAGGAGAAAATAAAGAAATCACCCTTAACTATCTGCTTCCCTGAGTACACAGGTAAAATTGCCACCCTGACAACGTGCTGTTTTCAGTCAAGTGCAAACAAGATTTCTAGAGAAGGAAAAGAACATAGGAGTCAATTGGTATAAGAGAAGTAGAATTTAAAAAATGAAATAAAAAAAACAGAGAGAGAGACAGTGGTGGCAAATAACTATGACTAAAATTTTAGCATTTTTTTGTTCCGCTGGATGCAGTTAACTTTTAGCTGTAATCTTCATTTTTTCAGCTCAGTTTATGCAGCCGAGTCCAGTGCCCGTTCTGCTTATCCATTTACACCGTACACAAGCTCCTACTCACTTATCTCGCCACAGCATTAGTGTACTACTATATTTCATCAGACAGCCAACAATGTCAGGCCTTCAGTCTATTACATGAACACTGTGGGAACTGAATTTAACAGACTGTAATTTTATTACATTCTTTTGTTTCCCCTGCACTGCTTTTATGCTCCAATTTCGTATTTAATTTGTCCAAACTTCTCCTCCTCTGCTGTCCACTATTGTATTTGGAAACCTCCTACGATCCTTCTACCACTTCCACTCTTCTCCATCACTTCATTCTGTGCTGTTCCACTCTTCCTTTCTGCTTTATGTTGCTCTTCAGGACCAGACACGTTCCTGGAGGCAGTGGCTTACATCCAGTCACTGTACGAAAGCAAGAATAAGTCCTTCAATAAGGAGGTGTACGCCCACACCACCTGCGCCACCGACACCAACAACATCCAGTTCGTCTTTGATGCTGTCACTGATGTCATCATCGCAAACAATTTGCGTTTCTGTGGTCTTTATTGAGCCAAGATCTGTTATATACACCCTTGTATTGCTCTCTTTGTCTAGCTCTCCATTGGTGGACTACAGAATGAAAGCTGACCAAAGAGCTTCCTCTTCAGGCATGAACAAGAGGATTTAAAATCCCAGCTATTGCTGTAAACACAGGTGGAAGTGAATTATCACATCACATTCTCACATTAAATTGTGTTTATTAATTGTTTAAACGAGCTGGTACAGGGAAGATATAGCAGTTGAATTAATTTAAATATCCAGCTACCGTTATTCAGTAAATGTAACCCACTCTGTCCCCATAAGAATTCCAATCTTTAAATTATATTCATTATTATTTAAAGGCCAAATTAATGAAGTCAATTGTGGTAAAATCATTTGCTGTCTTGAAGTATTTTTCTTCAACCCTTAAAAACACAAAGCATGTTATAGCATTGGGTGCCTTAAATGGGCATTATTGCTGTACCATGTGTATATTCCATTCTTATGAGACCATCTCATATTTACAGTGCCATAGATAAGAATTTTATATATTATCAAGACTTGAAATTTAAGAAAACTCATTAACTAAATGCCATTAAAAGTTCCTCACAAGAAATGAGGCCTTAAGCAGCTTCACTGCAGAAATAGCACCCTATCTGCTTTTAGAGTTACAATCTCAGAGTATGCAGTCAGATTGTACACTGTACCAGTCTTTAACCTCGTTGCTGGTTTGTATGTATTATTCTTATGAAACAAGAAACGCTAAAAGTACAAGGTCTTATTTCGATTGTGGTAATGAAGGTACAATGGGTATGTACTGTATTTAAAAAAAAAACAGTTTTACATTACCTTAAATTGTTCATGTAGTATATAGTCAAACTGTAATGTTAATTTGATTTATTCAGCAGATCAGAGATATTTCAGACACTTAAGATTAATTAATTAGGAATGATCAAACCACTTCTGTCATCTTTTTTGAATGAACTGTCTGGCTTTTCATTGTTGTGCTTTCAGCTTACGCATCCAGAGCAGTCAATGTGCATTGGCCGTCTGTGTACAGTTTAATCATAGTGTCGGAATGGCTCAGCTAGTACGCCTCAAGTTGTTAGCTGTTTTTTTTGGCCCCGCTCTGTAATTTAGCTTCCTGATAACCTCCAATCAAACTCTTTTTTTTTCTCTCTTCCTTCCCACAAATCTGATATCCTTTCCCACATGTCCAAGAGAAATACAGCTTCACTGAGAATCAGCAAGTATTTTTAACATTGCTCAGACTGGCTACCAGGAACAGCACATGGTCATTTGTAGTTAAAGGAGGGTGTCACTGAGAATCACAATATAATTAGAAAGAGAAGTGCTGTTGTAGCTACAGACAGATTGCACTACTCTTTTTGACATTCACTTAATTAGGACTGTTTAAGAAAGTGGAATACTGGATCAAAAGACACTCAGCACATACAGAGACTTCTGTACCTATTATCTGCATGAATGTATGTCAAGCTAGGTAGCTGTTTCACTAATGGATGGCCCAAGAGCTATATTTGCCATAAATGTTTCGTGTCCTAATTTTCCCTTTACTCCTTTATTGTACAGCACCACTGGGAGTATCATCACTGGGTCACCTTATGGAACTTAACTGTAGCATTTAGTAAATCTTTAGTAGCCATTTGTTCCATATGCTGAAAATTCTGAAACCAAAACGGCAGCACATCAGGGTAGTTGCACTGCAGTGATACTCATAAATTACATTTGGTGCAAGTATTATTATTATTATTATTATTATTATTATAATTACCTGACAATGCTATGACCTAGAGACAGCACTTTTTCCACTGATGAAGGGAAGAGTCTTTAGATGAAGTTTCATGGTATGACATTCTACTGGCATGATGCAAGCTTCTCCTGCTGTTTAAGTGTGTGTGTATAAACACTGGCTTAGTGACAGATCAGCACTGAAATCTGAATCTAAGCTCTTAGCATCTCAGCTGGAAGGTTACTATGTATTTTGTTGCCAACAGAAATACTGCAACACACCCTCTTATCCATCCAAATGTGAACACTTTTTCAAATTGACACAGACCTTCTCAGCTATCTGTTTTCTTTTTTTTCTGTTGCTCTTCCAAAAATGCTTTATGAGTATGGCCTTAAACCTAGCCTTTCCACCAGAGTAATGGTCCATAAGCTTTGTGCTGCTGATCAGGTAAATGATCGGCTTGTGCAGCCATAGTGAAAAAGAAATTGTTCTACTGGTGCAGAGACTTATGGGAAAGGAAGTTTTTTGGGCATGTAAAGAGATTTGTGGGTAATTCAATCAGTACACATTGAGTGACTAACGGCTGATTGTTCCTGTGGTTTTATATGGGCTACAACAGCTGGTACTGTGGCCGGACTGCTGTCAGCATGGGCTCTGATGTATGCTTGGTTAGAAATAATCCATTTGACATCATGTTACCTGCTGGAATAAGTTTTATAGCCAATGAAAAATGCTGGTGCAGAATATTGAAAGGGAACTGCAAAAGAAAGTACGTGTCCTGTCTTAATGCTTGCATAGGATGTTTAAATATCTTTCATAAAACAGTCATTTTTCTTGATTAATTTACTCCAAGTTACATTAACACTACCATTATTGGATTTAAGCCAACATATCAATAGTTCCAAAATAGGACACTTGCACTATTTCATAAATAGGTCCAAAACAGGACACTTGCATTGCAGTGGGATGGCGATTTTAAATAATGCCGTCCATGATGGGAAGAATCTGGTATGGAGAAGTGATTTTATTATAGGTACAAGTGCCAAGTGCCATGTGTTGTATTATAGTGCCATCTGTTCACAGGTTTATTGCAAAGACCTAAATGCAGACTCTCTGTATTCCTTGATATCTGTTCACAGGATCACTGTGTCTGTCAGTTTCATGTCTATCTGCTGTAGTTGTATCATTCACTGCTCCGGATTATTTATTCAACAATGGATGTGTATTTGTGTGTATGTATTTATATGAAATGAATAAAGTGCTACTTGAATTAAACTGTGTGCCATTCTTTGCATTGTGTCTGTTTGGCTTATATTACAACCACACATCCACATCCAGGTCACACCCTTATACTTTCACACTCAAATACTCCCAATTAAAACAATATTTGAAGAATATGACTGGAAAATATGACCTCAGCTTTTCTTGTTCTACTTGCTACCATTGTGGGCCAAAGCTCACCTACCTTGGCCTTAATCACCTTTCCTTTTCCTATTTTCCTCTCGCTAACCTTTTCTGCATTCTTTCTCTCTTTATTTCGTTCTTTCCCTGCAGAATCGCATGCACGAGTCTCTTATGCTGTTTGACTCCATCTGCAACAACAAATTCTTCATTGACACTTCCATCATTCTCTTCCTCAACAAGAAAGACCTGTTTGCTGAAAAAATCAAGAAATCGCCCTTGAGTATCTGTTTCCCAGAATACACGGGTAAGAAAGCTCACAGATGCACAGATTATTATTGTTTTGTTAGGGTATTTGCTGATCAGTTGGTGTAACATCCACCAAAGCTGACTGGAAAACTTAGCTAAGTAGTCTTTTAATGAAGTTGTCTGGGATTAGATAATGGATAATATTAAATATGTCTTCATTAGAGATTAGAATTTAGCTTGGCTTGCTTTTCTCCTTGGTTTGTTTCTATATAGCCATATTAATCTGCAGGTTATAAAGGTGGTGATGCTTCCGAAACTTTAACCTTGAAAGGACCAGTTGGACAATTAGTGCCTAAAAATCCAATATTAAATCACTACCTGCATCAGCTGGAGAGGTTAATGGCTAACTCATCCTTCCTCTAAAAGATATGGAACCAACCAAGTACATCTTTTTGAACTAATTTCTTAGGCAGTGATTCAGGGCAGCTAAACACTTTCAGACAAAAGCCCAATCCACCTTTATCCACAAACCTGAAGACACAGATGTCCATGATTGGCTAGTGTAGCTGTGATGGATAGGAAATATCAGGCTGGAACATTTTTTTAGATTTCAGGGATTTAGATTTGCAACTCCAGCACCAGTCTTATCTCTCATGCAAAAGAAAAAGGCTTTTATATGAGTTACAAGACTAACAGATACTAAGTACTGTAAGTATGGGATGCAAGAGTGGCATTTAATGAGTGGTGATACAGAGCACTGGGACATTTACCTTAAAAAAAAAAAAATATATATATATATATATATTAGATAAAGGAAAATTTTGCAAGGGAATGGGTAAGTAAGAAATGCTGGAGTGAACGTCAAAGTGTGCAAGTATTAGTCAGAAGCAGTGTCGAGCAGGTAAGATTGCATGAAGCTGTTCGGCTGTGGCAATGGCAGGTTGGGAAGGAGGGCATGTAGCGGTGGAGGCAATTGTTAGCTTGTCAGCAGTGTGTCTAAATTGATTGCTTGAGGGGCCGATCACCTTTTGTTTGCAGGCCAAAGTTGGAAGTGAGACGCAGCCTGATAAGGAATAATCCTTGGCAGTGGCATTTTCGGAATCTAAAGCAAAGAAGCTGATGTGGCTATTGCAATCCTGTGGCCGCGCAAGCTGGCGAAGTGGGCATAAAATGGAGGCTGCAAGCTTACCAGCATTATGTCCATGTTGAAAGGCAGAAATTTGGGCACAGTTCTATGGTAGCGTTGGCAGTTTAGAGTTCAAAGCTAAAGAGCCAACGTAGCCATCACAGTCCGATAGCAGGGCGGGAGGCCAGTATTTAAGGTAAAATAGCCCATCATCTGCAGCATGTCTGGAATCCGTAGGGAGGAAGCGGACATGACTATCAGAATTCTGCGTCTGCACCGGCTGGCCAGAGCTGAAGTCATTGAGAGCAAAGCCCTGGCAAGTAAGCGAGATGGGCATGTAATGGAGGTGACACTCACAAGCTCATCAGCAGCAGCCCAGAATGCCAGTCATAGTTGATTTGGTAGCAGCAACAGGCCAGAGTTGGAAGCGAATGAGCAAACATAGCTGTCACAGTCCGGTAGTTGCAGCCAGTCATCTTCGGACGCATCACGTCTCGGATCCTGTAGTGTAGAAGCAGATGTAGCAGTCCGATTTCTGCAGCTGTGACGGCCGACCAGAACTGTGAAGGCCTTGAAGTTGAGGTGGCAGCCGATATCTTTACCGTGGCTGAATCTCAGAAACTGGTCCTAACTGAAGGTTGAAGCACCAGTGCAGCGAACACAGTCCGTTAGCAGATCGCTCTCTGCAAGCTGCTTAGCAGCAAAGAACAGTTCTCAACGTTATGGTTTGAAAGGGCACACACCATGGCTCTCGCAGCATGTCATTTCCAGCCAACTCTTTACTTATTTCTCCTGACCCCCGAACTGGTCCTCTTTCCTTCTTTCATTGAGGAGGGGAGAAAGTTCTTCAAACATAACATAGCGCAAGGTGTGTCATGTTTTATGTGTGCTCCTCATTTCTGCTGAAGGATGGGCTCCAATGCCAGATAAGCTCATTAGTTTCATTTTGGTCTTCCGTGAATGTGGAGCAAAAAAATTTTGTGTGTCCATCATTGGAGAATACAAGACATGTTTCACGCCATATCGAATGTGTTGGAACAATCATTAATAACGCTAACTGCCAGTCACCAGCATGGGTGAAAGTGTACAGTCCACAGTGCAGGAAAGGGGAGAGCAGCTGCCAGCCAAAACCCACATTTAGAACTAGTCATGGAAGCACTGGAAAACACATATGATAATGTTGTCATTTTAAACCTTTGTCTGCTTAGCAGCTTTGAAGTTGTTTGAATTGCCTCTTAACCACCATTTGGTTCTGTTTATGGCTAATGTGATATGGCTAGCTTCTAACACAAGTCTAAATACCAAATCCCACTCAAACCCTGATCAAGGGCAGTACTTGGTGTGTGCATTTTACACTTTGTTCACTAGTTTTCCTGGAAGTTAGCTAATATTCTTAAGTGGAAACATAAAATAATAATGTGCACTTCTCAGGAATGTCTACGACCTCCAAAGTTTATTTTTCTCCTTTTGACTACATAGTACTGGTAAGAATTTACAACTTTCACCCGTATTAATTACACTAACCTTCAGGTGATAGCTCAGCCAAACGTTGTTAGTTAGTTCTGCCAGTCATGGAAGCATATGTGTTGTTATAGCAAAAGAACTCACAAATCACAAATCATCTGTTGTTAATAAATGGTGTTTGTGTAACTGTTGTATAAAAGCAACATCACATTTGCAGTCAAATTATTGTACTGAATTTCAGTACAGTTGTGACATCATTTGTACAGGGGCTGTGGCCTTGTACCTACGACTACATCACAGCCAAATTTAAATTTAGTTTGTCACATACATAGTATAATATGCAGTAAAATGCATGTATTTAAATACTTGAGATAAATTACTTAGAGTATTTAAATAAGGAATATAAATTATGAATATAATACTAAAAATAAAATTTATTTAATATTTTATTTTAAGATTAAAATAAAGAATATAAAATATAAAATAATAATATGGTAAAAATTATACAAATATAGAATACATAGAAAACTTTTAGCTGTAAAGTTATGTACAAGTAATAAAATAGAATTGAAATAAAATTGAAATCGAAAAGCTGTGCTGATATTCATCACAACGGCATTACCTTGAGCATGATATTGCTTAATTATGCAGAGTTCTTCTCTTATTGCAGAATAGTGTTCAGATATGAAAATGTTTTAAGGCAAGAAATAATTGCATTTAAAGGAGAGGTAGAGTTTATAAATGTACTTGTCACTGGTAAGTTAAAGTGAAAGCACCGAAAGTTCTCTATGAAGAAAGCTTTTGAAGATCCTGAAGGCATCCAGGGACTAGCCTAAGTCAATTTCTGGAAGAACTTCAGTGTTTACCATATGAGTTTACTCATATTCTTCTTTTACTCAACAGGCACTTTAATGACATGTGCAGGCCACAATATTATTTTAATTTAGGTAAAATAAAATTCTGTTCCTGTTTCTCTCGCCCTTCTTTTCTTTTTCTTGTTCTCTGACTACTTCACTGTCTTTTTTCTCCCACATTCCTCACTGGTTCCTCCGCAGGCCCTAACACTTACGATGACGCAGCTGCTTACATCCAAGCACAGTTTGAGAGCAAGAACCGCTCGCCTAATAAAGAGATCTACTGTCACATGACCTGTGCCACGGACACAGGGAACATCCAGGTGGTGTTCGATGCAGTCACTGATATCATCATCGCCAACAACCTGCGAGGCTGCGGCTTGTACTGAGGCCACTCTCACTTTCTCGAGCCAATTCCTTTGGAAACGATTATTATCAAAAAATGCAAGTTGGTAAATAATAATGATGATAATTTTAAAATAGGCATATATATATATATATAAATACTATACATAAAAATTTTTAGTTTGTCAAAGAGCTGCCAACAGAACTGATTTCTTATAGAAACCCAGCCTTTATGGTTTTAGAACAAAGTTGGGACCTTCTTTTTTGTTTTCTTCTTTGCTGTTTAATGTTTTGTTTTTTCCCCTTATTTTCCACTGTGTCTTTTTTTGGTTTGAACTAAACCCTTTTGTTCTCAAAAATATTTTTCTTTTACTATATTTTTATTTTTTGTTTATTGTCTGTATATTTATTATGTGTGTATCAATCAGAGGGCTGAATGATACGCATTTTGCCTGAGTATACAATGTTATGCTAATGATGTAATTATTATGTATGCTAATGATGATGTAACGGGGAAAACATTAAAAAAAATCTGTATCAGTGGCTTGGACAGTAAGTCATGAGCACCAGGTATAAAAGTCAGTCAAAGCCAAACTGCAGTTGTAGCGTGATCCTGTACGTTGGGTTTTAATTAGATCGGGTTTTAATGGCAAAATTTGTTCTGTTAGCTGGTCAATATTACAGAAAAGGTGAACCCCAGGACTGCACCCTACATGCTTCCTTTCTCATTTTGTTGAATATTGTTCACTCTGTGTTATGTTACTGGCATGTGCCAGCTGAATTTTTTTGTTGATGTGTGGGGCCATGGCAAGTGTGGCTTTGAGCCTCTTGTCTAGTTCCTGGTTTTTAAAAATGTCATATCAGTGCCAACCTTGTGAGAACGATAGGTCTGGGAAACTAGCAACACTAGTAAATTATAATGACAAACATATTAACACTTTCATATAAGGAACTTCTACTTTTTTATTGTTTTATTAATTTATTAATTTATTTATTGATTATCCGCCTTCCCTCCTTACTCTCTTTTCCTAGAATTCCAGTTTTAGTTTGTCTCCAGGCTGGGTAACGGAGTCAGTCCCCTCTGACAGGTCCCGACACAAATAGCATGACCCTTTGACCTTTGTATAAAGAAACAGCTACCTGCTTCACTTAGATAAAATCAAAGAAATAAATGATAACAAAAATCTATAAAAGACAAAAAATAGCAAAAAGTTGATAAAAATGAAAAAAAGAAGAAAAAAATGAAACAACAGCAACAACGTGAGAGCATTGTGTAAGCTGGGATTAGGGGGGGAGGGGGGGTTTGGGACAAATACCCTCATAACCGACAATATGGTGCCGAATGGATGATGGACGTTGGGCTGCGTGTCTTTATAGAAGGCAGTGGATCCTGTCATTCTAGATTCTTTTCATGTAGACTAAGTCCAAAATAATAATTGACAGTAATAAACAGTGAAAATGAAGATGAAATAAAATATGACAATTCTGTAATATCAAAAATATATTACTTGTGCTTTGTAGCTACAAGACATTTTTCCTCTTTTTCACCCCCCCCCCTTTTTTTTAAAAGAGAAAACGATTTTCAAGAGTTCTTGCAATTCACTCTTGAAGCACCCTTACTGACCAACGTTGATGTTGAACTGTACCAATTCCCTTCTGCCTGTTTGTCCTGCATTGCAGTACTTAGCCAGAAAAAGAAAACAGTATATGTATCTTTTTATTTATTACTTTTTTTTTTATATATATATTTTTTTGAAGAACCACTTTGTGGTGTGCAGGCCCAAAGGGGTGGATGCACTAGGCTGTACAGACTTCATGCGCTTTCTCTTCCTTATGCATTATTTCTTTTTGGGGGGATTTAAAAAAAAAAAAAAAGAGAAAAAAACTCTTTCCAGGTCTGCATAGAAAAGCACAGCTCTCACTTGACACACGTAGATTTGGAATGATGTATATCACCTCTCTCTACCTGCCGCCTTAGTTTGACTAATGGAAAAAGATGATGAAAAAAACAACACTCAAACCCTGTGTATAATAACATATACCAGTTATGCTTTGGGATATTCTTTTCTCCACCTGCCCCTTCTCCCAGTTTTCCTTTCATCTTTCTTTTTACCCTCTTCCAGTGAATGCTTTCTGTGCTGCTTATTTCTCCCTCTACTTTAGTGAATGGTTGTTCTTTCATGTGGGATGTTCGTGCTGGAAAACCAATCGAATGTAGTGTTTACATTAAAAGCCACAGTTTTCATGACTACAAACCTCTAGCTGTCAGGTTTTGATTATTGTCTATCTCTCCTTATTGCTCATGAATGGTTGCTTGTACCATGTGCATTACACTTAACAATGTGGAAGAAGTCCGTGTTCAACTTAGCATTACAATGTTCGTTCACATTTTTTATGTGACAGAGGTTGCGTTCACATTACAAGCCACATCGCTCAATTCAGATTTTTTCATGACGGTTCACAGTGACTTTTTATTTGACGCACCAGTCCCCTAAACAGCATGCATAAACATGTTGAGACATCTTTGTTGTGCCATCTGGGTTAAAAATCGTAATGTTTGTGCAATCACTTATTCATTTCAAACAACAGATGCAATTTTACCAACAAGTTATACTTGCGCTTTAATTATGCAGGGTGGCAAGCAGTTAGTTGACTATATTTGTTGAGGTCCAGAAGAAGAACTGCTATGAAATCCCCACGCTGTCGGTGCTAAATGATGACATCATGCACTATGCATTCTGATCTTACCATTTTCATTTGAGTAGCCTGACCGCCTATCCTATATACTGTATTCAGTCTCTGACCACATATTATGGTGACTTTGATTAAATATGAAAAAAAAATCTAATTTGTGCATTCAGACAGATCTGATACATGTCAGATCAAAATCTGATATGTGTCATATTAGGGTTTGAGTCACCTCAGGCTGGTAATGTGAATGTAGCCAGAGAGCACAAATGCAACAGTGAAGCAGTCCTTATTAAAACATCCTGTATCATGGGTTACATATACCAAACTGACCAGAATACAAAATGGTCGCCTGATTTATGAAAGACTTGCTGTATCCCTGTAGTGATCTGATGGTGAAGCTGCGCCAAGATTCAAAGCATTCAGTATTCAGATCCACTGCTTTTTCTCATTTACTTATTTTATAGCATTATTCATGAATAGACTTTTTTTTTTTTTGCCTTATCAATCTGCAAAAAAATACTGCTTAATGGAAAAAGCATAAGTTTGTTTAAATTCGTCATTCTTGAGATATTTTTAAATAAAGTTTGTGTAGAAAAAAGTTGCCTGGACATGATCTGGAAAAGCGCACAGCTGCTTGTGGATGTTACATGCCAGAGCTTAATAGGAATGGTCCAAAAACCTCTGTGGCAAACTGGAGTCAAGGCACAGATTTGGGGAAGATTCCCAAAATCTACAGCTTTCAAGGTCCCAAAAAACACAGACACTTCCTAAATTGAAACACCCTCTTGTTTGGCTATCCATAGAAATTTAGAAAAAATGGAGAATATCTTTGGTCCAAATGGTGACAAAGAACCAAAATTACCAGGATGTTTTTTTAGAAATGGGCAAATTGCACGAGAAAGACATCCAGCCCTTTACCATTAGGCCTTTAGGGTATGCCTGAATGAATGTCACTCCTTATATCACATCATGGCATTCAAACAGCACACCATGGAAAGCAAGCATATATGGTTGGGCTCACTGACATGAATGCCAAGGTATAGAAGTGGAGATCACCTGCTAATCACCAACACTGAAACATACTGGTGGCAGCATCAAGCTGTGATTTTTTTGTTTGTTTGTTTGCGGCAGTTTTCCATTAAGGTTTTTATTGCATCTTTTCTGTGAGAAAATTTTTAGAAACCTGCTCAAGAGGAAATTGAGCAGGTTTCGGGGTCTCTGAATGGTCATAATTCAGTCATAATAACTCAGTTAAGACGAGCTTCTCCTTATGCAGAAGAACTGCCAATTGGGACCATAAATGTTAATTGCCTAACCCATATGGAGACTCATCCCAATGGAACATTTAAAAAAAAGAATGGATATTAACAGTACAGAAATGCTCTTCATCTTACCTGACTGAAGTTGAGACGTTTTGCAGATACTGTAGTAATTAACAAAGGTTTTAAAATGGTGGATTTATGGCTACATCATCATATATACTGTATGGCTGTTTTTAAAATACATTTTTAAATGCAAACTTCTTTATTATACTTATTTATTATGGGATATTGCTTGCAGATTGCTATGAAAAAATAGACTCCACTTTAGATGAAGGGTGTAAGAAATTAAAGTTTGAATACTGTTTAATATCTATACACAGTATTGTCTGACTGTCTGGGCCCACATGCAATCTATTTGTTTAATCATTGATGGGAAACTCATAGTTTTGACTATTTATAAACTTATTAAGTAATAAGCCTTCAGTAGCAGAAGTGGACAAAACAGTGCTGAAGCTGGATCAGATCACAAAAGGCTTCCTCGGATCATGTTGCAGAAGACAAGTGGCTGATCAGAGGTCAGTGAAGAGCTCGATGAAGTAAACGTCAGTGTCATGTCAGTACATAAGAAACCCTGGAAGACTGTAAACTTTGCCTGCTGGTTAAGGGGATTTTCTCAAGTTATTTGCTATATGGTATATGCCGGTAATTTATTCCGGAAAGTAACTTTTAGCATAAATATGATGTGGTGATTTGTGCAGGGGGAAAATCCCAGCAATTATGGAAAACTGTTGAACCTGACTGTTCCTAAAATAACTTTATTTACTTCAGCAGCAGTTTTAAATTGTACTTGTCTTGTTATGTAGTAAACAAATTATAAAGACAAAAGATGCTTTTTATTAAAACTTTAATATGTAGTCACAATATAATTGATAAGATCACAGAAAGGGCAGCAGTGCTATGTACATTTCACAAACTGCACATTTATGACTAACTGTTAAAATGCTGCATCTGGGTGGATTTGGAATAGCTTTTTCTCCTTCGTGGCTAATCTAGTCAACCTAATGATTGTCAAACTGGGTTGAAATAAATTGCTCTGTAATCATGGAAACAATGTGCAGGCATTTTCTGTATCTCTCCCTAAGGAATTTTTACTTTCTACCATTTCCACCTTTGAACAGGCTTTAAAAGAGAGAAACATGCTTCAGCATTAAAGAGCCATATTTCACACTGCAACATGGAGAGTGTGAAGAGATGCTTAACAGTACAGCAAGGAAGGGCGGGTGAGAAAATCTAAAGTTCCAGAAGAGAGGGTGTATAAGATCTTCGTTCTCCCTCTTCTGGTCATAAAGTCTAACAACTCTTTTCTGTGTTGCAATGATGGAAATAAGGCAAGATGCCAAAACGAAGGTGTGTTGTTCCAGTGCACAATTTCTTTATCCATAATATTTCTTCTCAACATATCATTTCGTCATGAGATTTCTTTTTTGCGTATGACCGCATCCATGTAGATCTGTGCATCTGTAGCCTTCAGCTTATCTATACAGTTTATACAATTTCACTGTCCAATGGGTGGTATGACCTACAGATTCTTAATTATAAAACAAATCTACACATTACCACCAAAACTCAATACATTTGCTTATGTAATGTTTATGGACGGCCCTTGTCCCCCTGTAAGCTACTTTGTTTTATACACATACACACACACAGTTATTTATAGTGCAGCACCACCATCTGCTTGTTGCTAGGAGACAGACGGGTGCAGATTTCTTGGCCAAGCAATCCCCATCACTTACATCACACACACAGTTTCATGAATTTGTCACCTTCATGAAAGGGTGGATTTAAGATCTGAAACCAAGCCACCATCCAGTGTATGCATGTACCTGTATAAGCGATCAAGTATGAGATTCATATGTTGTATTTGCAATTAGCAAAGTTAACTGTGATTTTTTTCACAAATTGTTTTGCCTAGTATTATATAATTTAACGCCTTTCAATTTGTAATCAGATACAGTGCTATATCAAAAAAACATCATGTCTATATATATATATATATATATATATATATATAGTACTCAAGTAAGAAATCTAGTAAGTAGAATATGATGTCTGTATATTAGTCATTTTATCCCAGAGGTCATCTTCTGAGTCAGCTGAGGGTATAACGTTTCAATTGCTCCTTTACTCTGCAGTGATGGGATGATGCACCACACATGCTTTCCTTCCTTTTATCACTTTAGACTCATACTGTTCAATTATGGCCACCACTCAAGTGTGATTTAGAAGATATTATCAATTTGCATATCCTTCTATTTTTTATGGACATTCAGAAGCTCTGCGTGGTGTAGAATATTTATTATTTTCATGTTTATAGTCTACCTAAAGTCACTGAAATGTCTTCTTAGTGATCTACATTTGTGTTCAGTGTAATTCCAATTGCAGTTTCTCCAAAGTACCCTTAGTGTCATATTTATGTCTTTTCTCCGCCATTTCACTTTTAGGACAACCAGAAGATGAACACTTGTTTTTGCCTGCTTTTCTATCCTTTCAGAATATTTTTTATTTTTGCAGGTTGTATGCCTTATTCTAAAACTTATTCTTAAATTAATACTGATTATGAGAGCATATAAAAAAATGTGACTACATTGGCATTGTTGTTATTATTATTATTATTATTAGTAGTAGTAGTAGTAGTAGTAGTAGAATATTAAAGCTATTTCAAGCAACAAAAATGATCTAGCTTATCCTTAAAATGCCTCCTCTGAATGTATAGGATGAATAGATGGATGATTAAACAAGTGTAAATGATCATAAAATTTAGTCAAGACATTGACACGGTACAAAATTATGTTTGTTTGAAATAAGAATTTTGTCCTTTTAAATTAGCTTTTGCAATAATTACAGAATTTCATACTTATACTTTTGTTATTCTAGCTGTCAAGTTTGTTGGGGTGAAATTTCATGCTTCTTGGGGCTCCTTCCCTCCATAGGCACTTTTTATGACCCATATGATCAGTTTTACAACTTCTCAAGATCTAGATCTGAAGCAGTATATTACAGATAGAACGCAATCTGACTGTTTAACAGTTTAGTCACCTCAAACCTTTGCCTCAACATAACCATTGCTATCTAATCCTGTACTGTGTTATCTGTACAGTTATTTTATTTTTAACTTTAATTTGTATATTTTATTTTATTCTTTCATAGATAAATATACCCTTTATTTTAATTTTCATATTTATTTCCTTTTCCCATTCATATTCTTTTATTTTTAGGTCACGAGCAGTTGTCTAAGCATTTCACTGCATATCGTACTGTGTATGACTGTGTATGTGACAAATAAAAATTGAATTCGATTTAATCTTCTTTTGGCCAATGGCCATGTTCTTTAATTCATCTTAATCACTTTTATTGGCCAGTTTCAGATTGCAATTCAGCCTAGAAGGCCAGCATCCTGGAGTCACCTCGTGACTGTTGACAGTAAAGCTGGTGCTTTGCAGGTAGCATTTAATGAAGCTGTCAGCTGAGTACTTGTGAGGTGTCTGTTTCTCAACCTAGAGACTCTGGTGTCCTTGTCCTCTTGCTCAGCTGTGTATATAAATAGTATATGATTATTCCTTGATATATTACTATATTGTCAGCCAATAATAAAGTAAGGATCTGAAATATGTGCAGTATCAAAATTTTTAGCTCAAGTGAAACATGACCAGAGCTGTTTATTTCCTGGTTGCACGATGGGAAAAGGCTGGTTGTGTCACAAATAAAAGGTCAGTAAAGTATGTGAACATAAAGGTTTTTGGACACATCATATCTACAGTAGAATTGTCTGGTATTAATATATGCATTTGCATTTATGCAACTTTGGTCAGTGTAGTCATAGAATGAGTAAAGCACGATAACACAAAGCGTATGCATGCTTATGCACATCACTTTTGCTTTACCTAACTGTGTTCTTTCCTTTAGTTTCAGTCAGTTTTTGTAAATTTTCAGACAAGTTCTGTATATGTTAAATAAATGTGATACCTCAGTTAGGCATGCATTGTTGCAGATGCCACCCAGGCTGTTGAATGCATATGATGAACAAATAGATCATGACAGGAACAATGATTCCAGTAATGATTCCAGCGTCATGTTTGGTTTTGCAGAGCTATCAGGTGCTTCAAAGTTGCAAGCTCTTTCAAAACTTTTTGATGAAATAACAAAAGGAGAATACAGAAGCATTGAGACAATAGGGCACATGCTGAAGTGTGTTGGTAAGAGTAATATTGCACAGTGCCAACAAACAAGAAAGAGAAATGCAATTCTCCATCAAAAAATGGAAGAATGAATGATGTGCTTTAAACAAGTCCCACAACCAAAATGCTTTAACTGACTTAGTGATCACATGACAGGTGCTGACCTTAAAAACCTACAGGTGTCATGATGTCGTGACCAGGTCTAGGACCTGGTGATGACACATTTTTGTATGGTCTCTCAACAGTTAAACTGTTTAACAGTTAAAACACTGTTAACTAAGCTTTTCATTTGCAGAGATGTTATGTTAGGCACCACTGTCCTGCTGATAGTGGCACAGACTTGGCATAAATCTACTGAGCCATGGAAGGAGACCTCTAGTGGTGGCTGCAGGTGAAGATCTGGCAAGAAATGACAAAGCATTTCACTGGCCAATCATCACAGTGTACCAGTTCCACCACTGTGACAAACGCACAACATACTGTATGCATGTGCGAAATGCAAAGTGTCACTTGGAGTGCTACAAGACAAACCATGGGGATAGGTGTAAAATAAAAAAGGCACCAATATTGCAACATTTTGTGCGTGACTATAAACAATGTTGAAAGACATAGATTTTTTTTTGTGTGTGTTTGCTTTCAGAATTCATAACGGTGTTGTATAATGATTTTGGATATGTTTAATAGTCACACTAGAATATAATCAGAGCATAGGGACTGCCATTGTTATAAATGTATTAGTCATGGGACTGGGTGAAGTATAAACTGAATATAACCATCCCATTTTCACTTACCACCTAATTGTTCATGATTAATAATAATATATGATGATAATAATAATAATAATAATAATAATAAACAATAATTGGTTATTTTCAAGAGTTACTAATGACACGTACTGTGAATATTTTCAAGACTGAGTAAGGATTACTTCTGGTATGGGGCATCATTTGTTTAATTTGTGTTTTTCCATTCCCAAAAAACAAAACAAAAACTGAAAACAGTGTTTCGAAGTATATTATAGTATATATCTATAATTTTAACATTGTAACAAATTTATACTTTTCTTTTTACCATTCAATTAGCAAAGTATTTTTTTAAATCACTGACTCAGAGAGCTTCAGTCCACAGCCCATACTGTTGGTGTGTACAAATAGCAAATCAAATCTTTTCAATCTCTTTTATTCTAAGGTGTCGTTTGCAAGTGAATCGACTCTTTGAGTCAGATCTTTTACGTGAGAGTTGAGAGTCGACTCGGCTGTTGTGGTTTAAGAGCGATACAGTAAGTAATCGAGATAAACGCAATGTTTTTAATAAAGCACAGCGCAATAACAATTAAACTGTGCGTTGTTCGGCAGTGCACGTTTTATGAATTTTTGGCTGTAAAATATTTTTACTAGAAGATAAAGTAAGATTTTATAAAAATAAAATTAGAAGAAAATTAGAAGTCCGGTTTGTGTTTTAGGTTGCTGAACCAAATGGTTCGATTCACTGAAAGGAGAATTAAAGGATTCGCGTCGATGTACAGGAAGAAAATACGATCATGATCGCCCTCTGGTGGAATAATTCACAACTACAACAGCCAACATCACTGATTTGCTCCCTCTATTTTTCTTGACTGACTCTGTATATATATGTATATATATATATATATATGTTGGCTGTTGTAGTATATGTCCCTTGACCCTTGTCCAACCAAAACAACTCTGACTAAAATTATTTGTTTCACAGATTAAGATCTAGGGAACTTGGATCACAAGTCAACATCATAAACCTTTTGCCATGTTCTTCATACCATTCCTAAGCAGTTTGCGGTGTATTAGGGTGCGTTATCCCGCTTAAAGTCATCATAAAACACTGTTGCTATGAAGGGGTGTACTTGGACTGCAATTAGGATTAAGTAGGTGGGAAGTGACAAAGTAGCATTCACATGAATGCCAGGACGCAAGGTTTCTCAGCAGAACATTGCACAGAGCATCACACTGCATCTGCCAGCTTGCCTTCTTCTCAAATGGCATCCCGCTGCCATCTCTACCCAGGTAAGCAACACACATACAGTTATTCCATGACAAACATGGAAACATGATTCTTCAGACCAGGACATCTTCTTCTATTGCCATATGGTCCTTTAGTTTTGATGCTAAAGAACTCTGATGGTGGTGGACAGGGGACACCATGGGTACTCCGACCAATCTATGGCAATGCAGCTCCATACTCAGCAAGGTAAAGCACTATATGTTCTGACACCCTTCTATCATAGCTAGCATAGATTTTTTAGCAATATGTGCTGCAGTAGTTCTTCTATTGTGTTAAAAAAGATGGGGTACCCTTTTCCTTTGCATATGCATTCCATATGCACTTTGGGTGCTCATGACCCTCTTGCCAGGTTATCAGTTGTCATGTTTTTTAAGACTTTCAGTAGGTAATAATCACTGCATAGCAGGAAAACCACACAACACCTGCAATTTTGGAAATACTTTGCCTCATCATAAATTTAGCCCTTAGACAAAGTTGCTCAGATCTTACACTTTCCCATTTTTCAGTCTTGCAACTTCAAGAACTGAATATTTATTCGTTGCCTATTTTGCACAACCTGGCCAAAAAAAGCCCAGTTTTGGAGGGGTTGAAGTTGTATACTACATAATAAAATAAAAATGAAATTAATGGGAAATTAGTGTGATTTTGGGTGAGAATTGTCACATTGCTAGAATCAGAAAGCATACCGTGAACTTCACCAAAAAAGTGTGGGGAAAAAAGCATAAATGATCACTCAAACGATTCATGAAGTTGCATCATAAAAAATTGACAGGTGAACACAGCTATGTTTACTAGTGAACATAACAGCATTTCCACACACTGTGTGGGGAGAACTCAAAGAATTGTGACTAAACAGCTGCATGGGCACTTGTTAGTGAGGATAATCAAAAAAAAAAAAAAAAGCTTTAATTTGCTAGGGAACAAAAAGATTGAACTGGTTCCAGACTGACCTTATTCCAGCATGATGGGTGTGTGAGGGTGAGAAGGGGAGCACATGAAGCGATGAACCCATCATGCATAGTGCTCACTGTACAAGCCTCTGGAGCCAGTGTTATGACCTGGGGTTGCTCTAGCTAGTCTGGTCTAGGCTCAGTAACATTATGAGGCAATAAAATGAAGTCAACTGATGACTTGAATGACCGTCACTAAATTCTTTCTTTACTGATCTGATGCAAATTGTGAGAGAGAGCATGAGGAATGAAGTCATCTAATTGTGCAATTAAACTGAAGGTGGTTAAACAAAATATTATCTGTGATTTATTCTTATTATTATGTAATATACTTTTTTGCTGCAGTAATGAGATAAGTTAGGTTATTCATGGTTTCTGTACATGGGCACTCAGTACTTTGAGCTGAAATAGCATGAATTACTGCATCAATATGGCATGACATGGAGGCAATATATATTACTTTATTTTCGTTTAATATATTTTAATGTTATGACTGCAAGGTCTGTATCCCACATATTACAGTCGCTTGTTCTTTAACCGCGTGACCCACAACTAAAAGCACGAAAATGTGTCTAAATATCAAATAGCGGGTATCTAATATGTTCCCTCACAAATTGCTCCCAATTAAAGCAGCCTATAAAGGGAAGACGACATAGACGACTGGAGCCCCCCTTTCTTTCCAAGGCTGGTGACATAACCATTATGCCTACTGGCCGCTGAGCATGAGGAAGTATAAATATCATTTTATTTCCATCCCGAAATAAATAAGCCGTCACGCCGTGGCCTCGTGACCTTGGCGTGGCGCGCGCAGAGATTTCCCGCCTGAAACGCGAGAGTCTGGCCGTGCTGTTATTTCGCTTCGTCCAAGGCAGACTGACGGACACCGAGGCCAAAAACGGGTCAAGTCTCGCCATCTGATCTCATTCAGTCTTCTGTGTGTGTGTGTGTGAGAGAGAGAGAGAGTGCAGGGCGCTTGCGTGGAAGACCAGACGTGACATAATATCTAAAAAGTGATACTCTCCTCGGCTGAGCGCGTGCCACTGTCCAGCTGCAGTAGCATAGCAGCGCGCGCGAAGAGTAGGTGCAGCACTCTTAAATTAAATCCACTGCAATCAAAAAATTATATGAAAAAAATAAAATAAAATTAGTTCAATAAGTTGTATTCCTGTGTAATGCACATGGATCCAGACGTCTAAAACCACTACAGCGGACATGCCCCTGTTGAGAAAGCTAGCAGGGGGAGATCAGGTCATGTGCCCTGGAAGTCTTACAAAAAACATATTATTATATACCACTAATATATATTTATGGCGGCATGGTAGCTTGGTGGTTAGCACTGTCGCCTTGCACCTCCGGGGTCGGGGTTCGATTCGATTCTGTGTGCTTTGCGTTTGCATGTTCTCCCCACGCTTGGTGGTTTAGGCTAATTGGCATTCCTAAATTACCCGTAGTGTGTAAATGTTGACTGAAGGTCCCACCACGATTGTAAAAAGGGAATAAGTACAATGGTAAACCATTGGCCTCCACAGTCTTTAGTTGGACTTCCTAAATGGATGGAATATATATTTATACCACAGCAAATTCTACAGTCTATTGGGCCCCTAGACAAAACCTGCAGGGGCCTCTCCAACCACCATTTATCACCGTTATCTTAAAATCTTTAGATTTGTAGCCCTCACAGCACCCCAACTGGCCAGGGGCCCCAAGAAGTTGCCTTGTCTGCTGACAAGCAGAATCTAAATTGATCAGATGATGATTAGTTTACTGTAAGAGATCATTCTAGTATTATATTCAATTCATTTTTTTTGTATAGCACTTTGAACAATGGTCTTTGTCTTAAAGCTGGTTTACACAATCAAAAGAAAATTATGAAAATGTGTTTGAAATGTGAAAAATGTGTATAAATCAAAATGATTAGATTGTCCCTATCAGTACTGCATTGTCTTTCTCTAGTAACAGATGCCTCATTCACACGGCCCTGCACAGTAGATGTTGTAGGTGGTCATAATCTGAGACTAGCAATAAATAAATAAATCTGTGTTGTTTAACAAAACTACTATAAAGGGTCATTTATGTATAATAATTGCAAAACTGTTAATATTATTGTGAGATTTCCTAGCTCTACCGAGTTACCTCTTACAAATGCAGCAGATTTTGCAAAAAGTCTCAAATACAGCATTAATCATTCCAAACAATATTCTCAGCCAGTGACCTCGCTTTGTGAGCTTAACTTAATAACTAGTGTATGTTAGGAGCAGACACTACCTCCTCACCCTCTTTATCCATTAGATAGTAAATCGGTTACGTTTCTTTTGTCTTCAGGTTCACATCCTGTTTGATAAGAAACCTTAATCAGCAGCTCTTTCAAAAGAGCTTCATATCATGCATTCCAGACTGCAGTGAAATCTTAGGCTGTTTCTAAAGTGATATGATGTAGGCTAGAGGGGATCAAGATTTTGAAATTTTGCATGGTTTATGTCGTAGGTGACATGTTTCCATTAATTGTCTGCATATTTTGACTGAGCAGAGAACCTGTGCTTTGACTTGCAGAGCTATGTTTAGACTCTTCACTGAATTGGCTCAGGCACAAACCAGGAAAGCAAAAACATGTTTAGTCAGCAGAGCAACAAGATGCTGCCAGCTTACTTGCATGGCATGATTTAATATTTAATAAATCTGAAAAAATATGCTTTGTTCCAAAATTGTCACACAGACAAATGACAAATCTAGCTCAGAAAAGATCAAAATATGTGAAACTTTCTGATCTTTGAGACATACACACCAGCTCAGACATGTTTGACAATTCCAACTATTCTAAAACTGCTGGAGTATACAAAACAGCAATAATATTTTTGCAAGTGCTCAAAGGCGAGGTACTCTCAGCTGAAGTATATTCAAGCAGACGTCTAGGCTGTTGACTGCGAGCGCTCTGTCAGAACGGGTCTCTGACAGTAACCGCAGAATATTTCATTAATTAATGAGCGTTTTGTGGTGCTATTAAAGCACTTGCACGCCCCATCTGGCAGTAAGCTCACCCTTTTAACACATTTACTCACTCCAGATCTCAGGCTGAGAAGTGATGGAGGGAGATGGGGAGGGAAGAAGAACACACTAAAATTTAAGTGCATGCAGGATGGGGTCAAATCTTCAGTAAGAACATATTGGTCTTTGAGCACTGTTTGTGAAAATCAAACATTTCTACCATAAAAAAAAGAAAAGATTTTTTGTACATTTGTAACAGTAAAATAAATTAGGTTGCATGTAGGGGTGGTAGAACTGTTACCTCGCACCTCCAGGGTTGATAGTTTGATTCTCACCTCAGGCCTGTAGGCTTGGTGCTTGGTGGGTTCCCTCAGGGTACTCCGCTTTCATCCCACAAATTGCCATGCGTTACCAAATTCCCTAGTGTGTGTGTGTGTGTGTGTGTGTGTGTATGTGTGTGTGTGTGTGTCCTGTGATAGATTGCCTTCGCCTTGTGTCCCAGGTCCCGAGGGATAGGTTTCAGGCCTCAGTATAGTGAATAAATGAGTTACATGTATGTAACACTTATAAGCATTGCAAACTGTAGGTACGTATAATAATATCATTAATCTTTAATTATTAAAGGCAGAGCACTGTTACAAATCAAGCTGTGTCATTTATTTTTATTACAAGGCTAAATCTCTCGTTAGGTATATGCTGTCAAGTAAGCTTTTCATTTAGTCTAAAATGCGACCAGTAAGTTAACCTAACACTGTAACTAAACCTTTTACCCAGCTCGCAGCATAAATTTATCATAGTGCTGAAAAACTGTGTAAAAGGTAGAACTGTTATAAATAAGGCTAGCCACAAGAAAGTGATGCAAGCTGTTGATTTGGCAAGACCTTGAGGCCTTCAGCTGTTTCTGGTATGTTTTTTTCTTCTTCTGTTTTTCAGTCTATCTCAACCACGGACACCAACCCCCCCATTTGTGGGGAAGACAAAACTACAAAACGGACACACAAAAAAGGAGAAAAAAAAAAACAGATTTTGATACCTAACAGGCACCCTGTCTTTGCTAAAGGACAATATAGTCATGTAGAACTCTCAAGTCGAACTTCAAGTCCATATCAATGTGAACTGCTGTCAATACCTGCAGAGAAAAGTCACATGACTTTGTAGACACTTGACTTGTTCTGTTTCACACATGTGCCACATGTGCATGTGGTTTTGTTTTCACATGTATTTTTTCCCACGCAACTTAATTCTAAGATTTTTTTACATGTAGGTCATATAATGTTATTTTTCACATGTAGCTGTTATCATCTCATATTATTCATTTATTTTTATGTGTGAACATGTTCACATGAGGTGATCTTTACTTGTTTTAGGCTTGTTTCTACAGTATTTAAAGTGTGGTTTAATATATGTTCACTAGCATAAGTACCCATCTTTGATAGGAAGAGAGTTTAAATAGTAAATAATAGGAAAATAGGTAAAAGCTTAAAGATAAAATTAATGTAAGGAGTGATATTATTATTTGAGGTTGAAGCCCACATACATGTCAGCCTGTCTTTCTGTACGGCAAAACTTCCTGCCCAACTTATTAATACAAAGTTTTGTAAGGTTGAGTATCTTACACCTTGTTTACACTACAGCCCTATTCGCATGGGATTAGTATTATTTTTAGACCTAAACTTTGTGTGGCGCACTCGCACGGGATAAGCGACGCCTGCGATTTTACTCAAATTTATTGACTTATTTTATTCCTGGATATGATGTCAAGGTTTAAAAATGTCTTGTCATAATAGGGCTGGCTGTATGAAGTAAACAGAAGAGTGCTTCTTACTACATGCATCTTATACTGTATGGTACATGTCATCCATCTCCAGTGAATTTTCAGCTTTTTCATCCCACATTTCATCATTGTATTATTGTATGGTGTGTAGGCATATGACCCAGCACCCAAAATGCTTTCAAAGCACTCCAACACAGCCTCCATTCTTACGGAAGAAGCCTCTGGAAGATGGATAAAAAGGCGCAGAGGAAACGAAACCTTGAAAAAATTATATAAAATGACCCTGCCGAATCCTGGCAAAATCACAGACATGCTGATTTGCACAACTCTAATTATAGGAAGTATGAGTTCCGCGAAATATGGTACGTCAGTTAAGAGGGAATTTTTACTTTACAAATTACAGACATGGCTGATTCGCGTGGGATTAAGATCACAAATAACCTTTGCAATTATTACAAATGACTAGAGGTCCCCAAGTAACACTAATCCTGTGCGAATAGGGCTTAAGTTGTACTTCTTTTGGCATCAGCCAAATACACTCCCTGTTCAGTAATCGGAGAGTGAATCACACATGGGAAATCGAAACTGTGGATTGGATAAAGATTAAGTTTTGTCTTAAAACAAACTCCAGCATGTTAAAATTTACTTATACCACATCAGTGCTCTTATTTCAGTTTACATTGTTGTTTGCATTGAGCACGTAGCTTATTAATAGTTTGTTTTAAAGTAAATTATTAGGCAAATAACTATTCATAACTGTTGCTTTTACTCAACATTTTGATTTTACTTTTTGTACAGGTTAAACTTCAGGTAGATATAAAGTACTCGAAAAGTTTCAATAAATTCTGTCCAGTGGTCGGAGACCCGCTCACAGTTAGAAGCAGGTGCAGTATGCTGTCAAAACTTGTGGTTTTTAATCTGGCACATATCTTCACCTCTACAATCATATATATACAACATATTTAATTTATGGCGATTCCATACTGTGACAAAATGTGGCTGGACAGAAAGACAGACAAAAAAAATTCTGACACTGCTTTCGGGTGCTCCAATGTATGAAACGTAAAGATATCATTAAAAGAGCATGTTTTGACCAGGGACAGACAAAGCCTTTTTTTAATTTATGTAGATATTTGTGAAATGTATGTGATTTTACGAACAGTGTGAACTAAATTATAGCAATTGCCAAATTGCAATTTAAACAACACAAAGGTTCCTATTTAAATTCAAGTGATCTCTCTGATCTAAGCATGATGCCTGGAGTATGGGCCTGTGATTCCTCTTGCTATGAGAGTACTACAGTCTTCATTATTGATAGATGTTTGCAGAGATGTTTTGCAGTACACATTCGACTAGCTGTGTTCACCCTGCAGGCAAAAGTGCCCCATTTTTTTTTTGCATGAAATTATGATGAATGTTATGTTCGACTGATCAAAAGTCAAATTCATTCAATTTTAAAAATGGCCTTGTATCTCCTTTAGAACCGAATATGGAAGTGGCCCAAATCAGGATTGAGAACATCGGATTTCATGTGATTTGTCCTGTTCACACTGTTTTGAGATAAATAAATCTGATCTGAGTCACATATATGCACAAGCAAAAAAAAAAAAAGATAAATAAAACATTGGGCCACTTTTGCCTCTAGTGTGAAGGCGGCACATGAGGCAATGTAATTGCACAGGCTCGTGGCCTAACTGGCTTCATAAAGTTTTTTCCCCTCGGATTTAACGCATGCGCGCAAAAGCTCGGTAGTGGAGAGACTTGTGAATGGGGTGGGGGGAGTATTTCGGGTGTACAGTCATAAGTCGGACTCGGAGGAGCCAGGAAGTAACTGTGAGCCATGCCGCGCCACGGATAAAGTAAAAGCGAGCGCGCGCCTCGTCGTCAGCAGCCAGTGATCTCACACACGCGCGCGCGCGCGCACACACACACGGGGAGGGAGAATACTAGCCGAGTACGAAGTCGTGCCAAATGTATCGTAGTGACGGACACTGACCGCACAGGAGCTCGGGAACGATAGAAATTCCTGTCGCAAAATAACGCGAATATTAAAGCCGCGCATCGCCGCACGCTTCATCCTCTGAAGAAGAGAAAGACGGAAGGAAACAAGAGCGGGATTTTAGCGGGGAGTTTCGAAGCGACTGTTTCTCTTGCACTGTATACGACCAAAAAATCGGCAAAATAGAGCACATAACGTTCAAGATGCCTCGGGTGGTCCCGGATCAGAGGAGCAAGTTTGAGAACGAGGAGTTCTTCAGGAAGCTGAGCCGCGAGTGCGAGGTAAACTTCATTCGGCTTAAAGATTTTGCTCAGAGTGGCGGAAACAAAGTTCACACACTTCTCGCCCAAAAAGAAGTGCATGAAAGCGAACCGTGTCGCATTTATCTTATGTATTATCTTGAAAACAAATCTTTCTTTAAACCTGGATGTACTTTACACCGTGTTCATCATTTCTGTCACTTTATTGTTACCTGACCTAGTGTGAATGGTCTGTATTTGGTTCTAAACGGTCCTGCTTTTTTCGCGTGAGCATGAACACTCGGCTAGCTCACCTCAGCTCCTGTCACCTCGCTAAAGCGCATCACCTTTTAATCAAACACTGCCGACTCTCTGCATGTTTAGGCAACGCTGTCTCATTTTAAAAGCCGAAAGTTAAAACAAGTTTAAATAGTTCATGAAGCTGAACCTGCACAAAGTGTTTTATTATTGGGGAGGTCGGGAATCTCAAAGCAGTGCAGGTTTTTGAGACTGGCGAAGAATGAGAGCTTTGTGAAGACACTGTTGTTTTTGCTTGTCTAATGGCAGATTAAATACACGGGTTTCCGAGACCGACCCCACGAGGAGAGACAAGCCCGCTTTCAGAACGCCTGCCGGGACGGCCGCTCGGAGATAGTGAGTATATCTCTTCCCTCTCCCGTTTATTTGCTTTGACAAACAGCCATGTAAGATTTTTTTTTTTTACCAGCGGCTGAGTCAAATCGATGTGTTTTGGTGTACTCTTAGCATCTTTCATAAACTCATAAACACGAGGCTAATAAACACCCGGAACTCCAAACACTTCCTCATTTTCTGTCAGAAGAGTAAAAAGCAATTACACATCAGCTCTTTACAGCGTCTGGGGGGAAAAGAAAAGAAAAAGGGAAAAAAGAGAGAAAGAAAAGCAATTTAGTTACACATTAAAAGGTAAGTTTAGTGGTTTCGGGTGTAAACAGATGTTGTGAATAGGTTATGGAAAGGATTTGCCCGACAGCCACTAGAATCTGTCTGCACTTTATATTTGACTCATTATCAAAAGCCTGTCTCGGGAAGGCGCTTATAAACACCTCCAGTCTCTGCCTGTGAGCTGGGAATGCTGGTTTTTAATAAACCTGAAAGATATATATTATAGCTGTAGTTTCAGCAGTTCATATGAATAATTTAGTTAAAACAAAGATTACTACGAAGTACATGTACATAGGTTACTTTTCTTTTCAGAAAAGTTCTTGTGATGTGTTAGTGCATAAACCCAATCACTAAATATAGCAACATTTTAAACCTGCATTCATTTACTGTATTCATACATGTACTCATGTGTATCAAGCATGGCATTCACATTCATAATTCCTATACAGCACATAGACTACACTTATGGTACATGCATGTGTATCCTTAAAATAAATAATAAATATATAAATATTATACACAAGGTAGATTGTGTATAATATTTATGTATACATCTAAGAGTGATTTTTTAACTGATTGAAGCAAAGTAAATTTAAACAATTAGCCCATTATATTTTAATTCTATATTTTGCGAACGTTTGCAGGACAATTCAAGATGTAGAGAAACCGGCATCCTGCGACATTAAGTACAGGCTGTTCTCTTTGAGTTGTCCGTACACTCACAAGATTATTAAATTACTGTGCCATAATTTTAAACCAGTGTATTAGTCCTGCTCCTATTAATGTAAGCGAAGGGCTGCATATAAAACAATTTATTGATTTTTCTAAACCGCTCTCTGTCTTTGTTCATCTGCTGTCTCTCAATGTACAACAGACATTTGCTCTTTTATTCCTTCTGCCTTTCTGTCTCATAGTCTGTCTTGAAACCCAGCGAGCCGCAGCCCAGCTCGCCAGCAGCGAGAGTTGGTAAAATAGAATCAGATGTGCGTAACTCAATACTTCAAATAGGGAAAATGATGACTTGTGTTTTTCTCTTTTTCTTTTGCCCTCTCTCGTTTCCCTTCTTCCCCGGGCCCTGGCTCCAGGCTGTTCTTCTCCTCCTCCTCCTCCTCCTCCCTTTTTTTCTGATGTGCAAAAGAAATGGCGGGCTGCATAATTAATGCCTAGGCTGAGCTTTTCTGATCCTGTTTGTATTGATTTCCCTCTAAAAGGCTTTTGTGGCAACCGGCACCAATCTCTCGCTGCAGTTCTTCCCCGCCAACCTGCATGGTGAGCAAAGGCAGATGCCCAGCCGAGAGTATGTGGACTTCGAGAGAGAGACGGGAAAGGTAATCCCTCTCTTTATCATTCTGTCTCTCAATTCACTTTTGTTCTGACTGTCGTTATTGGCAATACTATACCATGATACAGTAAACCCAAAGCATTTTTAACAGGCCATATATTGATATATTTATATTATGTTTTGACATTTATCTAAATATATTCAACTATACATACACTGTGCATAAACAGAATAGAACACACACAAGGGCTTCACAGACTCATCAGTGACTGGTCCTTTAATCTTTGTTTATGATCCACTTCTATCAAGCTGTGGCATTGTACAATTTGTCCTTCTCTGGTTCTTTATCTCTGGTTGATTATGCCAGTAAACTATATTTCAACAAATCTCTTGTTCTGATAATGCTGATACTTTTGTTACATAAAACCATTTCTGTTTTTTGCTTCCCTTTTTCTCCCATTTTCACATCCTGTAATGCTTTGATCTTTGTATAGTTTACTTAGTCTCATACGCTTATGTGACATTTTATAAAAGCTCTGCAATTCATTGTACAACACTTACACAACCCATATTAAATGACTGCAGAGTTTGTTTATTCTGGTTGTATTAGAGCTCTGAGTTTAAATGCTGGAACGCTGTCTGTCTGTAATGGTCTATAATGATTCTTTTTATACATTTTTAGGATGAAAACTCACAGTATTGTCTTTTACGTCCCTGGAAAAATACAGCTGATTGAAGCATTTTAACAGTTTCCATTTTACACTGTGGCTAGTAGATAGAAATTTCTAAACTGCTCCCACCATCCCCATTTCGTTTATATATTCAGAGGGTGTGTAGTCTAGTGCAAACTCCCCAAAACCCATAAGAATGTAAAATAAACACATACTATAATGCTCTTGTCCACTGAATTACTTTTATTAAAACCATTTATTATGAGACATGAAACTGCCACATCAAGCCGTTGCTTTTAATATTAGGCCTCACTTATATTAAAATGAAGTGAATGTTACTTCATTTTGTAAACTGAGTTACAAGAGTAAAAAAGCATGTGAACGTGTGTGCATGGTGACCTGCGAAGACTGGTGATTTTTTTTTTTCTGCTTACAGAATCTACCTGTCTACATAGATACCTATTTATTTACTTACACAGGCATGCAAAAAGTAACTGAACAGCCATAGTTTTATAGGAAGAAATGTAAGCACCAAGTAAGGATTATCTATAAATGCATTATAACTACTTTGTTAAAATACATTTTTTAGTGGCTTTTAGAACAGCAACTCATGAAAAACAATGAAAGGGGCTGTTCTCAAAAGATCTTGCGTGAACAGCATGAAGATATCTTTCAGATGGACTCAGGTGGAACAGCTCCTAATTCTGTTAATGTTTTAACTTTTCTTATAAATTTTATGAATTGTGCTAAGAGTAGAGAGGGCTACTTCAAGATTCCTTGGTATTTGTCCCTGGGACAGCCCACCCTCAAAGTGACCAACAAGCCGGAATCTTTAAAAACAAGTAACTTCTTTTTAATTTACACTCTAGGCAGGAATTAAAATGGGCTTATTTTATTCTGGAAAAAGGGACGCAAATCAAAGTAATAAGAATGGCAACATTTTTTTTTTATTTATTTTGGTATTATAAACCTATTGGTGCCTATTTTTAGTTCTTGCACACCTGTGTATTTACAAAAATATTTACTACATCCGTTGTTGTTATTATCCATTAATCCATTCATACATCTATTCATCCATTCATCCACTTCCATTCATCCACTTATACAAAGTCTAATTAGACCGAGCAGAATTAAACAAATAACTGTTCATGAGCTTAAGGGAAGCTTCGCCAAACCTACATTGCCATGTTTGGGCACTCTCCAACTTTCAATATTTAACACAAACACACACAGACACACACCCTTACACACATATTTGGAACGGGTTGTTGGTATTAAATAAGTAATGCACAAAGGTAGCTCATATCCTGCCTGTCACAGCTAGCTGACTGTTCGTTAACAGTTTGTTTGGTAACGACAGACATGTCGTTCATGTGTTATGTCATTATATGAACACATCTATAATCTCTGGTTCATTTATAAAAGCAGAGCCGCACCCCACCACCTCTACCTTGTTTTTAACCAAATATAATTTTGAAAGAATGAACTGTTATAGCGTAGATGTTTGACCTGCCTTTAATACGTGTCCACTTTATTTTAATTTTAATAGAGAGTTACAAGTACATTGCAAACGAAGCCACAAAATGGTTTTAGCATGAAAAGAAAATTATTTGTTTTCTTAATTAATGAAGCAGTTGCTTTCTTTTTTTTTTTCCAAATCATCATTACATAATTGTTATTGTGGAATATTGCTAATTTTTTTTTTTTGGCACTTTGTCACACTTTGAAATCCTGCTGTAATTGAACTACAGTAGAATTGCATGTATAGTCATACAGCACATTACCATATGTTGAATTAGCTGATGAAAAGATGAGCAAGTTGAGATATTTCCTGCATACTGAATGTCCTGTGAATGTGTTAAAGTAGACAGTGATCTCCTCCACATTGTTCCCATCAGTACAAAGGCTTGAGTCATTGTGAGATTAGTGAGTCATATCAGTGTCATATGAGCTCTGCTTTTTCTCTGATATGAATATGTTTAAAGCTTTTCTTGTGTAAAAACTCACGCAAACTCACTGAGCTTGTTTTTGGTGCAAGATCAGCAATATTAATAAATGCCCTTTTCACACTGCCTGTTACATATGTTTCTAGAGCAGAATTTCATGCAGAAAGCAGTGTTTTTTTACAGAGATCGGTTTGAAGTAATCGGTGCATTTAATACATAGAGAGAACCATTGTTACTGTTAACCTTTTTATGCTTTCTCCTCTGGCTCTGGAATGCAATTGTGCTTGTCCAAGACATGCTAGCAGCACACTTATTGGCTTTTGTTTGTGTTTCTCTACTTCACGCACGGCCAGTTTGTGGCGGGGTTGGCTTTGTTGAAACCTCTCTTCACGGACAGTGGCTTGCCGAGATGTGCTCATTAAAAATGCATCTCTGAGAAATCGATGGACCTCTCGGCCCTAAGGCTGACGGACTAATCTTTGGTTGTTAATTATTTAAAAAGGCATGACAGGTTGCACATATGTGTATGTAGTCCTGTACTGGCGAGTAGCTGAGGATGTGTGGGTGTAAGTGCACTCGAGTGCGCCTGCGAGGTCAAGCCTGATGGTAACCCAATCCCTTTGCCCGTCACCTCCAGCAGCACACAAAGCTAGGATGACTTTAATGAAGCTCATGCCGGCTGTTTCTACAACTCCCACATGGAGCTCACAATTAAATTAGCATTAAACTGTTAAGTCTCGGATTAAACACATGCTAAAAAAGTTGTTGTGTCATGTGAACACAACAAAGCATGTTTTTCTATCTCTTTTTTTAAAGTTTGTTGCGAGGAATTTTTTTTTACCGTTTTATTGAAAGGATGTAATAAATATTTGTAATTTTCAGAAAAAAAATGAGATATTCAAAATGAGCCTTGGAAAAGCCAAGTTATTTATCTGCACATTGGAACCAAGAAACAAAGATAATGCAGTGTTGTGTTGCCTATTATAAAGATGTAGGTTAAAGCAGAAGCCTTGAAGATAATGTCCATTATTATGGGGATTGACAGGTTTATTACCCAGAATCAAGTTTTAGAGCCTGTATTTCCTTTCCCCTTTGTTTAAAAGAAAACTCAACAAGAGACCCTGTGCTGATAAGCCTTCTCCTTTCCCCCCCCTAGTTTTGTTCTGTTTCTCTCGTTCTCACACTTTCTGCTCATCTGCTTTCTCTTACCATACATACATACGCTCACACAGTGTATTTGACACACTAAATTCCCAGTAGAGCCCTGCTGTCAGACCAGGGCAGTTCATGCGTACTTTCCAACCTCTGCTCCTAATTAAACTGATTGTTAACCTTTTGTGCAAACACATCCCTCCCTCTGCACTAAAGTTTTAATAGACTACAGTAAAAAAAAGCCCCAAATAAACAGCACCTTCGCTGGAAAGTACAGAAACTTACAGGCAATCAAAACACATTAAAGTCTCTGACACAAAGTAAACATTGAGATTATAATACCAGCAAGTCTACAGTGTATACTGCTTTAAATCATAAACCATTCAGCATCATGTTGTATTTGTTGCTTTTGGTGGATGCCCTGTTCGCCACTTATTGAAAACAATTCCTAGTGATCTTTTACACATTTACCTTTTAATCTGTTTGAATGATGTTTAGGCAGGTAAGGAACACAGCGGTCACTCCTCAGGTGTGTTTTCAAGTGTCTGATTGCAGTGGTAAAGCAAGTCAACCCTGAATTCAACATAACTGAATGAAAGTCAGCCAAACAGGCCGAGCGTTATGGGTTCAGTAGCAGTTTTTGTAGATGCAAGCTGCTAATCTGACCCACGAGGAACAAACTAAACCAAAGGAAATAGTTGTAGCTCTGCAGAAACGCAATGTGGTAGGGTATTTGGGCCAACAACAAAAAAAAAGAAAAGAAAAGATGGACTCAACACACAAATGTTTTAAGCTAGCTGATGCTATAATTATATAGCAATTTATTTAGCACTGACTCTGTGTTTTTCATTCTTGGGTGATGTTTGTGATTTCTACACACACTCGGCAAAGTTCTGTTTACTTTTTTCTGTCACTATATTTATGACCAGTGAGTGAAAGGTTTTATGAAAATACATAGTCAGCTCTCCAGGTCTCTCACCATCGTTTTGGTTCATTTAATTATGTGCAGTGTGAAACTAAGCCAAATAGCAAACAAACTAATGTATACTTTTTTGCTCAGAGAGGTGTGTCAAAAACCTTAAAATTGTGTTGTCTTTTTTGTTCACTTAAGTGTTCAGGTAAATTTTTTCCTCACACTTAACATTATTTGCTGTCTCTGTGTGCTTTGTTGTTTTCAATGAACCTGACAGGGTGTGTTGCTTTTGCCAGATGAGTTAGTGACACATATAATTACACAAAGCAGTTTACTTTGGAATAGTAGGGTATATATTAAGATCAGCACAATGCGTTTAATATCTGAGTTCACATAGATTTACAGACGTCCTATCTTTTCCTCATAACTGTTGAGCTTTTCAGGAGGTAGTAAGCTGGGTAAGCTATAATGGCCTTCATCTGTAAGCCCCTCTCTCCTTACCGCTGTTCCTCTCCTCCGTCTTCTGCAACACAGGCGTTGCCAGCAGAAGCAGACCGGGGCCAGTTTAAACTTGGCTTGTGGCGGGGGGACAGTAGTATTACCCGAGAGCCCCCGCAGCACAGCTTAAGTACAGGCTCCCAGTGTCACTGCACGCTAATGGGAACCAGCTGTGGGGGAGGTTAATTTTAGCGGTAGCTAGCACAACCTTGGGAGGAGATGTTAACCCTGTCCCAGCCAAAAGCCTTTGCACTCAAAGCTCTGTACTACCCAACAGTTAGCTCCTTATTCCCGCACACAGTGCTTAATGAGGGATGGGAAGCGAGGCAGGGGAACATTGCGAACTTTTAAATGGGAAAAAATGTAGTGGATTAGTAATCGCAAATCTTAACTGTGATTAACACTAATTAATACTTTCTAGTATAATGCAGGCAGAAGTGACAGACAGACGTTTTTCTGTACTTTATAAATTTGTGTAATTTGTAAGCTGACCTAATGGACAATACAAATGCCCTTAGGCTTAATATTGGATATTAATCTCTTTTATTAATGTACTGTCTTTTTCTTTAAAAATACAGTAAATTCAGTATTTATTACAGATGGGGAAAATTTTGGTGTGGTACTTTAGTGTTCCTGTTCTGTACATGTGAAAAATCACATTTCTCCCTGAAATCTTTGTAGTTTTTGCTTGCCCATAAAATATAAGACCCATAGGGCTCATTGTCCGTCATCATCGTTGTCGTCACACTTTTCATCTATCCGCAGTTCCTGTAAAACAATTCATGGAAATTTGATCAAACCAACACAGAACCTTTATTAAGAAACATAAATATGCACTACCTTTTTTCTGCACAGCATTAAAAAATGTAGCACGTTCAGTGGGCAGGCAACACATGTCTTCTATGGAAGACTCACATCTGTGTTTAATTTGGTCCTGTTTTCAGAATTACAAACAAACTGTAAAAGTCATTGAATACAAATAAGCTTAAATAATAATTCTAAATTGTATGCATGAAAGGAAAATACATTTATAGTCATTTTGCATGCACGTACATTTTAATAACAAATACATATAACAAATAGTATGTAAGACATTTAAATCAATTAAAATCCAGTTTTAAAATAAAATAAAAAAATAGGTGTTTGTTTGTAATAAATAAAAAGATGTAAATAGAGATGTTATGGGATGGATCACCTGTCTGATAACGATTTCAGCATCCGTTGCTCACCAGTTTTTGCTCTTCACTTAGCCAATATTGCAGCTCGCCTTTTCCTGCTACAGACATGCTCAAAACACAGAGATAAAGAAGATGACACAGTAAGAGCTAGATTTGTGAGCGACTCTTTCATATAGGCACTTAAACCCAATCTCATTGAAATGTGATCTCCTTGGAGATGCCGGATCTTTGCTTCAGCTGGGAGGCTTTGAGCGTTCTGATGCTTGGCCCCCTCTTCTCATCTCCTCATCTTTCTCTTTGCATTGGTGTGTGGTTTGTGTTTTTTTTTTTTTTTTTCTCTTATGCAAAGCAGAAATTGGGTCTGTCTGCTCAGGCCATGCCAACAGGCTGGGGTTTTGTAGGCGGAAAAGGAGCATTTAGGCCATAAAATCATATGCTCTGACTGTTAACGTTTATAGCTGCATCTAGAGACCTTTCACACTGTATCTAGTCATCTTTCATCATGACTGCAATTTTGTGTTCACAAGCCTATTTAAACGAGGTGTTGGAAACTGGTAGGTTTAAGGTAGTGTAAGCTATTCAGACTGCTCTTACAATTTCTTTTGAGTGATATTTGATACTGGTATAAATTGCATTTCCTTTGAGTACTTAGTGAGATCAGTTTAAGCAAGACTTTTACATGGAGGACTTGATGGCGCTTGTGAGCGCGTAAAACACTGAGACAGTAAATGGTGTTTAAAATTCAAATGTATTGTGTGTGTGTGTGTGTGAGAGAGAGAGAGAGAGAGAGAGAGATTGTGCGGGCCATATTTTGGAGCCACATTGGGGCGTGGCATTTTTCTCTCTTATACTCTATAAATCTTTGCCATGGCTGTGTGCGTAAGAATGTTCGCTCGGGGGCAGATAGTGCCGGGACGAGTCCGCCTAAATGACTCCATTATGAAAGGGGCTGTAGTCTGAGGCTCACCACAGGAATTGGAGTTTTAATAGTTTTGTGTTAAAGCTCATTCCCAAGCCGTGCGTGTCTGCGTCTGTCAGCATTTGTTTTGTGCATGGGTTTGTGTTGGCGCATTTGACTGTGCGTGCTTGTGTCTGCTTTCCATACCTTATCGTACTTTTGCATGCATCCCTGCCACTTTCCCCCCTCCACTTACTAAGCATATCTCCATATTCATGACTGCCACAGAACATATTGAGGAGCCTTGTGGCGCCAGTTTGACAGTTAAGAACAGAGCACATGGAAGGGAGTAGGAGGCCATTTAGTGAAAAATCAAATAGGAAATCAAATAAGAAGCTAAAGTCTTCTTATCTTATCTGTACTCCTCAAGCTCAACAGGTCTCCTAGTAGACATTTTCTATTATTGTCTGTTGTAGTAAGAAGGCTGGTTTGATAATACCTGGTCTGTTTTAATATTTTATGTTATTTATGAGGTTATAAACATAAATACCAAAAATTGTCAAACCTGGCTAAGAATTTCACTATTGAACATTTTTAAGAATGATATTATTACAAAAAAGAGGTAGATGAGGTAATTAGGTGGAATAGTATACTATATAGAATACTATAGACATAATTTATATTCTGACAATATTGATAAGTTTTGGGGGAAGTCTTTGGAATGTACTAATAATATTAATTTAAGTATATAAATATAAGTATAAATACTCCCATATAGCTTATTAATTTGATCAGTAAAGTTTCTATTTAATGGATTCATTTATTTACAGTCTTTGAACCTTTGTAAAACCACAACAATTCTGTTATGCATGTATTTAGTTAAAACAGCATCATTTTAACACTGTAAACTGTAACAACAGGTTAGACAGTTGTGGTGAAACAGGCGTTTTAAGATTCGACCGTGCGGAGTAGATTTGCTCGTGAGGCTCAACAAAGTGATGGATGACAGTTTCCATAGAAACACTGCGTGGTGGCGCATTTCCGGCTCACGCAAACGGAAGCCACACTCCCCTTAGACAACTTGTCAGTGACATCATCAAAGCGAGCCAGCTAATTGATTCCTGCTGCTTCCATCTCAGTGATGTTGCACTGAACTACAGCACTCCACTCCCCCACACCACCATCATGCTTTTTTGGGATGTTCTGGGGAAATTATTTCTTTGTGTAGTATGTTTGTGTTCACAATTAGATTTGCTTCTGCATTGTTTAGACAACTCTGAGATGTGGAAATAAAGACAAAGATAAAGCGAGAGAGAGAGAGAGAGAGAGAGGACGACATTGGGTCTGTTGTTTTCGTGCCTTTTCCCATTGGGTTTCAATTATAGTGTGCTGCTCAAGTTTCCCCATCCTGTCTGTCAGCCTTCCAGTCACACCACTCCGATCAATGACCTCTCCCATGCACCAACTGAAATGCAGAAATAAACCACATCACTCCGACCCATTCTCAGCTCCTTATTTATTTATTCCAAATGGTCACTTTTTAGGAATAACTTAATTACAGAGCTGCTCTTTTCTTTGCTTTTGTTGTTTATTTTGGTAATAATATTTTTGTAACACAATACAGTTAAACATGTGGTGATTAAAGGTTTAAATTCTTACTGTTGTTAAAAGGATAAACAACAAGTAGTGCCCCTAATCAGCTAATAATTAATTGTTCACATGAACCACAAAAACACGTCAACCCGGAGGGTTCAGAGGCAATTCGGAAAAACTAGAAAGCAGTTACTAAGTTAAGTAATGGTTTAAGATCAGATGTGTTTTTCTGCAGAAAGTGCTTCCATAACTGGTTGTGAATGTGGGTTTGGCAGGCAGCTGCTCTCCCTTCTTTTCAGTACTGTGGAACACTACTGAATCTTTCAGTGTTACGCAGCACCGTACCGGCCTACTTTTACCCATGGATATATCACAATACACTTTTCTGAGCTATAAGGATTTTTTTTTTAACATTTTAAATAGGTTAAAAAGTAATCTAATTATAATCAAATAATGTTGATAAAAGAAATTTCTTATCATTTATCATCTTTATATTTTATATTGTGCTATGTTTCATGTGTGGTATTAAAGTCATTAAATATTGTTCTGTGCTATTTTGTCATATAGGTTAGTATACCCTGCCTCGTAATTGTTATTATAACGGTGGCTATGATGCTTTGACTTCTGCCGACAGGTTTCTAAGAAGTGAAAATTATGTTTAAAGTATTATTTTTTATAGGAAATAAGTACAATTCCATTTTTGAACCAAAGCTTTTTGTGTGCTTTTGTGTTTGCAAAGTTTACTTATTATATAAGTGTTATTTCTCTATGCCTCAGTTTTCTTGCGGCCCTCATACATAGTCATACAGACACATTATTGTTATTGGAATGTGGTAGGGAGCAGCGCACTATGAAGCTTCTGCTCTGTTATTGTTAGAGCACTCTTCATCTTCTCTCGCTGCAGAACTTGGAGTTCTATTCAGGAGCACAGCGCTGCTGTTATGCTTGGACCAGAAAAATGGAGAGAGAGTTTTCTCTCTTTTTGGCTAAATCGCCAAGTGTGCTCTTTTCTTGATGATGCTGCAGACTGATGTGTTTTGCTTTACTGTGTGTCTCTTGCCATTTAAAAGCTTTCCTTTTCTCTGACTGCGCCTGGCTTGCTGCGGTACAAATGTAATTGTGCCCTGAGCTTGGAGCAACAAAGGGAAACCCAATTTATTGGCTCTGTATTGCTGCAAAAAATAAATGGGTAGAAAGGACAAGTTAAAGTTATAGTACACCTGTACGATTTGATCATTAATGACATTATGGTTATTTTGACACCTATTTTGATTGTGAAACTGCTATATGTAACTATTAAATGTAACATATTGTATTCAAACAAACTTATTTAATAGCAAATAATGACACACATTATTTCATTAAAAGAGGATGTTTGCCAAAATGTATTTATCACCCTAATAATAAAAAAAAATAAAAATCCTTTTGCGACAGTTGCAGCCTTTTGTGATTAAATAATTGCACATTTAGGTCTATTTTGTGATGGTCATGACGAAAAGTCTGTAACCTTAGACAAAAATTTTTTCTAATTGATTAAAACAATATTTGTTACTAATTATACTTTTGACAACAACTTGAGAGACAAATGGAACCTTTAAAATATTTACACGAGTTTCTCAGTATTTGGTACGTCCCTGTTTGACTTTAATGACAGTGTGTACTCGAACTGGTACAGACTCCACACCTTTGTGCAAAAGCTCATGATCCATCTTCAGATAAAATCTGAAGTGTTGTCCGAACACATGCTTCAGTAAAAGAGATTAGACACGAGGAAAATCTGAGCTTTTGTTCAAAGGAATTTACATGCTCAATATCACACATTTGCTTAGATTTAAATAGAGCCCTAGAAAAAGAGCTGAATATTAAGATATGGAAGATATTGAACACTAACTTTCTTTATTTTAAATATTTCCAATTTTTTTTAAATTCCCAAAAATATATGTTTATTTATAAAGAAATAACAGACTTCAGACTTTTGGGGCCCAATGAAAGTGTGAAGTGTTGTTCTTGTTGTTGTTTGTGTTGTTGTTTTTGTTTTTGTTGTTTGTGTTGCTGTTTTTGTTGTTGTTGTTTGTGTTGTTGCTGTTGGCCTGTGGTAGAATCTATATTTATAGCTTTTAAAGGAGATTACATTGATACAGAGGCTAACTGGAAAGCCAGATTTTCCTCCAATTGACCAGAAACCAGTGTGTAATGGTTGTATGAGGGCTGTGCAGAGTACAGAGAGAGCTGTAACTAAAGACACATGTTGTAGTAAAAGCGCTGATACTCAGTAGCAGTAACCCCACCCCAATCAATTTCCTACACTAGTTTCATCTTTTGTAATGAAAACATTTTGAAAATGTTTCATTTAAACGCAATCCAAACTGACTGTGGAAATGTTTGAGGACGGAAATTCTTACAACTTTCTGTTTAAGTAAATTAAAAGAGTCATCATGTGAAGTCTAAAAAACAGTTTAAACTATGAATCGATGCGAAAGTCTTGGTGATAGTGCTGCATGTTTGGGCTTTGGGTTTATTTTGGGGATTATTCTCTTAGTGTCAGATTGCAGGTGAGAAATACGGCATCTCAGTGTGGCTTACATTCCTGCTTCCAGGAAACAGACCACTGCAGTCACCTGGATTAGCTACTGGTCAGCCATGTTTCTGCCTCTTTGTGCGCTTGTTTTATTTTCTGCTAAATTGCCGTAGGATCTGATGACATGCTCTTCCGTGCTGTAGCAAGGGAACGAATATAGGTCACTTTTTACAGAGGTGGACAAATCAGATACCGCACCTCCAACGGCCCGAGCAGGCAGATTACATGTCTGTGCTATGTGGTTTTTATTCATAGTTGCCTGGTCGATTGCTTAGTTCAGGAAGTTGCAGAGGTTTTTTTGTCCATACAACAATCATCTCAGTCATCTCACAGTCAAATACTACATGTCAATAAGCTTGAATGGAGAAACGTCTTTTACGTGGATTTGAGGAGGACACACAATGCTCATAGCTGAAATGTTAGCCATGCTGTGATTTTGTATAAGGTAGAAATATGACACGCTCCCTCAGAGCCGTTTTTAAGAGAGGATAAGGCCTATAGGTGCCTGGAGTTACTCCCTTGTCACAGATTTAATTATTCACTCATTTTCTTTAGCAAGTGTTAATGTTAAATTACATTGTGAGCTACATGACAGTTTGTGCTTCATTATTCTTTCCTTTCTCACCAATTTGTTTGCCTGACACTTCCCACCCACCAGAGAGGATGTAAGACAACAAAACATAAAGACAACGTATACACTTGTAGCACACACAGCACTATCTGTACTTGTCTGTTTATTCGAGCTCATAGTTGGTCAGCTAGATCAGCTAGTGTGTCTGTAAAAGTCAGGGAACGCAGTATGCCATCCCTCTAACAGGCTTTTTGCTCCTGGTCATGAGTGGTGTTGGTGACATTCATTCACAACTCAGTAATCAAACACTAGGCTGGAAGGTTGTTTACTTGTGATTCCAATAGTTTGGAACCATTATTCTGTATTTTGATGCATTTAACCATTGTTGCCACACCTTGTTAAAAAAAAAAAAAACCTGTACAATTAAGTGTAATCAGCTATTAAAAATGATTCCCACTCAGGGGTCACAGTGGGTCCTTGTGTGCAAACTTTACAGAACTAAAGCAAAAGTGAGGCATATCAAATAAAAAAAGACACACACGCACACACACATATATAAAGTATTATATTCAGTACACACACACATATATATATATTTGTGTGTGTGTGTGTGTGTGTGTGTGTGTGTGTACTGAATATAATACTTTAATATTAATATAAATCGTAGTTGGTGTGCTTGGGCTAGTCTAACAATGCTTCAGTGGTTTTAGCGTCAGTGTAGTGTGAGCTCCTTGTTCTGGTCTTTGAGTGTGCGTCAGCAGGAGATGTGTGTGTCACACACTGGAGTCACACTAATGTTACGCTCACATGAGCAAGCAGCAGCAGCGCCTCATGATATTCACACAAATTGAGATTCACTCGACTTCCTGCAAATGAATTAGTGTGAGATGACGTGACAAACCCCAGCAGACTGAATAGCAGTTCTGCCGCAGATGATCCAGTCTCACAGCTCATTTCACCGTACTCGACTTATATGTCCATACAGATAATCAATAGAGTTAGTCATGTGCTAATGTGAGTCCACGGTTAA